>NC_136059.1:1487378206-1488069321 GCF_964261635.1 Lissotriton helveticus
GAGGCAAAAAAGTTCTCAAACCATAGGGCGGATTTCAAACAGTTCACGTGAACACAAGCACGCGCACTTCCCCACATCAAAGCCATCAGCCCCCCTCCCACAGGCTTCCCCAGCGTGCGCAGTGCGCGCTGGCCTCAATTCTCCTCCCCCTAATTGCTTTCACTTTCACGACCACTTCAAAGGGATCCTTTCCCGGGCGCTTTTTTTTTCTTTCGGCAATGTTCTTGTTTGTTGTTTTTTTGTGAAGGTTAAAATGTCATTGCGGTTAAGTGAACCCTTCTAGGCGCTAGGTGAGATGCCACAGAAGGCAGGCATTGGGCGTACTCGATGCCATGAGCATCTTGGTTCTCCGGGACTTCGTAAAATCAAGCCAGGGCCGCCGCTTTCAGGTGAAATTCACAAGCTGCCGAAGAGAGCCGGACAACACCCCAGCTGAGTTCAGCAAGCTGCAAGCTCCGCTCCGAGTCACAAATTAGACAGCTCCGAATGTAGGGCGCGAGTGGGGGCGGGGGGACAGCCACTGACCCCTGAAGGCGGATTAACCACTGATAGACCCTCATTAGAAGGCACTTGCTTGGATGCGGACAGACGTCAGGTGTGACCCTCGGCTCACAATATCTCTTTATTAAAAGACGCATGAAGCACACTCCCCTCCACCCGAGGCTTTGAAGTCAGATCAGTGCCGAGTGAGAGGGATTTGAGGGGACAATGGGCAGTCCTCCCCACCCCCACCTCTTACTCTGGGGCTGGAAGCCCCTTCCGCCCCCACAGCCACCCAATTAATTAATATTTACACATGAAAGTTACAGGACACTGACCATTTCACTAACCGGGACTGGGATTAAAAACGCTTAAATCTCACCCTTTTGGGAACGGCCAATATTTATAATGTCACTCAAACAAGGAAATGATCATAAAATCCGTATTTTAGCGGCAAAACAAACGCAAAAGGCCTGGCAGGAATCACGAGAGCTTTTTATATCCGAAATACTCGAACAGAGCCTTTAATGTAACACTGATATTAAAAGTGATTACAAGTTCTGATTACTGTAGTAAGTGCTAGCGACCCCCTGCCTCAGCTCCCCCCCTACAACCCCTCCCCCCTCTGCCCTAAATACAAAAGTCAAACCATTAATGACTGGTTCATTCGACGCGCTTTGAGCTAAAGCGCTTCTCGCTAGCGCCAGGTTCATTCAGAGGCGGCGTCGGTGAGAGATGCTCGTCTTAGATTAAACATTAGGAAGGGGTTCCTCAGCGGCCACCACGATAGGGAACTCTCAGCGAGGGGAATGTATGTATATAGGGTTTATGGGGATGTATAGAGGGTTAATCTAGCTGCAAGGCAGAGCCGTATGGAGTCAGGTAGCTGATGCTGCCCAGGGGCTGGAGTGCGAGATAAAGGGGCAGAGGCTGAAAACAGGGCAATGGGTACATGTTCTGTGAAAGGTAAAAGGGACGGGGGCAGAGTCAGTCGAAGACCAGGCGCCCACTGACATGGTGCTCTAGAATGTTGCCTTCTGTGGCATCTCACCTAGCGCCTAGAACTTTCTTTACTCTCCACCAGCCTCAGACCCGTGGCCATCTTTGGCAGATTTTGTAGCCAATCGCTGTGACCCTTTCTGTCCCTGTTGCTAGCAGGACTTTCTTGGGGACCTCTAGCCCGAGAGAGCGCACCCGCCTTCACCCCTCTCACTATTTGAAAGTTTCCATCACATCACTAAATTTCTGCTCTTCGTCATGGGGTTCACGTTTTTGCCACCCCCTCTTCTGATGTATTTACTGCTCTGGGGCACTTCAATGGCACCCTCTCCTCTCCGACCCCCTCCAGAGTTGACTCCTGATTCCTTGCCCCTACCCCCCTTTTCAACAGAATATTAGGGCAGGGATGGGTCACCCTGGTCGGTATTCCCCATTTTGTAAATTTTCCCATATGTCTCTTTGGGGAGGGTTCCTCTCGATGTATATATTAAGGGCTAATGGGCACATGCATCATTGTTGGGTTTGCGATTTCTTAATTGCGATTTTTAAGGAATCGCAATTAAGAAATCACAAAAGCCTATGCATGAAGAAATTGCTGAAAAATTAGCGATTTCTTAAAATTCCTTAATTGCAACTCGCAAATTGCGAATCGCAATTAAGGAATACCTCCCCATACCTCCCCATACCTCCCCATTCATTCCTATGGGCCTAGAGGTCCATAGGAATGATTGGGAAGACATTCTCAATTTGCGATTAGCAATTAGCAAATCGCAAATTGAGAATGCGATTTCAAAGGTGCAGGGGTGTCCAATGGACACCCTGTTGTACCCCTGAAATCAATCTGTGCATGTTTTTATCACAGTTTTGAGCAGCATGTGGTTTTCATTATTGCTGCATGGGCAAAGCATGCCATCTTCGTGCAACAACATGCTGTCTTATAGCCTTGCTATTAAAGGTGGCACCCCCACAGCACCACTCAGCATCACCACAGCACCACTCAGCACCACCACATTATCACTCAGCCCCACCACATTATCACTCAGCACCACTCAGCACCACCAGAGCACAACTCAGCATCAGCACCACCACAGCACCACTCAGCACCACCACAGCATCACTCAGCACCACCACAGCACCACTCAGCACCACCACAGCATCACTCAACACCACTCAGCACCACCACATTATCACTCAGCACCACCACATTATCCCTCAGCACCACCACATTATCACTCAGCACCACCACATTATCACTCAGCACTACCAGAGCACCACTCAGCACCACCATATTATCACTCAGCACCACCACATTATCACTCAGCACCACCACATTATCCCTCAGCACCACCACAGAACCACTCAGCACCACCACAGCACCACTCAGCACCACCACAGCACCACTCAGCACCACCACAGCACCTCTCAGCACCACCACAGCACCACCACAGCACCACCACAGCACCACTCAGCAGCACCACAGCATCACTCAGCGCAACCACAGCATCACTCAGCACCACCACAGCATCACTGGTTCAAATATGTTCTCTCAATGTTTCAAGCTTTATTACAAATGTCACAAAAAGATGTTAATATTTCACTTCTGTTCTTGGATTTTGGTCACAATAAAATACACTGAACATAATCTTCACAAAAGTTATTTACAAAAGTTTAAGCTATTGCCATTATAAATTACAATCACTTTTATTTAAGTATTAAATATTTAAAAAAATTAAAAGCCATTGTTATTTGTAATATCAATACATCTAAGTCACGTAAATACAAAACATGTTGCATTACAAATGCTATAGGTGTCACATTTGCGAAAGTTATAACTATTGGCATTGTAATTGACAAAGCTATTAATTTAGCTACTTTCAAAAACAACACATAAATAATAAAATTGTCATTTAAAGACCAATAGCTCAAACTTTCCTAATGCGAGACCTATTGCATTGCAAATGCTTGTTTTGGTAAGGCACCGGACTCATGGTCTAAAGCAATGATTGTGGTCTTTAAAATGAAAGGGAAAAAAGAAACGGAAATGGGGTCTTATAGGACAATTTCATTATTGAATACAGACAGTAGGATATACGATAAAATCATGACAAACAGGATGAATGATCTGATCCCATGGTTAGTCTCATTAAGGCAACATGGGTTTATCCAATGTAGAGACACCACAGGTCATATCAAAAGGATTGTCTCCATGCTGGATTGGTCACAGTGTAGTAAATCCCCCATCAGCGTGGACCTTTTAGATGCTGAAAAAGCATTCAACAGGGTCTCGTGGCGGTTTCTGTGGGCAATCTTGGCATGGAAGGGATTTTCAGCGGAGTTTATTACTGCTGTACAAACTCTGTACTCCCATCCATCGGCCGTAATCCGGGTAAGCGGGGAGGTCTCTGGGGAGGTTGCGATAGCAAGGGGGACGAGACAAGGTTGTCCCTGTTCCCCCCTGCTGTTCGCTTTATATATTGATCCTTTTATAGCTACACTGGAGAAAGACAGCGTAATTAAACCCGTCCAGATAAATAGTGGGCTATATAAAGTATTTGTGTACGCAGATGATATCGCTGTGGTTACGTCGGATATCGCTGATGCTTTACCCCGGATTATTGAGGATGCTGAAGTTTTTGGGAGGTTTTCTGGGTATAAACTAAACGTCGCCAAGACACAATTGATTCACTCACAGGCTGGTTGCCCAGGAAACATTAATTTCAAAACTGAGGCAACCTATCTCGGTATTAAGATTACACCTAAAGTCGAGGATATTATCTCTATAAATCTTAATCCTATTATTGCCTCTTCTAATAAAACATTAGAAAAGATTAATAACTTACACCTATCACTCTTCGGCCGTAGTAATGTTTTAAAAATGCCTACTTTTCCTAAATTCCTGTATTTATTTTGTGCTATTCCTTTTTTAATACCTGCCTTATTTTTTTCTCGCATCAAGAGAATGTGCTCTAGGTTTCTTTGGGGCTATCATCGTGCCAGGCAAGCGTTAAAAAGGTGTGTTTTACCTAGAGAGAGAGGAGGCTGAGTGTCCCTGATTTCCAATTATACCACTGGATAGCTATATTACAACATATGGGGGTGCTAATTCTACCGGAAGATCCAACAGCAGATTTTTCCGCCCCTTCAATTTATGAGATGCTTCTGGGTTCAGAAGCAAAATAATGCTTAAATCGCATAATTGAGCCAAGTTATTATAAGAAAACAACATTTAAGGCTGTCATTGCTGCATATGTAATATGGAGGAAAACAAAAAAGAGATTAGTTATTGGTCCAAATCTGAGTTTATATACCCCTTTTCAAAACTGTCCTTTATTACCTGAGATTTTTTGCAATCAAGTAATGTTAAGATGGCATAGTCTGGGAATCTGCAAGCTCGGGGATTTATTTCAGGGGACTCATTTTGTATCTTATGAGTTTTTACAGAAGCACTATAATCTAGCTCGAACAGATTTTTTAAAATATCTACAACTGCGTAGTTTCTGTGAGCAGAAACTAAATAAGAACTTGATTATATTAAAAAAAATGAGATTATGGAAGCACTGAGATTAAGGTTTATAATGGGTCCCCTCTACCTGCTATTCATGGAAAAATTGATGATTTAGAAGTTTGTGAGGCAAAATGGATCAATAAATTAGGGATTGCGTTTGTCAGTCTTGCAAGAAGTATAGAACTCGCTACAAATGTTTTATTTAACGGTCCCTTAAAGTCTCAGCATTTTATGTCAATTTTCGGGCTATACTGTACGCCTGGGAAATTGGCTAAATGGAACTCTGAGCGGGGAACTGGATGTAGTCATTGTGGTCAGCATGCAGCCGATGCCCCTCATATGTTTTTTCTTTGTCCTAAGCTTTCTAAATTTATAAAGGATGTCGAATTCTTTATCACGGTTAGTTTGGGTATACGACTGCAATTATCCGCCCCGCTTGTGATCTTTGGGTGTCAAGAAAACACAGCATGCAGCTGGTCGGCCGCCGAGGAGGGATTTATGTTTATCTGCATGTCTATGTTCCGCTTATGTATTACATCCCAATGGTTGGACAGTGAACCACCAACGTTTATCAACTGGCAAACTAGATTGTTGTCTATATATCATCTTGAGACTGTGTTGTATAGAACTAAGGGTATTAGAAGGAAAACTCAGGGGAGTAAATTGAGGCATCCTATTGCCAAGTGGATAGGTTCTTAAGATGAAGCAATCTGTGAACATGAATCAATGTATTTTTCCTCTTCTTATGCAATCATATGCTTACAATATTATCTTTCAGTGTATAGGCGATGGATGTATCTAACTTGTATAATGTTCTGAAGATGATGTACACTGAAGGTTTCTTTTATCTTCTCTTTGTTTTCTTTTGGAAGATTTGCTAAGTGTCTGTCTGCTGACATAAATTTCAATTTCAATAAAAAAATAATTAAAAAAATAAATCATATAGTAATGGCCGTACCGGTGTACTTTGTGGTAAATTAGAGATTTTACGAAAAAAGCTATTTCAGCTATAGTTAGTTTTTGAGAGGTTTTTAAAACCCCAAAGCTCTGCCCCATATAATACTTCACTAACTACTTTTGTGTTATAGATGTTCAAGACTGGGCTAATTGGTTTTGTAAATGATGCATTAAATTCAGGCAGTAAAGTACCTGCTAACTGTCGATGTTTCAGTGTGGCCATATCCAGTTGCTTACCCCACCTCATGTCACCCTGCATAATAACCCCAAGATATGTAAAATCCTTTACCTGCTCTAAGGGTCGTTTATTCAGCACCATTGCTCCTCTATAGGATCTGTGGGGATGAAATGTCATAAACTTTGTTTTGGACACGTTTATCTCCAAACCCCGCCGAAGACAAAAAGCCTCGAAGAGTGATAGGACTTGCTGTAAACTGCTATGTGTTTTAGCGATTAACAGCATATCGTCTGCAAACATGAGGATGGGGATTTTTACGCCCGCCAATATAGGTGCATCAGTTGGGTATGCTTCCATAAATTTTACAATATAAATAAAGAAAACAGCGTTGGTGCCATCACACAACCTTGTCTCACCCTATTTTCCAAATGAAAAGGTGGGTAACCTGACCCTGGGTACCCCACCTGATTTGTGCATGGTTTCCCTCAAGGAGTCTGACTATGAGAGTTAATAATTCTTTAGGCATCTCCGGATCTTGCATTACTCTCCACAGTCTAGTATGAGAAACAAGGTCAAAAGCTGACTTTAAATCCACAAACTAAGAAGGAAAACAATGGCTCCTGTGGGATAATACAAAAAGATTCTTGATAGAAATAATGCACAATGGCAATTTAGGGGTTGGACTGGGTGTCAAAAAGAGAAACAGTCTACACACGTGTCTGGTATGATATTTCATTACAATGTTTATATAGACATAAGAAAAACTCAAAACAATATACATACAAAGATATACATAAACAAACAGGTGTTTTTAGTGTCCCAGTGAAATATATCAAAGAACCTAATCTATTTTTCATTTCTTTCATCGAACAAGAGGTGACCTTGAAGTGTATCTACAATTTGGTCAAAAACAATTTGGACAATAGGAAACTGTTGTATTGTGGTCTGCCTCTTTATACTGTTGACGGCGTTTCGACCCTTTGGGGATGAGGGGTCTCCTCAGGACTGAACAGTGTAGGGACACCTGAAGGGGGCCTGCCCTGCTACTGAGAAAAGTGGTGTGTTTAAGAAAGACAAGGGAACCCAAAAGGTATGCCATAGGGACCTTGGGCAGTATCATGTTACAAAAAACAGTGGTCCCTACTCGTGGACACAATGGTATACTGAGCTGATAATCACACACCTGATAAGTGTTATGTCTTTTGTCCAGCCGGACAAGGAATTTATTTAACAATTTTCTTAATAAAAACTGAATGAACACATTAATAACAAGTGGGCACAGCCGTGACCCACAACATTCAGACAAAATAACAAACAGAATGGTAAAAGGAGCAAAGCAAAAATATGTCTGTGTACTTGTAGTCAGTGTTACAGACAGAGATTGTTATAACCACACCATTGCATTTCACAATATTTTAAATGTCATATTGCATACGGGGTTTTTTTGGTCGACGACGTTTCGATGCCTAAGTTAAATGAGGCAATTGCAAAAACTAAGTGCGCTGGGGATGCCCAGACGTGGGTCCCAGGCACTCCACACCACTGGAATCAAGCTAGCCGGGCTGAAGAGAGGTGTTACCTCGAAACCGGTCCGGTCCTCGGATGCTTGATTCCGTTCTGGGAAGGACATGGCTTTTGTAGTTCGGACTGGACTGTTCCCATGGGGCAACAGGGTCAGAGCTGATTTGCATATCGCCATTGTCTAACCCAGGGTGGTGTGGAGTGCAAAAAAACGATGGATTTGGGCCCAGATCTTTTGACTGGGGGAGTGTGTGACATTGATCCACATTCAGTCCATCACTTGTTGTTTTTGCAATTGCCGCCCTAAGTGCGCTGGGGATGCCCAGACGTGGGTCCCAGGCACTCCACACCACTGGAATCAAGCTAGCCGGGCTGAAGAGAGGTGTTACCTCGAAACCGGTCCGGTCCTCGGATGCTTGATTCCGTTCTGGGAAGGACATGGCTTTTGTAGTTCGGACTGGACTGTTCCCATGGGGCAACAGGGTCAGAGCTGATTTGCATATCGCCATTGTCTAACCCAGGGTGGTGTGGAGTGCAAAAAAAGATGGATTTGGGCCCAGATATTTTGACTGGGGGAGTGTGTGACATTGATCCACATTCAGTCCATCACTTGTTGTTTTTGCAATTGCCGCCCTAAGTGCGCTGGGGATGCCCAGACGTGGGTCCCAGGCACTCCACACCACTGGAATCAAGCTAGCCGGGCTGAAGAGAGGTGTTACCTCGAAACCGGTCCGGTCCTCGGATGCTTGATTCCGTTCTGGGAAGGACATGGCTTTTGTAGTTCGGACTGGACTGTTCCCATGGGGCAACAGGGTCAGAGCTGATTTGCATATCGCCATTGTCTAACCCAGGGTGGTGTGGAGTGCAAAAAAACGATGGATTTGGGCCCAGATCTTTTGACTGGGGGAGTGTGTGACATTGATCCACATTCAGTCCATCACTTGTTGTTTTTGCAATTGCCGCCCTAAGTTAAATGAGGGGCATCATCATCAGGACAAAAATATAGTCATTGTTGTCTTTAAATATTACACTGCCTTTTAACGCAATTGCGTATCGCATCAGGCAATTGAACGGATCAGCAGATATCTTGAACAATGGAGAAATCGATACTGCAGTTTCCAGCGTGGAAAGTTGTCTGGATTGGGAGCATAATAGCTCGATATGCAGAAGGCGGCAGCGCTGTGGCGGACGGTGGGGTTCTGGTCAGAACCCCACCGTCCGCCACTACAGTCTTAACTATACTGTGTTGCCACTTCACTGAATCGTACTCCTGACTTCAGCTTTTCCATGGCCTCCATTACTTTGCCATGTTTTTCTCAGAGAAAGGCGGCAGCGCTGTGGTGGACGGTGGGGTTCTGGTCACAATTTTCACAGAGAGTTTGAGGAATGAATAAGCTCAAGCGCTGCGCTAGTTCGGGGAGTGAGTGGAAACGTGGGGTTGTAGCTTGTGCAGGTTGCTCTGATCTGGTAACGGAGTAGCTTATAGAGCAGAGGAGCCTTGTCTTGTATAGTGAACAAGTTGTTTTCCGGGTAAATGTCATCCATAGTGTGAATGCCCAGGTCGGCAGCGCAGCGGGACATACCTGCAGTCTGCAACAGGGGAAATGACCGAATGTTTCCAAGTGGCATGGATGGTGCGTAGATCGCCCCAGCGCGACTGTGCTTATGTAACACATCCCAAGCGCAGCACAAGCACTCGATCGTGTCACTCTTGCTGTTCGGTACTTTGTGTGGTAAAAAGAGAGTGGTCTGCAGCAACCATGGGGAAGCTAAGTATGCCTCGACCGCCACATGAGGCTGGAAAGGTGTTGGGTGGATCCAGAAGTGGAGAAAACTGGCCTTGGTGCACAGCGCAAAGAGCTTGAAATAGGGGGCCCCATACCGCCCGAGCCGAGGAGAGAGTCAGAATGTCGCAGGCGATTCTAGGTTGGCGCCCTGCCCACAGCAGTGTGATGATGTTAGAGCACAATTTGGGGGGAAATTATGACATGAGAGGAATAGGAATATTCAAGAAGAGATAAACGAATTTAGGGAGTACCACTATCTTAGCAATGGTGATGCGCCCAGCCAGTAATAGGGGGAGTCTTTGCCACGCACGCATCTTGGTCTCCAGCCAGACCATTGTCTTACCAAAATTGGACCTCCACAGTTCGTCCACATCCCTACTAAGCCAGATGCCCAAGTACCTGGTAGGGCCAGCCACCCAGATGAAAGGAATAATCTGGGGTAAAAGGCACACTCACGTCCGTGAGTGGAAAGAGGACAGATTTACTCCAGGTGACCTGGACTTGAGAGACGCTCGGGAGAGGCTGCCAAAGTGGACAACCTCCCTGGTCCTGGGTGCGAGATTCTCCCTAGGCTCAAGGACATACATTGTTATGTCATCCACATACAAGGAAATGACAAGGGCTCCAGCCGGGAAACCTATACCCAGGTGCGCGTGATACTGATGCAGCCACACTGCCAGGGGCAACATAGCGATGGCAAAGAGCATAAGAGACCCTGCCTGGTGGCCCACAAGATGGTGATGGGATCAATGACCTGACCATTTACTCTGATGCGCACCATTGGGGAGGGTATACAGCAATTGAATCTTTCGCCCAAATCTGGACTGAATCCTAATTGAGGGAGAAGATAAAAGAGAAAGGGCCATTCTAGCGTGTTAAAGGTCTTTTTGACATCTAATAACGCAGTCACGGCCGACAGAGTGGGGTTGATCTGATGGAGGTCCGAGAAGATAGTGTGCAGATTGTGTGAGGTGACACACCCCGGGATGAAACCTGACTGTGCAGGGCGAGCGATCAGTGACATGAGTAGAAGGAGATTGGTGGCAAGGAGTTTGCGCAGATTTGGTTGTCAATATTTATCAGTGATAATGGATGATACAAATCACAGCACTCCGGGGGCTTGTCCTGGTTCAAGTAGAGCCTCGCAGAGGGGGGCGGTCTACCCTGTTAAATAGAGTTGTTATCCATTTTGGCCATATGTGGGAGGAGAAGGGGCTCATATTGCTTATAAACTGCAGGGGTGAGCCCATCGGGGCTTTGTCACTCGGAAGTCCCGCAATAACTTTAAAATGTTCCTAATGGGTAAATGGCTCATCCAGGTACTCCTGGTGACTGTTACCAAGCTACAGCAGTTCATTGGAGTCGAAATATTGGTCCATATTCTCATAGTCTCACGAGAGGCATTCACACCCGCAGTATATAGTTGGGAGTAGAAGTCGGAGATCCTAGTGAGGCTCTCTGAAGGAGAAGTGGTCCTGCCCAGGGCATCATCATTCAGTCCCGTGATATAAGAAGAGGCGTGTGGTTGATGGAGATTCACAAGAGTTTTGCCAGAGCAGTCTCCTTCGCCATAACATCGAGCGCAGGCCTCTCTACTAAGAAATCAGACCTCTCTATTGGCCTCTTCATGGAATTCAGTGAGCTTGGTCCTGATCAACGCAAGTGTGGCAGGGTTGGGGTCACAAGATTGCTCAAGGTCTAAGGCTTTTATGCCTTTTTCTAGATGATCACGGGATGCTCTAATAGACTTCAACACCTTGGATTGCCTTGCGATGCACTCCCCCCTAATCACAACCTTAAAGGCCTCCCAAAGGGTTCAGGGCTACTCGACCGAGCCAACATCGTGTTAGAAATAGGCGATAATGGCGCCACAAATGTCTTTGTGGAAGGCGGCATCCCGGAGGGCGTTGGGAGGCAGGTGCCATGTGAACATACGACTCGGTGTGAGTGGGAGTTGCATACATAAGCTCACTGGAGCATGATTGGACAGGGGCGGGCCATGTGGTCTGCGAAGGTGGCCCAAGAGACGATATCTCAAGTGGTGATCCAGAGAACAAGATGGGACCAAGAGCCCAGCAAACCCGTGGCACAGGTTCCTTCGTGCTCGCCAGGGTGCGCATGCCACCAGGCATTTATTGAGAGTTATCAGCCATAATTGAGAGGAGGATGGAGGTGGCCTGCGGGTGTTCAATGCGATCTCCAGAGCGATCCAGCTCCTGCGAGGGTGATATGTTAAAGTCGCCTCCCAAGATCAAGGGAAAAGGACCCAGAGAGGATATGAGTTGCCAGATGTGTGTGAAAAAGTCAGAGTCATCTAAGTTGGGGCTATAAAGAGCAGCTAATAGCAGTCGGTGGTACAGTGTGACAGCGAGGATCACATAGCGGCCCTCCGGGTCAAGGAGAGAGTGAGTGTTGTGCAAGGGTAGGCCCTTTCTGAAAAGGATGGAGATGCTGCGTGAGTAATTTGAATAGAAGGTAGTGTATGTTTCCCCCCAGTGACGAGATAATAACCTAGATGATATAGCTGGTAGGAGGTGTGTCTCCTGAAGGAAGCAGACATCCACTTGGTGTCTGACCAGGTGCGCATGCATGAGACGTGCTTTTCGGTGATCTTTCAGATCCCTAATGTTCCAGGTCCAAAACGTAGTGTCAGCCATGTCAACGTGGGAAGAGTAAGTCGTAAGGTGCTAACAGTCCATGTGGAGAGTGTCGAAAGCAAGTGCAATAGTGTACGGTGCAATGGAAAATACGCGCCACAACATGCCATATTCAAAACAGAAAAAGAAGCAAATGAATCTTCACAAGGGAGGCACAAGTTTCAAAGCTCCGGGAGTAAAAACCCATCCTGCCCTCCACCCACTGCAACCTTCCAATTAGGTTGAGCAACTAGACCCACCCCACCCAGGGAACCCAAACTTGGAGAATTAGATTTGGGATTGGAAATCATCCCAGCAGAGTGCGTGGGCTCAGCCGTTACCCCCTTGCCTCATAGGCAGGGTAGACGAGCTTGGTATAGCTCAGTGGGAGTAAACTTGGAGGAGAGGAATTGCGCCCATAGCAGCGTACGAGACTGCTAACGGATGGGCATGGTAGATCAGTTAAACCAGGGACCACAAACACCCAGGGATGGCGCGTGGCCACCCACCACCAAAAGGGCAGAGAGACAGCCGGAGCCCACACACAGAGAAGGAAAAAGGTCAATTGTAGCAAACATTGCATATTGAAAAAACAACATTTTACATGCACAGCAGTAATATGAAGCCTGACATTGTAGTTTCAGTCATTGTCACTGGTATGGCAATCTTCAGAATCAGTGTGAGGGCTGCGTGGAGAGGATATCTGCTGTTGTTTCAAGGTGAGGGAGGCTTTTGGGTCTGTGAAGAGTTTGGGCTTCTCACCAAAGTCAATACGAAGCTTGGAGGGGTAAAGCATTGAGTACGTGATGTGAAGCTGCTGCAGGATATGCTTGGCAGGGAGAAAATCCCTGCGGGCCACCTGGGCAGACTGAGTGAAGTCCAGGAAGAATGACAGCATGCTTCCCTGATTGTTGATCTCGCCCAGCTCCCTGGCCCTGGGACGGATAAAATCGCGGTCTCGGTAGTTCAGCAGGTGGGTGATGAGAGGCCGCACCAGGGCCCCGGGGGGTGGGGGGGCGGGGGTCAAATGATCTGTGCGCCTGTTCGACAATAAATTGGGTAGACAGGACCGGGCCAAAGAGCTCACAAAGCAGGGACTCGAGATAGACCTCTTATTTCCCTGTGGTGGTGGACTCTGGCAGGCCATCAACTCAAATGTTGTTCCTTCGGGAGAGTGCCTTTAAGTCCACATTCTTAGCATGTATGAGCTTGAGAATGTTATCTATTTTAAGACGTTTCTGCGCACTGGACACACCTGCGTCCTTGGCATCTGAGACCCTCGCCTCAAGCTGGACCAGCCGGGCATTGTGGGAGTCCACCCTCTGCTTCACTTTGTCCAGTGGCGTAAAGAAACTTGAGGGAGCCCCCCTGCAAACTACATGGAGGGGGCCCCCACATTCTCTTTGCCATTCTAGAGCTCTCAGGCCAGCGAGCCGCCATACTGCAGGGGATGCAGAGCTATTGTTATGCCACTGTCACCAATACAGCCCTTATAAGCAACACTGGATGGCGGAGTTAAAGGTTGGGCTTAGTCTGCCAGCAGGCTATCATACGTGGTGGTCCTTTCATTACAGGGTCCCTGCCATCGGTAGATCGGGGAAGTTTGCCCAATGTTAGGTGGGTTTCCTGATGCAGACTCTTGTCATAATATACAACATCGGGCCCACTCATCATTCAGTTTTGACTAAAGTGCATCCACTGCTCCTTCTCGTTTCCGTTTTAAAACATTAGACAATTCGGCAATGCAGTATTTCAAAAGAAGATGTAACTACAAAGATCACATTTTGATAATACATTTTTATTAGTAGACAATAGCAATCTTAAGAGGTATTGCATAGCTTCTCTGAAACTACAATGTCAGGCTTCATATTACTGCTGTGCATGTAAAATGTTGTTTTTTCAATATGCAATGTTTGCTACAATTGACCTTTTTCCTTCTCTGTGTGTGGGCTCCGGCTGTCTCTCTGCCCTTTTGGTGGTAGGTGGCCACGCGCCATCCCTGGTTGTTTGTGGTCCCTGGTTTAACTGATCTACCATGCCCATCCGTTAGCAGTCTCGTACGCTGCTATGGGCGCAATTCCTCTCCTCCAAGTTTACACCCACTGAGCTATACCAAGCTCGTCTACCCTGCCTATGAGGCAAGGGGGTAACGGCTGAGCCCACACACTCCGCTGGGATGATTTCCAATCCCAAATTTGACCCCAATTCCATCACAGTCTCTCTCTCTCTCAGTCAGTCAGTCTCTCTCTCAGTCAGTCAGTCTATCTCTCTCTGTCATTCAGTCTCTCTCAGTCAGTCAGTCTCTCTCAGTCAGTCAGTCTGTCAGTCAGTCAGTCTCTCTCTCTGTCAGTCAGTCGGTTTCTCTCTCTCTGTCAGTCAGTCTCTCTCTCTCTCAGTCAGCCTATCTCTCTCTGTCATTCAGTCTTTCTCAGTCAGTCAGTATCTCTCAGTCAGTCAGTCAGTCAGTCTCTCTCTCTCAGTCAGTCTGCCAGTCAGTCGGTCTCTCTCTCTCTGTCAGTCTCTCTCAGTCAGTCCCTCTCTCTGTCAGTCTCTTTCTCAGTCTCTCCCTCTGTCAGTCTCTCTCTCTCTCTCTCAGTCAGTCTATCTCCCTGTCAGTCCCTCTGTCTGTCAGTCCCTCTCTCTGTCAGTCTCTCTATCTCTCTCTTTCTGTCAGTCACTCTCAGTCAGTCAGTCTTTCTCTTTCTGTCAGTCAGTCTCTCCCTTTCTGTCAGTCAGTCTCTCACAGTCTCTCTCTGTCAGTTTCTCTCAGTCAGTCAGTCTTTCTCTTTCAGTCAGCCAGTCTCTCTCTATCAGTCAGTCTCTCTCTGTCAGTCAGTCTCTCTATGTCAGTCTCTCTCTCTCTCTCTGTCAGAGTCTCAGTCTCTCTCTCTGTCAGTCTCTCTCTCTCAGTCAGTCTCTCTCTGTCTGTCTCTTTCTCTCAGTCAGTCTCTCTCTCTCAATCAGTCTCTCTCAGTCAGTCAGTCTCTCTCTTAGTTAGTCTCTCACTCTCTGTCAGTCCCTCTCTCTGTTAGTCGCTCTCTCAGTCTCTCTCTCTCAGTCAGTCCTTCTCCCTGTCAGTCCCTCTCTCTGTCAGGCTCTCTCTCTCGACCTCTCTCTCTGTCTCTCTCTCTCTCTCAGTCTCTCTCTCTCAGTCTCTCTCAGTCTCTTTCTCTCAGTCAGTCAGTCTTCCAGACACTCTCTCTCTCCCTCTGTCAGTCTCTCTGTCAGTCATTCTCTCACTCTCGCAGTCAGCCAGTCTCTCTCAGTCAGTCTCTCTCTGTCAGTCAGTCTCTCTGTCAGTCAGTCTCTCTCTGTGAGTCTCTCTCTCTGTCAGTTTCTCTTTCTCTGTCAGTCTCTCTCTCTCTCTGTCGGTCTCTGCCAGTCAATCTCTCTATCTCTCTCTCAGTCAGTCTCTTTCTCTCTCTTAGTCAGTCTCTCTCTCTCCCAGTCAGTCAGCCTCTCTCAGTCAGTCAGTCTCTCTCTCTCTATATCTCTCTCTCTCTGTCAGTCTCTCTCTCAGTCAGTCTCTCTCTCAGTCAGTCTCTCTCAGTCAGTCAGTCTCTCTCGCAGTCAATCAGTCTATCTCTCTGTCAGTCAGTCTCTGCCTCTCTCTCTCTCAGTCTCTCTCTCTGTCAGTCAGTATCTCTCTAACTCAGTCAGTCAGTCTCTCTCTCTCTGTCAGTCAGTCTCACTCTCAATTAGTCTCTCTCTCAGTCAGCGGGTCTCTCGGTCAGTCAGTATTCAGTCTCCGAGTCAGTCAGTCAGTCTCTACTCTCTCTCCATTCTCTCTCTCCATTCTCTCTCTCAACTCTGTCCACTCTATCTATACTGTCTCTCTCTCCACTGTCTCTCCACTCTCTCTCTCTCCACTTTCTCTCTCTCCTCTCTCTCCACTCTCTCACTATCTCTCTCTCTCCACTCTCTCTCCACTCTATCTCCACTGTCTCCCTCCACTGTCTCCCTCCACTCTCTCCTCTCTCTCCACTCTCTCTCCACTCTCTCGCTCTACCCTCTCTCCTTTCTCTCTCTCTCTCTACTCCCTCTCCACTCTCTCTCTCTACTATCTCTCTCCACTGTCTCTCTCCACTCTGTCTCTACTCTCTCTCCACTTTCTCTCTCTCCACTCTCTCTCCACTCTCTCTCTCCACTGTCTCTCTCCACTCTCTCTCCACTCTCTATCTCTCCGCTTTCTCCCACACAAAGTAGTGTGCGTTCCATGGGCGTCCGCAGAAATGTTTCCGGGGGGGCACATATTTAACTTCATCACCATTTCCCTTGCACCCTTCTCCCCTCTGCCTTGCACCCTTCACGTCCTCCCTCTTGCACCCTTCTCCCCCTCCCCCTTGTACCCTACTCCACCTCTGCCTTGCACCCTTTTCTACCTTGCACCATTCTCCCCTCTGCCTTGTACCATTCTCCGCTCCGCCTTGCACCCTACTCCCCTCTGCCTTGCACCCTTCTCCCCTCTGCCTTGCACCCTTCTCCTCTCTGCCTTGCACCCTACTCCACCTCCGCCTTGCACCCTTTTCTACCTTGCAACATTCTCCCCTCCCCTTGCACCCTTCTCCCCGCCCCCTTGTACCCTACTCCACCTCCGCCTTGCACCCCTTTCTACCTTGCACCATTCTCCCCTCTGCCTTTCTACATTCTCCCCTCTGCCTTGCACCCTTCTCCTATCTACCTTGCACCCTTCTCCCCTCTGCCTTGCAACCTTCTCCTCTCTGCCTTGCACCATTCTCCCCTCTGCCTTGCACCCTTCTCCCCTCTGCCTTGCACCCTTCTCCTCTCTGCCTTGCACCCTACTCCACCTCTGCCTTGCACCCTTTTCTACCTTGCACTATTCTCCCCTCTACCTTGCACCATTCTCCCCTCCCCCTTGTACCCTTCTCTCCCTCCCCCTTGTACCCTAATCCACCACCGCCTTGCATCCTTTTCTACTTTGCACCATTCTCCCTTCTGCCTTGCACCCTTCTCCCCTCTGCCTTGCACCCTTCTCCTCTCTTCCTTGCACCCTACTCCACCTCTGCCTTGCACCCTTTTCTACCTTGCACCATTCTCCCCTCTGCCTTACACCCTTCTCCCCCTCCGCCTTGCACCCTTCTCTACCTTGCACCCTTCTCCCCTCTGCCTTGTACCCTTCTCCCCTCTGCCTTGCACCCTTCTCCCCTCCGCCTTGCACCCTTCTCTACCTTGCATCCTTCTCCTCTCTGCTTTGCACCCTTCTCGTCTCTGCCTTGCACCCTTCTCCTCTCTACTTTGCACCCTTCTCCCCTCTGCCATGCACCCTTCTCCTCTCTGCCTTGCACCCTTCTCCCCTCTGCCTTGCACCCTTCTCTACCTTGCACCCTTTTCATCTCTGCCTTGCACCCTCCTCCTCTCTGCCTTGCACCCTTCTCCTCTCTGCCTTGCACCCTTCTCCCCTCTGCCTTGCACCCTTCTCCCCTCTGCCGTGCATCCTTCTCCCCTCTGCCTTGCACCCTTCTCCCCTCTGCCTTGCACCCTTCTCCCCCTCCGCCTTGCACCCTTCTCTACCTTGCACCCTTCTCCCCTCTGCCTTTTCCCCCTTATCCCCTCTGCCTTGCACCCTTCTATCTGCCTTGCACCCTTCTCTTCTCTGCCTTGAACCCTTCTCCCCTCTGCCTTGCACCCTTCTTCTCTCTGCCTTGCATACTTCTCTTCTCTGCCTTGCACCCTTCTCCCCTCTGCCTTGCAACCTTCTCCTCCTTTGCCTTGCACCCTTCTCTACCTTGCACCCTTCTCCTCTCTGCCTTGCACAATTCTCCCCCTCCGCCTTGCACCCTTCTCTACCTTGCACCCTTCTCCCCTCCGCCTTGCACCCTTCTCTACCTTGCACCCCTCTGCCTTGCACCCTTCTCCCCTCTACCGTGCACCCTTCTCCTCTCTGCCTTGCAACCTTCTCCCCCTCCGCCTTGCACCCTTCTCCCCTCTGCCTTGCACCCTTCTCCCCTCTGCCTTGCACCCCTCTCCCCTCTGCCTTGTACCCTTCTCCCCCTCCCCCTTGTACCCTAATCCACCGCCGCCTTGCATCCTTTTCTACTTTGCACCATTCTCCCCTCTGCCTTGCACCCTTCTCCCCTCTGCCATGCACCCTTCTCCTCTCTTCCTTGCACCCTACTCCACCTCTGCCTTGCACCCTTTTCTACCTTGCACCCTTCTCCTCTCTGCTTTGCACCCTTCTCGTCTCTGCCTTGCACCCTTCTCCTCTCTACTTTGCACCCTTCTCCCCTCTGCCATGCACCCTTCTCCTCTCTGCCTTGCACCCTTCTCCCCTCTGCCTTGCACCCTTCTCTACCTTGCACCCTTTTCATCTCTGCCTTGCACCCTCCTCCTCTCTGCCTTGCACCCTTCTCCTCTCTGCCTTGCACCCTTCTCCCCTCTGCCTTGCACCCTTCTCCCCTCTGCCTTGCATCCTTCTCCCCTCTGCCTTGCACCCTTCTCCCCTCTGCCTTGCACCCTTCTCCCCCTCCACCTTGCACCCTTCTCTACCTTGCACCCTTCTCCCCTCTGCCTTTGCACCCTTCTCCCCTCTGCCTTGCACCCTTCTCTCTGCCTTGCACCCTTCTCTTCTCTGCCTTGAACCCTTCTCCCCTCTGCCTTGCACCCTTCTCCTCTCTGCCTTGCATACTACTCTTCTCTGCCTTGCACCCTTCTCCCCTCTGCCTTGCAACCTTCTCCTCCTTTGCCTTGCACCCTTCTCTACCTTGCACCCTTCTCCTCTCTGCCTTGCACAATTCTCCCCCTCCGCCTTGCACTCTTCTCTACTTTGCACCCTTCTCCCCTCTGCCTTGCACAATTCTCCCCCTCCGCCTTGCACCCTTCGCTACCTTGCACCCTTCTCCCCTCTGCCTTGCACCCTTCTCTACCTTGCACCCTTTTCATCTCTGCCTTGCACCCTCCTCCTCTCTGCCTTGCACCCTTCTCCTCTCTGCCTTGCACCCTTCTCTCCTCTGCCTTGCACCCTTCTCCCCTCTGCCTTGCATCCTTCTCCCCTCTGCCTTGCACCCTTCTCCCCTCTGCCTTGCACCCTTCTCCCCCTCCACCTTGCACCCTTCTCTACCTTGCACCCTTCTCCCCTCTGCCTTTGCACCCTTCTCCCCTCTGCCTTGCACCCTTCTCTCTGCCTTGCACCCTTCTCTTCTCTGCCTTGAACCCTTCTCCCTCTGCCTTGCACCCTTCTCCTCTCTGCCTTGCATACTTCTCTTCTCTGCCTTGCACCCTTCTCCCCTCTGCCTTGCAACCTTCTCCTCCTTTGCCTTGCACCCTTCTCTACCTTGCACCCTTCTCCTCTCTGCCTTGCACAATTCTCCCCCTCCGCCTTGCACCCTTCTCTACCTTGCACCCTTCTCCCCTCTGCCTTGCACCCTTCTCCCCTCTGCCTTGCACCCTTCTACCCCTCCGCCTTGCACCCTTCTCTACCTTGCACCCTTCTCCCCTCTGCCTTGCACCCTTCTCCCCTCTATCTTGCACCCTTCTCCTCTCTGCCTTGCAACCTTCTCCCCCTCCGCCTTGCACCCTTCTCCCCTCTGCCTTGCACCCTTCTCCCCTCTGCCTTGCACCCCTCTCCCCTCTGTCTTGCACCATTCTTGGCCCCCCTTTTCCCTCCTCCCTGTGGACACCCATGGTGTGTTCTAACAAGAGTGCTTACCTGAGGGCACCATTTTGCTGCCTCATCCGTTCTCATATGAGCTTTGCCCTGGAGAATGCTCTCTCTGGGGGCCCCACTCCCACCCTTGTCAGGGTCCTGAGCAGTGCTCTGTGCTGTCTCCTGCTCTTGCTCTCTGGGGCTGGGGCCCCACCCCACCCTTGTCCCTGTCTCTTCTCTTCTTTTGTGGGGTGGACTTTGCTTATGGAGATGAGAGAGTGGGGGCTGGGCTCTGTGCTGCCTCAGAGGAGCAGTGGAGACTGCTGTCTCTTGGGCCCCAACCCCCACCCATGTGGGGGTGGGGGTGCCTCCGGCTCTGACTGTTACGCCCCTGACTTGGTCAAGGCAGGACGTGAGGTGGTCTATTTTGGAGTCTATGGACTTTAAACTCGATTTGACTTCCAGTAGGGAGTAGAGTGTTTATTTGCCTCGAGGGTGGGGGCTCAGCGCATTCGCCCACAGCGGGCTCCGACAAGGTGATTTTAGTTTGCCTGGTATCCATTTTTGTCATGGTATTGCGCAATGAGGGGGCAGGGGAGGTGGGGAGAATCTCAGGAAGCCTTGCAGTTGCAGGGCTAGGTCTCAGGTACAAAGCTTAGTCCAGCCAGGCGGAACTGTGGGGAAATCAAACCAAACAGTGCCTAGGAGTGACTCTGCAGTGTCCTCAGTGGGCCATCGGAAGGCACGTGGGGAGGTCCAGGCCAGGCCGCAGGCAAAGATCTTGTGCGACGCAGCAACTAGTGTGGTGCATCCTTGTGTAATAAAAGGCATAACCGTGGCCAGCTTGGAAGTTCCCATCTCTAAAGGGTCTGGATTACACTATCTCTACAATATTACTTGCTACAGTTGCAAGAAAGGTATTAATAGGTTGCCAGGCTCTCGATGCAAGTGTTAGTGTATATGTTGCAAACCCGCTCCGGCCAAAAAAAATTGGACACTGTGAGTCAACAATGAAAGTGCACTGAGATCCATCTGGGAAACTTTTGTATGGGGATCATCACTTGATAGTGATCTTTGAATAACTTATACATTCAAAAATAGCAATCCTTTGGCGCCATATAAAGGATCGGCATCAGTGGGCCGCAGGTACTTACAGGAGGTATACTACTTGCTAGAAGTATTTATTGGGAATTGGGAGGTTTATCAAAAAATTACTAGATGGGGGTGCCATGGCTGGGCAGCCAACATGGTGAGTGCATCCAAATATCACTCCGAGTGATCCCTGTGAAATCCTGCATCCTGCATTTACAGTCCTCTACTACATCGCCTGGCAGGCCTCCCCCTGTACTCTGGTACGCAGGAATAACATAGTAGCTATCATGCATGCAAAACTTATCTGTCTGTGCTTTAAAACATGGCGGGCCCAACGTTGAAGCAGAGAGAGAAGCGTATGTGCACCTGGGAGTGGAGGGCCCTGAGACCCGGCCACTAGCCAGCGTGAGTCCTATGACTCCTCCTGCGGTGCCTGGAAACATCTGACCCACTTTTGGATACTTAGCTAGGGTACATCCCTGCCCGCTCTTAATCCTGCTCTGCCGTATGCAGAGGTAAGTGGGCCAGGGACCTGCGCATACCCAGATATTCAAGGCGGTCTTTGCTGTGAGACGCGGAGGCATCTTCTGACTGTGCAGAGGGACAGTTGCCACACCTTTCCCTTCATAGAAAGTGGACCTGAAGCCTGGACATATCTGTTGTTGATTGGGAAACAGCTGGGATCAGGGAGTGGATATATGTCAGGACATTTTAGTAATTGACAGACTTGCACAGCACTAGAACAACAAATAAGCCACCCAGAACACTAGCAGCTCTATAGATAATGCGTACCTAGGGGGAAAGGGGACTAAAATTGAGGGAGCCTGATAACTGTGGTTTCCTCTCCTGAAGGTATGTTCTCTCCTCCGTCTAGTATTCTATAATGTTAACCTTCCTTTGTGATGTAGAAACTGCAAAATACTATAAACAGGTTATGCATTAACTTACTCTACCATGATTAACTATTATTCTACTATTACTTTCATTTTACTTTAAAAAAACATACCCCTATAGTTTAAAGATATTCTCCTCTTTTATGCAGTCCAACAGTAATTTCTACTTACCTTGCTAGCTTTCAGCATGCTTTGTATCAGTCAAACGTTATTTACATTTCCCAACAACATAAATGCAATTCAATATTAATTGTCTTTTTTCCTTCCAGCGGCAACATTACAGCGTTTGGAGAAGATAGTAAGATCCTGGCTGTATAATTTAACCGAAAGGGGTAGGTGTTTTCTGTTTTTTAACTCAACAACTTGAATGCTTGTTTTTTCTGTTCTTTATTGTAGCTCAACGGAAAAGAAATTGCAGGTTAGTATTATTACTTTTCTTCGATTTAAGTTAGTTCCTCAGCAAGATCTTTTATTTAACATACATTTGCAATGTCAGGATTAAGCTCTAAATTGAGACAAGTCTTTCACAGCGTTTCTACATTCTTTGCTCAATGACCTCCTTAGGTAATTAAAGGAGAGCTGTGCTGAGGACAAGAGGCACTAATCTGTCAGCAACGCAGTCTCAGGATTGAGACGCTACACAGGAAACTAACTGTCTCCTCACAACGAAGTTATCAAAGAAACTAAACAAGGAAACCAAGACCCTTCTACTCACAGTAAATTTACGTGATGGAGGGCTTAGAATAAGTCTGCTTCTTCAGGTATTTCCTCAGTTGAAGTGTGCGTTCCTTAGTTGCCGCGCACTTCACATCCCATTCACGGTTGGCGGGAAAACAACTAGCACACCACAGGGAAAGCTGGGCTTGCAGAAAACTTTAGTTTTGAGCACTGCCAGCTCATCCTCCATTCGCTAATCCAGGTAATCTTTTCTCACTTTGTGTTCGTTTTACTAGTGGATATAGTGGCCAGTATTGAGTGGTTTGATGGAATCCTTCTAAGGATCCTGACAATACCCCCTCTCAAGGCGGGTTCCTCCAATCGTGATTTGGTTGGAAGCTTTCTGTGGCTGCCCTTCACCAAACATGGAGCATGAACACCGTCCTTTGCCCAAGATATTTTGCCTGGTCCATAGCCTTTCCAATCTACCTAGTAGCAAAGTTAATTTCTCACTTTTTTGGATCCAATACTTCTTTTCACCTCGTAATCAGTCCCACCTTCCATTATTAATGGTTCAGGGGGAACAGAGGTTCTCAAACCTGGTTCAACTCCTATTAATAGGGAAACGTGAATAACATGGTACATTTTAGCCAGTCAGTCAAATAACTTTATTCGGTCATTACGACCTTGAAAGTACATTGTAGTGTTCTCTGGGAGTGTTAAATATGTCACAGGATTGGAGGCATGGCCAAGCAGGCGACTGAGATGACCGTCCGGCATTAAAGCTCCTCAGGGCGACCCAGCCAATTGGCGTTTCCCCCCCGTTAACTGCCGCACCAACGCCCCACAGAATGCAGCACTGACATGCATAATGCATCCTGCACCGGATTATACAATCTTGACAAGATTAGGAGCCCTGGTGACCAAGTTACAGCTCTGAGAGCGGCCGCAAGGAGGGGTCTACAGCAGAGAGAGCCGGCGCCATTTCCCATGCAGCCTGGCTGGCAGAAGCGGAGATTCGGAAGACCAGCAAGTGCAGGACCAGGACCGTGGAGGTGGTGAGTGGCTGGCGGTTGCAGTGCGGCGGAGCTTCCTTCCCCACCACCTCCGTGACCCCGCTGCATTTGAGAAGGAGTGCCCACATTTGACGGCTCCGGGTCTGGCTGATCATGCCCCCTTGCCCTCCATAACACAGGAGGGGACCGGGCCCACCTGCAAGTATATGTTGCTTCCACCAGGTCACGCAGGGGTGCAAGTGAAAAGGGGGAAGGTTGGGTGGGGGGCCTGCAGCTTGCACGTCATGGCAGCCCCATGCAGCACAACAGCGAGCCGGTTGGGCCCCTGCATTTGCCTGGTGGAGAACACCAGTCGGTGTATGGAATGCTGCGCAGCCCGCAGCGTACCTGCACAACTGTGCCAGGGGCAGCCGACAGCACCCTTCACTTACAAGGTCCTCCGGTACACACAGTTTTCGTAGGTTGGGCGCCTGCAGCTGCTGGATCGTGATCTGCGTAGATGGGTAACACACTGCTGCGGGGACTGGCCTGAGGGTGGGCTGTACTCATCACGCCGACTCCTTGCGATTTACTTGCACTGGGGCTACTGCGAATATCTGACCTGGCCCCTGGCACATGTGGTAATTCTCAATTGAAGGGCAACGAGGGCTGGGCAGGTGCAAGCCTACATAGTCATCCTTGCCCACCATGACACGGGTTCCTTTCCAGCTTGCACCCACGCACAAACTTTTGCCATTCTGGCGGCACAATTACTGATGCTTCCTCTCTAAGCGAAGTCCAAAACTTGGCTCAGCTTCCCTCACTCTTCTTGCTGCCACATTTGAATAATACTGTCCAGATCCCTGCTGTTGCACGTTGCCACTGGGGCCACTTGTCCACAGCATGGGCCGCAAAGATCCAAAGCAAAAGACCCTCCCTTTTGAAAAGCTTGCAGACAGGGCGCCCTAAGAAAGCTCCAATATGGCAGATAACGCACAAGCTTTAGACCACACAACTGACTCCTCAACCGTCACCTCAATGTTACAGATGAGGATGGGCTTTAAGGCACTAGACAGCTGCTTTGATTTACTCGACAAGAATCTTGCCATCCTCGGGACCAAAATTCAGGTGCACAACAGGAGGCTCGATGTGGCAGAGGCACGCATTTCAGACATTGAAGATGGGACTGCTCAATGGATATATGACGTTACAACGCATACTTTTACATCACATGCCTTTACAACGCGGTATTTACAACGAATACCATTACAACGCATAGTGCTTTTAGGCGCTGGATAGTCATTTATTTAATTTACTATTCCAACTCCAGTCCCCGTGGATAGTAGGGAAGGTGTCGGATAGTATATTAAATACATTCCCTATCCTAGAGCGCCCCCCAGCGCAATACGTTGTAATGGTTTGCGTTGTAAAAGTTGCGTCATAAAGGCACTGCGTGGTAAAAGTTGCGTTGTAAAGGTTATACACCCTGCTCAATCCATTAAAAGTCTGGAGCGTGTCGAGCGTATACTTAACAATGTGGCCCTCAAAAATGAGGACCTTGAGGCTCGCAGTCAGTGCAACAACATCCATATTCAAGGGGTCCAGGAAACAGCTTCCACCGGCCACATGGATCTGTTTGTGGAAAATCTATTAACTGAACTCTTTGGTAAAGAGTCCTTCACTGCAAGCTTTGTGGTGGAGAGAATGCAGAGATCCTTGGGCCTTCAGCCTAATCCTGGTCTCCCGCCCACTCCCATCATTGCACGCCTCATAAACTTTTCTGATGTGACTCGGCGTTGAGACTTGCCAGAGAGCGTGGGGACATTGCTTGGCAGGGTTCCAAGCTGTCCTTTTATCTGGACTTCACTATGATGGTGCAGGATGTCCGTCGCAAATACAGTGCGGTGAAGGCTACACTCGGGAACCTTTGACTCATTGATGAAACACAGTTTGGGAAAATGATATCCATCTTGTTCTGATGTTACACTTGGCTGGTTGATTGCTCTTGCACTGATACACCCCCCCCCCCCATGGTGTATCCTTTGGGTTTGTTCTTACTCATACTGGGGTACTGTTCTAGGGAATTATCAGTTAAATATAAAGTCTATTGGTACTTCATGTTCTGCTATGCGTTCGGGATTGGCCTCGCACTGGTTGAGTTGAGGTTGAGGGTGTGGGGGGGGTTTGGACAGACTTATTGATCCGTTTTCGATTATATGCAACTATGTTCACTGTCAAAAAAAAATTCTCCACATCGTTTCTTTGCTATGACTGATCTGACATATTCCTCTGATGGCTCGGGTGGGTAATACAATGGGTCCCTCTGGCCTGTCCCTGGTGTCCTGGAATGTACAAGGTCTCAATGACAATCGCAAGAGAAGACTAGTGCTTCACTACCTTTTGAGACATATTTAGACATAGCCTACTTGCAGAAAACACACCTACCCATTACAGATGCAGCACAGTTTGGTGCAAGCTGGGGTGCACATAGATACTTCGTAAATAATAGCAACTACGCAGGGGTACAGCCGTACTTATCAACAAAAGGGTTCCCGTTAGTCTCAGCGCCGTAGTGCGCGATGCCGAGGGCAGATACATCACTGTCACAGGGCTTTGGGGGGACACATGACTGCCCTGGTGTGCATTCATGCCCCAAACCCTGACTCCCCTGAATTTTTCACATTTTGACCTCCCAACTGGCAAAGTTGGAGCCACAATTGATATTAGTGGGAGGGGACTTCAATTTGCTACTTAACCCCAGGTGGGACAGCACTCAATCAATCAATCAATCAGTCAAATTTGTAAACCGCGCTACTCACCCGCTAGGGTCTCAAGGCGCTAGGGGTGAGTCGCTACTGCTCGAACTGTAGTGTTTTTATCTAGGAACCTGAATCGATATTTCTATTTTATGCCCTTGTCCGGTTATAATCAATAATATCCATACAACGGCATAGTAATCATATCCATAATTCAGTCGTAGTATATGCTATCACATTAAGCAAGGCTACTTCCCCGGCCCCCCTAGGAAGCACAACGAGTTCTCTAAATAAAACCAAACCTCCAGCAACCTGGGAAATCCCCCTTGCTTTTGTTTTGATTTCGTCCTATAACTCCTGTAAAGCACTGTAAGAACGGCCAGTTCTTAGTGACATCTTTATTGACATCTTATGTCCAACCTTATGTCAAACCCGGCACCTTTCAGGTATAAATATACCAACGTTGCCTTAAGCAAAGACACAGTGGTGGTTTTGGAGCAGAGCAGCTATCTACTTGCCCGAGAGTCCAGCTGATGCGAGAGCCCACGGACGCTGCCCCTCCTCTTCGACGCACTGAGAGAGGCGCTGTCTTTTCTCCTGCCGAGAAATCCAGCTCCGGTGTTTCCAGATACCTTCGCGGGTTACTGGGATATCGAGTCCTAAGAGAGAGATACAAGACCTCCTGCTTTCTATTTACCCAGGTACGGAGCTGACTAAACCCTTAAAGAGAATTCTTGAGTCAGATTCTTGGCAAAACAAATTAACTTAAACTGCTACTTACTTACTCCTCCCCACGTATTAGGCTTAGGTCAGGTACACCGGGGTAGGCGTATACCAGTTGAGTACGATTAGTCAATGTATATAAGTAAGTATATATTTTATCTATTTTAAAGTATCATATGGCTAAGAAACCATATCAATGCTTTTACAGTATTATTTTTATAATCCTCCTTTTACTGTACGCACTTTACTTTACTATGAGTATTGCAATTGTGGCAATTCATTTCTCTTGTATGAGGAAGAAGACTGCTCAATAAATTACACCTTTTATTAAAAACGCCCGTCTTTCTTTTCTCTGCATTCTGGTGAAACTAAGTAACCACATTTGACTGAGTGAAATAGCTGTCTATTGTTTTTACACGACTCTAGAGATACACTCTTATTCTGAGGGAGCAAAGTTGTCATGTTTTGTGGTTGTCAGAAGCTAATCCCTTCTTGTCTATCCAGGGAGGTTAAACTCCTCCTCGTTTATTCGAGAAAGTTTCTAGTGACCTCTGAGCTAGCTGGCAAACCTTAAGTCTAATATAGTCAGTAGAGACCTAGTTAACCTCAGTCCTACGTCTACACTGCTGAATATATTATTCCAATGCGCAGAGCCTATTGGGAATATAGGAACTACACTACATGGCGCCCAACGTTTGGTAAGGCGATAAATCTAACGCAAGACGTTAGAGTAACTCAGTCATGCTTTTTCACACAGACCCTTTTTCCCGTAAATACTCCAAAAGACGTCTGGGGTGGGTAAAAGGTTAAAATCCGCCGGAACTTAGTAGGAAGAGATTTCTATGTATAGTTTTTGGTTTAGTCAACGTTGAAGGATACAGTGTTCCAAAATATTTTGCACCTAATCTTTGTTTGCTTGAAACTTGATCTGCAACAAAAACTTTTCTGTCAGTAAAAATGTCAGAAAGTGAAGACGAAAGGGAGGCAGCTAGAATAGCAGCTCAACTCCCAGCGGATGACACAAGTCTCCGAGACAATGACCCGAATGTTATACTCATTCTGGTCAACATAAGAAAAACTATAACTCTTTAACGTATAGAAAATTGACTAACACCAAGAGGTGGTATAGTCGTATTCGTAATTGAGGCTCATGAATATCGGCAGACAGAGGTATTCTATTCATGGATAAACTTTCCAGCAGCAAACACTGTCACACACGACTTCCACTATTACAAAATAGAGGAACCTCCGGATGAATACACTCCTTTCGAGGAGGTTGAAATCCTATTAAAATACCAAGAGAACCTGCTCTGGTTTAAAGGCGCCCTAAAACATAATAATCACATCACCAGGCTCGGTCCACTAGGTAGACCAGGAGCAACGTGGCCGGTTCTAGCCAGCTACACACCACATCCAGACATCGAAAAAATGTCGGTACCAGAACTTTTAGTCCAGCTAAAAGTACTAATTAAAATACATAGACAATTAGTCCAATATTTAATGCGGACTTCAACAGTCCAACCAGCTATTAACATTCCACAGCTGACCCCTCATCAGGGGCACACAAACAAAATTACACCACAGAACACACAGTCATGTCTGGGTAAAGTACCCTCAAAACGGGAACAAATTCCATTCTGGTTAACACAAAAAAATCATTCAAATAGAGGCAGTATTTCCGAATACTACCCCTACTGAGAAACACAGAATTCTGACTATCTGTCTTCCAATGGGGATCGCACCACATGTGGAGGACTGTGACACTTGGGGCACAGTCTTTGCTTCCATTTACACAAAAACACATGGTGTTCCGTCCATGGTGGTAATACCAGATGTGCTAAGACAGATTCAAAACGAATACGGTCCAGAACCTGCTTTAACTCTGGGTATGAAATTACTGAAAGACTTCAAGCAGGTCTCGGCTATATTATTAGCCAACATAAAAGGGGAAGCAGCATCTGTGGCGATCCGCCAGAAATTGAAAGAAACAGATATAGCAGAACAACCAATTGAACTTGCCAGAATCATAGAAAAATCCTATGAAGAACTAGGAAGAGATAGTCTGGGTGGGAAACCAGTAAAACCCCAACTAACTGAAAATCCTGAAAAGATTTATTAAAAATAATCTAAACACTCCAAAAAAGAGCTGGGATGGAAATAAACAATCCTCTCCCAAAGAAAAAAGATTCCAGTCCAGAGGAAGGTCTCCTCGGCGGAGAGAAAGATCTCCGGACCAAGGACACAAGTCTCCCCAGAGGGAGCCCTCTGAGAAAAGATACAACCTTAGAAATAGGGATAATCTGAAGAAACCTGATAAATATCAAGACATTGATACACGTCCCTCTTGATATTTTCAGACTTCCTCGCAGAAATCGGAAAGAAGAGGACGGTCAGAACACAGGGAAGAGCACGTCAAGTCCAAAGACAAGGAACCTGCTCATCAAAGTAAAAAAATTACAATTTCCAAAAAAGAAGGTAGCCAGTATTAAAATAATCAAACATGCCGAGGATGCTGAGGACACAACTGAAAAACGGAGAGTGGGCCCAGACAATGCTAGACAGCGCAGCAGAAGTGACCATAGCTCGCAAGACATCCTTTTAGCTGAGAAAGACTGGGCACCATAGTTTGTCAGGGAGTGCCCTCATGGCGAAGAAATGATTTATAGTGTAGTTCCTATTTTCCCAATAGGCTCTGCGCATTGGAATAATATCTTCAATAGTATAGACGTAGGACTGTGGTTAACTAGGTCTTCTACTGACGATATTAGACTTAAAGTTATGTGTGCCAGCTAGCTCAGAGTTCACTAGAAACGTTCTCGAATAGGCAAGGAGGAGTTCAACCTCCCTGGATAGACAAGAAGGGATTTAGTTTCTGACAACCATAGAACATGACAACTTTGCTCCCCCTAATCAAGAGTATATCTCTAGAGTCGTGTGAAAACAAAAGACAACTATTTCACTCAGTCAGTAGGTGCATTCTTAGTTTCACCAGATTGTAGAGAAAAGGAAGAGACGGGCGTGTTCAATAAAAGGGTGTTATTTATTGATCAGTCTCCTTTCTCATACAAGAGAAATTGATTGCTAATATTGCAATACTTATAGTTAAGTAAAGTGCATACAGTAAAAGTAGGATTATAAAATAATACTGTAAAAGGATTGATATGGTTTCTTAGCCATATGATACTTAAAATGGATAAAATAGATACATACATATATACATTGACTAATCGTACTCAACTGGTGCTTCTAGCTACGCCTACCCCAGTGTACCTGACCTAAGCCTAATACGTGGGCGGGAGTAGATAAGTAGCAGTTTAAGTTAAGTTTGTTTTGCCAAGGATCTGACTCAAGAATTCTCTGTAAGGGGTTATTCAGTTCAGTACCTGGGATTTAGAAGGCTGGAGGGCTGGTATCCCAATCTCAGGACTCGATATCCCAGTTGCCCGCGAGGGCGGCTGGGAACGCCGGAGCTGGATTTCTCGGCAGGAGAAAGGCTGCGTCTCTCTCTCAGCGCTTCAAAAGGGAGGGGCAGCGTCCGTGGGCTTTTTCTGCATCAGCTGGGCTCCTCGGCAAGTAGCACTGCTCCACCATGTTGTGCTTAGGGCAATGTCGGTAATATTTATACCTGAAAGGTGTCGAGTTTGACGTAAGGATGGACATAAATACGTCAATAAGGATGTCATAAGAACAGGTCGTTCTTACATTCTTTACGGAGTTCTTGGCTGAAATCAAAACAATAGCTGCGGGGGATTTCCCAGGTCGGCTGGAGGTTTGATTTGTTTTGAGAACTCGGTATGCTTTCTAGGGGGGCTGGAGGGATATTGCTTGCCTAATTTCTGACAGCATGTGCTATGACTTAATCAGAGAACGGGTTTCTGTGTCGTTGTATGGCCACTAGTGAGTTATTAACCGGACAAGGGTAAGAAACAGGAATATCGGTACAGTTCCCATAGTAAATAAACACATTACACCCACTCCACGGAATCTATGTCCATATTTACTAACCTAAGCATAGTAAACATAACTACAGTGTATGTGTATATGAAACCACTCCAAAATACATTAATTTGTATTTAAAAAATGGTTTTGCGCAATACATGAAAAATGAGTATAGCTACTGTATGCATTTAAGGAGTGTAATCATTCAAAAGGGATGCACATTTTTTATATCAGCATGAATGATTTGCCAAAATAACACATGAAATGGCTCTTAATACAGAAGAAAAAGTGCGAGACCACTTCATCACATAAAATATAATTCTAGTTGTAAACAACCTAGAGGGCGAGGTAATGTCTTCTTGGGTTACCTAAAAATAGAAGTTTTCTGTTCTCTAAGAATAGTTTTACTTTAAGCAGAAGATAAGTGCCCAAAAAAAATGTAAATATTTTGATCTTGGAGAAAAGGTTCTTGTTTTCATGAGAAAAACTGGAAAAATTCTTAGTGGCTTTGTTTTCAAAGTTTGAAGGCCAAATTCAGAGTTTAGGGAACGCTGTGTGCACGTTGCTCAAAGTCATTCTTTCTGTTCTGGTGAAAACATATCATTTAGATGTTCGAAAAAACAGTCTACAGCTTCAGGTGAGAGTTCGACTAGGTTGGAAAATGTCGCTACCATGCATTCATGCGCATGATTGCTTTCATTGATGGTTTGATCAGCATAGCTGACAGATGGTCGTACCTGATCGATGCTGCTTTCATCTAGTACTTCACTACCCTTCAATTGTAGTGGTGAAGTCTCCACGAATGCCGTCATCAGGATAGGTAGCCGCTGGGGACAGCACAATGCATGAGCCTTTACTGGACTCAACAAAGTTTCTGCATCCAATGGCACTTCTGATTGTAGTGTGAGACAGGTGTCCAACACGCATTCCTCGCCGCATGCAAGCACCTTAATACAGGCATAACACAAGTCTGCCACAAGGGTCTAAATGAAAGAAACCAGGTCATATTTAAATCTCGTAGCCATGCTAATCCAAGGACTTTAGTTATGCTGTCCCGGTAGCGAATAGCTAGGATCGTTTCTTCCATTGTTGCTGGAGTCATGTCTGTGACATGGTTTGCCATAGCGAAGCAAAAGTAGCAAAAATAGGACGCCTGCTACTAGTCCCAACAGGAGAGGAAGTCCGCCAAAGATGGAATGGACGAAGTTAGGAAAAATACCCAGGATGGCTTTGAATGGGGTCAGAGCTCCTGAAAAAACTGTCTTAAATACACTTGCGATACCACTTGTATCAGAAATATTTAAGATTTCGTTTAGCATTTCTGCGAAGTGTAGGGGGCTATTCGTTGATAACAGTGAATGAATCTCTGCCGTTGTACTTGCAACTTGGAGATAATACGTTTCTTTTGATGACGTCAACTGGGTTGGCGTCTGTAGGAGCACAGTCTTCATTCTGCTTAAAGTATCAATTCGAATAGAAGAGATTTTTAAACTGGGCCATAACCTTCCCTCCCTGTCTGGAGTATCATTCGGGAACAATACTCTTTCACAGCACATGACCCTGGTAGTCACGCTTATGAGATAAGGTTTTCCTGGCAGCAGGCTGCAACATCTGCGATCTACAATTATAATGTAACTCCCGTTCGAAAGTCTTCTAAAGAATGGTTCTATTTGTGTTGCAGGTGTGCCAAGCTGGTGACATGAAAGGTTATTTGAAGTCCCTTCACAGGCCCCATGCAAACTTATACCCTGACACAGAAGTATACCACTTAGTGACTTTTCACAATTATTACCACTAAGAAATACACTCTGTCCTTTGTTACTGACACATGTGTGTGTATAGGGCAAGTTCCATGTTGACTTAATGTATCCTTTACCCAACCTTTCATACTGGCCTGCCTGTATATATTTTTGGCAGTATTGAAACTGGAAAGTTGTTATCGGAATATTTATTATCCCATGTATTATCCATTCAATGACAGGTCGTTCTGACATTGTCAATGGTAAGCTCTCAAGTTTTTCAATGCTCAGAATTGTATAGTCAGCACCCTTCTGTGCCAAACTGATTTGTTTATCTGTAAGGTTAAAGATATTAAATAGTGACGTTGTGTTGATTAAACGCCAAGGCACATAGCCTGAACGCAGATTTTGTAACGTCCAGCCAAGCTGTACAATAGAACGTAATTGAGACTGGCCGTGTTGTAACATCAGTAAGTCTTGTTCTTTTATATCGATTGCAGAAGATACAATACTGTCCAATGAATATATTCTGGAAGACAGAGTCATTAACCCATTTTCCACAACAGAAAGGGATTTTTCCAAATTAACACGGTCAATTTCCCGTATTTTTTCTGCTGTCTAAATTTGAGTTTCTTTCTAAGCTTCGTTGTAAGCTGCATATATAGAGGCCGCTATGAAACGTTTTTGACGCTGTTTGCGTGGTCCCAAAATGAAATCACGCAAGTCAGCACCCTCTTTAAGTAAAGTTAGGTGTTGCTTAATTTCTGCCAGTGTGGATGTATGTAGCCATTGAAGGCAGAGCTTTCCCACACTGTAAGTAGTTACTATCCCTGGATGTTGTCTCTGGGAGTATCTTGGGTCTGGCCTGGTCAATGTGAACCCCTGTAACTTATTCAGGAATCTGTCTTGACAGTTATTTGTGTCTGTGGGCCAGATCAACCATTGTTTCCAATCAGGATGTGTTCTGTTTTGGTTTAAAATATGGGATACGTCTATCTCAACATCTGTAGTGCTATTACTATCCGTTGTTGGCTTTGGAATAGACGGTTTGTTTACGTCTTTGATTTTGGCTAGGCCAAGACAGGTAGTCTGTTGAATTATGTCATTCAAAAATATAATTTGCTCTGGGATCATGCAGGCTCTAAATAATGATTCTATACCTTGCACTTGCCAATCTTTTGTGCCCCAGATCGTTTTCGTTTCAATGTTATTGTTCCAGAAATCAAAACCCAATGTATTCATTTTTTCAAAAAATGAGTCTGAATATATCAATTTTGTGTTTGTAAGCATGGTTTTCACTCCTGTCTTATTTAACAATTTGAAATAGAATGTTTCTGCATTACTTGTGTTAAACCCTGAAAAATATGAATATTTATCATAAAATGTTTTTGAACTGCCTTTTGGTGGAGTTGCACAATCTTCCCATTGGTTAAAATTTAAAACATTTCTAGGCTGAGTAGATTTATGCAGATAATGGTTACCATAATGGTTGTAGCAAAACATCTGATCATAATTAGATGAACCTTGCAAATAATCATGTTCTGTAAATTTGGCTGACATCACTAGATCAGACATCATATCATTAATACTTTCAAAATCCCAATCATCAGCAAATGTGCTTGGTTTTACAAAGTCACTCAATGAAATCTTAAATTGGTGTGGATACTTTAGGAGTTCAACAGGACCATATATTTCATATTCAGTTTTGTCCCATGCTACCCCGCCGGGTATAGGATTGGCTGTGAAGTTTACTGAAGAAAGTTCTCTTTTCTCGACGTGTGAAGACGTGTGTGGTTTAAGGACCAAGTTGATATTCTGGCTTGCTGTGTCCATTGTAGCATATTTTCCTTCAATGAAATGTCCCAAGCATAGTACCATGATGAGCCAAAGTATGAGGATAAATACACCTAGTGCCACCCAAATTTCAATCCATGGAGAAATCAGATAGGTTTCTTTTAGTTGATGAAAAAGTTCCTTTGCTTTTTCTTCAAAACTTTTTTTCGTTGGATGATCGTCAGGTTCCCTCAGATCCTCAGAAAAATCATCAAAGTTGATGAAGTAGCCGGATGCTGTTCTGTCAATTGTTTCAATTGCTTCTGGATTACTTTTTGCTTTTGGAATTTGTTTTGTTTCATTAGAATAGTCTGTGGTTACATCACTGTAGAATGCAGTTTCTTGATGTAAAGCTTTGATTTGGGTTTCAAGATGTTTAAGTTCCATTGCTTTGTTGCATAGTCCTTGTTGTTTCACTGTAGGTTTATCAAATGTGATTAGTCTTTCAGTTTGAACTTCTGAGGTTGTAGCAAACTTTGGTGTTCTGCTACTTCTTGGGAGTCCACTTGGCCTACTACTTGTTATCGGCCACATGATTGTGGTTTAACCAGGTCGATGGATACAACTCGGTTCTCCTTTTTACCAGCAAGGGGCGGTAGTACTACTGATCTTGTCCCCTTGACAGACAAGACAGGAACTGCTTTTCTGTAAGAAGGCCCAAATTCCTTCTTTACCGCGATCTTCTCTCTGACCAGATCCCCGATCTTTGGAATCCAGACAGGCCTTGCTGGGACTGGTGGTTTCTCTTCAGTGGTTGTTGGCTGCTGTTTCAACTTTATGTTGCTCAGGTCTTTTCTTGTTTCATTTAAGTCCTGTAAAATAGCCAAACGATCTTTGATATCAAAGCATTTTTCTTTAACCACTGAAGTCTGACTATCAAGGTCCTGGACTAACATTCTAGTCCCAAACAATAGTTCGTATGGACTGAAACCTCTCAGAGAATTTCTTGGCAGATTATTAAGACTACGTTGGACACTTATTAAATGTTTGACCCACCCAGCTCCCGAACCTAATACCTATGCTGTTACCGATTGCTCTATGCCTTGGTTTTTTCTTTACACCATCCCGTTTCCCTCAGGAAGGAAGTGAGAAGAGTCCCGCAATGCAATGTTCATTCTGGCCAAGCACCCCCCATAAGCTTTTTAGAGCCAAAGGAAAGATTTTGGTCAGAACGTAACATGCTTCTAGCGTATATGCCATTATAGACTCGCAAATCTTTTATAACAGTTCAGACGTCAGCCGAGAGTTGGGGTCTACATTATAAGTGAAAATAGTCTCTATATGTTAATATGACGCATTATTCATACTGGGTGATTTTACGTTGATAGCCTAATCCTTATTGGGCGAAAAGCCATGGGAATACACTGTTTCGTTCACAACTGCGATCTCTGTTGCAGTTTGGACAGTTTCTTGCGAATAGGTGATGTTCCAGGCTCATTCCTGGCCACCAGTATGTTGATTGTAATTCTTCTAGAGAATCCTTAAGTTTAAGGTGTCTTAGACCCTCACCCATATGTGCGTCTGCTATTAACAAGACTCTCTTGTCCGTGTTTTGAATTACTCTATCCCCCACTCCAGAGATTCGAGCAAAAGGAACGGAGTTTGCATTGATTATGTATCTATAACTGTGTGGATAGTTGATCGGTAGCGCTGAGCAGTCGCCTTTTGATGACGATTGTCACCGCCAACACTGTTTTACCGTCAATGTATTTTACTGAATGCTTTTTTGTAGCTACGGAAGCCGATTTAGTTGCTACCGCTGTGGCTGTCTCAGCCAATGAATTCCCTGCAACGTGAACGTCATCACGCTGATGACTCAGTGAATGTATCACGTGAGTTTTTGGTAGTTCTTTCTGTAAAAGAACTACTTGTTCCCAAAGCTCTTTTTGCTTTATTGTGGCACCTGTGTCATCTTTGTAACCGTTTTGAATCCATTTCTGTAAATCGTTATTGTATGATTTGACGCAGTAATACGAATCGCACACTATAAGTGTCGGGAATTCGCGATCGGCATTATCTAGCGCCATTTTTAACGCTATTATTTCAGTTTGTTTTTCTGAATTATTTTCTACTGAGTGTGTTTTTGTCAATAGAGGTCTCAATTTACCTCCGCGCCACACGTCTTTTTCAATCTCGCATGTGGCGTTGTAACCCAGCTCTCCCCAAACTGAGGGTTGAGCATGTCCGTCTGTATATATTACACAGGCGTATTGTTGTAAGGGCAGAATGTCGATTGGCAGAGGATATTCTCTTTCATATTCTAGATTTTTTTAATTTTTTCATTTCTGGATCAAAATAGTATTTTACTTTGTCTGTAGCAAGAGAATGTTCCCATTGTATCCATTCTGGATTTAATGCCATAGTAGGTAAATTACATGGGCTTGTTAACGCCTCGAATGCTAATTCTGCTGTTCTGACTGTAATCTGTCTACTGTCAGCTTGGTCTTTTTCTTTTGCTTAGCCGTTTGAACCACATGAACAATGTTTTCTTTAATGCTGAACCTTCTTTCAGCTTCTGTGTACAAATGTGATTTGTATGCTATTGGTACCTTTTCTCCCTCATTAGAGGTTAGGTATGTGAATCCGCATCTTTCTGGGATGACACGAATCACAAGGTTGCGTGTGTTGTCGCGTGTTTGTAGTTTTGTTTTAACTAACATATCTGTTTGTAAAGATCTCAAAATTTCTGTGTCTTTTTGAGTCCAGGTGATTCTTTTAAAATCTGGTTTTATCAGGTCATAGAGAGGTTTAACTCTCTCTGCATAATTTATAATGTACGTTCTACCGAAATTTAGGAATCCTAGAATAGATTGTAAGTTTTTTAGTGTTCTAGGTGCTTGGATTACAGCACATTTCTCTAGGAAATTGTCAGCCAGGCTTTTGCCTTCACTTGATAGTTCATATCCTAAAAACAGGACAATTAGATGGGCAATTCTTGACTTTTTAAAGTTGAATTTGTAACCCTCTGCTGCGAACCCAAGTATTATGGTGTTCACTCGTTTCAAGTGAGCATCCAAGTCATCATCTGTTAGATAGATGTCATCGACATAAGATAATGCCTCGTCATCATATATTTGTAGTAACTCTGTTACTCTTGCTGAGAATAATCCTGGGCTGTTCTTGAACCCCTGGGGCAAACGACAGAATTTTTTTTGCGCGCCATTTATTGAAAACGCGGTCAAATATCTGCTTTCTGGTGCTATATTTTGACAAAAGAATCCATTAGAGATGTCTAATGTTGTTTTATATCTTTTGCGCACTATGTTATTCATTAGTGCTGTACTGTGTGAGTTTTGTACTGCAAAGGTCTTGCAACATGATTTCAAGTGTCTGTAGTCCAAAACAAGACGATATGAATCATCTGGTTTGGAGACAGGAAAAAAAGGATTGTTCATTTGTGAGGTGCAAGCTTCAATCACCCCCTGGTATTCAAGTTGATCTAGGATCTCTTTTATCTGTTTTTTAGCTTCTTGCTTAATTGGGTACTGCCTCTGTGCAGTAGGTTGAGATTTTAACTGGATTTTGTGAGGAGGAGAGTCCTCATCCCATACCACATGATTTTTATATAATGCAGGAGCTTGGGCTACTGCCCACTTTCTTGCAAGTGTAAATTTTTTATGAATTGGAATATGATTTGAGAAGGCAGGCATAATCATTTCTTCGCCATGAGGGCACTCCCTGACAAACTCTGGTGGCCAGTCTTTTTCAGCTAGAAGGATGTCATAGCCCTTGGAGAGATTATCCCAAAATAGACCCCTTATTTTCCTAGTCTTATCCCCCTCTATACGCAATGTTATTTCATATATTTTATGAGGTTTGCTAACTCTGGTATCTGCAGTTTCCACCTGAATGTATTCATTCGTGTCCACTGTCTCCAGATGATTCATCAGGATCTTGCGAGCTATGCTCACTTCTGCTGCGCTGTCTAGCATTGTCTGAGCCCATTCTCCGTTTTTCAGCTGTGTCCTCAGTATCCTCGGCATGTTTGATTACTTTGATACTGGCTACCTTCTTCTTTGGAAATTGTAACTTTTTATTTTGGTGAGCAGGTTCCTTGTCTTTGGACTTGACGTGCTCTTCCCTGTGTTCTGACCGTCCTCTTCTTTCGGATTTCTGCGAGGAAGTCTGAAAAGATCGAGAGGGACGTGTATCAATATCTTGATATCTATCAGGTTTCTTCAAATTATCCCTATTTCTAAGGTTATATTTTTTCTCAGAGGGCTCCCTTTGGGGAGACTTGTGTCCTTGGTCCGGAGATCTTTCTCTCCGCCGAGGAGACCTTCCTCTGTACTGGAATTTTTTCTCTTTGGGAGTGGATTGTTTATTTCCATTCTAGCTCTTTTTTGGAGTGTTTAGATTATTTTTTAATAAATACCTTTTCTGGATTTTCAATTAGTTGCGGTTTCACTGGTATTCCACCCAAACTATCTCTTCCTAGTTCTTCATAGGATTTTTCTATGATTCTGGCAATTTCAAATGGTTGGTCTGCTATATCTGTTTCTTTCAACCTCTGGCGGATCGCCACATTTGCTGCTTCCCCCTTTATGTTTGCTAGTAATAATGCCGAGACCTGCTTGAAGTCTTTCAGTAATTTCATACCAAGAGTTAAAGCAGGTTCTAGACCGTATTCGTTTTGAATCTGTTTTAGCACATCTGGTATTACCGACATGGATGGAAGACCATGTGTTTTTGTGTAAACGGAAGCAAAAACTGTACCCCAAGTGTCACAGTCCTCCACATGTGGTGCGATTCCCATTGGAAGACAGATAGTCAGAATCCTGTGTTTCTCAACAGGGGTGGTATCTGGAAATACCGCCTCTATTTGAGTGATTTTTTGTGCTAACCAGAATGGAATTTGTTCCCGTTTAGCGGGTACTTTACCTAGACAGGACTGTATGTTCTGTGGTGTAATTTTATTTGTGTTCCCCTGATGAGGGGTCAGCTGTGGAATTTTAATAGCTGGTTGGACTGTTGAAGTCCGCATTACATATTGGACTAATTGTCTGTGTATTTTTATTAGTTGTTTTAGCTGTGCTAAAAGATCTGGTGCAGTCATTTCTTCAGTGTCTGGATGTGGTGTGTATCCGGCTAGGACCGGCCACGTTGCTCCTGGTCTACCTAGTGGACCGAGCCTGGTGGTGTGATTATTATGTTTTAGGGCGCCATTAAACCAGAGCAGGTGCTCTTGGTATTTGAGTGGTATCTCCACCTCCTCGAAAGGAGTGTAGATATCCGGTGGTTCCTCTATTTTATAATAGTGGAACTCCTTTGTTACAGCGTTTGCTGCTGGAAAGTTTATCCATGAATAGAATACCTCTGTCTGCCGATATTCGTGTGTCTCAATTACGAATATGACTGTACCACCTCTCGGTGTCAGTCCATTTTCTATAAGTTTTAAAGTTATAGTTTTTCTTATGTTGACCGGGATTAGTATTGCCTCCGGGTCTTGCTGTAGGAGAGTATTGTCATCCGCTAGGAGTTGAGCTGCTACTCTAGCTGTCTCCATTCCTTCTTCACTGTCTGACATTTTACTGACAGGAAGGTTATTTTGTTTATTTGCAGATCAGGTTTCTATGGAAACAAAGATTAGATGCACAATATTTTGGAACACTGTATCCTTCAACGTTGAATAAACCAAGAACCATACATAGGAGTCTCCTCCTACTAAGTTTGGCGGATTTTACCTTTCACCCACTCCAGACGTCTTTGGAGTTTTATGGGAAAAAAGGGTTCTGTGTGAAAAAGCACGACTGAGTTACTCTAATGTCTTGCGTTAGATTTATCGCCTATCCAAACAGTTGGGCGCCATGTAGTGTAGTTCCTATTTTCCCAATAGGCTCTGCGCATTGGAATAATATCTTCAATAGTATAGACGTAGGACTGTGGTTAACTAGGTCTTCTACTGACGATATTAGACTTAAAGTTATGTGTGCCAGCTAGCTCAGAGTTCACTAGAAACTTTCTTAAATAAGCAAGGAGGAGTTCAACCTCCCTGGATAGACAAGAAGGGATTTAGTTTCTGACAACCATAGAACATGACAACTTTGCTCCCCCTAATCAAGAGTATATCTCTAGAGTCGTGTGAAAACAAAAGACAACTATTTCACTCAGTCAGTACGTGCATTCTTAGTTTCACCAGATTGTAGAGAAAATGAAGAGACGGGCGTGTTCAATAAAAAGGTGTTATTTATTGATCAGTCTCCTTTCTCATACAAGAGAAATGAATCGCTATTATTGCAATACTTATAGTTAAGTAAAGTGCATACAGTAAAAGCAGGATTATAAAATAATACTGTAAAAGCATTGATATGGTTTCTTAGCCATATGATACTTGAAATGGATAAAATAGATACATACATATATACATTGACTAATCGTACTCAACTGGTGCTTCTAGCTACACCTACCCCAGTGTAACTGACCTAAGCCTAATACGTGGGCGGGAGTAGATAAGTAGCAATTTAAGTTAAGTTTGTTTTGCCAAGGATCTGACTCAAGAATTCTCTGTAAGGGGTTATTCAGTTCAGTACCTGGGATTTAGAAGGCTGGTATCTCAATCTCAGGACTCGATATCCCAGTTGCCCGCGAGGGCGGCTGGGAACGCCGGAGCTGGATTTCTCGGCAGGAGAAAGGCAGCGTCTCTCTCTCAGCGCGTCAAAAGGGAGGGGCAGCGTCCGTGGGCTTTTTCTGCATCAGCTGGGCTCCTCGGCAAGTAGCGCTGCTCCAACTCGTCACCACCGTGTGTTGCTTAGGGCAATGTCGGTAATATTTATACCTGAAAGGTGCCGAGTTTGACGTAAGGATGGACATAAATACGTCAATAAGGATGTCATAAGAACTGGTCGTTCTTACATTCTTTACGGAGTTCTTGGCTGAAATCAAAACAATAGCTGCGGGGGATTTCCCAGGTCGGCTGGAGGTTTGATTTGTTTTGAGAACTCGGTATGCTTTCTAGGGGGGCTAGAGGGATATTGCTTGCCTAATTTTTGACAGCATGTGCTATGACTTAATCAGAGAACGGGTTTCTGTGTCGTTGTATGGCCACTAGTGAGTTATTAACCGGACAAGGGTCAGAAACAGGAATATCGGTACAGTTCCCATAGTAAACACATTACAGATTATGCCTGCCTTCTCTAATCATATTCCAATTCATAAAAAATATACACTTGCAAGAAAGTGGGCAGTGGCCCAAGCTCCTGCATTATATAAAAATCATGTTGGATGGGATGAGGACTCTCCTCACACAATCCAGTTAAAATGTCAACCAACTGCACAAAGGCAGTACCCAATTAAGCAAGAAGCTAAAAAACAAGTCAGGGAGATCTTAGATCAACTTGAATACCAAGGGGTGATTGAAACATGCACCTCACAAATGAACAATCCTTTGTTTCCTGTCTCCAAGCCAGATGATTCATATCGTCTAGTTTTGGACTACAGACACCTTAACTCATGTTGCAAGACATTTGCAGTACAAAACTCACACAGTGCAGCACTAATGAATAACATTGTGCGCAAAAAATACAAAACGACATTAGACATCTCTAATGGATTCTTTTGTCAAAACATTGCACCTGAAAGCAGGTATTTGACCGCTTTCTCAAAAATGGGTTCGCAGAAAAATTTCTGTCGACTCCCACAGTGATTCAAGAATAGCAGAGGTTTATTCTCAGCAAGGGTAACAGAGTTACTACAAATGTATGATGATGAGGCATTATCATATGTCGATGACATCTATCTAACAGATGATGACTTGGATACGCACTTGAAAAGAGTGAACACATAATACTTGGGTTCGCAGCAGAGGGTTACAAATTCAACTTTGAAAAGTCACGAATTGCCCATCTAACTGTCCTGTTTTTAGGATATGAATTATCAAGTGAAGGCAAAAGCCTAGCAGACCATTTCTTAGAGAAGTGTGCTGTACTCCAAGCACCTAAAACGCTGAAGAACTTACAATCAATACTAGGTTTCCTGAATTTCGGAAGAACATACATTCTAAATTACGCAGAGAGGGTTAAACCTCTCTATGAACTAATAAAACCTGATTTTAAACAAATCAATTGGACTCAAGAACACACAGAAATGTTGAGATCATTGCAAACAGACATGTTAGCTAAAACAAAATTGCAAACTCGCAAAAACACACGCAACCTTGTAATCCGAGTCATCCCAGGAAGATGCGGATTCACGTACCTGACCTCTAATGAGGGAGAAAAGGTACCAATTGCTTACAAATCACATTTGTACACTCAAGCTGAAAAATCATTCAGTCTTGCGGAAAACATTGTAAATGCGGTTCAAACAGCTGTAGCAAAAGAAAGAGCCCAAGCCGAAGGCAGAAGGATAACAGTTTTAACAGCAGAATCGGCTTTTGAGGCATTAACAAGCCCACGCAATTTAACTACCGTGGCACTAGACCCAAAATGGATACAATGGGAAAATTCTCTGGCTACAGAAAAAGTGAAATACTATTTTGACCCGAACATGAAAAAATGAAAATATCTAACATATGAAGAAGAATATCCTCTGCCAATCGAAATTCTGCCTCTCAAACAGTACAAATGTGTAATCTACATGGACAGATTTACACAACACTACGATGTAGAGAAAAAGTCCTACAACGCAGCGTGCGCGATTGTTAAAGGTCGCTGGCGCTTGGGTAAATTCAGACCGTTAATTACCAAAACTGAATCACTCAGAAACTGTTCAACTCAGCGAGCTGAAATAAGATCTTTAAAGATGGCGCTTGAAAATGCCGATCGCGAATTCCCGACACTAATAGTGTGCGATTCGCATTTCTGCGTCAAATCTTACAATAATGACTTGCAGAAACAGGTTCAAAACGGTTACAAAGATGACACAGGTGCCACAATCAAGCAGAAATCGCTTTGGGAACAAGTAGTTATTTTACAGAAAGAACTACAAAAGACTCACGTGATACATACACTGAGTCATCAACGTGATGGCGTTCACGTTGCAGGGAATTCATTGGCTGATACAGCCACAGCGGAAGCAACTAAATCGGCTTCCGTAGCCACAAAAAAGCGTACAGAAAAATACATAGACGGGGAAACCATGCTGGCGGTGAAAACGTCTTCAAAAGGCGACTGTGCAGCACTACCCGTCAACTATCCACTCAATTATACATACATAATCGATGCAAACTCCGTTCCTTTTGCTCGAATCCCTGGAGTGGGGGATAGAGTAATTCCAAACACGAACAGGAGAATCTTCTTGATACAAGAAGTACACATGGGTGAGGGTCTAAGACACCAGACGATCAAGGAATCTCTGAAAGAATTACAATCAGAATACTGGTGGCCGGGAATGAGCCTGCAACAACACAAATTTGCAATGAGCTGCCAAAACTGCAACAGAGATCGCAGTGGCGAACCGGCCGAAGTAGTGCCAGGACCCCTGTTAGAAAGCATAAGGGGATCTATACGCATAATCAAACAGGAGAAATGCGTCCCAATGTATATTATATAAGACTAGATTCACTTAGAAATGTAGACCCCAGCGCTCGGCTGACGCCAGAACTGTTATAAAAGATTTGCGAGTCTATATCAGCACATACGGAATTGGCATGCTACATTCTGACCAGGGTCCTGCTTTTAGCTCTCGAGCTTATAAGGAGGCTATGACTAGCATGGGCATTGCATTGCGGTACTCTTGTCCCTTCCATCCTGAGGGAAACGGGATTGTGGAAAGAAAAAACCGAGACATAAAGCAATCTATAATGGCAAGGGTATTAGGTTCGGGTGATGGGTGGGTCCAACATTTAACAAGTGCCCAACGTAGTCTTAATAATCTGCCAAGAAATTCTCTAAAAGGTTTCAGTCCGTATGAACTATTGTTCGGGACTAGAATGCATATTCAGGACTTAGATAGTCAGACTTCAGTAGTAAAAGAAAAATGCTTTGATATCAAAGATCGTTTGGCTATTTTACAGGACTTAAATGAAACAAGAAAAGACCTGAGCAACATAAAGCTAAGACAGCAGCCAACAGCCACTGAAGATAAACCACCTGTCCCAGCAAGGCCTGTCTGGATTCCAAAAATTGGGGATCTGGTCAGAGAGAAGATCGCGGTGAAGAAGGAATTTGGGCCTTCCTACAGAAAAGCAGTACCTGTCTTATCTGTCAGCGGAACAAGATCAGTTGTACTACCGCCCCTTGCTGGTAAAAAGGAGAACTGAGTTGTATCCATCGACCTGGTAAAACCACAATCATGTGGCCAATAATAAGTAGTAGGCCCAGTGGACTCCCAAGAAAAAGCAGAACACCAAAACTTGTTACAATACAAGAGGTTCAAACTGAGAGACTAATCATATTTGATAAACCTACAGTGAATCAAAAAGGACTATGCAACAAAGACATGGAACTTATGCCTCTTGAAACCCAAATTGCAACAGTTCATCAAGAAACACCTGTCTTCAACGATGTAGCCACAGACTATGCTAATAAAACAAAGAAAATTCCAAAAGCAAATAAAAATCCGGAAGCGATTCCAACAATTGACAGAACTGCATCTGGCTACTTCATCAATTTCGATGACTTTTCTGAGGATCCAAGCGAGCCTGAAGAAACGCCAACAACAAAAACTTTTAAAGACAAAGTAACTGAACTCTTTCATCAACTCAAAGAAACCTATCTAATTTCTCCATGGATTGAATTTTGGATTGTGTTAGGTGTACTTTTCCTCCTGCTTTGGCTCATCATGGTTCTTTGTTTGGGAACATTCATTGAGGGAAAATACAGTACAATGGACACAGCAAGTCAGAACATCAACTTGGTCCTAAAGCCACACAAGTCATCTCACATCGCGAAAAGAGAACTATCATCAGTGAATGTCACAGCCAATCCAATACCCGGTGGGGTAGCTTGGGACAAAACAGATTACGAAATCTGTGGCCCGGTCGAGCTCTTGAAGTATCCACACCAGTTTAAGGTTTCATTAAGTGACTTTGTAAAACCGAGTACATTCTCTGATGATTGGGACTTTGAAAGTATTAATGATATGATGTCAGATTTAGTTATGTCAGCAAAATGTACAGAACATGATTACTTGCAGGGTTCATCGAATTATGAAGAAATGCACTGCTACAACCACTTTGCACATCATTATTTGCATAAATCTGCTCAACCTAGAAATGTTTTAAATTACAATCAATGGGAACATTGTGCAACTCCACCAAAAGGCAGTTAAAAACATTTTATGAGAAATTCCCATACTTCTCAGGGTTTAACACAAATGATTCAGAAACGTTTTATTTCAAACTGTTAAATAAGACAGGGATAAAAACAATGCTGACAAATACTAAATTAATCTATTCAGAAACATTTTATGAAAAAATGACTACATTTGGTTTCGATTTTTGGAAAAACAACATTGAAACAAAAACCATCTGGGGTACCAAAGATTGGCAGGTCCAATGTATAGAATCATTATTTAGAGCCTGCATGATCCCAGAACAAATTATATTCTTGAATGAAACCATTCAACAAACAACCTGTCTTGGCCTAGCCAAAATTAAAGACTTAAACAAACTGTCTATTCCGAAGCCAACACCTGACAGTAACAGCACTACAAATGTTGAGATAGACGTATCCCATATATTTTTTTTTTTAATTTTATTTTCGTTTTTTCCAGAAGAGAAGAAAGAAAAACAATACAATAAGCGACACCCCTGCAATGCATCTACTTATGGGCAAAATAACTCAGGAGGCAAGCATCTTGCAAGTCAGAATAGTCTCGAAAGAAAGTGCAGCATAAAAAAATCCAAAGTCAACATCATAAGCCTTGCCATGAAAGGCAGCCAGATCAGAAATAGGCAATCTCATGTACCAATTGCTGAGCCCTTCTAAATGTGCCAGGGGTGTCGCACAACAGGACCAAATACCAAACTCCCCCCTCCCTCCCACCCTACCCCCCCCGTGGTGATGACAGCCATTCATTCATACATACATACGTTTTGCACAGTTAAAGTTGAAACAGGTGGAGCGCGCATACCGAGGAAAGGCAAACTGCTGATGGCAAACCCCGTGAAAGAAATCGGACCAGAGGGCTCCTGCTAAAGATGAAGTTTTTAAAGTTGCCCAGAAAGATGTCCGCCACTCGTTCCACACTCAGGAGTCTCCACAGTCTAGCGTGCCATAGGGAAATCGCTGGAGCAGCTGGTTTCTTCCATGCTGCCGCAAGGGTGAGTTTAGCTGCTCCAAGACAGAGCCAAAGAATCTGCTTGTCATCTCTCGTCTGGTGTTCGAGAGCAGGGTCTCAAAGCCCGAGCAGGACATGTTCTAGTGAGTCAGAGATTGGGTAGCCAAGTATGTCCTTGAGGTGGAACAAAATCTCTTCCCAGTAAGGGCAAATGATCGGGCAGTCCACCAGATGTGGCGGAAATCCCCCAAAAAACCACAGCCCCTCCAGCAGCGGTACGAGGATGACGGAAAGATGCGGTGCAATTTGGATGGGTACAAGTACCAGTCCATGAGTGTTTTGAGATGGGCTTCCCGCAGCACCACAGAGCGGTTATGCGCCACGATGTCACGCCAGAGGCCCGCCCAATCTGCATCGGCGATGTCTCTTCCGATCAGTTCCTTCCAATGTCCCATATAACGTGCGCGAGGTGATGCCGCCGTATTGAGGAGCAACTTATAGAGGAAGGAGATGGCCCCCTTCATGGTGGTAGTGCGCAGGAGGAAGGCCTCGAAAGTGGACGGCGGTCTTGTGGCCGCATCACCCACCCCGGTGGAAGTAGCCCAGTGGAGGAGCTGGAGTTGGTGATACCGTTCAGATGGAGGAACCCCATAATCTCTCATGCAGTTAGCGAAGGTAAGCGGGACGGTACCATGGAATAGATGAGTAAGTGCTCTACAGCCCCCTTCTCGCCACAGTCGGAAGGGACCCTCCTGCATCGCCGGGGGGAAGGCCGGATTGAAGTGAATGGGAGTGAAGGGCGACGGGAATGTCGTCCAGCGGTCATCGCCAGAGATTGTGTCCCACACTTTCAACACCGTGCTAGAGGGGGTACTGATATAGGCGTTCCTGGGTCTATCTCCTTTGGGCTTCCAAGCCAGGTCCCAAACGGACCGACCCGCGACACTCCTGTCCATATGCAGCCAGTATTTTTCTGAGAGTTGCTGGGACCATTCCACAAGGACTCGTAGTTGAGCAGCCTTATAATACAAGTGCATATCAGGAAGACCCACTCCGCCCTCGCACCGTAATCGGCGCAAAGTAAAAAATGAAGCGGAGCATCAAAGTCTTAAAGCGCCTAAAAAAGTCTACATCCAGTGGAATGGGAAGGGCCTGAAAAAGGTAAAGACATTTGGGGAGGAGAACCATCTTGAGAGCATGTATTGTGCCGAGCCACGAGATGTATTTGGGCTTCCAGTGGGCTAAATCAGCTCGTATGGACGTCAGGAGTGGGGGGAAGTTTGCGGAGAACAGGCCCCCTATGGTAGGTGTCAAGTGGACCCCCAAATACAAGAGGGAGCTGGTCGCCCAGGACAGGGGGGTCAAGAGCCGCACACGCTCCATTTCAGCAGGTGGAAGTGTAAGGTTAAGGATATACGACTTTCCAAAGTTAACCTTAAATCCGGCTACCTCCTCAAATTCGGATAGGGTCGTCTGGATATGAGGGAGCGAGCGAGCTGGTTCCCCAACGGACAATAGAACGTCATCCGCGAAGAGTGAAATCTTGTGTTGTTCCCCGGTGAAGGGGAGACCCCGAATCTCCTCGTGCTCCCTCACCACCAACGCCAGTGGTTCAATGCTCAGCGCAAAGAGCAGAGGGGAAAGGGGACAGCCCTGCCTGGTACCGCGGGAGTGGGAGAAAGAGGGGGACAAGTGGCCGTTAACCGTCACCCTGGAGCGGGGAGTACTGTAGTTCACCCGGATCATCGTGATAAATTTATCCGAGAACCCGAAGGCCGCCAGGGTACGGAACAAAAACCCCCAGTCCACACAATCGAAAGCCTTTTCCGCATCTAGTCCCACCAGTACCGCCGGGATGCGGAATCTGTTGGCTTTTTCAATCAAATGGATCACCCGACGCAAGTTATCGTGAGTCTGCCTTCCCGTGATGAAGCCCGACTGATCAGGGTGGATGAGGATTGGCATTAGATCCTGGAGGCGCCGTGCAATGATAGCTGAGTATAGTTTCGCATCGATATTTAAAAGAGCAATCGGTCGGTAGGAGGAGCAACTAGAGGGGTCCTTCCCGGGCTTAGGAATGACAGAGATCACCGCCTCGGCCATAGAGCCAGAGATGCCTCCCGTCTCGGCCATCGCGTTGAAGAGATCAACCAGGTAGTCACAGATCTCAGTGGAGAAGGTCTGATAAAAAAGGGCGGTGTACCCATCGGGCCCTGGTGCCTTGTGAGGCTTCAGGGCTTTGATGGCGTCTAGTACCTCCTCTCTGGAGAAGGGGGCCGTTAAGAGTTCGTTCCCGTCAGCAGATACTTGAGGCAGTGGCAAGTCTGCTAGATATCTCCTTTGCGCCTCATGATCGAGGTCTTCGCTCCTATAGAGGGCATAAAAACGGCCAAACAAGGTCGCCTTTTCCTCATCTCGGTGGAGCGGGTCACCCGTCTCGTCCCGCATGACCCAATATATTCTCTTTCCCGTTTGTCTTTAAGCTGACGGGCTAAATGTCTCCCCACCTTGTCCCCTGCGCGTATGAAATGTGCCGCAGCCGCAGTAGAGTAAATTCTGCCCTATTGTTGTAGTGGGCCCTCAGTTTACTCCGGACCGCTGTGAGGGGGCGAAGGGTGAGTCGGGAGGGGTTCAACTTATGCGCTGATTCCAGGGAGGTAAGCTCCGCCTCCAGGCTCTCCCGTTCCGCCCTCCGCAATTTGTTAAGATTAGCGTTAAGGGCGAGGCACGTGCCCCTCAGGGAAGCCTTGCAGGCATCCCAAGTATTGAATATGGATGTGTCCGATATGGGGTTAAGAGTCAGGAAGTCCCGGATAGCCGTCCGCAATGCCTTGCACGAGGTGTCATCTCGGATTAAGGCATCTGGGAAATACCATTTGCGTAGTCCGTCCCCCCTCGCCGACCAGCGCAACCCAAGGACCAGCGGACTGTGGTCTGAGACAGAAAGTGGAAATATGCTGGAGTCGCGGACATCGCCCCGAAGGGCCTGGCTTGGAAAGATATGGTCTAGAGGAGAATAGGACCGATGGACAGAAGAGAAGAAAGGGTAGTCTCGGGAGTGAGGGTGCAGCGCGCGCCAGCTATCAATCAGACCCATTTCTCCCATCCTACGCTGTGTGGCTGTGGAGAACGAGCCGGCATCAGCTCTAAGAGTGCCGGAACTATCCAGGGTGTCCCACACCAAGTTAAAATCTCATAGGAAAATCAAATGACCCTCAACAAAGTTCTCAACTCTGCGCAGCAGATCCTGGAGAAAACTATTTTGCCCTGAATTAGGAGCATACACCACCACAAACGTACAGAGCCTTTCATGCAGCAACCACTTGACCAGCATCCAGCGGCCCTCCTTATCACCCTGCATCCCCAGTGGTTGAAAATGAAGGGCTGCTCGAAACATAAGGGCCACCCCTCTATGTTTGGTGGAGGCCGAGGACCTATAAATAAGGGGAAAGTGCCTATGCTTAAGACGGAGCTCATCCTTACGCGCCAAGTGGGTTTCCTGACGGCCCACCACATCCAGCTGATGATCAGTCAGGTATTTCCAAACTTTCTGGCGCTTCTGCGGAGAGTTCAGGCCCTTCACATTCCAAGTAGCAATATTAAGTGGCATTGAAACAGAGCGGATTCACCCGTGTTGCAGTCATCCCGTTCATTCGCCTCCCTGCACCATACAGTATCCCAGCCCGATTCCTCCAACCTCCCCAAGTCTCAGCGCCCCTCCCGCCAACATGTTCCCCCCTCTCCTTCTGCAGCACCCAATTCCGCTCCCCACTCCTCCTCCCGGGATTCATCACGAGCCTCCCTAGATCGAGGCCAGCAGAGTCAAGAAACGGTCTATAACCACCGTAGAATCCCAACCTCTCGGGACAAGGAAAGAGCTCCCAAGCAAAGTCAGCAGGCACGGCAATCCAAACATTCCTGTCATCACCACCCCCCGAACACCCCACCCGATCATCCCAACTCCCAACCCCACCCTCCCCTAAACAACCCCTCCCCCATCCAACTCCCCCCAACCCCAAAGAAAAACGTCACAGGTGGACAGATAAACCATCAAGGTTCCACGCAAGGTAAACGTAGTTGTCTCTCTCGTGGGGGAAAGGGCCCAGGGTTGAGTCCTCTTGAGGCTGGTCTGTGGTGTCTCCCCAAAAAGTACAAATTACCCACAGTACCTAAAGGCGAAGGGCCCCCTCCGGCGCCAACAGTCGAAGACCAAGGCTCAAGCCACCCCAGAGCTACCTTGCGTCGAAGGCACCGTCACAGATGTAACAGAGGCAACCGCCTCCCCCGTTCCTGCAAGCTGGTCGTATGATCAGGCCGACCCAGGTTCCTGGCTCGCCCCACTCTCTGCCAAGATGATGATCGGCGTCTCCTCCTCGATGGTGCGTCTTCATCCATGGATTCCGGAGTTGTGTCGTCAATGCCCAAGATGTCCTTGGCAGCCTGAAGTGACCGCACCTGCACCAGTCTATTCTGCCATCGAAAGATGAGACGGAAGGGATGGCCCAGGAATAGGATATAGATTGTTCCCGGAGGCGAGAGGTGACAGGCCGAAACTCCCGCCGCTTCTGGAGAGTTGATGCCGCCAAATCCTGAAAAAACTGGGGTCGATGATCACGGAACTGTATAGAAGGTATGTCCCGGGCCTTCCGGAGAATGCGTTCCTTCAGCTGAAAGTCGTGGACGCACACTAGAATGTCGGGGGCGGCCCCCCCTCCTTGCCTGGGTAGGCCAACCCTATGGACTCTGTCCATTCTGATGACATCCGCCTCATCAAGAACCCGCAGGAAGAGCGCTTCCACATACCCTTGCAGGTCCCCAGCCTCACCGTCCCAAGGCACCGCCCGGATGCAAATGTTATTCCGGCGGGAGCGGTTCTCCAAGTCCTCGGTGTGGGCCTGGAGATCCAGGTTCTGTTCCGTGAGTCGGAGAACATCCTGCTGCAGTTGGTGCAGGTCATTAGCCATGCCGAGGTCGTGATCTTCCAGGGTGGCCACCCTCTCCCCAATGATGTCGACATCCCGCCGCACCTCGCGGAGGTCAGAGGCTAGTTGAGAACGAAGTTCTGAGATGTCGTCTTTGATGGCGGCAAAGAGTTCCTTCATAAAGGCCTTGGTGGCAGGAGCCTCATCGTCAGACTGTCCGGAGGACGCACTGGTCCCAGGGGACGCTGGTTGTTGAGCCCCTCTCTGCGGCACCTCCTTGCCGGGCTTCCCCTTGCGTAGGGACATGGACATTATGGCCTCAGTGAGCTGCCCACTCTCCCGAGTCAGCGGTGGTCCCGGAGCAATGCAAGGTGCGGTGCAGGCCACCTTGTAAATATCGCCAGAGATAGGAGGACAGCCGGCCAGCTCCAGATACTACACACGGTACCACCACTCTCCGGTTGTGCTAACGCCGCGTGCCGACGCTCTTTTAAGGCCCCATAGGCCACGAGGCCTCCCGTGGCCGGGGATCGTCGGCCCACGCGGCGCCGGGCCTGTACCCCTCCGCTAGCAGGCCGGGAACCAGCTCAGTCCTCCGCTCCACCCGCCTCGATATCGTGGCTGATTCCGTGGGGTCTCCCGGCCACCAGGCTACCAGAGGCAAAGATAGTCCAGGCTGGAGCTCAGGGGAGCCAGCCGATCCCCTCCACCGAGGCACCCCAGCCGGGGTCTCTCTCCACCACTCCTGCGTCAAGCAGTCCTGCAGGTCGGGTTCGCAAATGGCGGCGTCTTCCGCCGCAACCGGCCATGCAGGCGAAGCACAAGCAGGGAAGCCTCCCCGGGTGCTCTCCACGCTCGAGACGCCTCTCCGCCAAGATCTTCAGTGGGGTAGCCCCACACCAGGGTAGTTTATGAGTGGAGAGTGGGGGAAAACGGGCGTCACCACCGTTGTCGCCGTTCTCCGCAGACAGCCCCCGTCTCCCACTTGTAGCAGAGGTCCCGGGTAGTGCAGCCCCCCACGGGGTCAAAGGCAGTGCCCCCAGTCGGGGGGATCCGCAAGCCGGGGGCTCCGGGGAGTCGTGTGCGCGTGGCCCGCTTACGCCGCTGCTCACCCCTGAAGCGATGCAGTGGGCCGGCCCGTCTCTCCACTTTAGGCCGGGAATCACAGGGCCTCAGATCGCCGGGCGGCCGTTCGTCGCCTCCGAGCTCTCGCCGGCCAAGCGCGCTTCACCGGACCGCTCTCTGCCTCTTCGGGCCCCTCAGCAGGCAGTAGGGGTGCCAGGTGCTGGGCAAAGCTAAGCGGAGGTCGGCGCCGGAGGGACTCTCAAAGACGTCTTACTCCGTCGCCATCTAGGCCACGCCCCGTATCCCATATTTTTAACCAAAACGGAACACATCCTGATTGGAAAAAATGGTTGATCTGGCCCACAGACACAAATAACAGTCAAGATAGATTCCTGAACAAAAGACAGGGGTTCAAATTGACCAGGCCAGACCCTAGATACTCCCAGAGACAACATCCAGGGATAGTTACAACATACAGTGTAGGGAAACTCTGCCTCGAATGGCTACAGAAATCCACAATGGCAGAAATTAAGCAACACTTGATTTTACTTAAAGACAGTGCTGACTTGCGTGATTTCATAATGGGACCACGCAAACAGCGTCAAAAACGTTTCATAGCGGCTGGTATATACGCAGCTTACAACGAAGCTTGGAAAGAAACGCAAATTGAAACAGCAGAAAAAATACGGGAAATTGACCGTATTCATTTTGAAAAATCACTTTCTGTTGTGGACAATGGGTTAATGACTCTGTCTTCCAGAATATATTCACTGGACAGTATTGTATCATCTGCTATTGATATAATAGAGCAGGACTTACTAATGTTACAACACGGTCAGTCCTAATTACGTTCTATTGTACAGCTTGGCTGGAAGTTGCAAAATTTGCGTTCAGGCCACGTGCCCTGGCGTTTAATCAACACAACGTCATTATTCTCTATCTTTAACCTTACTGATACACAAATCAGCTTGGCACAAAAAGGCGCAGACTATACGATTCTGAGCATTGAAAAACTTGAGAGATTACCATTGACAATGTCAAAAAGACCTTTCATTGAATGGATAATACACGGAATAATAACTATTCCGATAACAACTTTCCAATTTAAATACTGTCAAGAGTATATACCAGCAGGCCAGTATGAAAGGTTGGGTAAAGGGTACATTAAGTCATCATGGAAATTACCTTACACACACGCATGTTATAGTGAAAAGGAACAGAATGTATTTCTTAGTGGTAATAATTGTAAAAGAACACTAGGTGGTATACTTCTGTGTCAAGGTATTAACCTGCATGGGGCCTGTGAGGGGACTTCAAATAACCTTTCATGTCACCAACATGGCACACCTGCAACACGAATAGAGCCATTCTTTAGACGGCTTTCTAACGGGAGCTATATTCTAATAGTGGACCACAACAGTTGTTGTGGCATGGTGCCAGGAAAAGCTTATCTCGTGAGCGTTAGTTCCATAGTCACTTGCTGTATGCAAGTATTGAATCCAAACAGCACTCCAGACAGGGAGGTGAAAATTTGGCCCTTTTTGAATATCTCTTCTATTCAAATTGATACTTTAAGCAGAATGAAGTCTGTTCTTCTACAGACAACTGTGCCCTTGACGTCATCAAAGAAAACATATGATCTTCAAGTTGCAAGGACAACGGCAGAGATACATACTCTTTTATCAACAAATTGCCCCTTGCATTTCGCAGAAATGTTAAGCCAAATCCTAAATATGTCTGATACCAGTGGTATCCCACATGTATTTAAGAAAAAAATTTCGGGACTGTTAACACCCTTCAAAACAGTTTGGGGCATTTTTCCTAATTTTGTCCATTCTGTCTTTGGCGGCCTACCACTTCTTTTGGGACTCGTAGCAGGCATTTTATTTTTGACACTTCTGCTTCGATATGGCAAGCCAAATCACAGACAAGACTCCAGCAACGATGGAAGAAACGATCCTGGCTATACGCTATCGGGACCGCATAACTAAAGTCCTTGGATTAGCCCGGCTAAGAGATCTGAATATGACCTGGTTTCTTTCATTCAGACCCATCTGGCAGAATTGTATCTTACCTGTGCTTCGATGTATGCTATGCGGTGAAGAATGCGTGTTGGACGTCTGTCTTACTCTACAATCAGCAGTACCATTGGATACAGATACTTTGCTAAGTTCTGTAACGGCTCATGCATTGTGTTGTCCCCAGCGGTTACCCATCCTGATGACGGCATTCGTTGAGACTTCTACACTACGATTAGGTGGTAGTGAAGTACGAGATGAAAGCAGCATCACCCAGGTACGACCTTCTGTGAACATTGCTGATCCTGTCATCGATGAAAGCAATCATGCTCAAGACTGCACAGTTGTGGTATTTTCAAACTTGGTTGAACTTTCACCTGAAGCCGTAGACAACTTTTTTGGCGAGTCTGTCTGAAATGATGTTCTCCCCTGAACAGAAAGAATAACTTTTAAGCAAACAAGCACCCTGAACTCTGAATTCGGCCTTCAGCTTTGATAAACAAAAGCTACTGAAAATATTTGGAACTATTTTTTCTCCTGAAAGTGAATTTTTTTTTTTTCCAATTCCAAAATATTACCTTTTTCTGGCACTTGTACTCTGCTTAAAGTAGAACTATTCTTAGAGAACAGAGCTTCTATTTTTAGGAAATCTAGAGACAATATTTTACCTCTAGCACATTTACAGTTAACTGTATTTATATGTGATGGAATGGTCTCGCCCTCCTTTTCTGTATTAAGAGCCATTTCATGTGTAAATTTCACAAAATCATTCAGCTGATATATATATGCATCCTTTTTTAATGAATGATTACTCTGCTTGAAAAGCGTACAGTACCTATAATCATGTTCATGTATTTCGCATACACCATTTCAAATGCAAAAATGTATTTTGGGGTGGGTTGGTATACGCATGCACCTTTTAAATGTTTACTATTGCTTAGTTTTAGTAATGATGGACATTAATTCGTGGAGTGGGTGTAGTGGTTTTATCTAGGAACCTGAATCGATATTTCTATTTTATGCCCTTGTCCGGTTATAATCAATAATATCCATACAACGGCATAGTAATCATATCCATAATTCAGTCGTAGCACATGCTGTCACATTAAGCAAGGCTACTTCCCCGGCCCCCTAGAAAGCACAACGAGTTCTATAAACAAAACAAAACCTCCAGCAACCTGGGAAATCCCCCTTGCTTTTGTTTTGATTTCATCCTAGAACTCCTGTAAAGCACTGTAAGAACGGCCAGTTCTTAGTGACATCTTTATTGACGTCTTATGTCCAACCTTACGTCAAACCCGGCACCTTTCAGGTATAAATATACCAACGTTGCCTTAAGCAAAGACACGGTGGTGGTTTTGGAGCAGAGCAGCTATCTACTTGCCCGAGAGCCCAGCTGATGCGAGAGCCCACGGACACTGCCCCTCCTCTTTGACGCACTGAGAGAGACGCTGTCTTTTCTCCTGCCGAGAAATCCAGCTCCGGTGTTTCCAGATACCTTCGCGGGTTACTGGGATATCGAGTCCTGAGAGAGAGATACAAGACCTCCTGCTTTCTATTTACCCAGGTACGGAGCTGACTAAACCCTTAAAGAGAATTCTTGAGTCAGATTCTTGGCAAAACAAACTTAACTTAAACTGCTACTTACTTACTCCTTCCCACGTATTAGGCTTAGGTCAGGTACACCGGGGTAGGCGTATTTAGAAGCACCAGTTGAGTATGATTAGTCAATGTATATATGTATGTATATATTTGATCTATTTTAAAGTATCATATGGCTAAGAAACCATATCAATGCTTTTACAGTATTATTTTATAATCCTCCTTTTACTGTAGGCACTTTACTTTACTATGAGTATTGCAATTGTGGCAATTCATTTCTCTTGTATGAGGAAGAAGACTGCTCAATAAATTACACCTTTTATTGAAAACGCCCGTCTTTCTTTTCTCTGCATTCTGGTGAAACTAAGTACGCACATTTGACTGAGTGAAATAGCAGTCTATTGTTTTCACACGACTCTAGAGATACACTCTTATTCTGAGGGAGCAAAGTTGTCATGTTTTATGGTTGTCAGAAGCTAATCCCTTCTTGTCTATCCAGGGAGGTTAAACTCCTCCTCGTTTATTTGAGAAAGTTTCTAGTGACCTCTGAGCTAGCTGGCAAACCTTAAGTCTAATATAGTCAGTAGAGACCTAGTTAACCTCAGTCCTACATCTACACTGCTGAATATATTATTCCAATGCGCAGAGCCTATTGGGAATATAGGAACTACACTACAGAACAGCCAGGTCTTGAGTTGTTTCCTGAAGGAGAGATGGTCCAGGGTCAGCCGTAGGTGGGTGGGGAGGGAGTTCCATGTCTTGGCCGCCAGGTAGGAGAAGGATCTTCCTCCGGCGGTGGATTTGCGAATTCGTGGGACGGAGGCGAGGGCGAGGCTGGCGGATCGGAGCTGGCAGTGGGTGTGTAGAATGTGAGGCGGCTTTTGAGGTTTTTCGGGCCCATGTCGTGGAGAGCCTTGTGTGCGTGGGTGAGGAGTCTGCACTTGTGTGACAACGGACCCCAAACCACATGCGTGTCGCGTCCTTTTAGGACCATGTGAACAATTTTTATTATTACATATTTGGTGTATGCGTAATCCCACAATTACGGATTACACACATTACTATGGTCAGCACTACACCTGGACTAGAATTGACTATTAGCTCCTGTCCCCCAAAGTGGCTGACTGGTTTAGCACGCATAGGACTCTCCCTCGGACATATTCAGATCACTCTCCAATATTGCTACACCTGAAAGTCCCTAGTCCTGCGTGATCTGAGTGGCAATGGCGCTTCCCAAGCCCACTTTGCATGATGACCTCTTTAAGGCAGAAGTATGTGGGGCCATTGAGGACTACTTTGCAATTAGCACTGGCTTGGTGGACTCCTGGGCTGTCTTGTGGGAGGGATTTAAGGCAATCATCAGAGGCGTCTGTATTGCCAAACATGCCGTAGTTCTCAAGGATCTCCATTACAACGTTGACGCACATTGAGCGAGAGATCCCAACCCTAGATGCTACCTCGATGCAATCCTCAGACCCTGCTAAACAGGGGGGACAGCGCCTAGCCCTCCTGACTGATTATAGAGTTACTGCAGACCGGGAGATATTGTACTTGGGCAAATACCACACAGCCCGGTGATACGGTGAGGGTGAACGGCCTGGCAGAGTGCTGGTGCAGATGCTGAGACCGCCATACAGCAAGGCCTACATCACGGAGATTCACTCTGCTACTAACCAAACCCTCACCACCACCTTGGAAATTTGCGACGAATTTAAGGACCATTTCACTGCACCATACACCACTAAAGCAGGGAGTAACCACACTGCGCAGGAAGAATACCTGTCAGAGAACGCACTAGTGTATCTTGAAAAGCACATGCAAGACATTTTAGCGCAACCTATTTCCATTGAAGAAGTACTTGGTACCATCAACACCCTCCGTGGCTCTACAGAACCCGGGCTGGATGGCTTCACTGGCAACTTTTGTAAAGAATACAAAGACCTACTTGCACTGCAGCTGATCGAGGTGTACGCTGAGGCCTTGGAGAAACAGATGCTTCCCCCCACACTCCACAAGGCAGTTATTATATTGCTCCCCAAACCTGCAAAGACACATCACTGTGTGGGTCCTACGGTTGATTGTCTCTCCTAAATTCAGACAATAAAATCTTAGCCATGGTCATCGCTAATTGCCTGTCGCAATTAATGAAGTTTATATTATCTCCAGTCCAATCTGGATTCGTGCCCCATCGGTCCACCTCGCTGAATCTAAGGACATTATTTGCAGTCCTTCACAGGATTGACCCGGAGGTCCCTGCTGCCGCAATCCTTCTAGATGCGGAGAAGGCCTTTGACTCTTTGGAATGGCCGTTTTTCATCTCTGTGATTCGCCGCAAGGGCATGCCTATGAGATTTATTGCCACCACTGCCTTATTATACAGCAATCCCACTGCCAGATTCCACTTGAATGGTATGCTCTCTCGACCCTTCAGGCTTTCATGCGGTACCTGTCAGGGATAGCCACTGACCCCTCTCCTAGTTCATCCTGGCCATGGATCCATTAGACACTTTCAGGAACGATGTCTTCAGCGAAGGCTACAATTTAACACGGGCCCTCTTCTGGCTTCATGTTATAGAGATGACAAAATCCTCTATGTCAGGAAACCCCGGGTAAATCTAGAACCTCTCATCAGAGAGGTACTTAGATTTGGCCTTTTTTCGGCCTAGGCATCAACTGGCAAAAGTCGGTAATTTTCCCTTTAACCTTGGGCACAAAACAATGGGAGTGCGAATATCCACTCAAATGGTGAACAGATTCGGTCAAATACCTGGGGATCTATATCCATCTAGACACTACACAGATCATTCATTTTAACTATGGGCAGGCCATCAACACTCTAGAGACTCAGGTTGAGAGATGGCTGCAATTGCCCTTGTCGTTATCGGGATGAGTGACTATTCTAAAGTTGGTGGTACTTCCCAAATTCTTGTATCTATTTAATAATATCCCCATTCTCCTCACGGATGTTTTTTTTCTGACACTACGCAGCCACCTTACACGTTTGGTCTGGGGAGGGAAACAGCCACGTGTCGTTGGCCTGTGCTCACACTGCCATACAACAGAGGGGGGTATGGGATACCGTATCTACAACTGTATTACCTGGTGGCCCAAAGCTGTTATGCGCATGCATGGTTTCACCCTGATGCCAGGATACCTTATCTTCGGCATAAAGCTGACTTTGTACTGCCGGAGCGGCTGACCACAGTTCTGCCCAGGGGCATCCCTAGGGACCCCTAGCACATACAAACTGTCTCTACTATGAGCTGGGCATGGGAAAAGCTAAGACGGCTGTCCGGCACCACACCACTATACTCTTCAGCCCTTCTTCCGAACGCCCACTGGATCCCTGTATCGGGTGAACGACTAGTGCAGCGCACCTTGACCACGTTCGATAATACCAAATTGGGAGACCTATATCCAGAGGGCCACACCTGTTCCCTAGAGGATGATATACGCTACCAAGATAGTAGCTTTATAGATACGTTTGTCCTGGGGTGCATTCGGTCCGCTTTACGTGCCATACTGCCTAATTTCCTGATCAAACCAGAGTCATTTCTCCCGCTCACGATGATAATTGAGAACACAAAGGGGTTGCATTTAATTTCTAAATTTTACAAAGCTTGTGCTAAAATGAGGCCTGTCAGTGACGACAAGGTCCACAGTGATTGGGAAATAGACCCGGGCCACCCAATAACTGATGAACAGTGGGGCAAGTGTTGTGTAGTCACTAAAGAAGTATCACTTAACAGTAAGCACAAACTGCTTCTTTTTAAATTTGTACGCTGCGTATACTTCACCCCTATAAAGAGCATAGGATAGATCCATCCAGACCACACACTTGCCTGAAATGCGCTGCACCCCAAGCTGATGTCGCACATCTTGCATGGACATTTGCTCAGCGACAGACTTACTGGAAACACATCCACTACACTTTGGGGAAAATTATTAACTTGCCCTTCATCCCAACTCCAAAAGTGTCCTCATTGGGATACATGGTAAACTTCCCCAAGGGGGTAAGGTGGTTTGCTTTGTAAGGTCTGGTTCCGACAAAAAGGGAAGTTGCAATTCATTGGGGCAGGATGCCTGCTCCTAAAGTGCAGAGTTGGCTTAGTAGTCTGGCCTATTGTAATGTAAATAGCGAGATTTATGCCAGCATAATGCCCAGCTCTTCTCATCCTAAAAACATATGGGGCCCATATTGTTCCTATGTAGAGGATTTAAGGCAGGCTTCCAGCTCTCAGCTGGAAGATGGAGTCGTCCTGGAGGGAGTGTGGTGAGAGATCTAAATATGTTGAACTTACCTAGTGCCAAACACCATTTACAAATCATGGTACACCCCAAACAACAAGACTTTGATTCTTGGCGGGAGTATTGCAATGCTGGGGAACAGGGGGGTTGGGTTCTGGGGAGGGCCCAGATTAACTGAAGTTATACCATCATTGTATTCATCGTACTGGCCTTGCCACGCATAGCACCTATTGGAAATCCACATTGTATATGCTGATTATGCAACAGTGTCATTGTAACCACTTATGAACAGATTTTCATGTATGTATCTTTTTTAACAATGTAAACTGGAAAAATAACGTTATTTAAAAAATATATATGCCACAGGATTGAGCATTTTTCTATAGAGTATGGCCCAACAAAACTTGGTTGGAATTACGACCACCTTTTAGCTTTTAAGTTTTTTGTACTGAGCCAGACCATATCTCCAATCTGGAAAGTGGGTTATTTGCTTTTTTCTTTTCTTTTCTTGTCAGCCAAATATTTATAACAATCTTTTGTATGGGTTAAATCTTGTTCTGTTGATTGATGAACTTTGGCCAAATGCTGGGCAATATCTTCCACTGCTGGCACATCTTTATTTCCACATTCAATCAAAAAGTTAGGATGTGAAGCACAATTCATTTAAAAGGGTAAGTAGTAAGTAGAATTTTTTTTGCATTGTTATGAGTAAATTCTGCAGTCCATTGATATTCTGGCCAGTCGCCTTCCCGATGTAACCAAAAAGGGCCTACAGTATTGTTCTAACTCTTGATTGGTCCTCTGAGTTTTCCTCTCAGTCCCTGGGTGGAAACTGGTTGAGTATCAGGTCCCTATACATAGCCCACTAGTGAAAGCTCTCCAAAACTTGGATACAAACTGAGAGCCCCTATCAGTGAGAATAATCTTGGGTATGCCCTGAATTTGAATTGTGTGTTGATTGAAATGCTGTGTCAATTGTTTAGTTATGGGAGCACCTCTTAAGGCAACAAAATGTGCCATTTTAGTGAAGGTGTCTAAACAAACAATGACTGTGTTATATCCTTCACTAGAAGGTAGGTGTACTATGAGATCTAAGGACACAGTGTGCCAAGGGTCTGGTGGAGTGGACAAGGGTTGTAATCGCCACTTGGGGGCCTTTCCTTCTGATTTTCCCTGAGCACAAATCTAACAACCAGTCACATACTAGCAAATGTCCTTGTTAATTTGTGGCCACCAAAACCTTCATTTAAGCAGTTCTTCAGTTTTTAAGAATAATGTATGCCCTGACAAAGGACTGCCATGGCATTCATATAATGCTTGTGTCTGTAGTTCTTCAGTGGGTAAAAATACAGCTCCATCTTAATGAGGTAGTTGGTCTCGTACTTCTTTTTTTGAAACTTGATTTGCCCATTCCTTCATCACTTTAGAATTCAATGATTGAATGATTTGTTCCTCAAAGGTCTCATTGGAGACTGCACCTACAATATTTTCTGGAATAATTATCTTCTGATGTTCGTTTGGGTTTTTCTGAATCTCCGTATCCAATCCTAATAAAGCATCAGGTTTTTCATTCTTATAAGTGATTATGAAAAAAATCAGCGAAGTACAATGACCATCTGGATTGTCTGGGTGTTAAAGTTCTAGCTGATCTTAAAAACGTAGAATACCTATGTTCGGCGAATACTGTTACAGTATGTTTTGCTTCCATTAAATAGAGCATCCTCTCTTGAAGACATCCTTAACCCCTTCCATGCTCATGACGGAACGGTTCCGTCATCAGCGTCGGTGCTCCGGTGCTGATGACGGAACATTTCCGTCATGAGCCAATACGGTTTTAAAACCTTCAGCACTGCAGCGAAATTCGCGCAGCACTGAAGGGGTTAATAGCTTGTAGTTCTTTTCCAGTTATTGTATAGTTTACTTCTGCTGGATATAATTTTAGGAGCGGTAAGCCACAGGGCCCAATTTTCATCAAACCTTGTGCCTTTGTGACAGGATCCCTCCAATGGCCAATTCTGATGTATCAGTCTGTAGATAGAACAGTTCAGAGGGATCAGCACAAAGTTGAACTGGTGCTTAGGCGAAACTCATCTTCAGGGAGTTAAAGGCTTCTTCTGACCATTTGAAATTCACTCCTTTCTTCAACAATCGCTTAAAAGGAATAATCTTTTGAGAGAATTTATGGATAAATCTCCAATAGAAATTAGCAAAGTCAAAGAAACTTTGGACTTTACTGTTGTTGGTGATTTCCAATCTGCGACAGCCTTCTCCTTGTTCTCATCCATGGTTATACCTCCAGTTTTGCGTATTTTGTGTTCTTGATTATACCTGAAGGAGAGAGTACAAATTCAAGAAATTCTACCATAGTAGTATTGAAAGTGCATTTCTCCAGGTTTGCCTATAATGTGTTCTCTCTTAGACTTTGAAGAACTGTTCTTACTTGATCCTGATGTTCTTCCTCAGTAGCTGAGTAAATTAAAATATCATATATGTAGACAATTGCAACTTATCTTTGAAGTCACTTAAGACATCATTAATGAAATGCTGGTAAGCAGCAGGGGCTTTGCATAGCCCATACGGCATTACTTGGTTCTCAAACAAGCCATAGTTTATCCTGAATGACCTTTTCGGTTTGTCCTCTTCACAGAGTCCAATCTGCTGATAGGCACCTCTGAGATCTAGTTTGGTATAAATTTGCGCCCCTTTTATTTGAGCTAAAAACACAGAGGTAAGATCCAACAGAGTGTGATTTTTAATTGCGATTTGATTGATTGCTCTATTTTCTATGCAGGGTATTAGATCACCCCCTTTCCTTGGAGCGAAGGAAAGTGGCGGTGAACTGGAGACTGAGATGACCTGATACATCAAGTATTTTTTAAGATATTGTTATAGTTGTTGGTTTTCCTTTTCTGTCACTGCATAGATTCAACAATAGGGTAGTAAATCAGAGCCAGGTTCAAACTCGATTTTACAGTCATATGACCTATGTGGGGTAAATTTTTACCGCCTCCACTTGATAAAATATATTTGTATCTCTTCACTGATCAATGAACTCATTAGTTTGTATCACACAAATTGAAATGCCACTTTCACAAAGCTGGGTTGCTGTATTTGAATCTTGATGCTTTTCAATTTTTGCAAAACAATTTCCCAGGTAATATTCAGAGTTAATTTGAATTGTCCTTGCACTCCAATTTATAGAGGGATTGTGTTCTGTTAACCAGAGGAGTACCAATATGAGTTGAAACTGTGGAGCATCTATTAAATTAAACTGTGCAACTTTCTGATGTACTTCTAAGGATAGTAATTGCACTGGTTAAGTGTGACTTCAAATTGATCCCGATGTATGTTTGGGGCCATCTACAGCTCTGACAGCTTTGCTTTTATTTTTCCTGATCACCTTTGTTCCAATGTAATCTACAAACATCAGGTCACAAAAGTTCCATTTAGGCCCTGAGTCAATCATCACTGATACATCCTTAAGGAAAATATGTAAAAATTTCAATGTCACCCAAGGACTAACTGAGGGGAAGATGTTTGCAATGTATTAACCCCGAGATTCTCCGTTGTAGTTTCCCTATCCGCACTCACCAGTCCAACTTCCTTTACTGGTGGTGCTTTGAGTTTTTCTTCATCTGCACCTTAGGTTTTCTTGGCCATGTCATTACAAAGTGTCCACTAGCTCCACAGTAGAGGCACAATTTATTTTGTGTTCTTGTCTTTTTGGTCTTTAGCTAGTGATCCTCTAATGGTGCTTATTTGAATTGGTTCTATTCCTGACTGACCTCCAATGGTTCTTGCAGATTCTGATTTAATTCTACGAATCTAGGCAAAATGGGTCAGAATTCTTATTTCTTTTCTCCTTTTCTTTCATTCTGACGAAAATCTTTCTCCAACACCAAGTTCACCAATGCTGAGATCTCCGTCTTCCGCTTAGGAATTTTTGCCAAAGCTTCCTTCAGTTTGCTTTTTAAGCCTCATTAGAAGAAGACGGCTGTTCTTTTTTTCTAAGGTCAATCAGTTTCTGCAAATTTGTTGAATTGAGCCAGATAAGTAACCAACTCTCAATTTTCTTGTCTAAACTCTAATAGCTCATTGTCGGTTGCTTGTGGTGCCTTCCTTCTATCAAATATCTGAAGAAATTCTTTCTTGAATTCCTCGAAGTCAAATAAAATCACATCATCCTTTGTTACTAGAGGCATGGACCAAGATACTGCTTCACCACTAAGATAGGATAAAATAAACGATACTCGAGACTGTGCATCAGGAAAAATCATTGGCAAAACATGGATTGTAGGGAATAGTGTGGCGGACAAAGTTGATTTTTTTGATGATCTCCACTAAAACGCACTGGGGGAACTAGGGGGGTCTATTGGGATAATGAATTAATGATTTGAGTAGGTGTGGAAGATATAGAGCTTGTGGTAGGACTGGAGGATTTTTATTTAGAGCTTTTTAAACTAGCTCCTGACACTATCTCACTCACCCAAGTGGCTAAATCTGTGGTTTCTCTTCTAGAGCTTACTGTTTCATATTGAAGGGTTTGTTATCCTCCCTCATGGCCAAGAACTCCTTTTGGAAACACCCTTAGATCTCTCCCAAACGTTTTAGGTCTAGACATTCAGCTTTTCTGCTCAGGTACAAGTAACTACATTGGCACTTCACTCTGTCAGGATCTTCTAGTAGTTAACAGACTTGGACTGGAGCAGAACAACAACAGTTCCCAATATCCCTCATGGAACACCAGAAGCTGTGTAGATAATGAGTACCAAGCACAGCGGTATTCCAAGGGGGCAAAGGGATATGGAGTAAAGAAGAGACGCCTGTCAACTGTGGTTTCCTCTCCAGTAGGTCTTTTCTTTCTTCTGTTTAGCGTTCTATAGTGTTTACTTTACTTTGTGATGTGGAAACTGCAAGAGAATATAAGCAAATCATGCATTACCCTGCTCTACCCCTGATTAACTATTATCCTACTATTATTTTCATTTTTACTCAAAAAAACATACCCATACAGTTTAAGGCTATTGCTCCTCTTCTATGCTCTAAAACAGTAATTTCTTATCTTGCTAGTATTAAGCATACATTGTATTAATCATTTACAAGTTATTTACATTTCCAAAAAACTATAAGAATGCAATTAAATATTGGTAATCTTTTTCTTCCAGCAAATTTGATGAATTACTTTCAGGATGTGGTGGAAGGAAAAAGACAGATGCAAAGTAGTTTAGAAGGTAATTGTTTTCTTTTTTAACTCGACAACTTGAATGCTTGTTTTTTCAGTTCCTTTTCATTTTCTAAGATTTAATGTCGCTCCACAAAAAAGGAAATTGCAGGTAAGTACTATTGCTTTTCTTCGTTTCCATTTTTTTCTCAACAAGATTGTTTATTTAACATAAATTAGCCTAGTCAGGATTAAGCTTTATGTTGAAACACTATCTTCCACAGCATTTCAACATTCTTTGCTCTATGGCCTCCTAATGTAATTTAAGGAGGGCAGCATGCATGCTCAGGGCAAGAAACACAAATCACTCAGCAAGGCACTTTGAGAAATGAAACATTACTCAGAAAATGAACTGTCTCCTCACGAGAAAGTTACAGAAGAAAAAAAACGATGAAACCAAGACTCTTCTACCCTCATTAAACTCCTGTGATAGAGAGCTTAGAATAAGGCTACTTCTTCAGGAATTTCTTCAGGTGAAGTGCGTGTTCATTACTTAGCGCTTTAAATTCCATTTTTGGCTGTGGGGGGAAACATCTAGCTTTTCAGGGAAAGCTGAGCTGGTACACATGTTGAGCTTCCAGCACTGCCAGCTCATTCTCCAATCATTGCTCCGAGTGATCTTTTGCCACCTTGTGTTACTTTTACTGGTGGATACACTGGTCAGTATTGAGTGGTTTGCAGGAATCCTCCTAAAGAGCCTGATAATCAGTCCCACCTTCCATTATTAATGGTTCAGGGGGAACAGAGGTTTTCAAACCTGGTTGAATGGTTTTAATAGGGAAACATGGATAACTTTGAACATTTAGGTCAGTCAGTCAAAGTACTTTATTCGGTCATCACGACCATCAAAGTACATTTTAGTGTTCTCTGGGCTTGTTAAGCAATATGTCACAGGATTGATAATTGTTTCTTTAGAGTTCGGTCTAACAAAACATGGTTGGAACTTGTGATCACCTTTTGGCTTTAAGTTTTTTGCGCTGAGTCAGATCTTATGTCCAATCTGGAAAGATGGTTCTTTGTTTCTTTTCTTGTCATCACAATACTTATGACTGTCTTTTGCGTGTGGTAGATTTTGTATAACTGGTATCTTTATATTTCTGCATTAAACATCTCGGCGATAAATCATATAAAAGGGTGAGTAGCCAGTGGAAGCATTTTCTGCATTGTTATGAGCAAATTCTGCTGTCCGCAGATATTCCCATCAAGCCCCTATCCTGATCTAAGAAAAACAGCCTAAGGTATTGTTTTAACTCTTTTGATTTGGTCCTCTCAGTTTGCCCATAAGTCTTTGAGTGGAAACTAGTTCAGTATCGGGACTGTATTCATAGCTCACTAGTAAAGGCTCTCCATAAGTTAGATAAAAACTGATTGCCCCTATCGGTGATAATTATCTTGGGTATGCCATACATTTAAATTATGTGTTGATTGAAATGCTGGGTCAATTGTTCATCTCTGGAAATACCTTTTAAGGCACAAAATGTGTAATTTTAGTGAAGGTTTCTACACAAACAAGAATGTGTTTTATCCTTGACTCAAAGGTAAATCTGTTATGAGATTGAGCGACAGGGGGTGCCAAGGGTATGGTGGAGTTGGTAAGGGTTGTAATAGCCCTTTGGGGGGACCTATCTTTCTGATTTTCCTGAGCACAGATCTCACAACCAGTCACATACTGGTGAATGTCCTTGTCCATTTGCGGCCACTAAAACTTTCATTTAATCAGATTTTCAGTTTTTAGGATTCCTTTATGCCTTGCCAAAGGACTGTAATGCCATTCATATAATGCTCTTGTCTATAGTTCTTTAGTGGGTAAACGTAAAGCTCCATCCTGATAAGGTAGTTGGTCTCGGACCTCTCTTTTTGGACCTTTATCTGCCCATTGCTTCATTTCTTTAGAATTCAAAGATTGAATGATTTCTTCCTCAAAGGTCTCCTCTGGGGAATTATCTTCTGATCTTCAGTTGAGTTTTTCTGAATCTATGTATTTAACCTTGATAAAGCATCGGATTTTCCATTCTTATTTCCAGGCCTATCAGTAATTATGAAATCATAAGCAGCAAATTATATTGACCATCTAAGTTGTCAGGGTGTTAAAGTTCTAGCTGATCTTAAAGACATCAAGTGCCTATGGTCATTGAATACTGTCACAGTGTGAATTGCTCCCTGCAAACAGTGCTTCCATTCTTTGAAGGCATCCTTAATAGCTAGCAGTTACTTTTTTGGGCATTGTATAATTCACTTCTGCTGGATTTTATTTTCAGAAGAGATCAGCCACAGGGTGCAGTTGTCTTGTTAGCTTGTGCCTTTGAGACAGGATCCCTCCAATGACCAATTCCGATGCATCTGTCTCTAGATGGAACAGTTCAGAGGTATCAGCATGAAGTTGAACTTGGGCGGAGGCGAACATTTTCTTCATGGAGCTGAAGGCTTCTTCTGCTTCTTCTGACCATTTGAAAGGCACTCCTTTCTTTAATAACAGCATAGGAGGAATACTCTTTTGAGAGAATTAATGGATAAACCTCTGATAGGAAATAGCAAAGCCTAGGAAACTCTGGAATTCCTTTACTGTTGGTGATTTCCAATCTGTGACAGCCTTCACCTTTTGCTCATCCATGGTTATACCTGCAGGGGAGATTACAACTCCTAGAAAGTCTATTGTAGTCGTGTTGAAAGTGCATTTCTCCAGCTTTACATATAACTTGATCTCTCTCAGTCTTTGAAGTACCTCTCTTACTTGCGCCCCATGTTCTTACTCAGTAGTTGAGTAAATTAAATTATCATCTATATAGACAATTGCACATTTTTCTATAATCCCACTTAAGACATCATTAATAAAAAGCAGAAAAATAGCAGGGGCATTACATAGGCCATATGGCATTACTTGGTACTCCAACAAGTCATATTTTGTCCTGGATGCCATTTTCCATTTGTCCCCTACTTGTAGTCTAATCAGGTAATAGGCACCACTGAGATCCAAATTGGTGTAAATTAGTGACCCATTTACTTGATGTAAAAGCACAGAATTGAGAGGCAACAGATTGCGATTTCAGATTATGATTCGATTGAATGCTTTATAATCTGTGCAGATCCTTAGGCCACCCCCTTTCTTTGGAACGAAGAAAAGTGGTGATAAAACGGAGTCTGAGATAGCCTGATAATTCTGTTGTATAAGCATTTTTTAAAGATATTCGTTTAGATGTTGGTTTTCCTTCTCTGTCAGTGCATTGATTCAACTACAGGCTATATTCGAGCTGGGTTCAAACAGAATTTTGCAGTTGTATGACCTAATTTGGGGAAGTTTCTTCTGCTTCCATTTGATAAAACACATTTGTATAATCTCTATACTCATCAGTGATCTCATATGTTTGTATCACACACATTGAAACTCCACTTTCACAAAACTGGGTTGCTGCATGTGAGTCTTGATGTAATTCATTTTTTGCAAAACAATTTCCAGCCAATATTCAGAATTCATTTCATTTGTCCTTGCACTCCAATGTTTAGTGGGATTGTGTTTTGTCAACCAGTGGAGTCCCAATATGAGTTGAAACTGTGGAACATCTAATGCTCGCTTTTATCACGCCTTGTATAAGTCATTTATAAGTTATTTACATTTCCAAAAATGATAATAATGCAATTAAATCTTAGTTATTTTTTTCTTTCAGCTGACTTTCTTGAAGAAGTTAAGAGTCAGGCCGTGGAGAAACTGACGAGTGAGGCTCAAACAGGTAATTGTTTTAGTTTTTAACTCAACAACTTGAATGCTTGTGTTTTTTGCTTTTTCTTTTAATTTTCTATTCTTTAATGTAGCTCAACAGAAAAGAAATTGCAGGTAAGTATTATTGCTTTTCTTTGTTTCCAGTTTTATCCTCAGCAAGATCTTTTATTTAACACAAATCCGCAGTGTCAGGATTAAGCTCTATTTTGAGACACAATCCTCTTCATCTTTTCTACATTTATTGCTCTATGACCTTCTGAGGTAATTCAAGGAGCACCATGACAAGGGTCAGGACAAGAGACAAAAAATCTCAGTAAGGCACTCTCAAAACCGAGACTATACCCAGGAAAATGAACCGTCTTCTCACAAGGTAGTTACAAAAGGAATTAAATGAGACAACCAAGATTCTTCCACCCAAACTAAACTTACGCAATGTAGAGCTTAGAATACAGCTGCCTTTTCAGGAATTTCATCAGGTGAGTGAAGTTGCATTCGTTAGTTAGTGTGCGCTACACATTCCATTCATGGTTAGGGGGAAAACAACTAGAGCGCTGTAGGGAAAGCTGAGCTTGCAGGCATTTATTTATTTATGACATTTATTAAGCGCGAACAAATGCCCGTGGGCGTCTCGGCGCTAAGATATCTGCGAATGATTCTCCTACTGCCAGGGTAGATCTTATGTTACTGGTTAAACAGCCAGGTCTTTAGCTGTTTGCGGAAGGTCCAAAATGAGGGGCATGTTTTTATTAGCTGGGGTAAGGAGTTCCATAGTTTCGGAGCCATCTTTAGTTTCCAGCGCTGCCAGCTCAGTCTCCAATTGTTAATCCGGGTAATCCTTTGCCACCTTCTGGTAATTTCACTGGTTGATATACTGGCCAGTATTAAATGGTTATACTTGGCCTGCTCCCCCGAACTGCTTGTGCTCCCACTTGAGAGTCCTCTATCATGGCGGCCAGCAGGCCGGTTGGCCTTCGATTGTGGAGCAGGCCCAGGAGACAGTTGGTGAGCCCCAGGCCCAGGGAGCTTGAACGTCTCTTTTCCTGTTGCCTTTTTGGACCTGGGCTTCATTGACATGGGTTGACTTGCTTTTTCAGGATGCCTGTTAGGGGTCCAAAACAAGGTCCCTGGAGAAGTCTTTGGATGTGTAAGCCAATAGAGGCCCCATACACCCTTCTCCTGGCTCAGTCTACAGTAGCCCCTCTCCCCCTATGTACATCCATCACCATAGGACACTACTGACCAGGGGAGATCTACTTTAAACAAGCAACTGGCTAGCTGGGGCACCAGGAATCCTTGGACCAAGAATGGAATGATATGTAGTCCTCTTGGTGGTCCCTCGGCCAGGGCCCTGCATATCTTTGCTTATAGCCATAATGCCTGGTGGACGGAACAGATTAACCTCAGTTTTGTACCAGCAAACGATGGGTAAAGATGCTCCATGGGCCCTCAATATTTCACTTGTGGCTATTGCTGACTCCACGAATGGCTACATTGGTTGTGGATTAAGATGATCAGACCTCTACTATTGTCATGCTCCAGACCATCACAGACTCTTAATCCTTACTGGCATATTCTCAGACAAGATCTCTGGAAGCATCCAACATCAAGCTTTATGCCTGGAGTTTGTCTGATCACATTTCTTTAGCGATGCATGTTCATTGCGGCCGTCCGTACTCCTAGATACCCTGGCTGCTCAGCTCTTGGTGGCAGACCAAAAAGCCCTTTAAGAACACTCTGAGCAAAAATATGAAACAATTTTTTTGAGACAATATTGCATCCGTAGACTCCACTGCATCCTAGGAAGCGCCTACTCTGTGGTAATGAGTAGGGAGGTGATTTCACAGCTGGTCCACCATATCGGACTAGAACACACAAGATTGTGGCCCAGGATCAGACAGTGCTGGAGCATAGTGTGCCTATCCTGAGAAGACGCAGCATGCATTGACGCAGCCATGCTCGCCCTCAGGTGCTCTGAAAGGATGAAGCAATAAACTCTGGCAGGTGTCTCAGAGTCGCCTTTATGAACAAAACAATAATACTTCAACATTGGTTACAACACACATAAAATCAAATTCACAACCTTGATTAACGACGAGCCAGGCAATACTCACTCTGCCATCAACTAGGCAGAACTCAATGCTGAGCCACAAATCCGCTCAGTGGCAGAACTTCAATCATGCCACCACCACCAAACCTTGTTGTCCGAGTGCTTTTCAACAACGATCTCTAGAGGATCCGCTCACAGCAACTGAGTTTACAGATGCTATCGCTCAGCTGGCAGGTGAGAAAGCCATGGGTCTCAATGGTCTCACAGTTCAGTCCTTTCTTACCAAGATAACATCCTCATACAGCTGCTACTGGATCTATACACAGGGGCACCTAACAGTGGGTAACTACTGGGGACCTGGAAGAATCTCACATTGGCACTGTTATTAAACCAGGCTGCACTCAGCATTGATATTTATAGTTTCAGTTACTTTGCATCCAATTTGCAATGTGAGACATGCAACTCTGAAAATGGTTTGCCTCCTCTTCAACATCAGATGAAACTGACCCCACAAGTTATGTGTCATAGTCTTGAGAACATACTTCGAAGCCAAAACTTCAGATAAGATAGGCCAGAGGGGTAACATTGATATTAAAAAGTGAGGGGCTAAGAGAGGACCCCATAGGCACTCCACAAGGAAAGGAGAATGGGTTTGAGATCAAAATCTCCCTGTGCTCCTTTTCATACAAAATAGAGCAAACCGTGGGGCAACATGGGGTTATCTTTGCCAACTGTTGACAACAACTTTCTACGGTCACTATTGGATTTACCCGAGTATCCATATCCTCCCACTTCTGTGGGACACTCGTGTAAAATCATTCTCAAGTAAGGCAAGGCTCTGATTTAGATCTTGGTGGGACTTCTGTCCTCCTGCCGCAATGGCGGTACGAAGTATTCCAATGAGCTGACCTCTTTCAGGGTCCCACTTCCGATTTAGTCTTGAAATAAATGTCATTGTCCAGGTCTTTAGTGTGCTGCTGCTACTTGACTGGGACACTCATCAACCCCTTTGTTGCCGGAATCAAAGCTAGGAGGTAGCCCGTAAACCCTATAGAGACCTGGGCCAACATGTGTAACATAGAATAACGGCTCTAAGGGTGTAAGTTACAGGTCAATATTATCTGAAGCACAATTTGCTCGGAGCACAAGGGGTGAACAGGGAGACACATGATTCAGAATGACAAGACAGTATTGTTTTATATATCACTTCCTATATTTAGAAAGACATGAAAAAACATGAAAAAACACTGTTACATTCAATAGCATGTAAGCTGTGTCATACTGTGTAGAAGTGCTTGTGAAATAGTGAACGGCGCAAGTGACACATAAGAAAGTATATACAGTGACAATGAGGGGCACAAGAAACAAAACAAAGAGGGGTCGATTCCGATTAGGGAAAAAAAACGTCCGTACGATTTTTATCCGGAGCCCTCTCCGTACGAATCCTATCCGTTCATCCGAGTCGCGTAGTATGATCCGTATTCCGCGAATCCGTCCGAATCATTGCGATCCGTACGTATTGCAAGGCTGAAACCGTGAACCGTACGACCTGACGAGTACGATTCGGACCGGAGTGTGAGGACGCGATTCGTACGGTCCACGTCAGGTAAGGGCGAGTTGTACGGAAAAGCACACAAACACGGTGCGTACCCCTACGATCATGGGGTGTACGAGCCGTACCCCATGTACACCCATCGTACATGGGGTACGGCTCGTACACCCATCGTACATGGGGTACGGCTCGTACACCCATCGTACATGGGGTACGGCTCGTACACCCATCGTACATGGGGTACAGCTCGTACACCCCATGATCGCAGGGGTACGCACCGTACCCCTGCGATCATGTGGTTTATGCACCGTACCCGGGGGCCCCGTTCCATACCTGTTTCAGGGCGAACTCTGCTTTTACGGCTGTTTTCAGCTCCCGTAGAAAAAGGGTTGTACGGTGCGTACCCAACACGTATCACACTTTCTGGGTCGTAAAAAACAGCCGCGAACCGTACAGATGTCACGTACAGCGGGTTCCGAGGGAGAATCGTATGGAGATTAGAGTTGTACGTTCTCTGTACGACTCGTACGGAGTACGGCTCCTGGTAGGAAGCTGTCAGGAGGCTAAAGTCACAAGTGGCTGTAATTACTCATAAGAATTACAACAGCCCAATGCTGAATCAATACGAGAGTACATGGAAAGAGAGGGTGCGAACATGGAGCTCCAAAAGGGCCGTTAGGCTGGAGTCAAGGTTCGCTGTCTAGTGTTTCAGGCTGTATAACAATCAACAGAAGAGTGTCAAAGTAAGTTAAATAACAAAGAACAAGACTTAAAACCAATTGGTGTTAATAGACAGGAAGGAAATTACCTCCGTCTAGAGAAACAGAAATTTAGTAAAGAAATAAGGTGCATGTGCTCAGTGAAGAAAAAGAACCCTCAGGTACCGCCTGTGAAGGTCGGTAACCAGTTGTCTTCATTGGGTCCAAAAAGGTTGAAAAAGCAAAGTAGTGATAAAGAAGTGCTTTAAAAAGAGCGTGGGCTACTCATCACACAATAATTTTATTAAGAGGGTAGCTCTAACTCTAGTAAAAACAGTGCAAATTAAAGGACTAGTGATTGGTTGCGTTAGTTTGAACCAACAAGTCCTTACTGGAGTGACAAAAAAACAAAGATGGTCAACATGTTTCTGCTTAAGAGCCAAGGATCGGCTCAGCATTCGTCAGGACCAAAGAACTCTATCATATACCTTAATGGGCACTCGCTAAGGTGTCCAAAACTAAGGTGTAGAGAAGGAAAAGCAAATATAAAAAACTAATACAACCTGATTAGTGTAGACTTCCTATATTGGGTAAGTCTTCCAACAGTCTCGCCCCGAAGGGGAGACAAAAAAGTCTGAAAAGTAAGAAGAAAACAAAAACAAGTCTGTTTTAAAATGTGACTATTATAACATTTTTCAGAAGCCATGTACTTTCATCAAACATGCACTTACATCAAACATGCACCAATATTCTAACTAGGAGTAATTATTCCTAAAGAATACAATCTCCGTGACTTGGGACGCTAAGCCCAGAGAAAAACCATTTTAATACATGAATGCTCAAAAAAAGCTCCTAATCTTAGAAGTCTGATTTAAATAACACGCAGGTATTTTAGTCTGCGGTCACAGGGTAAATATATAATTTAAAAAGTGCTCGTCATAATTGTAAAGCCAACCAGAAGGTTGGAGTTGAAAAAATCACAAAGACGACCTTTGAAAGGGGCATATGAAGCTGGCCAGTCGAGTTACATATAGAAAAAAACTCACATTTATAAGTCCTCAATGGGGCCTCATGGGCTGGCGGTGGGGGGAAAACCTTCACGCTCGGTCCATCTATCAATATAACGTGGTGCATCAGAGATGTTAAGAGGCACCCGTATCTGTGTGGAATTATTTAAACAAATGATGGCAGTAAAACGGTACCACTGCATGCACCTACTTTATCCGATGCGACTCCCCGCCTTCGGACCTATTCAAACCGCGACCGCCGCCCGTAACACCAAGCGGCACTGAAGGCGCGGGTTTGTTTTGTATGAAAGGAACGCGGAAGCGCCAGAAGGGCGCGGCTCGCGTTCGCCAGTGGTCACGTGCTCATGCCAGGTCTCATTTCATTTAAAGGGGCCTCATTATACGCTTCATTTGTCATCCGTAGAAATTGCAGTAATCTCAAAGATTTTAACATCCAGGCCGATGACCTCACTGTAAAATTGTCAAGTAGAGGATACCCAAAGAAAGTACTACAAAAGAGCCGCAAGAGGGCTAGGAATAATAATAGAGAGGCCCTGTTGGAGGACCATGAAAAGGAAGCGGAACCTGTTGTCCCTCTAACATGTGTGACCACCTTTAGTAATATCTCAAATTCTGTCAGTCGTTGTATTAATAAGCACTGGAGAATACTCACAAGTAATGGTCGCAACTGGCAAAAACCTTTGTTCTCCTATAAAAGAGAAAGGAGTTTACATGATGCACTTGTACATACCCGCCCTAGAACCAATCAGACTCCTCACCATCAAACTGTGCTTAATGTCTGGGGTCTACCACCCGTCATAGGCCATTTCCCCTGCGGGGGATGTAGTGTGTGTCACCTAACCACCACTACCAAGGTCTTACAATTGGAAGAAGGGAAAGAATGGCATTTGAGAAGTCACACCAACTGTAATTCAAGTAATGTCATCTACTTGATTACTTGCCCCTGCCATCTGAGGTATGTGGGCATGACCACCAGGCGGATAAAGACACGCATTGGGGAACATCGCAGTAACATTAGATGTGGTAGGAATACTACCAAACTCACTACCCACTTTCTGGAAAATGGTCACAGCCCCAACGATGTGAAATGGGTTGTGATAGAGCAAATCCACTCCAATAATGAGGGCACCCTTTTTGAAAAGGAACAGAGGTGGGTATATCGCCTGGCCACTCACCAACATGGCCTTAACGATGAAATACCGTGGGGCACGGTAATGCGGCGATAACCGTAATAAATGGTTTACCCATGATAGCATTTTTCTGATCATCAGTGACCTATTTAGCAATGCAAATGACTCGTGGGTTACCCATAAAGGTTTTTTTCCCTAGAAGTATCCCCCCCCTTCCTCCTCTTAAAATAGTTCTCATTTGGTGCACTGCGTTTTGTCAGGTAGTGCTGTGGCACAGCATTTCACAATTACGAATACTGCTGGGGTTGGGCTGATTTAGCGTTATATTGCAGCACTACTCAGTGAATTTAAATGGGGCGCTATTTAAATACCATTCTATTCTGTGCCCCTTCTTTTGCCAATGTTCTTCTGGCCTTTTTCCAAGACAACAGGTCTTTTTTCACTTTCCTTGTACTGACAAATGAAGCGTATAATGAGGCCCCTTTAAATGAAATGAGACCTGGCATGAGCACGTGACCACTGGCGAACGCGAGCCGCGCCCTTCTGGCGCTTCCGCGTTCCTTTCATACAAAACAAACCCGCGCCTTCAGTGCCGCTTGGTGTTACGGGCGGCGGTCGCGGTTTGAATAGGTCCGAAGGCGGGGAGTCGCATCGGATAAAGTAGGTGCATGCAGTGGTACCGTTTTACTGCCATCATTTGTTTAAATAATTCCACACAGATACGGGTGCCTCTTAACATCTCTGATGCACCACGTTATATTGATAGATGGACCGAGCGTGAAGGTTTTCCCCCCACCGCCAGCCCATGAGGCCCCATTGAGGACTTATAAATGTGAGTTTTTTTCTATATGTAACTCGACTGGCCAGCTTCATATGCCCCTTTCAAAGGTCGTCTTTGTGATTTTTTCAACTCCAACCTTCTGGTTGGCTTTACAATTATGACGAGCACTTTTTAAATTATATATTTACCCTGTGACCGCAGACTAAAATACCTGCGTGTTATTTAAATCAGACTTCTAAGATTAGGAGCTTTTTTTGAGCATTCATGTATTAAAATGGTTTTTCTCTGGGCTTAGCGTCCCAAGTCACGGAGATTGTATTCTTTAGGAATAATTACTCCTAGTTAGAATATTGGTGCATGTTTGATGTAAGTGCATGTTTGATGAAAGTACATGGCTTCTGAAAAATGTTATAATAGTCACATTTTAAAACAGACTTGTTTTTGTTTTCTTCTTACTTTTCAGACTTTTTTGTCTCCCCTTCGGGGCGAGACTGTTGGAAGACTTACCCAATATAGGAAGTCTACACTAATCAGGTTGTATTAGTTTTTTATATTTGCTTTTCCTTCTCTACACCTTAGTTTTGGACACCTTAGCGAGTGCCCATTAAGGTATATGATAGAGTTCTTTGGTCCTGACGAATGCTGAGCCGATCCTTGGCTCTTAAGCAGAAACATGTTGACCATCTTTGTTTTTTTGTCACTCCAGTAAGGACTTGTTGGTTCAAACTAACGCAACCAATCACTAGTCCTTTAATTTGCACTGTTTTTACTAGAGTTAGAGCTACCCTCTTAATAAAATTATTGTGTGATGAGTAGCCCACGCTCTTTTTAAAGCACTTCTTTATCACTACTTTGCTTTTTCAACCTTTTTGGACCCAATGAAGACAACTGGTTACCGACCTTCACAGGCGGTACCTGAGGGTTCTTTTTCTTCACTGAGCACATGCACCTTATTTCTTTACTAAATTTCTGTTTCTCTAGACGGAGGTAATTTCCTTCCTGTCTATTAACACCAATTGGTTTTAAGTCTTGTTCTTTGTTATTTAACTTACTTTGACACTCTTCTGTTGATTGTTATACATTCTGGAAGGGGTAAAAGAGTGGTCTTAATTATACCCTTACTCTCTTGTTGTTTCATATATAGTGTTTCAGGCTGACATCATCAGCCGAGCTCTGGTGGAGCGCGCGCTGATAGAATCCTGCGCACTTCACCTGAGAACGTATGACGAAGAAGTGAATATTCCCGCCTCCTGAGTCAAAATTCCTGAAGAAAACCTTAGTTTGTACCGGTGTTCACGAAGTTATTATAGAGCGTGAACAAGTCTGAGAAAAGGCTGTAGTTATATAATGAAAACCTGCGAGTGATAAAAAAGCTTCTGTGAGTCAGCCCGTTTTGAAGTGACCGCGAGTAATAAACGCGGCTCGCTTTTCTGTCCGTTTAACTCGCTAAAGTCTGAGAGAGATAGCAAGTTCCCAGTTACCCCTTCTAAGTTCGTAGTGAGTCAATCCTGACCAGAGTCATAGTGTTTTGAGACAAGCTTCATCGACCAGTTACAAGGAGTCTGAAGAGGTCGACAAGACAGTTCGAATTCGTGAGGAAGATGTCTACAGAATTAAGAAACACGATAAGTGAACCTGAATCCTTGCAGATTAATGACAATAGTATAATTACACTTTTCCAGATAAAGCTAGATGATAACAAACCACCAAGAAAGACCTGAGATAGGAAGGAAGAGGAGGACAGAACCGAAGTGAGTAAGAGAATAGAATAATTAGGAGTTTGAGTCTTAGATTTAACTACATATACACTAATACGATAAAACACGTTTCTATATTGCAGGAAAAACATTAAGAGTTCTGTCAACCCAGTCTAGTTAAGAAGCTAAGAAGAGAAGGCAATTCTTGGAAAATAAATGGTAGGTGAGAGTACAGGAGGGAGGTCTAGGTTATAGGAAAGAGTAGAACTAGAGTCAGAGTTAATTGTGCTTCTCTTTACAGGGTTCTAATCTAAGATGGTCTGCCGGTCGGACTGACGAGAGGAATCCAACCAAGAAAATCTCTTCTCTTGTTGTTTATTATTTTATCCAATCCCCCTTCCCTTTTGGGTAACGGTTTTGGAGACTAGAATATACTGGCTCTGGATTGTTGCTCGAGGGGGACTCGGGAATCAGCATCTCTGTTCCTGTGCAGCTTCAAAGTGGTATCCTTTAACGAATCTGACAGAGTGAAGTGCCCAAGTTGCACATTGCACCCGAACAGAGATGGCAGAAGGAATTAATTTGCAAGGCCTAGGAACAATTTTAGACACGATTCAAAAAGAGTTAAGTGCGTTGAGGGAGGAAAATCAAAACCTTAAGTTAGAGATAGTAAATTCCAGGAAGGAAACCGAAGACTTATCGCAGAGAATTAGGCAACCTTTTGGGGTAGGTCAAGATGTTCAAAATCCCTTAGCAGAAAGTACCAATAGGATGACTACTCAAGTCATCCACTCACTGTCCCCAGTTATTCCCTTGGCAGCCCCAGAGAGATTCGGTGGGGATCCCCAAAAAGCGCAAATATTTTTAACCCAATGTTCATTGCATTACATGTGTCGCCCTTCAATATTCCCTGATGCGCAATCCAAAGTCGCCTTCGCCCTGTCCTACCTAAGCGGTGATGCTGCAGCTTGGTCCCAACCGTTGATAACCAGAAATGATCCAATCTTGAGGAATTAGGAAGATTTTAAACAAGAATGTTTGCGAATCTTCGATAGGAGGAGAATATCTCAAGTGGTTGGCAACGAATTACTAGATTTGAAGCAAGGAAATCGAGATCTAGTTGCATATCTGGCACAGTTTAACAAGCTAGTGGTGGAAACAGATTGGCCGGAGAGTAAGCGAGTAGCAGTGTTCTACCGCGGATTGAAAGACGAACTGAAGGATGCCTTGGCGGGAGTACCAAACCGACCCACAGAAATTGCAGCGTTGGTTGATCTGGTATTAGAGATAGACTTCCGACAAGGAGAAAGGAGAGGTGAAAAGAGAAAGGAGTTTCGGTCAACGATTCCGAGATTTGATCGTGTCAGATCGGAAAATAGTCGAGGAAGTGAAGCATCCTCGGGAACCGAACCCATGCAAATCGGAACAATACGGGGTCCACTATCGAAAGAAGAGAAGGAAAAGAGGCGAAGTAGTAACCTGTGTATGTATTGTGGAGCTGGGGGTCATTTTGTCAGAAACTGCCCCAAGAAACCCAAGACAAGTTACAAGCCGAAGGAAAACTAGTTGCACCACCTGTTGCTGGAGTTGAACAGGTGGGTGCGATTTTGGAAAAGACTCCTGATCAACACCGAGTGGCTAACACCCTGCAGTCGGCGGCTTCTCATTTGAGTTTGTCCATGGAGGTTAGGTTCAGGAACTCCACCCTGGCTGGAGTTTCCGTAATGATCGATTCCGGAGCCACGGGAACATTTTGTGACCTAAAATTTGCACAAAGAGTTGGAATCCAGGCAATTATGAAGAGCAAAAGCGAACCTGTACGAGCAGTGGACAGAACGAATTTATCTTCCGGTCCAATTGTGAGCCACACAGAAGTTGTGCACCTAATCTCCAACAATGGACATGGAGAAAAGATCCAATTTAACTTGATGGACGCTCCTCAATTTGAACTAATCCTTGGTCTACCTTGGCTCACCGAGCATAATCCGACATTCAATTGGAGTGACAGAACCATACGAATGGATTCGGAATATTGTATCGGAAACTGTTTTGGGAATAATGAAACAATGCAGGAGATCAATCTGGCTCAATCCCTGTGCCACAATGGAGGATCGTTGTGTGTAATAAATACCACGAAAATCCCATAAGAATATACAGACTTTCAAGATGTGTTCAACGAGACCGAAGCAGAGCGATTACCTCCACATAGAGTCTACGACTGTAAAATCGAATTAGAACCCGGTGCCAGTTTGCCCTGTAGCCGAGTGTATGCACTAACGGAAAAAGAACACAGTCATTTAAGAGAGTATTTGGATAAATACCTTGCTAATGGTTTCATCAGGCCTTCGCAATCCCCGGTCTCGTCACCTTTATTCTTTGTACCGAAGAAAGAGGGCGATCTGAGAACTTGCATAGATTATAGAGCAATTAATCGAATTACCAAAAAGAACAGGTACCCGTTACCTCTTATATCAGTGTTGCTGGACCAAGTAAAAGGGCCACAGGTATATACAAAACTTGACCTGAGAGGGGCCTATCATCTGGTCAGAATGAGGGAAGGCGATGAATGGAAGACGGCCTTCAGAACCCGATTCGGACTGTTCGAATACCAAGACATGCCCTAGAGTCTTTGTAATGCCCCTGCTGCCTTCCAGCACTTCATCAACGACGTGCTTAAGGAATACATCGACCAGTGTGCTATTCTGTATATAGACGATATACTTATCTATTCCCCAGATCAGGAGAGGCATCAAGATCAAGTTCGAGGAGTCTTACAGAAGTTAAGAGAGAACAAGTTGTTTGTCAAGCTGGAAAAGTGTGCCTTCAATGTGACACAAGTGAAGTTTTTAGGCTTCATCATCTCTCCAACTGGCATTCTAATGGATCAGCGGAAGATTGAGGCTGTGATAACCTGGAAGTCTCCAGAGAGTGTCAAGGAAGTTCAAAGCTTCATTGGGTTCGCAAACTTTTACCGTAGGTTTATCAAAGAATTCTCTCACAAGATCCTACTATTGACTAAACTACTAAAGAAAGGAATCAAATTTGACTGGACAGAAGAAGCAGAGAAGGCATTCAGTTTGTTGAAACAAGACTTCACGTCAGCCCCAATTTTTCAACATGCGGATCCGGCTGAACCATTTTATGTGGAAACAGATGCCTCGGATCAAGCGGTAGGAGGTGTCCTGTCCCAGCGAAAAAAGGTTACTGGACAGTTACATCCTGTAGCCTACAGGTCAAGGAAACTGTCCCCGGCTGAATGTAATTATACTATCACAGAGAAGGAGTTGTTGGCAATCAAAGACGCCTTCAAGGACTGGAGGCATCATCTCATGGGAGCCCAACATCAAGTGACAGTATTTACAGATCACCGAAACCTAAAGTTTCTAAAGACAGCAAGAACGTTAACTCCCAGACAGTTGCGATAGTCCCTGTACTTCGCTGATTACGATTTTGTGATTACCTATCGACCGGGAACACAGAACGGAAAGGCGGACGCCTTATCAAGGATCGATACAGAAAACCAAAAGACGCCATTAGAGAATCAGTCTATCATTCCAGAAGAAAAGATAATTGGTACGATTTCTTCAGTGAGCTTGGAATCAAGTATTTCAGAAGTGATGAGTCCAGAAGATATGCAAGCATGGATGGAGGAAAAAGAAGGTAGAAGAGTCGTTAATCAACTTCCTTACTTCCAAGACCAGTTGTACGTTCCTACAAAAGAATTGTGGCAACAAGTGATGCAAGAATGTCATGACGCAAAATTAGCAGGGCATAAAGGAGAAGCCAAGACTAAAGAACTAATAACTCGTCACTATTGGTGGCCGATTATGGCTAAGGACATCGAGGAATATGTTAAGACTTGTGAGATTTGCGCACATGGAAAATCTGAACGGCAAGCCCCGAAAGGATTGTTACAGCCTTTGCCCACACCACCTTATCCCTGGCACACAGTCACCTTAGACCTCATAGTGGACTTACCCCTTAGTCAGGGCAATGACACCATATTAGTAGTAGTGGATTCTTTCTCCAAGATGGCACACTTTACAGCGTTGCAAGGGCTTCCTTCCGCTAAACAGTTAGCTACACACTTCAGTACTGAAATTGTCAAGGCGCACGGAATTCCAAAAATTGTGATTTCTGACAGAGGATCGCAGTTTATTTCACATTTTTGGAAATCCTTTATGGAAAGCTTAGGAACAGAAGTGAGATACTCTACCAGTTACCATCCAGAGACCGATGGTCAGACAGAGAGAGTTAACCAAGAATTGGAACAATATTTAAGATTGTTCCTTTTGAACAGGATGGAAACTGGTCAGAGTATTTATGGGCAGCAGAGTTCGCTTATAATAATGCCAAAAATGTGTCCACAGGTTTCTCCCCCTTTTACATCAACTATGGGAGGCATCCTAATTCCACGCTTAGACAAACTGAGGTCACAGTCCCCGCTGCTAAGGATGTAGTTTCTCACCTAGAACAGATTCACCAAAAGGCCACAGAAAGTCTGAAGGTGACAAAAGAAAAGTATAAGAGCTATGCAGACAGAAAGAGACGAGAAGGGCCAGATTTGACAAAAGGGGATCAAGTTTGGTTGAGCACTAATAATCTCAGGCTGAAAGGTAATCGAAAGTTCCAGCCCTGATTTATTGGGCCCTACCCAGTAGAGAAAAAGATTAACCAAGTAACTTATAGACTTAACTTGCCGTCTAAATTGACGATCCATCCAGTCTTTCATATTTCGTTGTTAAAAAAGGCTCCAAGTAATTTGCGAAAGATCCTGCCTCCGAAACCTCTTAATCTAGAAACTGGGACTGAGTATGAGGTAAAAGAGATTTTGGACTCAAAATATTTAAAGGGACAATTGTTCTATTTGGTGGACTGGAAATGTTATGGTCCTGATGAACGGTCTTGGGAACGAGAGGAGGACGTTCATGCTCCAAGATTAATTAAGACCTTCCACCAACAATTCCCTTCAAAGCCAAGACGGAGAGGATCTACCTTGTTGGGGGGTACTGTCAGGAGGCTAAAGTCTCAAGTGGCTGTAATTACTCATAAGAACTACAACAGCCCAATGCTGAATCAATACGAGAGTACATGGAACGAGAGGGTGCGAACATGGAGCTCCAAAAGGGCCGTTAGGCTGGAGTCAAGGTTCGCTGTCGAGTGTTTCAGGCTGACATCATCAGCCGAGCTCTGGTGGAGTGCGCGCTGATAAAATCCTGCGCACTTCACCTGAGAACGTACGACGAAGAAGTGAATATTCCCGCCTCCTGAGTCAAAATTCCTGAAGAAAACCTTAGTTTGTACCGGTGTTCACGAAGTTATTATAGAGCGTGAACAAGTCTGAGAAAAGGCTGCAGTTATTTAATGAAAACCTGCGAGTGATAAAAACGCTCGCGTTTCTGTGAGTCAGCCTGTTTTGAAGCGACCGCGAGTAATAAACGCGGCTCGCTTTTCTGTCCCTTTAACTCGCTAAAGTCAGAGAGAGATAGCAAGTTCCCAGTTACCCGTTCTAAGTTCATAGTAAGTCAATCCTGACCAGAGTCATAGTGTTTTGAGACAAGCTGCATCGACCAGTTACAAGGAGTCGGAAGAGGTCGACAAGACAGTTCGAATTCGTGAGGAAGATGTCTACAGAATGAAGAAACACGATAAGTAAACCTGAATTCTTGTTATGTCAGTTTGAGGATTAAGTAATTGCAAGTTGAATGATACTTACCCTAAACAGATGGCAGATGAATTCCTAGGTGCATAGTAAAAACCGGAGAGACTTCTAAAAAGACACATCTGAAAAGAAAGGAAAGACAAGGAATAGTTAAGAGTTAAATGAGAGAATAATCGTAAAAGCAGAGAGCCAACATAATATCAAGTAAGTTAAGGTTACTAGTGACATAATAGAGAGACCATGACAGGAAGGAGTGCAGATTAATGACAACAGTATAATTACACTTTTCCAGATAAAGCTAGACGATAACAAACCACCAAGAAAGACCTGAGATAGGAAGGAAGAGGAGGACAGAACCGAAGTGAGTAAAATAATAGAATAATTAGGAGTTTGAGTCTTAGATTTAACCACATATACACTAATACGATAAAACACGTTTCTATATTGCAGGAAAAAACATTAAGAGTTCTGTCAACCCAGTCTAGTTAAGAAGCTAAGAAGAGAAGGCAATTCTTGGAAAATAAATGGTAGGTGAGAGTACAGGAGGGAGGTCTAGGTTATAGGAAAGAGTAGAACTAGAGTCAGAGTTAATTGAGCTTCTCTTTACAGGGTTCTAATCTAAGATGGTCTGCCGGTCGGACTGACGAGAGGAATCCAACCAAGAAAATCTCTTCTCTTGTTGTTTATTATTTTATCCAATCCCCCTTCCCTTTTGGGCAACGGTTTTGGAGACTAGAATATACTGGCTCTGGATTGTTGCTCGAGGGGGACTCGGGAATCAGCATCTCTGTTCCTGTGCAGCTTCAAAGTGGTATCCTTTAACGAATCTGACAGAATCGTACTTCGTCGTACGTACGGGGGACGTTGCAGGGTACGATTCGTACGGGAAAAACGCTCCAAACGGCTATTCGGAGCAGTTTTTCCCGAATCGGAATCGGCCCCATAGTGTACAGAATTTAAGCATAGAAATACCCAAACAATAAATGTAATTATATACAGAAGGTTTAGATGGATATCCTTGAAAGATTAAATTATGCTGTGCGAGTCAAAGGCTTTTTGGCCTGTAGGGATGTTAGGCCATCTTCAGGACCAGGTTACAATTATTTACATGACAGTGCTGTTGATGAGAATAAGGACACTCAATGGTGGACCAAGAGAAAGGAAAAGAGGAGATCAAATGACAGTTAGAGTGCAGCATATAAGGCGTTAAGTGAAGGAATACGGCGTGTCTAGGTTCGGAGCGAAAGGTGGCAGGGTGCAGGACATGCTGTCCCTGCCGGTGATTCAAAAATGGTGCCAGAAGGTGTTTGACACGCTGGAGAAATTAGCAAGGATATCTATGGGTGGTGGGAAAGCGCTAGGAAGGGCCTTGATTGGCCAAGGAGGCTTGCAGGGAAGATGGTGAAGCTCACCCAATAAGGAAAGAAACCGGTGGAGTGGACCAGCCATAGTGAATCTGGTGATTGAGCTGAGGTGCACAAACATGCTGTTGTCAGGATAAGTCGGGACGCATCCATCTGGATAATGGGGGAGCAAGATAAATGCCTTAGAGACGTTGTTCTATGTTACACTGCGGATGATTGGCAGAATGGAATTTTTGTTTTACATGGAAACCTTCACAAATTAATTAAATCACTTTCGCATCTGTCACTCCAGATAACTCGGGGCAAGCCAAAACGAGGAAAGAACTCCTTCAGGAGTATCTTTACAGTTGTAATGGATGTATTAACTGTAGTGGGGTAAGCCTCAACCCATTTACTAAATGCACATACAACCACCAAAACATACTTAAGAATATTGCATCTCTTTAATTCAATATAGTCCATTTGAAGGACTTCACAAGGGAAAGTGGGTGGTGCAGGTGTACCTTTCCCAGGATTATGCATTATGCAAACCATGCAATATTTCACCAAATGCGGATCTGTCTTAAAGCTATTGTCATTCTGCCACACAGGGGTTAACAGCTTACAAATGCCTTTTGCACTAATATGAGCTGATATGTGTGCCACAGCAACCACTGGAAAAACATATGCATCCCACAACATCCATCTCTGTTTCCTTGATTTATCAATCCAACATCCTTCCTCATTTAACTGTGCTGTTTCACTTCATATCACCTTTAAACTTTCAAGGGTATTATCAAACATGACAACTTTAGGGACCCATCTAGCTGGACCTGCTACAAACAGGCGTTTCATCTTTGTTTGGGCCATTTCTGTCTGTACTGCAAAAGCATTTCCTCTACCCTCGTCATCAGTAACCTTCCTGAAGGCACTACATTTAATTATGGCCTTTTTCTTGGGTAGCGTTAAATCAGACAAAAGCCTCAATATAAGTTACCCATGCTGAATCTTGGTTCCATGAGAAGTAAGGAACCCTCTCTCTTCCCAGAGTCACCCAAAATTATGTGTGACCACCAAAGACATACTGTCTGTCAGTATGAATGTTGAAAGCCAGTCCCTCACTCAATTCGTAAGCTCGAATAAGAGCAGTGAGCTGAGCAGCTTGATCTGACTGATAGGGGACCAGTGCGATGTCTCTACTACTGTGCACAACGTAGTGACAGTATAAGCTGCCGTCGTGGTGCCATCTGGTAATTTAAAACAAGAGCCATCAACATATAGTTCTCCTTGGGGTCAGATAAGGGAACATCAGTCAGGTCTACCCATCCCTTCTTACCTTCTTCTGGCCGGTAGATACAATCATGCTTATCAACTGCATCTTTCTCAGAAGGGAGGAGCATAAAGTGGCTGGATTCAGAGTAGAACATCTTTTAATTGCAATATGCTCAGCAAAGATGGTCAATTCATAGCTCATAGCCTGTAAGACGTGCACTGGTGAGGTGCCGTGTCTTTGTCTTATTCAGAAGTGTATCCACAGCATGGGGTACCATAACTGTGAGGGCAGTTTCAAGCACAAGTCCAGCTGATTGTCGAATTGAAGTGGCCACAGCTACAACCCCTCTCAGACAACTCGAGAGGTCCCTTGTGACGGGATCAAGCATAGCAGAGAAATAAGCACACAGCCGTTGCTTACCCCCAAATCTTTGTGTTAGGGCACAAAGCGCATAGCCAGCCATCTTGTGGACATTGAGCATAAACGATTTGCCATGATCAGGTGTGCCAAGCACTGGAGCTCAAAAGACTGCTGGCATTCAGGCGCCCATGGAAAAGGCTCATGCACTTCTTTTGCTGTTAATGCAAGCAAAAGTTTAATTAGCAGGGAATAGTTAGGTATCTATTAAACGACAGTAGGAAGTGATTCCAATAAAAGTGCACACATCTTTCTGAGTTTGTGGAATGAGCATTTTAACTATGGTACTGATGCGCTGGGGGTCAACCTCCTGACCTAAGTAGGTGGCCTCGTGTCGACAATATTGAAATTTCCATGAAATGTCCATGATGAGCCAAATGCAACAATAAATTGAATGTACTATCTCTGCAACCCTGTTCCGTATCAGAAGCAATGAGGAGGTCATCGACATACTGCACTAATACATCACCTGGACGAAGCGATAGTAAGTACATTTTACCCTTTAATGCTTGACTATAAATACTAGGCCTCTCCTTAATGCCCTAAGGAGTGCAACAGAATCTAAAACTGCTACCAGTCAGTATAAACCCCAAAAAATACCTACTTTCTGGATGGATAGGAATGCTAAAGAAATCATTTTTCAAATCAATAACAGAAATATTTTGCAGTAGAAGAAATCATCGTCAAAAGCGTAATAATATCAGGTACTACAGGGAACTATGGAACTACTATTTTATTAACCTTGTGCAGAGCGCCAAGATGCTCCTTGGAGAGGTAGTGCGCTATACAAATGTACATCACATCACATCACAGATCAGTCACAAAACGATAAACATCATCAGCATCCTAAGAGGAGCCTGAGGAGGCCCTTTTAGGAATCGGAAGAATAGGACTATTACAAATATTACCAGACGTTTCCTCAACTACTCCCTTTTGTATCAAAGCCTGAATAAGAGCCAGTTCACCTACCTGCGGCTGCGGTATCTTATACTGAGGAATATGAGGCAAAACAACATTCTCCTTAACTTGTATGGAAACTGGTGGTATATGCAACACTCCTACATCCGTGTCACCTGTAGCCAATAGAGTGGTTGGGACATTAGTATATTCTGCTGGGAGGGGTGCATCCTGGGACAAATACTGTTTAGTACTCACATCCAGACCCATAGTGATATAGACACCCGCAGGTGAGCAATAGGTAGTATCATACAACTTCTTCAGCAAATCCAAACCCATCAAATTCTCACCACAATTGGATGTCGATAAAAACTGAGGTTCCACAGTAAAGGGACCACAGTCAATGCAAGGGGGCGTGAAATGGGGCTTACAAATGGTACACCTGACAAAGCTATCTAAACATTATTGTGGCTAGAAAGGGCTGCCCCAGGGACCAAATGTCGGGAACTCTTTGTCGCACCTGTGTCCACCAAAAATTCCTTAGTCGAGCCTTGCAAATCTGCTGTGACATAAGGACCACGCTGATCTACAGGTATCTGAACTGGTCCTTCTCACAGGCTGTTCTAGCTATATGATATACCTGTCACCTCATCCATATCGTAATCATCATAATACTGGCCATCACAAGGGTTTATCAAAGTAATTATCTGAACAACCCTTTGAAACGTAGCATTCTGAGCTCTCTCTGTCCCATGACCTCTCCCACCAGAACCACTCCCTCTAGGAGCTACAACTTTCTCTAAGAGCACATGGCACTGGCTACACTAATGACCCTCATCCTTACAATACACAAACTGATTTGGCTCTAAAGGTGTTGTTGAAGGCTGTCTACTGGTATGTGGAAGTTGTCTAGAAAGACCACCCCGTCCCCTACTATTTCCCCTAAACGCTTGCTGCAACAACACCTTAGGTTATAAATCCTTGTACTGCTTATCACTCCTATCCTTTTCCTCTTGATCTTGCTGTTCACAGTACTGGGCCATATTAAAGTTAACAGGGGGGAAGAGGTGGAACAAGTACTCGCAGATGCCTGTAAATGAGTTGTAATTTCAGGAAGAAGATTAGAAACAAATCTATCAATAACAATTAAGCTCCTCCTCAATAGACATCCTGCCCACTATAGTCCAAAAACGTATCTTCAAACCTGGTAAAGAAATCAGACACACTTTCATCCTCCTTCTGTTGACACGCTGTCAATTTATCCTATATATAAAACACAATGTCCCAATAGGTAACAAATTCACAGGCAATTAAGTTGTGCATGCAAAAAACATTACATATGAAGGAAACAAGGAGGCTCAATTAGTTAGGACATGGCTTGTAATTAACCAATTTTCTGAGATATTTACACATGGAAATACAATTGAAAGCAGCACTGTACAAGAAAAATCATGCAACAACCCAAGAAGCACTTGGTGACAAGGTGATGTGTACAAGTGAAAGGTGACGACGCAAGTGAAGGGGATGAACAGCGTGAACGGCGCAAGGTGACAGAGTTATAAACAGTGATGGCTCAGACGATTAATAAATTCAAGTTTTTTTGGAGCACATTAGATCCCAGTTATGAGCCAAATGTTGTAGTGCGCCAAACAATTGCGCTGTAGTGTCGACGGCGTTTCGATCCACAATGATTTGGGATCTTCTTCAGGACAGGGTTGATGAATTGATGTAGTGCTGGGGTTCAGATAGGCGCTGGTTCAAAATTGTACCAACTCGTCTGGAGGCGATCAATTCCAAGGATAAAATGGAAGCATCATGTGCGAGGCAGATACGGTATTGCATCTTGATCGGCGTATCTGGGTAGAAGGCGTCCGTGACGATACAGGGAGCAGCGTCTGAATAAATCTGTACTGCTGCCGGAGTCTGAATCACGAGTACAATTTTGAACCAGCGCCTATCTGAACCCCAGCACTACATCAAATCCTCAACCCTGTCCTGAAGAAGATCCCAAATCATTGTGGATCGAAACGCCGTCGACACTACAGCGCAATTGTTTGGCGCACTACAACATTTGTCTCATAACCGGGATCTAATGTGCTCCAAAAAAACTTGAATTTATTAATCGTCTGAGCCATCACTGTTTATAACTCCGTCACCTTGCGCCGTTCACGCTGTTCATCCCCTTCACTTGCGTCGTCACCTTTCACTTGTACACATCACTTTGTCACCAAGTGCTTCTTGGGTTGTTGCATGATTTTTCTTGTACAGTGCTGCTTTCAACTGTATTTCCATGTGTAAATATCTCTGAAAATTAGTTAATTACAAGCCATGTACTAACTAATTGAGCCTCCTTGTTTCCTTCATATGTAATGTTTTTTGCATGCACAACTTAATTGCCTGTGAATTTGTTACCGATTGGGACATTGTGTTTTATATATACTTCATACCCAGTCCCAGTTTGGTGTATGGGTCCTACTCCTGTTTCTTTTCACTGTCAATGTATCCTAGCTTACCTTCCTAGATCGAATAAGTGAATGAATGTATGTAATAATACGACCTGGCAAAGCAAGTCTATCGGCTCTGGGTTCATCACCTCGCTTCCTTTCCTGATCCCATACTTTAATCACATCCTATGTACCACCCAACTCTGCGACATGGTGTTGAGTATGAACTATCTCCAAACATCAATAGGAACGAGAAGACCAAAAAACATTTCAATGTCAGCAAGAGTCATTAGAGTAGAAAAGGCAGCCTCTGTTAATTCTTCATAATAGGCTGTAGGATTTTTTCTAGAGTCAGGCAAATGAGCCTTAAGGGCTAAAACTTTGCTTCTTTTTCAGGGAGTATAAACCTACTGCTCCTGGAAACGGGTCACTACAGCTGGTCAAGTGCATTACCACGCTGATCTGTTATCCCAGGTCTTTCTGGGTGATATATGGGATGGACCTCTTGCATTGGAAACTTAGTTATCTGAGTAGGGCTCCTCTCGTGTAGTCTACCCATGTAAGCATAGAGTTGCACCATTCCCAAATAATTGGCCTGGCTCCAAGTCAGTAGCATACACACAATCTATAATATCAAATACAATTTGAAGCGCTTCTGTGGCAATGTATTTCTGTCAAAGACTAAATCAATGTAGCAGACATATGCTTGAGGGCATGTTGTTGTATGAAGGGTTAAAAATATTGCATGACTTCCCAAACATCCTCACACTATAGATTGTATTAAGAGCCCACCGCACAGCTTGGTCTGCTATTACTTGTTTTTCGTCATCCCCTACCCCAAATCGCTCTAATGGGCCTATTCACTCCTTGAATTTCGTCCAGTTTCCATTGTCAAACCCAAGTACTGGCGTCTCAGCAGTCAAAGGCACCGGAGGATGAAAAACCATAGAGGGAGAAGCAACTGAGGTAAAAGGCACAATTATTGTCAACACTTGCAGCGGAGGAGAAAGAACAGAGGATACAGGAGTTGAAACAGTAGATGTGCTGGGGGGTCACAGCTGCCAAAGATGACAAGGACAAAGAAGGAGCGTGAGGTGCCTTAGCCAAAACCGTAGAAACAACAGCCGTAGATAGGCAAACAGCCAAAGCAGATGTAACAGACTGCTGTGACTAGGAAGATACAGTGGGCTATATCCTCTGAGGGACATAAGGAGGTTGGGGTTGAGTATATAACAACTCCTCTACAAAGGTATCATCTTCTTCTTTCATCAAATAACACTTTTCAATATGCAACCGAAATCTCCTTTCTTCAAATTCAACTCCAGACTCTTGTTTTTCTCTATCATATGCCACAGCTTTTTGTGTCAATGTTTGCATTTTCCGTGTACGTGCATCTCTTTCCATATTTAACCATCTCTGTTTAGCCGCCTTCTGCCAGGTCCTGAGGGAGTAAAACATGGACTGTCTACTTCTTTTCTTAAATAATTGCTCCTGTACAAACCCAATTTTCTGTTTATCAAAAGTGCCTGTCAACGGCCACTGCAACTCGGCATTGTCCCTCACATATTTGTGCCGTAATGTACAAAACATAACCGGGCCAAAAGCATGCTCCACAAACATAACAAAATTAGGGCTGCCTTCAGGAGGCGCCAGATGAACTTCTTCCAATCGAAAATCTGCAGAACAACAACAACAACACGAAAACAAGGTTTTACTAAGACCGGGCATCTTAAAAGGAAAACAAGTTTGTTATTTTTACCTGGCAAAGTAGTTGCAAAAACTTTTATCAAAAACAATCCTCAGACCGTGCCAAACTCAAAACACAAAGATCCAAAGACCCAAAACAAACTCACCTGATATGAGTAGCACAAACGGACCAGTTCTCCACTGCTGACTCTTCAGACCGAGTGATCAGATCCAAGGATTCAGGCCCCCAGCCAGGATGACCACTGGGTGAGGCACCGTCCGGCGGGACAGAAGGGGCAGTTGCGAGTAACAGTAACTCTTCATGCAGGGATCCCTAAAACGTCAGTCTGATCCAAAGATGCCCCGGGCTTCCCCCCCCATTTGCCAAAAGGGATGGATCAATTACCTGAAGAATTTCCTGTTCGGGCGCCAACTGAAGGAAGTGACCCATTTAGGGTCACCCAGGTCACTAATGACCACCTTTCAGCCTTCCATACCAAATGAAGAGTCGGTCAGACAGCAGAAAATACAAACCATTAACTTTTTATTCATATACACGTGGAGCAGAGCCCAGTTGCTAGGAGTGCTGCAGAGGGACTGAAATTTATAAGCATAAAGATGCATTATGTACATTTCACAACTGGGCCGAAACACGCCCACAGTGGAATTTTCCAGGCAGGGGCAGCTAAGCAATGAATACAGGAAAAACTGTTCCAGCGCTCAAATCTTACACAAAGTTGCAAAGTCCAAGGTTGTTCTATTCGGGCCTGCCACCAGACAAGTGGCAGAGGGCCTATATCTAGTGAGAAAAGTATGCGCTAATAGGAACAGTGTACTCATTATGGGAACAAGACTGCATGGCAGAAAACAAAACTTACAATGGAACATTTCTCAGAATCAAACTAACTTCGTTTTGAAAAGCCTAAAATGGCGCCTGCAAAGAACATGGCACAGTGAATGCTAACTTACACAGGGCAATGGGCAAACGTAAACATTTCTAGTTTAACAGTTGGACCTTCCGCGCAAACGTTATGTCTGCATAGTAATTTGCTGATCTTTTATTAGTTAAAGTTGCCACCTAATGCTATGTTACACACTTTAGAGTCATTTGACCCATTGAGCATTTTGTTTAATGTGCCCTTAAAGCGTTGGTTGATTCCCCTAAATTCTTTGCACTTTAAAATGCTTTGCTGTGGGTACAGCCTTTCCTGAATAATGTTTTTGTGTATAGTGATGTCATTGTAATTGTCACTCGATATTACATACATAAGCACAGAATTGAATACAATAAAGTGTTTATGACTTTATATCTATGTGACAAAAACTGAGTTTTATTGGTTTCTATCTATTTTATTATGTTTTTGTGTAGGTAATTGTCCATCCAATAGACAAACTTGGTATTCAATCCCTGGCTCTGGGACCTGCTCTAGTTTATATGTTCTCAAGTGATGCTATGATTTTTACTATGGGAGAGGAGGCAGTTCTAGTGGGGAGCTCCAGAGATGCCTATAGACTCAGGACTCCTCCCTATACACCTCTATGCAGACGATGCAGTGATCATTGCCAAAACAGGGTGACCACTATGAGACTTATAGAAGATACCACATTTATAGAAAACTTTGACCTGCATGCAAATTAATTTAAGACTTGTGTACTCCTATCTGGGTCTCGCCCTAAGAAAACTCCAGTTTTTCACATAGAACATCGAAGGGTTGACATGGCCAAAATGTTTTCATACTGGGGGATACTCTGATGGGAAGTTTGTTGGGAAAAATATGGTCTTAAATAGGGCACTGTTGCTAGAAAAAAGTGCAGAGTCAATTTTTAATTTTCGCACACACAGAACATAGGGGCTTGGGGCTATAGACAATTGCACTTATCCACTAGTGCCACGCTTTATCTAAAGATTTGGTGCTAGGGACTAGAGATCCAAAACCCTGCGATCTCCTAAGACTAACAAGTCTCAAACAGAACACAATCCTCGTAAGTCCAGGACTCTTCAAACAAAATAATAACAATCTATAACAAACAAAATTATTTCAGATTATCCAATTATTGTAATAACTAAATCCTGATGAATGATGAATCTTCAGCGGAATAGTGGTAAATTCTTTATTTATTTCAAAAAATGTTCTTTCTTCATTAAAACAGACTGTAGCCGATGCCTATGCGTTTCGTCCGACTAGGACTTCTTCAGGGCTAAGGTTGTAAACTTAGATGGTCTCTCGAGTTCAAAGGGATCGCTATCTTGATTCCTGATGTACTGTAAAAGATTTTACTGGTTCCTCTTTTATATGGCTTGCTTTCTATGAATCACTTCCTTAATGCTGTTGGCAAAATCCTATATCAGGGATCTCTTATACGTGTAGAGAGCTATTTCCCCTGATATACATCGGTCTTGTTTTTTCTGATGTAAAGTCTGTTGTACGCTGGGTTTTTATATGTCCAACATATCGGGTTCGATGTCAAAGACTTTACATCAGAAAAAAACAAGACCGATGTATATCAGGAGAAATACCTCTCTACACGTATAAGAGATCCCTGATATAGGATTTTGCCAACAGCATTAAGGAAGCGATTCATAGAAAGCAAGCCGTATAAAAGAGGAACCAGTAAAATCTTTTACAGTACATCAGGAATCAAGATAGCTATTTTATTGAAAATTGGATCAACATTAGTGGTAGCAGAGTGGCGATCCCTTTGAACTCGAGAGACCGTCTAAGTTTACAACCTTAGCCCTGAAGAAGTCCTTGTCAGAAGAAACGCGTAGGCATCGGCTACAGTCTGTTTTAATGAAGAAAGAACATTTTTTGAAATGAATAAAGAATTTACCACTATTCCGCTGAAGATTCATCATTCATCAGGATTTAGTTATTACAATAATTGGATAATCTGAAATAATTTTGTTTGTTATAGATTGTTATTATTTTGTTGAAGAGTGCTGGACTTACGAGGATTGTGTTCAATTTTTAATTTTACAAATAAATTGGGGTTGAAACCTATCCCCAACATTCTAGATGTATATGCAGCCAAAGCTGTCTGCATCGCTACCTCTGGGGTCAAAGTCTGGAGCATAGTGGATAGTGAAAAGCTTGGTAAAAGACTGTTAGCCTTGCCTCGAAGTTGCTTGAACTTCATATGTCACAGTGAGCTGGGCTTACCATACATTATAGATACTATTTGTCTCGTGCAAATTTTACTCTGGCACTCGATATGGAGAAGGGAGACTGAAACCTTGAACAAACCGCATTGAGGGAATATTTAAACCTTGATTCCCCACAAAAGATCCCCTGGTTGCAATACGTTAAGCACACCCTGGAGGAGTTTGGGCTTTTTCAAATTTTTTGAGTCTTCTGCCACATGTTTGTCAATTACAAAGACAAGGCTTAAGGAGATTTTCTTAGCAAGAGCTGCTGCAAATAGATGGAAGGCAAAAAGGGAATAAAGTCACTGTTAGGCTGTATCAAGCGCCTCTCCCTAAACAAGGTGCCTGTCTTACTTAGTTTTTGTCTGGAATTTGCAGCCTCGTTTTATCTTGACAAGATTTAGTCTAAATTATATTCCAGCGATGCTTGGCTTCCCTACATATTCTTATTCACATTGTGACCTTTGTCTGTGTCACAGTCACTGCGTGTCAACACAGTCTGATTTACATTTACTATTTTTCTGTATATTCTACTCCGTACACAGGAAAAGATTTAGGGCCATATTATCAAGAACGGGCGATAAGATTATTGCCGCTTTAGCAGCAGGAAACTGCAGCTAAAGCGGTGATAAGGGGCTTGATAACATGCCTTATAGAGTTCCAATAGAAGCCCAGGTTTGATGTTCTTCACACCAGAACCTGGGCTTCTATTAGAATTCTATGGGGCATATTATCAAGCCCCTTATCTCTGCTTTAGCAGCAGTTTCCTGCCGCTAAAGTGGTGATAATGCTATTGCCCATTCTTGATAATGTGGCCCTTATTGTCCCGCTTTTTCACATATATAATTTTAGACAGTGTCACCCAGCAGTATTCTTTCTTCAACAGCTTGATGACCCATTGGTTTGTCATACAGCGATGTCATACCTTTGGGCTTGCCTCAAGTGCAGGAGATCCCATTGGTTGTTAGAAAAAAGCTGATGAGTTGGTAGGACGACCTATTATAACAAGGTCTTATAACAAACTGTAAAATTATGACTGACCTTTTCAACTGGTGTACCTATTATATACTAAATGTATTATGTCAAGTGTTGATGATTCTCCTGTATGTGATTTTATGATACCCCAGGCACATTGGGGGTAGCACTGTTTTATTGCCAATGTTTATTTATCCATGTATTTTTCTGCTGAAATATTTTCTTAATCTATTTCTCAATGTAAAAGAATGTTTCCTGCTAGAACATTTTATTGTGTGAATGTCTAGAATGGGTTTTAGTATTTATCATGAATTCTTTGCTTATTTATTATGCTTGTTTTTTGTAAGTATGTACTTTTTAGGTTTTGCCTCGTCGAAAGCTGCCCACCGCGCAGCTTTTCGGCGCAGGCGAAATCTAATGTTTACAAGTATGTGGCTTGGGAATCCGCCCTCTGTTCCATTGGCTAGCTCCATAAATGGAGGCTAGCCATTGGAACAGAGATCTGTCCGTCAATTGCGGAGCAGATTCGGGGGCGTTCCGGCCATTTTTATTCATCCTGCCCCTTTGACAACGTCATGCGGCCGAGGGCGGGGTTTATTTTTTTTTATCGTCCAGGTTTGTTTTGGCCATTCCGCGGCCGACTGCCGCCGGAGGAAGTCCAGGTCCAGGTGAGTGATTGTGGCATTTCCCGCCGCCCCCCCCTCCCGCTGTCCGTGTTCCCGTTCCTGCCCCCCCTCCCGCTGTTCGTGTTCCTGCCCCCCTCCCGCTGTCCTTTCCCGCCCCACTCCCTCTGTCCGTGCCTTTCCTGCCCCCCCCCCCGCTGTCCATGTGTGCCCGTTCCCGCCTGCATTCTCTCTTTGTGGGAGGCTTTTAGCAGAATCCTGGCCTAAGCTGCATGGTCCCACTGTACATACATGCACAATGCAGATTGAGTGAATTTGCAGTAACTCTAACCGTGCACGTCTGTGTTCCTTCGGATGTTCACCCTCTCGCAGTGCAGCACTCTCGGCAATGGTACCCCGATCTGCCCTGATCACTTTGAGGGATATCAAGGTCTTATGTGCTGATGCAGGATTACAGGAATGGAGCAGGTCGCCGATTGCCGACTTTGTTGCACACCACAATCCGAGGGATCCCTGCGTTAGTGAGTAGGGGCAGGCCTGAAGTAGCTGGACGATATGGGGTGTGTACTTCTCGCTGATCTCGGACCGCATGATGGCCGCCGTGATCTTTCGTCCCTGGGGTCAATCGATCCCACCACCATCCGCAGCTGAGATCAGAGGCCTGTGTTGTTGCCTGCAGGACCCCCCCGGGCTGTGCCGTCATCCGTTTGTTTCCACCCGCCAACCATCAGGGTGATCGATTGCAGGGTGTCCAGGGGTACCTCTGTGCCTGGTGGTTCCGTGTCACATTTGTGCGCCCCCCTCCTGCTGTCCGTGCCTTTCCTGCCCCCCCTCCCGCTGTCCATGTGTGCCCGTTCCCGCCCACCCCCCCTCCCGCTGTCCAGGTGTGCCCGTTCCCGCCCCCCTCCCGCTGTCCGTTCCCACCCCTGTCGGTGAGCTGGTGCATTGAAGCACTGGAGCTGCAATGGTGCACTAGTGCACCCCAGGGTGCACTAGTCTCGCGCGGATCGACACTGAGGCGAAACCGTTGCATTGTAAATGCTTGTTATGCTATGGAAACTACGCAAAATAATGATTTTTGACTGACTCTACAGTATAGTCACATTGTTATCCTGAGACAGGGTCTATTTAATTCAGTATTTTCTTAGTGATGTCAACTTTACCATGCGTGCACTATTTTAATGTTTTTTTTGTGTTTGTTTGCCTTTATGGGTTTTTTACCAAATATTATTGACTGACTAATTACAAAATCTCAAACAACAGAATACTTTATAAATGGCTTAATGGTTGGATAGATGACTACATTTATTTTGATTCAAGAGGGATGTTTCTGCCAGTTGCCTGTCAAAACTGCAACCAAAGTTTAAAAGAAAAGCTGTGTTTTAATTCTGCCCTGTAACGTGCATGATTTTTCTCACACAAGAACTGATTGCAAAGTACTCCGAATCTGGATGAAATGAAGGAGAAGCTTATATCACCTAACTAAAGATGGTGACATCCAGGAGCAACAAGATCATTTGTATTGCCTGTCCTCAGTTTACATGTTGGAAAATGGACCTCTTTGCAGGGTCACCCCCAAACTATTTGCCCTCCTTCTCAACTTTTTCTGACCTTGTTTTTGTTGGCTGTAGACTCTGAGCGCTTTCCCACTGCTATCCAGTGCTAAAGTGCATATGCTCTCTCATCTAAACATAAAAATATTGGCTTACACCCAATTGGAATATTTAATTTACGTTTAAGTCTCCACTAAAGTGCACTTCATGTGCCCAGGGCCTGTAAATTAAATGCTACTGGGCGGCCTGCAGCACTGATTGTGCCACCCCCTTAAGTATTCCTCTCACTGTGTCTCAGGCCTGACTTTGCAGATCATGTGTGTGCAGTTTACACTGCCATGTTGACCTGGCAAAATAAACCTTCCCTTTTTATATATATATAAGTCATCCCTAAGGTAATGTGGAAAATTATTATTTATCGTATGGTTATGTCCCATTATACACCCTCTTCCGTCACGTCCCCGAGCCCATCATGCTAAAACACGAGCACACGAGAACACGAGCACCCGAGAACACGAGCACGAACCGATCACGCGCTGATCATGCGCCTCATGTAGTCACACACGCGCTCTCCTTCCCCAAAAAGTCAAACGCTCATCCTTATGGTCAAAGCAATTCCGAGAACCAACTGCCTCACTCAAACCGTGCATTTCTGTGGTTAAGCCGATGCCGAGAAACAAGACCCCCCCCATCTGTAACCATTTCCCTATAATCGGGCCAATTCTGAGAAATGGGCCCCATTCTGTTAAACCACGATAACCAATTCCGAGAAGAAGAGCCCCCAAATGCTGAAACGCGACAAACAGACATCCTGTCACGACCACCTCTCCCTTATCTAAGGAACCAGCCTAGTGTTATTTCTCCACACCTTCGCCTCTCTTGTGCTTCCTCATTCTAAATCATGACTCAGCCTTATCTCCTCTACCATGTCTTCACTCTTTCATGACGCTGCCTCCTTTTATGGTCATGACTTGTGTTTTATTGCAACATATGATCCGGGCCTACATGACTTCTGTTTTATGTTAACGTATGATCCGGGCAAGCATTGAAGGGAAGCTCCTTCCTCTTTTCCTGCTATAAATAGGTGATGTACCGTTACATCGCAACTTTTACAACGGGAGTCTTTTACAACGGAACTTTTACAACGCAGGATCCATTACATCGGATGCCATTACAACGCATGGCATTACATAGCAGATGCTATTACAACGCATGGCATTACATCGTAAGTATAGGTAAGTATTTAATTTTTTTAAATTTTATTAATATTAATTATAATAAATATATTTATTTATGTTTTTTAATATTATTAATTTATTATTTATTATATTAATTAAAGTAATTTTTAAAATAAGTACAGGTGTACAGGGGTGTTTTTAGGTTTCAGGGTAGGGTTTGGGTTTTGGGGTACAGGGGTGTTTTTAGGTTTCAGGGTAGGGTTTGGGTTTTGGGGTACAGGGGTGTTTTTAGGTTTCAGGGTAGGGTTTGGGTTTTGGGGTAAAGGGTTGTTTTTAGGTTTCAGGGTAGGGTTTTGGGGTACAGGGGTGTTTTTAGGTTTCAGGGCAGGGTTTGGGTTTTGGGGTACAGGGGTGTTTTTAGGTTTCAGGGCAGGGTTTGGGTTTTGGGGTACAGGGGTGGTTTTAGGTTTCAGGGCAGGGTTTGGGTTTTGGGGTACAGGGGTGTTTTTAGGTTTCAGGGTAGGGTTTGGGTTTTGGGGTACAGGGGTGTTTTTAGGTTTCAGGGTAGGGTTTGGGTTTTGGGGTACAGGGGTGTTTTTAGGTTTCAGGGCAGGGTTTGGGTTTTGGGGTACAGGGGTGTTTTTAGGTTTCAGGGCAGGGTTTGGGTTTTGGGGTACAGGGGTGTTTTTAGGTTTCAGGGCAGGGTTTGGGTTTTGGGGTACAGGGGTGTTTTAGGGTTCAGGGTTGGGTTTGTGCTTAGGGCTAATTAAATTATATTTACCATTTATAAATTAATTAAAATATATTTATTACATTAAATTAATTATATTATATTAATTACATTTTTTAATTAAATTAATTAAATTAAATACATTATTTTAATTAATTTAATTTAATTACAATTTTAAAAATATTTAAATTAAATTAATTTCATTATATTAATTAATTAAAATTAATTACAATTTTTATTAAAATTAAATTAAATAAATAGATTTAAATGTATTAAATTAAATTAATTACTATTTTAAAATGTATTTTAATTAAATTAATTAAATTAAATTAATTAAATTAACTTAATTACATTTTTTTTACAAAGGTATACTTACCTATACTTACGATGTAATGCCATGCGTTGTAATAGCATCTGCTATGTAATGCCATGCGTTGTAATGGCATCCGATGTAAGGGATCCTGCGTTGTAAAAATTCCGATGTAACGGAATGCGTTGTAAAAAAACGCGTTGTAGTGACACCAATCCCTATAAATACTGTGTGTTCAGATAATAAAGTTAGAGATTCTTCCGATCCTCCTCAGGTGACGGAGCTCTCCCTTAACTCGAGTTACTGAATAAAGACCCTGAATTCGAACCACCACGGACTCTGCTCTTCATACTTTAACTTATTGATATTTTCTAGAAATTCCGCTCAAGGTAAATTACTAAAATATTTACCACAGCAAATTGGCGCCAGAATAGGGACTTCCCTTTCTCCCCACACGCCGGTGATGCGGACCTAGACCGGTCTCTTCAAGACATCGACGGACTTCTACGTGCACACTGCAGGGTGTTCCTGCATGAACTCCTTCGTGTCAAAGAGGGACCGAGCCACGGCCTAGCCATCCATACGAGGCGGTGAGGACGACAGCGGAAGTCTCGACCCAGAGCCCGAAACCTGTGAAGATTGCCGAGTCCGAGGTCGTCTGAAACCCGATCAGTCCCTGTCCAACGAGCGCTGCGTAATCAAGTGTCCGGATCTCCAGGGTCTTCAAGTTCTCTGCACCTCGGTGAGTACTGCTGGGGGTGTATCAAGACGGGTTCTGAAATTTCAGAGCACGGTAAAGACGGGTTCTGAAATTTCAGAGCACGGTAAAGACGGGTTCTGAATTATTCAGAGCACGGTAAAGACGGGTTCTAGGTTTCTAGAAAACGGTATGTTTGTATTGTGATACTCAGAATATATCGAGTTTTTTTCCAAGTGTAAAGTTTTATTTGTATCCTGATACAATGCCTTTGTTCTCTAAACTGTGTAAACTGGGTACCCGGAAGGGGTTACTGGAACAGTCTGTACCAGTCCCCCCGAAGGATACTCCTGGTTACTTTATGTACACAAAGTATGGGATTGGTGCCATCTTGTATTTGGATCTTTGGGAAGGTTATACTAAAGATTTAGACATTGCGATCAGATGGCCAAAGAGTGGCACATGGGATTTGAACTGTATTATGGCGGTCGAGAAAAAATGTTGGGAAAAGAAAGCAAGACCCTCGATGTTAGAGAGCGTTGATATATGGCGAAAAGAAGCACATCGAAGGGAACAGAAAGAGCAAGGGAAAGTTGAGAAAGCATAGAGAATGTCGGAAGAAAGTAAGATGAAAAAGTTACAGGATCAGAATGATGATATTTGTTTTGAACAAAAGAAAAGGGAGGTCTCGGCCTCAGTAACAGGTATATATCCTGTCCTCTCACCAAAAACAGGGTCCGAGATTAACTCAGACTCTAGTACCCCTACGGCACCTCCACGTCCTAAGGCTCCTTCTGTACCCGACGATTTTATTACTACTTATTTAATGGAGCCTCCTCCTGCTTATACTAATCAGATAACAGCCAGACAAGTAGTTACTCAGACGGAACCCATCCCTGACACTTCGGGTGGTGTTCTACCTATGTTAGAATGTGATTATGACCCAACCCCAGTGGAAGGTTCACAAGCAGATATTTCCCTTCGCCTACGGGAAGCTCTAGAAGGCATACGGGAGGTACCGAATGTCACAAATTGCCTAAACAAAATTTATGAAGCGCTTCGAACAGGAGAAAATTTAGAAACACTACAGGAGGCTATAAAAAATAGACCCATAGCACATAGAAAATGCCTCTCACGATTCATGATCACTTGTTTTTATCAGAATGATTGCTAGTGCAGGAAAAAGAGTTCCTGATGATTTACTACAACTAGATCAAGCAGTAGTCGCAGGAAATTACAATAAAATAAAAGAAATAGATCTTTTTATTCCACTCTTCACAAGCAAGGTTTCCGATTCCCATCGAAAAGATGCCCCTACCCAGGGAACTGAGAATGAGAGTACAAGCGAGGACAGAGAAGAAGGAACTGTTTTTCATGGTGCAGTACGTTCCCGTATCCCTCGTTCTCAGAATAATGGACAATTCAAACTTATAACTAAGAAATGGTCAGCCCCTACAGATAGGTTGTTCCAACGAACACAAGAAGCTCTAGATGATTGGATGGATGACGAGCCTCCACTCACCACACAAGAAAAAGAACTCGCTAGATCGAGCACCCATTGGGTATCTCAATACTCTATATATGGCTCTAATATAGTTGCTCAAATGTTTTTATCGATACCTCTAGCATCTCAAAGGCTAGCTAGCATCTATATGATTCAACACCTCATTACAATGTACGAAGATATTGGTTGCCCACCAAAAAGATTACATCCTCTCTTACGAGACTGTTTAGAAAGGAGGTGGGTGGCTAGGGGACAAGAATTCCTTAATATATTCCTTGAACTACGACAACGATATATCCAATGCTTTACAGACAGTTATGATACAAATCCCCATCCCTATGACCAAGGACAGTTCCCCCTCCGAGAAGTACACCCCGTTGCAGATTCCGATGGAAAGTTGCAACAAACATTTGTGTACACTCCTTTGACAAAACTAGAAATACTCGAGATGAAGAAAATGGTCCCTTCCCACGAAAAAGACCCTTCGGGTTTCCATAGGGAACTCAAGGACATTCTTCAAATGGGTTCCTTTACTTATAAGGACCTCAATATTCTCCTTAAAGTCCTGTTACCTCAAGGAACGTACGACAAGCTAAAAGGAAAAGATTGGAAGATTGAAGGGAAAAAGGTAACATGGGCAGATTTAGAGAAAGAAGACACCACTCGTAATCCTGGACAAGGTTTGAGACCTCTAGTTCAGGAACTCCCTCGCTGTCTCCCTAAAATACTGTCCCAGTTGCTGACCACTAAGAAAGAAGATTGGGATGCTATCTCTGCATGTAAACAGAAACCAGATGAGGATATAGGGGACTATTATACCAGGTTAGAGAAATGCTTCCTCATCAACAGCGGTCTCTCCCCCGGTGGAGATGCCTATAGTCGATTATTTGTTTCCAAACTCGTAGAAAATGCCTTGCCCACGATCAAAAATAGAGTACTGAAGGTAGAAAGTACCTGGCAAGCAAGCTCCCCCTCACAAGCACTTCAGATGCTCCAATATCACCAAAATAGAATTAGGGATGAACAAGAACAAGAAAAGAAGAGAACAAAAGATACTAAAATGAAGGTATTAGTAGCACAAACTAATACGATCCAACAGACCCCTAAACAGCCCCAAGTATCACAAGAAAAAGTTACTTGTAATTACTGTAAAAAGCCAGGTCATTTCGTGCGTGACTGTCCAGTATTACAACATAATATTGCCACTGGGAAGACACAACCTCGTAACCATCCCCCTCGTCCTTCTGCTCCTCCAATTGATGCTAAACCTGCCACCCAACTCTATCAATACCCAGTGTCATCCTATCCTGAATTCCCCACGATCTCATGAAACAGCTGGGAGGAACACGATAATCGTCCACTAATACCGGTCCCGGTTGACGAAGCGGGTCCCTATGTACATGCTAAACTCCTAGGTAAAGAAGCAAAATTTCTGATCGATACCGGGGCTAGTAGGACGACAGTGCAGCACAACGAAGTTCCCAAGATACCCCTCTCTTGCTCAAATAGTATTTCCTTGGGTTTTTCTGGTACACCTGTCATCAACAAAGTTTCTGAACCGATATCACTTAAAGTTGGCCCTCTTACAACTTCCACCGATTTAGTGCTTACGAAGTCCTGTCCTGAAAATCTCCTTGGCATCCAGACACTAAAAGAACTAGGTGCTATTATATGTTGTTCCCCAGAAGGAGTCCGACTATTCCTCCGAGATTTTAAAGGTCATTTCACCACACGTGAACTAGATGTCAGACTAAGAGACATTCCTGTTACACTATGGGCTACTGATCCAACAGATGTAGGATTCATGGATATTACACCACACTTAGTGACACTGAAAGAAGGCGTTGTCCTACCTCGTATTCGTCAATACAAATTACCTCCAGATGCAGAACAAGGCCTTATCCAGATTATCGATGATTTGATAACAAAAGGAGTAGTCAGAGAAGTACCTTCCAACATATGTAACTCGCCAGTCCTGCCAGTCAGAAAGAAAACTGATGATGGTGCGCCACCAGTCTACAGACTCGTGGTTGACTTACGTGAACTCAATAAATGTGTAGTACCACAATACCCTGTGGTCTCAGATATCAGTACTCTGTTAACAGCCATAGATCCTGAGGCTACACATTTCACTGTAATCGACCTGAAGAATGCTTTCTTCAGTGTACCCATCCACCAAGACAGTCAGTACCTATTCGGATTCTCCCTACAAGGTCGTAGCTTCTGTTTCACAAGAGCTCCCCAAGGATATACAGAAAGTCCGAGTATCTACAGTCAGGCACTTAAAAGACCGTTAGACGACATTGTTCTGCCCGCCAATACGACATTGTTACAGTATGTCGATGACTTGCTGATCACCGCACGCTCCGAACCAGAATGTGAACAAGCCTCACGAATTGCCCTAATGTTCCTTGCACAACATGGCCACAAGGTGGCACCCTCGAAATTACAATTGTGTTTTCAGCAGGTGGCCTACCTAGGACACTTGCTGTCAAAGGAGGGTAGGGCACTCACACCTGAAAGAATTCAACTCATTTTTAACATTCCTGTCCCCAAGACACAGAAAGAAGTCTGTGCTTTTATTGGCCTCACGTCCTACTGTAGACAGTGGATTCCCCAGTTTGCATACTTGGCCAAACCCCTGATACAGCTAACGACCACAACCTCTTCCCCATTGCTATGGACACCTGATCACACTTTTGTTTTTGACACCCTCAAACAAGCATTATGCTCTGCACCTGTCCTAGCTACATCTGATTATGCCAAACCTTTTGTCCTCTTCGTCACAGAACGGGAAGGTACAGCCTTGTCAGTACTCATACAAACACAAGCCAACAAACACCGTCCCTGTGCTTATTTTTCTAGCACTCTTGACCCTGTTGCACAAGGTTTGCCTGCCTGCCTGAAATATGTTGCAGCTACAGCTCTAGCAATACGACAAAGTGATTCCATAGTACTAGGACACTCCCTTGAAGTACAAGTTCCACATGCAGTAGAACTACTCTTGAATAGGACACAGACACAACACTTGACCATAGCTCGCCTCACAGGTTATGAAGTCACTCTGTTCCAACCCCATATTATCATCAAAAGGTGCAATATCCTCAACCCAGCTATGCTACTGCCTACTGTTCCAGTTGACAATCAGGTTCATGACTGCTTAGAGGTGGTCGAACTAGTCACAAAACTCCGGTCTGATCTTACAGATGTCCCTCTAAGTACACCAGAACACACACTGTTTGTAGACGGTTCCTGTATGCGCCTCCAATCAGGCGAAATCTCAGCAGCCTATGCTGTCACTACAGAAAACACCGTCCTTCTAGCAGCCAGAATACCCGTACATTCTGCACAAGCAGCAGAACTAATAGCTCTTACCCAAGCATGTGAATGGTCCAAAGGAAAACGAGTCAACATCTACACCGATTCACAATATGCATTCGGGGTAGTTCATAACTTCGGCATCCTTTGGAAAGAGAGAGGTTTCCTAACCTCTCATGGAACCAAGATTCAACATGGAGATCTTATCCTCCAGCTACTAGAATCAATACACGGACCCACAGAAATAGCCATACTGAAATGTAAAGCACACACCAAAGTCATAGACTCTATCACCAGAGGTAATGCTCTGGCTGACGCCACAGCTAAACATGCTGCTCAGACAGAAACACTAAACACCGAAACCACCATTAAAACTATCTGTCCAGTTATCGATCCGACCAAGGATGTAGTAGACATCCAAAATCAAGCCACAGAGACCGAAAAGAGAAAATGGGAGGAGGAGGGAGGTTCACACACAGATCAAGGTTGGGTAACACAGGACAAGTCCAAATGGTTTCTCCCTGATCTAATGGTTCCCATAATGATAGAAACTGCTCATGGTCCCGCACATCTAGGAGAGAAAGGAATGTTAGACAGTCTGAATCTGATATGGCACAACAAGCATCTGCGTGCAGCAGCCAAACAAAAAGTACGAACCTGTATGATTTGCTGCCAGTTCAATCCAGGGAAAAGTGTACCCGTTGAACAAGGAGGGTTCCATCCTCCAGATCACCCCTTCGAAGTCTTACAAATGGATTACATACAGATGGAGAGATGTCGGGGATATAAGTATGGCCTCGTAGTAGTCTGTACCTTAACTCGATGGACTGAAGCATACCCCGTCCCAGACTATGGTGCCCAGATGACTGCCAAGCAATTGGTAAGGGAATGCTTCCCTCGCTACGGGTTGCCAAGAGTCCTCTAAATTGATTGAAGCTGTCTCCTTACTGTTAGGATACACCTGGAAATTTCACTGTGTTAGGCATCCCCAAGCAGCAGGCCTAGTCGAACGACATAACCAGACATTAAAAACAAAATTAGCCAAAATATGCGCTGACAAACAAATAGATTTGGTTACAGCTCTCCCGGTTGCCCTCTTCTATATGAGAATGGTGGCACATTCCCGGACGGGTCTGTCCCCCTATGAAATTACATTTGGGAGGCCTCCAAATATCTGGGGTGTCCCATCTCCTAAAAAGCTAATTGACATTGATGCAAATGTACTGACAGATTACTTGGCTTCTTTGATGTCTGCACTACGTTCTTGCCGTTCACAGGTGGCTGCAGCTTTCCCAGACAAGACCACGCCCGATGAGCACCCCCTTCAGCCTGGTCAATGGGTGCTCGTCAGAAATTTTGATCGAACCAGCCCTCTGGAGAAAAGGTGGACCTCCCCCAAGCTGGTGCTGCTGACGACGAGGACCGCCATCAAGGTCGAGGGACGGAAAGGGTGGTTGCACGTGTCGCATTGCAAGCCCTTCTACGGACCAACTCCGGACACTGTTGCTGATCCTGAGACCAGAGACACTGAAAAGCCAGACTTTAAAGACACTGAAACGACAGACTTTATTTCACCCGTCCCAGAACTTTTACCCCAAGAAGAGTACAAATCGCGGCTGCGATCCTACCCCAAACAGACTTGAGACATTTGCATCTGAATCCGGCCTGCCAGTGGCTATTTAAGCCCAAGACGGACGCTTGGTGAAGCGGTTGCTGGGAAGAGTCCAGTTACTGGTGCATTTTTTTTTCTCCCAAAGACTAAGCAGCCGAAATTATGAAGATAAAGACTTACTGTACGAAACTGTTACAGAACAAAGTTCCCCTTTTCCTTTTTATCATGATTCTTATTTTCTGCATCATGGCTTGTCTAGGTTGGTTCCTTCATCTAGCTTTACCACCGTCTTCCCCCGCGCCCTTGAACAAAACTGCTATGCATTCACACGTAGATCTTCCTCCACATCTCATGAACAGAAGAAAAGAGTTCTTCATTAACACATTCATCTCCACACTCCACCAACATCAATTGGTGATTAACAAAACCAATTGTTGGGTCTGTGGTTTAATGCCACATTCTGTGCACGGAGGAATGCCTTTTTATTCCTCTCCCTTTTGGCTATGCTGGATCTACCTATGCACTCTCTATGATATTTTCCGCCTCTGTTAGGAACATTCCTGAGACCCCAATCAAAAACGCTAGTACCTGGAATGAGATAAACGCAAAAAACGTACGAGCCGTCGCAAGGATGGTAACTTTCACAGCAACATGGGGACGAGCAGACATCAGTGAAAACACCAGTTACTCCCTCTTTAATGACACCACCTCCTTTAGGGAGACATTTTCAGTCCAGAAAAGACAGACAGACCAGGGAGGATGGGCCGTGCCCCACCAGGGCCTATTCTGCGTAAGAGGAAAGGGCAAGGGCCAGAAAATGGGAGATAGTGAATGTAACAAGATCTACACCCTACCTGATCCAAATTTCCCAACGATGGCCACTGCCCCCAACACCTACTTTATCTGTGGACCTCACACGCGCACTTTGCTACCTCAAGGCTGGTCTGGAAAATGCTACATTGCATTTCTCCTTCCCCCTACCTACACCGCCCCAGCAGATTATCATCTCAGTGACCCTCCGACCGTAATTAATAGACGGCGAAGGGGGGCCATAGATGCTGAAGATACAGTGTGCCAAGAGGCTGGCGATTTCTTTAAAGGAGTCATCCCATTCTGGGGGCCTATGATCAACAGCCGCCACATAAGACAACTGACTCGTGTAGTCCAGGGAGCCATAAACGAAACAGCCGGTGCATTAAGTAACATCACCGCTGAGATGGCTGCCGACAGACTCATGACGTTACAATACCGTATGGTCCTAGACATCATATTGGCTGACCGTGGTGGTGTATGTGAACTGATCGGGTCCAGCTGCTGTATATTTATCCCAGATAATGCACCCTTGGTGTATTCCGCTATTTCCCGCCTTCATATACTTTCCAGAAAACTAGATGCAGACACTGGTGCCTGGTCCCTGGCGGGTTGGCTCTGGGGCCTCCTGTCCTCATGGGGATGGAAGGTGCTTACAGTTCTAGGTCTTGCTCTAGCTATTCTCTTCACCTGCTGCCTCTGTATTCAGTGTGGTCCAGCACTCTGTAGTTTCTGTATCACTACCTGCATTCCCAAAACCTAGACCACAAAGAAAGAAAAAGAAAGAATCATGTTACAGGAACAAGTAAACGACCTAATGAGTATAGAGATGGACTAGAAAAAGCAAAGAATTTTAGAAGGGTATATTATGGGACAAGGAGGGAATTTGGGAAATGATTATTTATCGTACAGTTATGTCCCATTATACACCCTCTTCCGTCACGTCCCCGAGCCCATCATGCTAAAACACGAGCACACGAGAACACGAGCACCCGAGAACACGAGCAAGAACCGATCACGCGCTGATCATGCGCCTCATGTAGTCACACACGCGCTCTCCTTCCCCAAAAAGTTAAACGCTCATCCTTATGGTCAAAGCGATTCCGAGAACCAACTGCCTCACTCAAACCGTGCATTTCTGTGGTTAAGCCGATGCCGAGAAACAAGACTCCCCCCCCCATCTGCAACCATTTCCCTATAATCAGGCCAATTCCGAGAAATGGGCCCCATTCTGTTAAACTACGATAACCAATTCCGAGAAGAAGAGCCCCCGAATGCTGAAACGCGACAAACAGACATCCTGTCACGACCACCTCTCCCTTATCTAAGGAACCAGCCTAGTGTTATTTCTCCACACCTTCGCCTCTCTTGTGCTTCCTCATTCTAAATCATGACTCAGCCTTATCTCCTCTACCATGTCTTCACTCTTTCATGACGCTGCCTCCTTTTATGGTCATGACTTCTGTTTTATTGCAACATATGATCCGGGCCTACATGACTTCTGTTTTATGTTAACGTATGATCCGGGCATGCATTGAAGGGAAGCTCCTTCCTCTTTTCCTGCTATAAATACTGTGTGTTCAGATAATAAAGTTAGAGATTCTTCCGATCCTCCTCAGGTGATGGAGCTCTCCCTTAACTCGAGTTACTGAATAAAGACCCTGAATTCGAACCACCACGGACTCTGCTCTTCATACTTTAACTTATTGATATTTTCTAGAAATTCCGATCAAGGTAAATTACTAAAATATTTACCACAGTAGGCCAGGGACAATCCAGAGGGCAGGGTTCAATTTATTTAAAAGGCAGGACATGTACTTTTAAATCAGATTAACTTATTCCATTTTATAAGTGTAATTTCCAATTGGGAAGAGATAAGACCCCTAAGTCGGGTGTCTCTGGAATCCTAATTTAAAATCCCAATTTATGGTAAAGTCATATTTTGAATTACAATTCTGAAACTGCTACCTTCACAAAGTTAGAATTATCTTACTTTAGCCATTCGTTCCCTGCTGCCGGTCTCTAATCGCATGTCTGGGGCAGGTAATTGTTGGCCTTTGTGTATTCCTCCTAAACAACCACATACAATGGGAGCTTACATGTGAATGGATGAGCCATACTGCCAGGATGGGAGGGAGGAACTGGGCCTAGATTTCACTTACACCTGCATAAGCTCTGTCCTGTCCCCACACAAAGGGTTGCATATTGCCCTTTAGTGAGTCTGGAGCTAGGGCAGGAAGGACAGGGACGTCTGTGCACTTCAAAGGACTGTCTTTGATGTCACCCCCACTTCAAAAGGGCAAACTGGGTATAGGTACTGGACCTCTGACAACACTGTAATGCCTTGTGCTAGAAATGATGGAACCCTTTTGGTTCCTGATGGACACTTCAGTGTAAGTGTTTAGATGCGGTTTATAGAATTTGTGAAGTAGAATGTTCAGTTAACAGTTAAATGCTAAAGAATAAAGATGCGTAATACCAAGCTCGGTGTGTGGCGTAATTATTTACATGTATCGAGGCTGGGGAAGATGCTACAACTGATAACGAGATAAGGGATTCATAACCTGAAGAATCAACAGTGCTCTCCCACAGAGTTTGCCATTGTCCAGCAAATTGCTCATGTGTGCGACATGCGTGTCAGTCAAAGTGAAGCTCTACTGTTTGCTTGTGTGGAATCAAAATGCCACTCTAGACACTATCAAGCTTTTGAACAGGACAAAGGCCTTACAGCGAAATTTGTATATTGATTGCCAGAAACCTGCTGGTGAGGCAGTGAAAGAGGTACTGCGCCACAAAGCAAAACCAAGCATAAGGCTATACTGAATGATAACGCTAAATGTAGTGACAAAGACTATCAGAGAAGTGCTAAAGGCAGAGATAGCCAGGTGCAAGTAAGCACTAGAAGACAATGCAGAAGTGTAATGATGAAGTACAGGTACAAGAGACAAAACCAGTGTTTACCATAAAGAGGAAGAAGGTGCAGCACGTCCAGTAAGTGGACAAGATGACCCTAGTTCGAATACAGAGCCAGTACTTTTGGAAGGTGCAGAGTCAAGTGCACATCAAGCGCTGTCTGACCAGCACATACTTTCCATGATGGTAGAAAGAGGCATGAAATACACCGCTGCCGGCTTCCTAAAACCACATCAACCATTGTATACAGCCCTAAAGCAGAATATTGGAAACAGAGGGACTGCCTGGATGGAAATGGTTGATGATTTCTTCAATGCACAGAAAAAAGCAGATACCAAAAAGATTATCAAACATCTCAAGAATCTTGCAGTTGAATGTGTTATCTACTGATAAATCCCATACCATCAGTTGTGGGGGCTTTAAAGCTAAGGCCTTTGGCCTTCCCTTCTTCGCTCAACCGCACTCTATTCAAACTTTATGTGACCCCCCTGGCAAAACTGGTGAGATCGTTCGGGTTGCAGGTGCTCTCCTTCACTGCTGACACACAAATCATTGTCAACATTTTGATCTTTATATGACCAGTAACATATGCTGGAACTAGGACAATTCAAATTTAAAATTAATGCAGCCAAAACCGAGGTGCTAGTCTTTGGACCACAAAAACCTGGGGGTCCTCTTCAACGTGGGCCTGTCCTCTGATGCCCAGGTGAACTGTACAGTCAGCACCTGTTTTTACACCCCTAAAATCCCATAGAGAGTACTGCCATATATCCCAATGGAACTACACTCGCCCAATATCATCGCACTAGTCACCTCCAGGTTGGACTACTACACAGCTCTGCACCATAATATCAGCACAGGTTCCCTGAACAAGCTTCAGGTGGTACAGAACGCTACAGCAAGTCTGATACTCCCAAAGTATCAGTCTGCCAGGGAAGTAATCCGAGCCCTGCCCTTGGTTCCGACTAGGAAGCGCATCTCCTTCAACGTACTGAATTTGGTGTACAAGGAAATGCATAGTAACAGCTCATCTTATCTTAAAACTATGTTTCAGTGCAACACTCCAGGGAGGATCCTGAGATACTCTTCTTTTAAAAAACTGATCTCTCCCAGATTTCACAAGTCCAAGTGGGGTGGCCCCTCCTTCTCGGTGGCAGCTGCAAACCACTGAAACTCTTTCCCCCTTCCCATTTCCAAGACAGACTCACTTCCGGTCTTCAGGAAGCTCTTAAAGACCTGGTTATTTGCCTCCTAGCGGGTTGTTGGTGTGGTCACTTCTCCCTGTTTGCTTAGTACCATTACACCATCTGGTATAAGTGTGCTTTATAAATATTATCCTATCCTATCCTAATAAAGCAAATACCACATACTGATGAAGTTTCCTACTGTCTAATCAAAGAGGAGCTAAATATCAAGTTAAATCCAATTACGAAAAATATATTTTCAAGCAAGGAATACAGAAAGCCGATGAAAATATCAACAAATTTGTTGAAAGACTTGATGCACTCATCAAACATTGTAAGTTCAATTAATTCAGTGACAGAGCTATACTACTCAGAGTTATAGATGGGTGTTTGTATTTCAGATACTGAATGCAGTCAGAAATGCTTATTCTGGATCAATTACTCATGCCTGCAAAAGCTTATGAACATGCAGACCGACAAGCTGCTGACACGAAGGCTGGAAGAGCCCAGAGTGAGTCAGCACTGTATATGAAAAGTAAGCATAGATACAAGGTCGAGGACCATAAACTGTTGTTTTCATAGAAAAAGAAAGTGTGCTTCAGGTGCGGATTTTCATTTTCATATGAAGGTAAATGTTCCACCATTGGACAAGTATGCAATGGCAGCTGGAAAGGAAACCATTATGTAACATTTTACAAAGTGAAGGAAAAATTAAGAGGGTCATGCCCACAAAACAAAATGTACTCACATCCCTAAGGCTAAGCAGCAACATAACCTGAGGCAAAAGGACACTAAAAGAAGTATATCATCATCCTAATCTTTGTACAAAAGTTCTTCAATTTTATTGTCAAGCAACAATCAAGAAGATGGACGTACAATATTGACATCAACTACAGAGAAACTTCAGATTAGCTGCATACAGAGAAGAATACAAGTCAAGGCGAGATCGACAAGTGGTCTCAAAATTCTTTCAGACATTGTCCTAAAATCACACTAAAGTTGAATGATTATTTATTTATTTATTTATTTATGCGATTTTTAGAGCGCGCAAATACCCCCAGGGGTGTCTCGGCGCTATACTGACAGAACTCTCATAAATTAAAAGGTTCAGTTTGAGAATAACCATGTTTTGAGCTTTTTCCTGAAGTTGATCAGGGTAGGGGCTGTTTTTATTTCAAGAGGAAGAGTATTCCAAAGCTTGGCAGTGGCGGTGGTAAAACATCTGTCTCCCCAGTTAGCTTTCCTTGTCCGTGGAACCTTTAGAAGATGCGCAGTGGAGGAGCGCAAGGTTCTTGAGTATTCAGGTGGGCTGAATGCTGTTTTTAGGTATAGTGGTCCCAGATTATTGATAGCTTTGTAAGCAATGCACAGAGCTTTGAATTTGGTCTGATTTCTTACTGGGAGCCAATGAAGCTGTCTGACAGACGGGGAGATGGATGAAAACTTGGGGATGTTCAGTAAGGTTCGGGCTGCGGCGTTTTGAACCGTCTGCAGTTTGTTGATGACCTTTTCTTGGGCGTTTAGAAGGAGGGCGTTGCAATAGTCTGTTCTCGAAAAGACCAGAGTACTGACGAGAGTTTTTCCCGCGGAGGAAGGAAGGTATGGAATTAGTTTTTTTATCCTCTTTAGGGTGTGGAGAGATGAAGAAACCACAGAGTTGGCGTGTTGTTGGAATGTCAATCTGTCGTCGAATATGACGCCCAAATTGCGCACCTTAGACACTGGTTGAGGGGGTGGTCCCATCTCAGGTGGCCACCATTGAGGGGACCAGGTGGGCTCTAGTTTCCCGAATGTCATCACCTCCGTCTTATCGGAATTCAGTTTGAGACAGTTTGATGACATCCAGGAACCTATCGCCCTCATTCCCTCTTGGAGGTTGGCGGCGACCTTTGTACCATCGTTATGCACCGATAGCACCAATTGAGTGTCGTCCGCGTAGGTTGTAAGGGCTATTCCATAGGATTTTATGACCCTCGCTAAGTCCGACACATATATATTGAAAAGTGTCGGACTCAGCGAGGAGCCCTGGGGTACTCCGCATGGGAGAGAGAAAGTCTGGGAGGTGTAATTTCCCATCTTCACTGTCTGAGGGCGGTCTGCCAAAAATGAGGCAAGCAGTGTTTTAGCCTGTTTTTTTATTCCTATAGCTGAGACACGGTCGATCAAAGTGACATGATCGACCGTGTCAAAAGCTGCTGAGAGGTCCAGAAGTATTAATATTGCAGCTCCTCCCTTGTCCATTGCAACTCTTATCTCATCGGCTGCTTTTAAAAGAGCTGTCTCTGTGCCATGACCCTGTCTGAACCCGAACTGGGTATCGTCAAGCACATTATTTTGGTTTATGAATTTAGAAATTTGTGAGTTCATAATTTTTTCAAAAATTTTGGCAGGGAAAGGGAGACAGGCAATTGGTCTGTAACTGGCCGGAAGGGAAGGATCTAAAGTGGGTTTTTTCAGAAGAGGTTTGATTATGGCCTCCTTCCAAACAGATGGGTAAACGCCAGATGAAAACATTGCATTGCAGATGGAGGTAAGAGCGGGAGAGATGGCTTCCGGGACAAGATTAAGAACAGCAGCGGGGCAGGGATCGGCTGGTGACCCTGATTTGGTCCGGGCGACCAAAAGTTCGATGTTTTCCTGCGAAGTAGCTTCAAAGATTGAAAAGGTAGGTGCCTGAATGGGGGAAATTTTCTTGGGCGAGACGGAGGAAGGGGAGTGGGTAAAAGTAGTGAAGATGGCTCTGACTTTGTCTTCAAAGTAAGTGGCTATTGAGTCTGAGAGCAACTGTGATCCATCAGTTGGTGGTGCAGGCGGCTCCGACAAACGAGTAACTGTCTGGAATAATTCTCTTGTGGAGTTTTTGGCTTTATTGATTTGAGATGTGTAGAAATTAGTTTTTTTCGAAATAATGAGCTTTTTATAATTTGAAAGAGAGCATTTGTAAGCAATCTTATCGGTAGGAGAGTAATGTCGGCGCCATTGTCTCTCTAGATTTCTGCAATGTTGTCTTAGCAGTCTTAGGGATTCGGTGAACCAGGGGGCTGAAGGAGACTTTCTACTGCGGTGGATGGTTTTTGTGGGGGCCAATTTGTTGCATGCAGTGGTTAAGTTACTCAAGTAGTTGGTAGACGCTAATGTCGGGTCTTGTTCATTAGGAGTGGTGCTATTAAGCATCAGTTCAGCGAGAAGGTTGGTATTTATATTTTTCCAATCTCTGAAGGTGACAGAGGAGGAAGAATTTTTGGGAGGGTTAGGTTGATCGATTTTTATAGAAAAGCAGATAGCTGCATGGTCCGTCCAGGCGATAGGAATTACCTTGGTGACGGAGATAAGGGGGTTGCATATCTTTTATCATGGAGAGTGGTGAGTCAAATAATATCATACCTGAGAAGGGCAAGGAACTGTCTCCAGTGCCCCCTCACACACCGTCAAAGCCTTATCTGTATAAATGGACTGCATCAACGCCATTAAACAGTCAAAGTTCATTTGTAGCAACCATGCAGTGAAAAAGGACAAAAGTACAAGCAACCATTCACATACTTCATGGTACTGCATCAAGTGACTGTTTACTCAGGTTCAATACGACTTTTGAAATGGGACTTATATCTGTAAACTACAACATAAATGCTCATCACGAAATTGGGAGTAGAGTTCCCATCATTTCATGGATTAGGATAAATTAGGACAATAAAAGTGCAACTGTATATCAATGAGGATGTTCATCCTGTTGCTCAAAGACATTGTCAAATTCCATTTTAATTACAGGAAGCGGTTGAAAAATAACTTTGAAAGGTTACTGAAGCATGATATCATTGACCAATCTACTGGTAAGACACCATGGATTTCCCACATTGAGGTAGTGCCCAAAAGGACAGTGAAGGAGCTGCATACATTTATGTAGATGTGTGTCAAGCTAACAAGGCAATTGAAAGAGAATGATATGCAGGTCCACACATTGCAGATTGCACGGTTCAATGGTGCTAAAGTCTTCTTCTGCATTGAGTTGAACAAATGGTATCAATTGGAAATAGAAGAAAATTGAAGGTACATTACTACCTTTTCTACCCATATCAGTTTGTTCAGATATAAACAATTAAGTTTTACACATGTCATCAGGCGCAGAACTTTTTGAAGACATTATTTGTCTTTGGGGGCTACACAAAAGAAACAAGATAATGCTCTTAGACAGGTTTGCCTTTTACGTGCTGATTCAGCTAAGTGTGAGTTTCACAAAACAAAACTCAAATTCTTTGGTCATATTTTCCTCGATGAGAGAATGAATCCACATGTACCTTCATCTTTTGTACAAGCTTTATCAGCCACCTGTCCCCAAAAAGATGTTATAATGTTATGCTCTTTTTTAAGCATGGCCAGTTACTGCTCTAGGTATGTATATGATTTTGCCACAGTAAGTGCCCAATTTAGAGACTTAATGGAACAACATGTCATTTTTTATTTCAATGGTGACGTGAATGCACAGATTTAAGAAACTCAAAAATGCAATTTGAGAACGCCACTGAAATGGCCTACTTTGATCTGAGACTCCATACAGAGGTTGTCATTGAGGAAGGCTCGATCCTTGTCCAACATAATAGACACACAGATACTCAAGCATATTGTGGCTTATGCTGGCAGAAGTTTGTCAAAAACTGAACATGCCTCTTCATAACCTGAAAAAGAAAGCTTAGCAGTGGTATGGGCTTGTGAACATTTCCACATGTATTTATATTCCACTCGTGTCACAGTCATCAAGCATTGCTTGCCATCTTTGGCTATCCTAAAGCTAAGATGCCTCCTACCATTGAAAGATGTAAATGTAAATTGATACTTGTATAGCGCACTACTCACCCGCAAGGGTCTCAAGGCGCTTGTACGAATACCGCTGTGGAACCCATCCTGGCTTTCCCTGTGAGGTGTCCACTCCTGGGCACCCCCAAGGTGGAGGCCAGGCATCCTTAGCGTTGTGGGGGCCATTGTGGAGATTAAGCAAGCTATTGCTCAGAGTTGCAGAGTGGGACTCCATGATTGGAATAGGCACCGAGGCGGGAATTATCAGGTCCGTGGAATTTTTGAGCCCAAGACCCGCCGAGGCAGGAATTGAACCCTGGTCCCGGGCTAGACCTCTGCATCAGGGTCTGCCGCTCTAACCATTGTGCCACACTTGAGTTGTAACTGCAGGAATATGACTACACTATTGTGCACTGACCAGGGAAAGATCACACTGGGCCTGGGCGTAGTTCCACTCCGCAGAATTCCACAAAGTTACCAAAAACTCCACCAAATTCATGGAGTTCTATAGGCAGGCCGAGTATTGCTCGCACACTGTAATTTATTGGGCTAAGGAGTGCAGGCGTGAAAGGAGGCACCAGGCTAAACCCAGGGAACTATGCTGTACCTAGAGTGTCTGGGTAAAACCTGGGGCAATGGTAATAGGTCTGTCTGGGTGTGGTGAACCTGTAGACTCTAGCCGGCGGTTGCAAGAAGGGAGTTTTTCAGTGCCATAAGTGAGTGGCACAGGCTGGAGCTTGTGGGGTGACACCGGGCAGGGTCGTCAGGCTGCAGTGCTGATGGTGGCAGAAGTGGTCATTTACTGTCAGGTCCAGTCCTGCACGCAGACATGGTGTCAGCATCCTGGCTTGGCCCCCCTGCTTTTCTTATCCCCATTGTCACCTAATCCATAGGCACCCAATGGCAGGAGCTTCAGTGCAAGTGCTGGTGTTAGCTGGCCTCCTAGCAGCCAAGTCAGTGAGGTGCAGCCCTAAAAAGCCCCCGTCCAGCCAATCATGGTCCCTGCGACTCCCTGTCACAATGTAAGATGACACAAAGCACAGCAAGACCACCTGGGGCTACATTGAGAGATAGGAAATGAAAAGATGTGCTGGGATATCCCTTTTATGGGACAGTTCCACTCACCCACCCATAGGTGGCATGCTTCATCATAGGGAAACCTCCTTGCAATGCAAACCTAGTTGCAATGGGGGCTACTGTGTTAAATAAATAATTAATTACCGATACTATTTTTCTATACATTAACTATAACAGATAGCTCAATAAATAAGAGGCAGGATCCGTGATATCTGAGTCAGAATGGCTTTAATCGGATGGCTCGAGCCTAAAGACCATGATGTGGCATGCAATGGAATGGAATGGAATGGAATGGCATCTGCCACGTCTCATTAACATTACATAGTATATATAGTAAAACAGTACAATTGTATTGCATACAGTAGGCGTAACAAGTGACAAACGTAAGATAAGAACATATGGGCGTACAAAGAAGGCGTGCACAGAGTGTGCACGAAGACATGTGATGAAAACGTCACAGAAGTGTCATATATGGGTGTATACATGGAGGGGGCTACCTGGGCAGCTGGAACCTTTAACCTACTGGTGCGCGCAAACGGGCCATGACGTGTAACTAGAGAGAGCTGGGGGCTCTGACTTCTGTGCCAGAAGAGGAGACTAAAGTCTGGGATGTCAGGACGACATGTACCTATAGCATATCTGATATCTTGTGTTTGGAGTACATGTTGATAGAATCTAAAAGTCATCAGGGTAAAGGCTACTTGACACTAAGGCTGGTGCATGCATATATTCTACATGTATTGCGTGTACTATGAATCTTCTATGAATACTAATTCAGTAATTCTCTTGCATGGAGACAGAAAGACTAGACTATAACTGAAGATGTTTATGCGGTTCGTTAGCTTAGGAATGTGAAGCCGGGGAGCTGAACTGATAGCTAGAGGCATAACATATTCTTGGCAGACAGGCAGGCAGGCCAGGCCGGGCACCGCGCTGCTTGGCAGAAAGTAAGTGAAGGGTCAGGAATACGGGAGGGGCTGCATCGCTCCTCGGAGTGGTTTCAGGAGACTTGAAGCTTGAATCTGGTGTCCGGGCCCTATGAGGCCTAGAAACGGGGACAACTCGATGAATTAACGTGCACAATGTAAAACGTTGGCAACATAGGCCTAATACTTGTTGCTTTCAGGGAGACTGGATAACTGGCATACTAACGTTGGACACAACTATAATTGCGTCTTTAATCTGGAGAGGGGGAACATATGCATGTCGATCATGCACAAATAACATATAATGGGGAACACGTAGGGACACATGACAGGGCAAAATTCAATTTTCCTCATTCCCTCCTTGTTCCCTACGTTTCCTTCAGGAAACATCAATATTCATGATACCATCTATCTGTTCATATAGCATCATTTGCTCGTCTCGAATCTGCTTGGAATGGGACTTAGGACTTGGAATACAAGAGGTAGCGCACAAGCCGCAAATCGCAGGGCCACATTGTAAACAGAGACAACAACTGAATATGATCATTACTACTATTCCTAGGAATGACAATACTTTCCATCCCCAAGCAGATATTATACTCCAGAGCCAACCGGACCATGTCCAGGTGCCTGGATTCTGGTGCAACTGATGGGCTATTTTATGAAGTCTGGTGATAGCTGAATAAACAGACGGTGCGTTATTAGGAATGAAAATGCAACAACTAGATCCGATGACTCTACAAGCTCCGCCCCTATCGGCCAGTATGACGTCAAGAACAAGGCGTTCTGGTTAGCCTACGTATTAGCTTACTATTCTGGACAGGACCTATGAAGAAAAAGAAACCTTTATTGAAGTCTGTATATTGTTCTAATGCAGTTTCAGTTTGATCGACAATTGGGGACTCGATCTCCCTTCTATGTCTGACGTGTACTAGATGTGTATTTCTGTGATAATCGGATGGGGCTAGAAAAACTGGTGGCAGTAGGAAGCTAATGTAACATGTTCCATCCCAATCTAGGGGCAGACGTACATATGCGGTCTGACCACATACAAAATACGAATGACGTGAGGCTTTGAAATTAGATTTCCCACTGTCACTATACTCGACCACAGTATTACAATCACTGTGTCCTAGATGTACTGAACCATTCTTTCTAACACATAATTCGCCTTTCACTGGTAGAACTGTAATAGCAGGCAAGTCTGGAGTAGTCTCGGACTGAACATTCAAAACCATGAAATTCGAAGAATAATTACCTAGATCATATACTTCATTTTCTAGATCTAACCCTGTCCTATGGGAAAGACCTTCCTTGTCTGGGAAACATGTTCTATTCAGAAGGGACTTATCGTCTAGGGATGATGTTATCGTAAACCATGCTCCACACGAACCATTGTGTGAAAACGGATAGGGAAAGAGTGGCAGAACTCCCTTCGGTGTCTGGAAAGGGGGGAGTCGACCACACACCCAACAATTAGTGGCATTGCTAGTCTGGTGTGAATAGTGTAACATTCGGATAAAAGTATTGTTGCGCATGGCAAGTCGGTAGGATAACTCGTGAGGAGGTAGTTCACTAAAAGTGTGCTCTACTGTATTATTAGAGGAAAGATGTACATGTGAATCAAGAGGAGGAAAATATACATGTAAAACATAACTTATGCATGTAACCGTAAGACTCAGAAATAACATAAACAATAAAGTGATTACGCATCTGCTGCGCACATTTTTACAATAACGTATTTTCTTAGAGTTTCGTCTAACTCTCTCACTAGGGGGGTCTATCTCATACATGTCAGGAACCTGTCTAACCGCTTCACCTGAGAGGGACTTAAACAATTAAACTGTCTGACTTGCTAGACCTCAATTTCATTTTATACTCCTGCTGCGGAGTTTTCTCTAACAGGGGGAGTTTAGAGTTAGTATCTGGGCAGTCCTTGAAAAAAGTCTTTGGACGGAGTCCATGAAAACGTTTAACGTGACTGGAGTGGAGCCATCCCTTGCGGCCCTCCACTTTGACGGCGGTCCTTGTGGTCATCAGTACGAGTTTCGGCTCTTTCCAGCGGGGCTCCAGCGGACTTGAACGATCAAAGTTTCGGATCAAAACCAGATCACCTGGAACGACCTCGTGCGGTTTCACCTGGGTGTTGTCTGGAAAGGCAGCCGCGACCTGTGAACGACAAGAGAGTAGTGCAGACATCAAGGAAGCCAGGTAATCTGTCAGCATATTACTGTCAACATCAGTAATTTTACGTGGCATAGGTGTACCCCACATGTTCGGGGGACGACCGAATACAACCTCGAAAGGTGACAGACCTGAACGGGAGTGAGCGACCATTCTCATGTAAAAAAGGGCGACTGGCAGAGCTACCATCCAATCCACGCCTTTTTCTGCGCAAACCTTTGCAATGCGGATTTTCAGAGTTTGATTATGTCTCTCGACGAGGCCGGCTGCCTCGGGGTGTCGTACACAATGGAACTTCCACTGGTACCCTAACAGAAGAGATACTTGTTTCATGAGTTCGGATGAGAATGGCTGGCCATTATCTGAATATACGACCCTGGGCAAACCATAGCGGGGGAAATACTCACGAACCAACTGCCTGGCAGTGGTCGCGGCAGTGTAATCTGGGACTGGATATGCTTCTGTCCATCTGGTTAAAGCGCATACAACTACGAGGACATACTTGAAACCTCGACATCGATCCATCTGAATATAATCCATCTGGAGGACTTCAAAAGGGTGGTCAGGAGGATGGAATCCACCTTGTTCCACCGGAACACCTTTACCTGGATTGAACTGACAACAGATCATGCAGGTGCGTACTTTCTGTTTGGCTGCTACTCGTAAATGCTTGTTAAACCAAATGTTCTGGATGCTGTCTAACATGGCCTTTTCTCCTAAGTGTGCTGGACTATGTGTTGTATTAATAATAACTTGAACCATAGAGTCGGGGAGAAACCATGTGGCTTTTCCCTTCGTCAACCATCCCTGATCTGTCTGGACCGCTCCTTGTTCAGACCATTTCTTGGTTTCGTCTGGGGTAGCATGTGACTGTATGTCTAGTACGTCTTGTGTAGGATCCTTGACTGTCATGCAAGTTGTCAGGACTGAAACGTCTGTCTTTGTCTTGTCAGCTGGAATGTCTGGAGTCTGAGCTGTAAGCTTGGCTGTTCGATCTGCTAGATCGTTACCTTGGGAAATGGTGTCAGTGGCCTTCGTATGTGCTTTGCACTTCATAATGGCAATGGCTTTCGGTAAATGTATTGCTTCTAACAGAGCTTGAATGCGGGGACCATGCTGAATCTTGGCTCCATGAGAGGTCATGAAACCTCTTTCTTGCCAAAGGACTCCAAAGTCGTGAACGACTCCGAATGCATAACGTGAGTCTGTATATATGTTTACTTTTAGGTTCTTGGCTCGTATGCAGGCTTGGGTCAGAGCAATGAGCTCTGCTGCTTGTGCAGACAGGGTGTCAATACGATGTGTTTCTATAATTTCAGTTTCAGTAGTCACTGCATATGCGGCTACTAGTTCTCCTGTACTTGTTCTCATACATGAACCATCCACATAAAGTGTCAGGTCAGGATCAGGTAATGCAATGTCAGTCAGGTCTTGTCTTGGCTTGGTCATGATGTTAATAACTTCCACGCAGTCATGTGTGGCAGGATTCGATGTAATCGAGGGTAACAGTGTAGCAGGATTTAATACATTGCAGCGTCTGATTTCTATGTGTGGCTGAAACAGTGTCAGTTCATAACCTGTTAATCGTGCAATTGTCAAGTGCTGAGTCTGTGTTCGGTTTAAAAGAACTTCCACAGAGTGCGGAACTTGTACTGTCAGGGAATGTCCTAACACTATGGAATCACTTTGTCTGATAGCTAGAGCTGTGGCTGCAACTGACTTGAGGCACGCAGGCAGAGCCTGGGCTACTGGATCTAATGTGCTAGAGAAATAAGCACAAGGCTTGTGTTGTCCTGCTTGATCTTGCGTGAGAACAGATAATGCTGTCCCATCACGTTCGGTAACAAAAAGTGTAAAAGGCTTACTGTAGTTTGGTGTCGCTAACACAGGTGCATTACATAAAGCTTTCTTTAACTCGTTAAAAACAAGTGTATGTTCCTGGGTCCAAGGGAGGACAGTCGATATGGCTGCCTCCTGTGTTGTTAACTGTATCAGTGGTTTGGCTAGATATGCGTACTGAGGAATCCATTGTCTGCAGTAAGAAGTGAGGCCGATGAAAGCTCGTACCTCCTTCTGTGTCTTGGGCTGTGGAAGATGTGCTATTAACTGGATACGGTCAGGTGTCAACTGTCTACCCCTCTTGGACAGTAAGTGTCCAAGGTATACCACTTGCTGGACACAGAATTGCAGTTTGGAAGGGGACACCTTGTGCCCCATGTCTGCCAGGAAATACAAGACTGTCAGTGACGCACGTTCGCAGTCACGTTCTGTACGGGCTGTGATCAATAGATCATCGACATACTGGAGCAGGGCAGTGTCAGTTGGCATGTGAATACTGTCTAGTTGTCTTTTAAGTGCTTGACTGTAAATACTAGGACTTTCTGTGAAACCTTGAGGTGCACGTGTGAATTTATAGCTTCTTCCGTTTAAACAGAATCCGAAAAGAAACTGGCTGTCTGGATGAATGGGGACACTAAAGAATGCGTTCTTGAGATCAATAACAGTAAAGAACGTAGCTTCAGAATCAATGGCAGTCAATAGGGAGGAGATATCTGGAACCACTGGGTACTGGGGTATGATACACTTATTAAGTTCTCGAAGGTCAATCACTAATTGATAAACTGGAGGTGCATTTGGATCAGTACGTTTAAGAATCGGAATGATAGGAGAATTACATACATTGGAGTCAGTTTCTACAACTACTCCTTGAGCAATGAGCTCGTCAATAATTTTCGATAAGGCTGCTACAGCCTCAGGTGGTAATTTGTACTGTCGGATTCGTGGCAATACAACACCTTGTTTCAGAGTGACACGATATGGTGTAATGTGCATACAAACTACATCAGATGGACCTTGCGCCCATAAATGCTGTGGTACATTCAGTAATCTTGGATCAAAATCACGTAACACATAATGACCTTTAAAATCACGTAAAAACAATCTCACTCCTTCTGGGGAACAGCATATAACTGCTCCTAATTCTTTCAATGTTTTAATACCAAGTAAATTTTCGGGACAGGATTTCGTAAGTAACAAGTCTGTAGTTCGGGACAATGGACCAACTTCTAGGGAAACTGGTTTCGATATTTCATTAACAATAGGCTTTCCTGAAAATCCCAGGGAAACATTTCTTGAGCCTGAGAGTGGAGCCCCTGGAACCTCGTCATGACTGATGGTAGTCCTACTTGCCCCTGTATCAATTAGAAACTTTCTGTCTTTCCCTAATACTTGACTGTGTACATAGGGGCCCTCTTGATCTACAGGAACCTCGATGAGAGGCAAGCCAACCTCCCTCTCTAGGCTGTTTCATGAATACTGCTGATATTCTGGGTAATCTGACTGTGCGTACTGGTACATCTGTTGTGTAACGTGTTGTGTGGCAGCTATAGGCTGCGGTACTGTAACTGTCTGTTGTGCGTTCTGCGGTGGTTGCGTATTTTGCGGAACATGTTCTTGTCTAGGAGGACGTGGTCTCTCTTTCGTCTTACCTGTAGCTATGTTATGTTTCAGAACTGCACATTCGTTTATATAATGACCTGGCTGTTTACAGTAATTGCATGTCCCTTTAACTGGAGCTGCAGAATGACTAGTCTGATTCGGACCCTTCTTCTGACTATCTGGTTGAACAGACTGTGCAACTAGTACTTTCATTTTCGTGTCTTTCATACGTCTCCTTTCGTGTTCTTGCTCGTCCCTGATTCTATTCTGGTGATACTGTAGCATCTGGAGCATTTGGGACGGGGTATTAGCTTGCCATGTACTCTCGACTTTCAATACTCTATTTCTAACTTGCGGTAAAGAATTCTCAACTAGTTTAGTAACAAAAAGATGTGGATACGATTCACTACTTGTTTTCAGACCGCTATTAATAATAAAACATTTCTCAAATCTGGAATAAAAATCACTAGTGTCTTCGTCTTGTTTCTGTTTACAGGCTGAGATGGCATCCCAGTCTTCCTTTTTCATGGCTAGTAATCTTGGCAAGACTTGTATTAACAGTTCGGGCAATTCTTTGGCTTTATCCCCAAGACCAGTACCTGGGACTCGTGTGTTATCTTCGTTCTCTAACGCGGTCCAGTCTATCTTTTTCTCTCCCACCTCCCATTCTTTTTCTTTAAGTTTTTCATATATGCCCGCAGGCAACAGGACCTTTAACATTTTGATGATATCGGGATACGTGTATTCTCCCATACGGAGCATGTCTTTTAATTCTCGGTGGAACCCTGCTGGATCTTTATCGTGACAGGGCACTAACTTTTTCATTTCTAGTAATTCTATTTTCGTTATAGGGGTGTAAACAAATACTCGTTCGAGCTCACCCCCCATTCCCTTAACAGGATGCACTTCTCGCAACGGATTCTGTCTATCTATGTAGAATGGAGGTGAAACAGAAACAAAATGCGGAGTCAGGAACGTTCTGTATTTGTGGCGCTGTTCTAGAATGACGTTAATTAAATCGGTACCTAGACCTTTCCATCTGTTTAGTAGTAACTCGTTCAGTACATTATATAAGGGACCTGGATCAGAATGCTGACTCTCGTACAGTGTAATGAGGTGCTGGATCATATACATACCCACCAGTCGCTGCTCGGCTGGCGGTAGTTTCAGAAACATTTGAGCCACTACTTCGTCTGAAAACGTGGTAGAATCACTAGTCCATCGGACTGCTGTTCGGGCGAGTTCTTGTTCATGCATGGTACTAAGCTCACTGTAACCAATCCGTAATTTCAGAACTTTATCGGTAGCCTGGAAGAATTGTTCAAGAGAACACTGTTCCGGCACGGGAGGAGGAAAAGCTTTCTTGTAGTCTAGGCGTGTGTGTCTATCAGAAGGTCTCGTCCTACCTACATACGCTATTCTAGTGGGATTCTCGTTGTCTACCTCTTCGTCTGAAGAGTCATTCTCTTTCTCGGCTACTCTCATTGCTTCCTCCTTTTGGTGTATACTTATAATTTCTTTACGGATCTTTCTGTACATAGTTTCTATACTATTTTTTGTCTTGTGTTTTCCTTCTGCTATATTGTCACTCCATCTGGTCAGGACTCTCATCTCTTCTGGATTTTTATCAGGATGATCCTGTTCTCTTATTAAACAATTTATTAAAAATTGCAAAATCATGCCTTGAATCTCGACTTTTCTGTGTACCATAGCTTCGTGAATACTTTCTGGTTTCTCCCCTGTTCGGATGAAATGATATATTCTGTCTAGATGTTCTTTCATATTTGATATGGTAACCAAGAAGCTTGTAACTCGTCGTAAGCGTATGGAATATATTATCATACTATCTTCACCTGGTACTGGATCATATCTACAATCAGATCCGCACTCATTGAAATACTTTCTGAGAGCTTCGTACGTAGTCACTTTCGGGGTACGTTGTAACGCTGCATCCCTCAGCGTCAGGCGTTTTGTTTGAGGCGGGGTGATAGGAATACCTCCCCCTGCCCCTCCTGAACTGGAATCGTCAATTAATACTGAATGTGCGGCTACTGGTAACGTGACTGGTAAAGCAGGCATACGTAAAGTGGGTTGGTCCTGGGGTACTGGCACATTAACAGGACCAACGACTGGAGGCACAGTAATTACATTATTAACAGGGTGCTGGACTTGAACTGGCGGAATACCTGGGGGAGTAGGATTCGTACTAGCATATTCTGGGACAGTGTCATCTAAATAGGAAGAAAGGAAAATTTCAGCTGCAGTCGGTTTATGAGGTATCTTAGTCAGGACCAATGGTGGCGGTAAATTACAGGATGTTTCCGGGGTTGCTTTAGGCAAACCCTCGGCGAGAAGAGGATACATACCTTTAATAAGGGCATTTCTCTGTCTGTCTGATTGTTCTGCTCTAACTCGTTCACCTTCTTCTAGTAATTCCCTTTCTTGGGCTTTTTCTGAAGATTCCCTACTTAATTCTGCTTTTCTGAATTCTTTCTCGGTTCTTTTATGGGATTCTTTACGCCATAATTCTATGGCATCTTTCTGGGATTGTCTGGCTTTCTTTTTCCATAATGCTTCTTCTACTCTCATGATGCACTCGGCATCCCATGTTCCTGAAACAGGCCATCTATATTTCTCTTCAAGATGTTTGGTGTAATCCACCCATAAATCTAGATACAGTATGGCATCTAAGCCATGCTTATGATACATGAAATGTCCAGGACTGTCCCTGGGAGGGACAGGAACTGATTCTTCGAGTAACCCTTTTCTGGTTTTTATCTGACGTAATTTCGAAAACAGCGGCATATTTGAACCGTACTTGAACTTGAACACAATACACAATGAACACAGTAATGAAATAGCAAAACAATCACTCATACCACGACATCAAAAAACACATTAATAACAGTTACAACAGATACTACCTAATACATTGAAAACATAATACTTGAATTTCTCGAGAACAGACTTACTAGAATTACTGGATGCACTGCTAAAACAGTACAGAACATACCGGTCTCCTAAAGAGACACGTCATACCGTATCCACCTAGGTGAACACGTCGGACCGGATCTGTGTACCCAAACCCGTCGGACCGGGCACAAATTAATGAACCCGTCTAGATACCCCCAGCAACGGTACTCACCGGGAAGCAAAACTGAAGGCCTCGGACTGGACTGGACTGCTACGATGTCTGGTTACTGCTACGCACTACGCATGCGCCTCGGGCTTCGGAAACAGGTGGGCCTCCGGATACCTCGGACCTTGCTCTCTCGGCTTGGGCTCTGGTCGGGATGACCCGCCTTCTTCACCGCCTCGTCTGGATGCCGGACCGCAGTCTCCGTCTCCTCCGTGGGCCTGAGGGAGACTTGAAGCAGAAATATCTGCACGTGCACAGTAGGGTTCCGTCACGGCTGTAGAAGGGTCAGGGGGCCTGCGTTACATCGCCAGCGCGTGGGGAAGGGGCTCGTCCCTATTCGGGCGCCATTATGTGGTAAATAAATAATTAATTACCGATACTATTTTTCTATACATTAACTATAACAGATAGATCAATACATAAGAGGCAGGATCCGTGATATCTGAGTCAGAATGGCTTTAATCGGATGGCTCGAGCCTAAAGATCATGATGTGGCATGCAATGGAATGGAATGGAATGGAATGGCATCTGCCACGTCTCATTAACATTACATAGTATATATAGTAAAACAGTACAATTGTATTGCATACAGTAGGCGTAACAAGTGACAAACGTAAGATAAGAACATATGGGTGTATAAAGAAGGCGTGCACAGAGTGTGCACGAAGACATGTGATGAAAACGTCACAGAAGTGTCATAAATGGGTGTATACATGGAGGGGGCTACCTGGGCAGCTGGAACCTTTAACCTACTGGTGCGCGCAAACGGGCCATGACGTGTAACTAGAGAGAGCTGGGGGCTCTGACTTCTGCGCCAGAAGAGGAGACTAAAGTCTGGGATGTCAGGACGACATGTACCTATAGCATATCTGATATCTTGTGTTTGGAGTACATGTTGATAGAATCTAAAAGTCATCAGGGTAAAGGCTACTTGACACTAAGGCTGGTGCATGCATATATTCTACATGTATTGCGTGTACTATGAATCTTCTATGAATACTAATTCAGTAATTCTCTTGCATGGAGACAGAAAGACTAGACTATAACTGAAGATGTTTATGCGGTTCGTTAGCTTAGGAATGTGAAGCCGGGGAGCTGAACTGATAGCTAGAGGCATAACATATTCTTGGCAGACAGGCAGGCAGGCCAGGCCGGGCACCGCGCTGCTTGGCAGAAAGTAAGTGAAGGGTCAGGAATACGGGAGGGGCTGCATCGCTCCTCGGAGTGGTTTCAGGAGACTTGAAGCTTGAATCTGGTGTCCGGGCCCTATGAGGCCTAGAAACGGGGACAACTCGATGAATTAACGTGCACAATGTAAAACGTTGGCAACATAGGCCTAATACTTGTTGCTTTCAGGGAGACTGGATAACTGGCATACTAACGTTGGACACAACTATAATTGCGTCTTTAATCTGGAGAGGGGGAACATATGCATGTCGATCATGCACAAATAACATATAATGGGGAACACGTAGGGACACATGACAGGGCAAAATTCAATTTTCCTCACTACAACCCCCTCTCTAAGAGGGAGGAGTTCAGGGATGTTTTCAGTGTTTTCAAGAAAGGTCTCCTAAAACCAATTGTGAGATAAAACTAACTCTGGGGTATACCAAAATATTTTATTGGAGCCTCTGTAGGTCAGGACTAAAACTGATTGCTATGAGAGAAGTAGATTCAATCTTTCTTAGAAAGGTGATGGCCACAAGCCTTGAGTAGGGTTCTGGGGGGCAGGGGGGAATGAGCCAAAAGCTCGGGAGTCATGGGACGCTCAATGGCGTTGCGTCTGACTTGTCTATCGGGTATGCAATACGCGACCGACCCACCCTCCATGTATTCCAGAGCGGTGTCACTTGGGTATGGTTAACAATTCTTACATATAGATGTGAACCATCCCCCTATGAGTAGCTAGTAGGGTTTCTATCTCCGGAAGAAATGTCACAATCTCTAAGATACTAAAGGGCATGACATATGGTTATCATTTTCCTCATTTAAGAGCTTGACAAGACTATTAGAATCTCTTTGTGCAAGTACTATAGGTTTTTAATAATGACATGGAACCCGCTAATTAAAGTTGGTACAACTGGTTCCCATAGTTATTTTGAAATTTGTATATTCCCCACACTCTACTCACCTTTGTATATATACCACACATCCCACACACACCTGCTTCATCAACGGCCAAGATCACATGTAAAAGGTTCCCGGCAAAGAGCCCCCCTGTGGGGCCCGTTGGGCATTGCAGCACTGGCCCAATGAGGAGCTGCCCTATGATGAAGCATGACAACCCCTTGGGTGTGTGAGGCTCATTGCTCCTTATAGGAGCTATCCTCCTCTTTGTCATCTGTTAGTAACAGCACACCTCATGGTTTATAGGAATTTAGACCTCCTGAGGCTCTTTTTTTCTGTGATATTACAATGCTAGTTAGGACTCCTAACTTTAGAACTCCTAAATGCCTTCTGTGAATACCAAAAGTCTTAAAATTATGATTTTTCCCAGTTTAGGAGTCCTAAAGTTAGGAGTCCTAACATTACTAATACTAAAATGAGAAAAATCATAATTTTAAGACTTTCGGTATTCACAGAAGGCATTTAGGAGTTCTAAAGTTAGGAGTCCTAACTTTACCACTTCTAAATTGAGAAAAATCCAAATTTTAAGACTTTCGGTATTCACAGAAGGCATTTAGGAGTCTTAAAGTTAAGAGTCCTAACTTTACTACTACTAAATACAGAAAAATCAGAATTTTAAGACTTTCGGTATTCACAGAAGGCATTTAGGAGTCCTAAAGTTAAGAGTCCTAACTTTACTACTACTAAATACAGAAAAATCAGAATTTTAATACTTTCGGTATTCACAGAAGTCATTTAGGAGTCCTAAAGTTAGGACTGCTAACTTCTGTGAATACCAAAATAAGTAAGTTTCTTCTGTGAATACCAAAATGAGTAAGTGCCTTCTGTGAATACGAAAATGGTAGTAAGTTTAGGATTTTGTCTTAAGTTTGTTCTGTGAATCGGGCCCTGGGACACCATTACTACCCTCACCTCTGACTTGATATTACTCACAGAGACCTAGTTGAGTCTGATTTCAATCCCCAACATTGTGACTGCAACAAGAGGATACACAGAGCTTCTACCAACAAGCATGAAGGAGGCATCGCCATCATCCACAGGGATACCCTCCAATGGACCACCACCAAATACGACCTCTCATCAACTAATGGAGCACCTCAACTTCCAAATCTGAACTGATGCACAGACAACCATCAGAGGAACCCTCGCCTACAAACCTCCAGGCCCCTTCCCCGGCTTCTGCAACACAATCTCTGAATTAATCTCCCCCTGGCAATTGACCCCAAGCACCACATCTTCCCAGGCTTCTTCAAATTCCACCTCGATGTCCCCAATGACACCAGCTCTCTAAAGCTCCTGGAAAGATTGAGAAACACCGGGACTTCACACAGCTGGTCACTAGCTCAACACACAGCGCAGGAAACATACTTAACTCCCATCTTGACATCTAGTAACAGACTCAAGTTCAGCCATGTCACCGAGCTAACCTGGACAGAATCAGCCAATTCACCATTGCAGGCCCACATGGACCCATCACCAAACCCCCATCCCTTCACACGGCAGGCAGAACAAAATCACTGAGACCCAAAGGACCAACACCCTCAACACCTCCAGACCCGACACCCCCAGTAGCCTTGAGCTAGCCATCCAGAACTTCTCTGACTGTTGCTCCCAAGAAAACAGCCAACACCAGCAGATTCAGTGATCCCGCCAGCTGGTTTACCCCTAAACTCTGGCCCCTCAAGCATGAATGAAAATGACTTGAGAGACGATAGCGCTACAGGAGGAACCTCACAGACCTCACTACCTTCAAATCATCCCTCAGCAAATACCACCACCGCCTCAAAGAAGCCAAGAAAGATGCCCTAATCAACAGCATTGAGGTAAGTGCCAAAAACATGAAGGAACTCTTCAGCTTCATCAGAGATTTCTCCTGCCCATCTGCCACAGATAATGTGATCCACCCTTCCTAAGCCTTTTGAGACACCCTGGTGAGCTACTTCTACAACAAGAAATCTTACATCTGCAGCAACTTCGACACACAACCAACCGACTTTGGAAAGCTACTGAAGAGACTCAGTGCGACCTGCTCACCAACTGGAAACTGCTCACCACCCTGAGCACCCCAGGCATCATGACCTCGATTCACTCCAGAGCAATGACAGACCCCTGCTCCACCACGTCTTTAAACTCAGATTGTAGGAAATCAGCAGTGCACTCATCAACATCCTCAACTCCTCCATCACCACAACCACGAACCAATATGCATGGAAACACGCAGAGGTTGAACCATTCCTGAAGAAAACCTGCACCAACCCGCAAACCCACGAATTTCCGCCCAAACTCGCTGTTTGCCTTCCCTGCCAAGGTCCTGGAGAAAGTCATTAATCTCCGAACACCTGAAAGAAAACAACGTCGTCAACACCTCCCAATCTATCTTCAGGTCCAACCACAGCACTAAGACCGCCGTGATTGCCACAACTGACATTATCAGATCCTTTTTGAATGAGGTGAGACAGCATCCCTGACCCTCCTTGACCTCTTCATCACTGTTTTACACCACATCCTCATCACAAGACTCCATCACATTGGCATTCGTGGAAACGCCCTCAAGTGAATCAACTCCTTCCTCTTAGGGAGCACAGAGAGAATTGGCCTTCCTCACTTCATCTCTGAGCCAAAGAGAATCATTTGCGACACCCTCCAAGGCACCTCCCACCTTTGTCATCATCTCCATCACTACTCTGGCCAACATCTTCTGCACCCACAGGTTCAACATCATCTCATACGGCGATGACACCCAACTCATCTTCTCTCTTGCAGAAGACCCCCACCACAAGTTCCTAATTCTGGAATGCCATGACCAACGTCACCAACTGGATGTGGTCCAACTGCCTGAAGCTGAACACGGACAAGATGAAAGTGCTCATCTTCGAGAGGAACACCTCACCATGGGATGGCACATGGTGACCCTTGCCAACCCTCACTGACCTCTCCTGAAACCTCTGCATCATTTTGGACAGCAAACTCACCATGAAGCACCAGGTCAATGCAGTATCCTCCTGCTTACACGACCTCAAAATTCTATGAAAGATCTTTGGTTGGATCCCTGTCAACACCAGGAAAACAGTCAAGAAGCCCTCCTCACTAGCTGACTTGTCTATGGCAATGCACTGTAAGCCAGAACCACCATCCAACTCCTCAAGTGACTCCAGACAATATGGAATACTGCAGCCAGACTCATGCGCAACCTACCCAAATGGGCCAGCATCACCCCCCAGATCAGAAGCCTCCACTGGTTCCCCGTCCAGAAGAGATGCCAGCTCAAGTTGCTAACCCATGCCTACAGAGACCTCCACAACATAAGACCTACCTATATCAACCACCGGCTGACCTTCCACCAACCTGCCAGACAACTTCACTCTCCCTCCCTTGCCCTCACACACATCCCCTGCATCTGCCAGAGCCACAGTGGAGGTCATTCCTTCTACTAACCTCACTGGCAAGTCCTGGAATGACCCCCCTCCACCTTTGAGCCTCATCTGCAATCAGCGACTTCAGGAAAAGACTTAAGACCTGGCTCTTTGACTAAGGCTCACAGGACCTCAGTGACTGATTACCCCTAGAGGTGATAAGCCGCGCTATTTAAATTCAGATTGATTAATTGATTGAGAAGCCTGAAAACCCAGCAACTGACCCTGTATCTATGTCACCAGTGCAAGTCATGGACACTTCTCATATCTCTTCACAACCTCACAGGACAAGATCTGGGTGATTAATTCGAGCTCCACAATGAATTATTAGAGAGTTGTGATTTATATATATACTGTTTGTACTTTGTGTTTAACAAGGGGAGAGATTGTGAGTTAGAGATGAAGGGACTCTTTTGGTTCCTGACGGACTCCGTAAAACAGTGATGTAAGTGTTCGGGTGTGGTTGACAGAATTCACAAAGTAGAATGTTCAGTTACATGTTGAAAAATAAATGGATTTGATGAGGATGAGAGTTGATAAATGGATTTTATGAGAATGGAGTTGATGAGAGTTGATGAGAGATGACCTCATCAACTAATGGAACACCTCCACTTCCAAATCCGAACTGATAGACAACCATCAGAGGATCCCTCACCTAAAAAGCTCCAGGCCCCTTCCCCGGCTTCTGCAACACAATCTCTAAATTCATCTCCCCCTGGCAATCGACCCGAAGCACCACATCTTCCTAGGCTTCTTCAACTTCCACTTCGATGTCCCTAATGATACCAACTCCGTAAACCTCCTGTAAATATTGAGAAAAAGCGGGACTTCACACAGCTGGTTACCAGCTCAATACACAGCGCATGACACATACTGGACCCCATCTTCACATCCAGTGACAGACTCAAGTTCAGCCATGTCACCAAGCTAACCTGGACAGCATCAGCCAATTCACCAGTGCAGGGTCACATGGACCCACCACCAAACCCCCATCCAAGCTCAGTTTATGGCGTAATCATTTTTATGTATGGAGGCAAGGGAGTAGGCTACAACCACCACTTCAGTACACTTCCAGACCAGGAATCCATCTTGAACCAAGGACTCCAGAAGGACTCAAAAGGCTGGTCTCCTGATCTGAGCCTCAGGGACATAATATGCCTCCCCATGGCTCCTGGACCCGTCTTCAAGGAGCTCCTGACCCCAAGAGGTGCCTCTCAGGTCCTGGCCCATTGGAAGTTGTCTTTTTGCTCTTTAATTCAAGCTATTGTGCTTTCTTGAATGCGAATGGGCCTGTTTGCTCTGGAACCATGCTGCTCGCACAAAGGAACAGCGTGAACCACTTCAAGTTTGTATATTCACACAGCTGCGATCATCTGCCAGCATGGATCATCACCATGAGGCTCCAGCCTTTCCATCCGCTATGCCCGGCCTGCTCTTTGCGTCCGGCCGACCGTCACCGGTGACGCTCTCCTTGCTCCTGGCAAACGACTCCCCCATGAAAGGGCCCCTTACCACAAAGCTTGAGAAGGTAAAACTTCAGCTGGACTAACCTGGGACTGTGTCTTAACTGCGCATCATCACGGTCAGCCTGAACATTTGTATTTGACTCAGTCTAGCGCAACCTGATATCACCAGTTGGCACTATATGCTTCTAAGCGCTATTTTACAGTTTTAATTTTATTTTAGCTTATTCCTAAAAAAAACATAACTTCGTCTTGCTTGATTTGCAGAATTAAGCTACCTGGTGTGGAGATATTTTTATGTTGTGTTTTCACTGTTTTACTGTTTGAAGTACTGCACAAATAATTTACACACTGCCTAGTTAGTTAAGCCTGACTGCTCCGTGCTAAATTTCCAGAGTTTGTACAAAGGTTAATTTAGGTTTGCCTTAACCTTCCCCTGACTAGGTTAATGGTTACTGTTTAACTAAGATTCATACCCCGGTCAACCAACGACTCACATTACTCTATGAGCAGTTTAACTGGAAGTCACTGTCCTCATTGTGCTTAGTGAGTAAACTAGCAGAAATGTACCCCTCAAGTCAAAGGAGTAGCCAAGAAAATATAATACCCCCACTTTATATTGCATTTAATAAATGAGCAACGTTAGCGACCCTGATCTTTCCCTTTGAAGCCAGTGAGAATTGGTCTCGTGATGAAAATTTGCATAAAAGGATGCATTTTACAGCATGAACAAATTTTTTTTCAAAAACTGCATTCAACTTAATTGTCATCTTTCGTTCATCCTTTTCTTCTTTTCATCTTCTTTCTTTCATCATGTTCTTCTTTTCATCTTGACTTTCTTTCTATCCATCTTTCTTCTGTACTTCCAATGGTTTCTTCTTTTCATTCTCCTTTGCATCTTTTTGTCTGTGTATCCTTTCATTACGTCTCTCGTTCCTTCACTCTGTTCTTTATAGTCATATTTTATTTTATTTTCATATTTTCGTATTCCCATTCATTCATCCTTTGTTCCTTTCTCTTCTTCATCCTCTTGTCCTTTCTTCTCAACTGTATTCCATCCTTTTTTCTTTGTTTTCCTTTCATTTGTTAAATCTCGTATGTCTTTCCAGCTCTTTTTCATTATTTACGTTCTAGTCTACTACCTACCTTTGCTTTCTCTCTCCATTGCCTCGCAATTCATTTTGACTTATTTTGATAACAATTTATTCCTGTCGCCGTTTTTTGCTACTTGTATACCCTTTGGCTTCTTCCAAACACATCCATCATCATTATTATTTTTGCTTTGTTTGATGCTTCTTCTGTTTTGTGCTGACCTACGAGCCACAAATCAAAGTTAGGAAGGGCCACAGACTACTTTTATCTACCCCCGTGACACCCCCGCTTAAACTACTTGAGCGAGTGGTTTCACTACGCACCTGCTTCAAGTATACAGGCACCCAACCAAATAAACCTTCATCTGTGATATGCAGGTATTTGAATTGCATTCTAGCGCCTAGCTCTTAAAGTCAGTGGATGGTTTGTAAACTTTGGAGACATGGTAACATTTTGCCATTTAGTATTCTTATCCTATAATTTAACTCCTTGGACGCTCATGATGAGCTCAGCTCGTCATGAGTCATGGTGCTCGTGTGCTCATGACGAGCTGAGCTCGTCATGACTGTTAGAACGCTCACACGCGGGGCTAATTCCCCTGCTGTGCGAGCGTTCTACAGGAACGGGTGTGGTCATGATGAGCTCAGCTCGTCATGAGCACACGACCACCGTGGCTCATGACGAGCTGAGTTCGTCATGAGCACTTGAGCTCTGTGCGCGCCCCCGCTCCCCCAGCACAGCGGGGGATTCAGCCCCGCATGCAAGGGTTTAACAATCAATAATTTTGCAAAAAACGACTTGGGTAATACAACACTAAATTGGTTGCACCCAAATGTACCTAAGTGTTTTTGGGAAATGCATTTTCTCAAGCATACCTAGCTAAACTTTCTCCGAAGGTAGTATAATCAGCCCAAAAAGCCCAGGTTGTATCCTGTATCCTGCAGACCTACGTATTGAAGGTGTTTTTCCACTGAAACATATCAATCTCGCATTGTCGCCATTTAATAAGAGCCAACTTTTGTTCATCCAATTACAAAGCTCTTCCTGTCAATTTCTAATAACGTGTATTCAGCGTGCTGCTGAAATCACCTGTTTCACACTCCAATAGTTCTCATGAAAGACCTCCTTCTGATATTAAAAAGAACAGGAGGAACACTAAAATCGTATTATATCGCTTGTTTGCTCAGAATCACAGAGAGAGAAATGAAGAAAGGTGTTGGGTGCTTGGAACCTTTTTTCACGCATTGCCTTTCTACTCTCCTCCCACACCTATAGGATGTCCACCACGTGGAAGTTGCAACAGGGTCTTTCGCTAATTCGTTGCTCAACAGGAGTAGGGCATTGTGTTTAGTTAGCTATCAAACCGTGGGTCAAACTTGGTTGTCGTACTGTCGAGTGAGTATCCTTATTCGTGAGCGGAGGAGTAGTGACCTTCAATCTCTAAACAGGTGGTGTGAACTTCTGGTCAGACACCTGCTCTCTCCCCAACAGCTCTGCTGTTGTGCCACCTGCCACACCCACTACACCTCTCCTGGTAAGTGTTCGAGTTGTCTGTCATAGGTGTTCAAGTTGCCTTTCATTTTATTGTGCCTGTATTCTCTTTTCTGTATTCTGGTTAGTTTTTATTGTATTGTACCTGTGCATTTTTGTCTCTGTCCTCTGTTTTTGCTGACAAACCAGCGCCAAGGACCCTGGTTCTCCGACCTTCCAACACCACGACTGAGCTGATCTCCTTTCACTCAACCCCTGTCTTTGCTGAACTCCACCCAAGGACAGTTCTCCCGCAGACACTGCCATCAAACCTTCATCACCCTCCTCACCAGCACGGTGGCTGCCCCCACTCCGGACAACGGCACCCCCGAAGCCCTGAGGTACATCCTCTTCAACATGCAGTCCCTGCACAGACACGCTGTAGAGATCTGGGACGTCCTCGACACCCTTTTGCCAGGCTTCGCCTTCTTTACAGAAACTAGGACCAAGTCCACCTCTGCCCACAACATCACCACTGCCATCCCCAAAGGATACAAAATCCAGAAGAAGGACCGCCCCAGCCACCCAAGAGGAGGACTCGCCATCGCATACAAGAGCTCCCTCCAACTCGCCACCTCCAGCACAAGTGACAGCCCTCCACCACAGAACACCTCAATTTTCACATCCAGACCAGCCCCAGAATGACCCTAGGAGGCACCCTAGCCTACAGACCTCCTGGACCTCGAACTGCGTTCACCACTACCATTACTGACCTCATCGCACCCCACGCCATTGCCTCCTTGGACTGCATACTCATCGTAGACCACAACTTGCACCTTGACAACCTCAATGGCCCCAACTCCACCACCATCCTGGACAATTTTGCAAACAACTCGTCACCACCCCCACCCACAAGGCAGGACACACCCTCAACCCCATCTTCGCAGGAGGTAGCAGCATCCACTTCAACCACACCACACAACCCACCTGGACGGACCACCACTGCGTGCACTTAAACATCAATAAACCCATTACCCCCTAACCTGCACCCCGCCCACTGCAAAGAAATTGGGGGAAAGTCACTGAGGAGCACCTCAACTCCACCCTCAACCGTGATGCTCCCACCTCCTCAACCGATGCCAACCTCGCAGCCAAAGAATTTCACAGATGGCTTACCAACCACACAGACAAGCTCGTACCCCTCCACAACCCAGACAGACAGCACCCCAGGAAGGCCACCTGGTTCACCACTGACCTTCAATAATCCTGATGCACCTGTAGATGTCTCAAGAAGACTTGGTGAAACAGCAAATCCTCAGTAGACCGCTCCACCTACAAGAACGCCATGGCAGAATACCATCATCTCATCAGATCCACCACGAGGACCTTCATACATGCAGAACAAGATCCTCGCCAACTCCAGCAACTTAAAGGAACTCTTCTGCATCATCCAGGAATTCACTAAACCCCCCAGCGAAACCCACGGACATCACTCCTTTTCAAAACCACTGCAACAAACTTGGCTCCTACTTCCATCTGAAAATCAAGTCCTTCTACGACACCCAACTCAGAAACCTCTCCCTCCTCCAGCAACACTTGCCAGTCCACCTCTCCTCGTAGACAGTAGTTAGCACTGAAGACACTGTGTCGACCATGAAAGGCATTTACTCAGGATCCTCCATGGACCCCTACACATCTTCCACAGAGCCAACACCGCCATCGCACCAGAGCTACGACACACTATCAACGCCACCTTGGAAACTGGCACATTCTCAGATGACTGGAAATGCACAAAAGTTAAGCCCCTGTCTGGAGATGCGGAAGATGTTGTTAGGGTAATGAAGAATTAACCCTGAGCATCCATTTTGTTGGATTTAATGCCCTCACACACCTTTGCAGGTGTCATGCTTCATCATTTGGGCCTGCTCCTCGTTGGGTCAGCGGTGCAATACCCAACGGGCAACAGCTCAAAGAGGGGCTCCTTGGTGGAGATCTTTTCCCAACAGCCGTGTAGATGAAGTGCGGGTCAACACGGGAAACCTCACCCGGCCCGGACACGGAAAGGATTGACAGATTGATAGCTCTTTCTCAATTCTGTGGGTGGTGGTGCATGGCCGTTCTTAGTTGGTGAAGCGATTTGTCTGGTTAATTCCGATAACGAACGATACTCCTCCATGCTAACTAGTTACGCGAGCCCCAGCGACCGGACAGTAGCACTTTCTGAAGGCTCTCTGGAAGCATAATATTCCAGTATTACCTTCTAGAATCTCTTTGTAACTAAAGCAGCGGACCGCCTGAATAAAGCATTCCTTGGTACCCCTAGCTTTATTTTAATCACTTGAAAACGTCTACTAACTTACCAGGCCCCACACCCGCACTTCATCTACACGGCTGTTGGAAAAAGATCTCCGCCAAAGAGCCCCTCTTTGAGGTGTTGCCCGTTGGGTATTGCACCGCCGACACAACGAGGAGCAGGCCCAAATGATGAAGCATGACACCTGCAAAGATGTGTGAAGGCATTAAATCCAACAAAATGGATGCCCAGAGTTAATTCTTCATTACCCTAACAACATCCTCCGCATCTCCTGACGCTTACTCTGGTTCACCCTCTCCAGGAACAGCTTAGCACATCTTGTATCAAATATGTAGTAGTGCAAGGCAGACTGCTGAACAGATAGCTCACATTATGGAGTAATTATGCCCCAAATCAGGACCAGCATGGCTATTTTGGAAAACTGTTTGCACCCCTCTCATCTCTATAACAACCTCCTAATGGGGGAGACTTTAATTGCTTTGTGGCATTGAACTAGACAGGTCAACTCCCCAGCTACATGGCACCTTAGTTTCCAGGGTGGCGAAGGTGTTCAGGGAGTGGTTGGAGCGATGGGAACTCATACACATCTGGAAAGTGCAACATGGACTGTTAACATGATTATTCTTACTATTCTCACCTTTACAGCCTCCACACCACATTAGATATGTTCATCTCTTCCTCTTGCCTGGGCCCAGCTGTAGGACACACTGAATATTTGGGGTGCCCCTTATCTGATCACATCCCACTAATACTATGTAAAAACCACAGTTGATGGACAGAGTGCAGAACAATGTCTTACATTCACCCCAGTACAAAGATCTGACCCTAAATCCATCATTGTTTTGCACTCCACACCACCCTAGGTCAGACAATGGCTATATGCAAATCAGCCTTGACCCTGTGCCTCATGGGAACAGTCCAGCCCGAACTACCAAGCCATGTCTTTCCTAGACCGGAATCAAGCATCCAAGGACCGGTTTCTGGCTTTCAGCCTTCTTCAGCCTGGATAGCTTGACTCCAGTGATGTGGAGAGCCTGGGACTCACGTCTGAGCATACCCAGCCCACTCGGGGTGGAAATTGCAAAAACCACAGTAGATGGACAGAATGCAGAACAATGTCTTACATTCACCCCAGTACAAAGATCTGGGCCTAAATCCATTGTTTCTTTGCACTCCACACCACCCTAGGTCAGACAATGGCTATATGCAAATCAGCCTTGACCCTGTGCCTCATGGGAAAAGTCCAGCCCGAACTACCAAGCCATGTCTTTCCTAGACCGGAATCAAGCATCCAAGGACCGGTTTCTGGCTATCAGCCTTCTTCAGCCTGGATAGCTTGACTCCTGTTTGCACCCCTCTCATCTCTATACCAATCTCCTAATGGGGGAGACTTGAATTGCATTGTGGCATTGAACTAGACTGGTCAACTCCCCAGCTACATGGCACCTTAGTTTCCAGGGTGGCGAAGGTCTTCAGGGAGTGGTTGGAGCAATGGGAACTCATACACATCTGGAAAGTGCACCATGGACTGTTAACAGGATTATTCTTACTATTCTCACCTTTACAGTTAGATATGTTCATCTGTTCCTCTTGCCTGGGCCCAGCTGTAGGACACACTGAATATTTGGGGTGCACCTTATCTGATCACAGCCCACTAATACTATGTATTCACCCTTTGGCGGAACCTACAGTGACTCCAACATGGCAGCTTAACCCTGATTTTCTTGAGGACGAGTGCCTCAGGGATTCTTTATGCAGGATGATCTCAGAATATTTCCAGTTTAATCAGGGTATGACTGACACCAGGATGGTGGAGTGGGAGGCATTCAAAGCAATGGCTTGTGGCAGACAGGGGTGTGGCAAAAAAGAACTGATGACAGAGCTCTCCACACTGGAGAATAGCCTACACGATCAGGTCCTTCAACTATTGGCGAACAATGAGGAATTAGAAGATACGAGGGAGGAGTATAACAAGGCACCAGAGCGGCTAAGATGCTTAGATCTGCGCAAACATCAAGCATGAGTCCATGAGAAGGGGGCAGGGTGGGTTGGTTACTTGCATGGTTTGTGCAACCCGAATCTAGGGTAAGTATAGAGATACTCAGCCTCCCTTGGTCTGGTGGGAGTATCGCAGAGGGACCTTCCCTGGGGCCAAAAAACCTATATATTTTTATTAATATTGCCACACATTTAAAAAAAGCACATTTAGGTCCTTGAGCCACTAAAGGGCCCGAAGTACCTTCTTCCCTTGGTGCTGAATACTACATAGAGTGGAGTGAAATGTGTATATTACCCAATGGTGGGTGTCACTAGGTAGTTATAGTTAGGTCTGCATTTTCATGGGAAATGCCTATTTTTGTTTGTTAATAACTTTGGGGCCATTTGAAAAATCTTCACAAAACTTTCCAGAAACATTCTCTTTTTTGACAAATTTCTTCATGTTGAGTTCTGGGGTGATCCGTCAAGCGGGGGCTGACAAAGATGGTGGGAGTCCTGAAATAGAAAGTCTCCATGCATTTCCCATAGTCTTGTTTAGGGCGTGATACCGCAAAAAACTGCTGAAAGAAATTACACCAAATTTGGCAGGCAGTTAGATATTGGTCCAGAAATTGTGCTTTTTGTGATATGGTGCAAATCCGTTCAATAGTGTTAAAGAAATTGTGAATCAAAATATGAGCATATCTTGATTGTTGGATTTGAAATACTCTCGTAATAGTCCCTCAAACACAATTTGAAAAATAGAGCATTCTGATCTATTTCTCAGATCGTGACAGCGGACGAGACGGTGCAATACTCCCCTTGGGCCATAAATGGGGCAATTAGTGCCTATTATGAGAAACTCCACAGAGCCTTGCCCTACCTCTCAAGACACTAGAACCTAGCCTGAGAGAATGACAGGGGGGCAGTGATAGCACAGGAAGGTCACATGGTCCTCAGAGAGATAGCCAGTGGGAAAACTCTGGGGCCGGTTGGCTTGCCAGTAGAATTCTATTCCATGATCGTGCAGATCTTAGCTCCTAAATTGGAGGCACTTTATGCAGAGGTACTAGACATGAGCGTGTTACCTGCTTCCACCAGAGATAGTCTGGTTGTTCCCCTCTCAAAGATAAAATTATCTGGGGTGCACATGTCAGAGTTTTGTCCCCTTTCAATGTTGAATGTGGATTTCAATGTTTTGAGAAAAGTCTTCGCTGAACTGGGGTGGCAAAGTGAGCTAAAGAACATAGATGGATTGAACCCAAATCTGTGACTGGGGATGAGTATCTGAAAAGTTTCAGTGCTCCGTCATCATCTCTTTGTGTTTGCTATGTTTGCCCTAAGTTGGCAGGGTATGCCAGGACATGGGTCCCTTGCTCACTTTTCTACTTGATTCAAGCAAGCCTGCCTGATGAGGGGTGTTATCCTGAAACTGGTCCCACAATGCTTGTTTCTGGCCCAGGGAAGACCTGGCTTGGTGGGTCGGGCTGGACTGTTCCCATGAAGAACATGATCGAGACTGATTTGCATATGGCTGGGTCTGAACTAGGGTGGCAAAGTGAGCTAAAGATCTATGATGGATTCAACACAGATCTGTGACTGGGGGTGAATGTCTGAAACATTTCTGCGTGCCGTCCATCATCTCTTTGTGTTTGCTTTGTTCACCCTACGTTGTCAGGGTATGCCCAGACATGGGTCCCTTGCTCACCTTTCCACTGTATTCAAGCTAGTCTGGATGATGAGGGGTGTTACCCCATAACCGGTCTCAGGATGCTTGTTTCCGGTCCATGGAACACCTGACTTATCAGTTTGGGCTGGACTGTTCATATGAAGAACAGTGTTAAGACTCATATGGATATGGCTGGGTGTGAACTAGGGTAGCGAAGTGAGCTAAAGAACGATGATGGATTCAACCCAGATTTGTGGCTGGGGGTGAATGTCTGAAAAGTTTCAGCCCCAGCCTATCATCTCTTTGTGTTTGCTTTGTTTGCCTTAAGTTGGCAGAGTATGGGTATGCCCAGACTGGTTGCCACTGAATTCAAGCTAGCCTGCCTGATGAGGGGTGCTACCCCAAAACCGGTCCCAGGATACTTGTTTCCAGTCCAGGGAAGACTGGCTTGGCAGTTCGGGCTGGACTGTTCCCATGGGGAAAAGGTTTGAGACTGGTTTGCAGATGGCTGGGTATGAACTGGGGTGCCGAAGTGAGCTAAAGAAAGATGATGAATTCGACCTAGAGCTGTGACTGGGGGTGAGTGTCTGAAAACTTTCAGCACTCCATCTATCATCTCTTTGTGTTTGCTTTGTTCACCCTAAGTTGGCAGGGTATACCCAGCCGTTGGTCCCTTCTAACTTTGCTACTTGATTTAAGCTAGCCTGGCTGATGAGGGGTGTGATCCCGAAACTGTTTCCAGAATGCTTTTTTCCGTTCCAGGGAAGACCTTGCTTTGCAGTTCTGGTTGGACTGTTCCCATGAAGAACAGCTTTGAGACTGATCTGCACATGGCTGGGTCTGAACTGTGGTGACAAAATGAACTAAAGAATGATGATGGGTTCAACCCAGATCTGTGACTGGGAGTGAGTGTCTGAAAGGTTTTAGTGCGCCATCCATCATTTCTTGGTGTTTGCTTTGTTTGCCCTAAGTTTGCAGGGTATGCCCAGATATGGGTTCTTGCTCACATTGCCACTGGATTCAATCTAGCCTGGCTGATGAGGTGGATTACCCCTGAAACTGTTCCCAGGATGCTTGTTTCCGGTCCAGGGAAGACCTTGCTTGGCAGTTCGAGCTGGACTGTCCCCAGGAGGAGCAGTGTTGAGACTGATTTTCATATGGCTAGGTGTGAACTGGGGTGGTGAAGTGAGCTAAAGAACGATGAGGGATTCAACCGAGATCTGTGACCGAGGGTGAGTATCTGAAATGTTTCAGTGCTCCAATCATCATCTTTTTGTCTTTGCTTTGTTTGCCCTAAATTGACGAGGTATGCCCTGACATGGGTCTGTTGCTCACTTTGTCACTGTATTCAAGCTAGCCTGGCTGATGAGGGGTGCTACCCCACAACCCGTCCCAGGATGCTTGTTCCGGTCCATGGAAGACTGGCTTGGAAATTCAGGCAGGAATGTTTCCATGAGGAACAGGGTCAAGACTGATTTGAAAATGTCTGGGTGTGAACTGGGGTGATGAATTGAGCTAAAGAATGCTGATAGATTCAACCCAGATCTGTGACTGGGGGGTCAGTGTCTGAAAAGTTTAATCACTCCCTCCATCATCTCTGTGTTTGTTTTGCTCGCCCTAAATTGGCACAGTATGCCCAGACTGGTTACCACTGGATTCAAGGTAGCCCGGCTGATGAGGGGTGTTACCCTGAAACCAGTCCCAGGATGCCTGTTTTCTGTCCCGGGAAGACTGGCTTGGCAGTTCGGGCTGGACTGTTCCCATGATGAACAGGGTTGAGACTGATTTTGTATAGCGGAGATTGAACTGTGGTGGTAAAGTGAGCTAAAGAACGATGATGGATTCAACCCAGATCAGTGACTGGGGATGAGTGTCTGAAAAGTTTTAGCGCTCAGTCTATCATCTTTTTGTGTTTGTTTTAGGCGGCTCCTGTTTCATATGGTAGGTCTTATACATAGGGACCAAAATGGTTTCATACAAACCATTTCTGACAACATTTGCAGGCTCTTCCACGTCATGTATCATCTGGAATGGGGCCAATATCCGGAGGCTCTTATAATGTCAGTCGATCTGCAAGAAGCATTTGACTCAGTGAGATGGGACTATCTGTATGCCACAATTACGAGAATGGGCCTGGGTGGTGTATGGATTAGATGGGAGAAATTGTTATATTTATGTCCAGGGGCAATGATCAGAAAAGTGGAGCAATATCACACTTGTATGACATATTTAGGGGTACTAGACAAGGATGCCTGTAGTCCCCCACTTCTGTTCACCCTGGCCATTGAGCCCCTAGCAGAAATTTTTAGGCTGCAGGGGTGCCAACATGGTATGTGCCTAGGGGGGAGGGACCATGTTATTTCCCTTTCTCTTGATGACTTACTGCTATTTTTGGGGATGGGTGGTAAGGGGTGGAGCAGGCATTAGCCCTACTGGATGAGTATACTGCTTTGGCAGTCCTTAAGCTCAACAAAGCTAAACCCACATCCTTCCACTAATGAGTGAGGCTAAGTGCCCTGGGGGCTTGGCTGTGGATGACTTTGTGGCACTCTCAACTTCTGGTCTGCATGTTTGGCCCTGGGTCAGGAGTCCTCCCTCCAGTATTCTGCTCAAGGCACGCACTTCCAGGAGCATGGTTCAGACTCCTGACAAGTAGGCGAGTCACTCCTTCTTCGCAGTTAGCAACGTCTTTGCCTGGGTTAAAGCTGACGGTTTTGCTTTGTCGGATAAGCCCGGCAGGTTGGTTCCTGTGCAACAGCTGTTTTCTCGCCCTCCTGCAACAGTCACTGATGACATCTCAAATGACATCACTGATGACATCATCCAGTAACTGTGTTTCTATAAAGTGTAAATATGTTTTTTATATATATGCCAAGGTGTATTGAAGAATGAGTGGGTGTATGAGTGTGTGAATGGATGATTTAGTAGATGTTTGGCTGATTGTATAAGTGACTGATTAACTGTATGTTACTGAATGTATGGGTTAGTGAGAAAACTGTGTAAATGTCTGTATCAGTTTCTTAGTTGGTGTGTAAGCGTCCACATGGGTTGGTGAGTAGCTACATGAGTGTCTATATGGGTTATTATTTGGTTGTATGAGTATCTGTGTGGGTGCCTGAGTGTCTGTGTGGATAGGTGGGGGGTGTGACTCTGTGCATAGATGTGTGAGTGGCTGATTCACTGAGTGTATGGGTTCAAGAGTGCATCAGTGAAGGGCTATATAGGTGAGTGAGTGTGTGCATAACTGTGTTGGTGAGGTAATGGATGTCTTAGTTGTACATGTGCGAGTAACTACACATGTAAAGGGCAGTATATTTGAGTGAAGGAGTATCTAAAATGATTATATTTGAGAGTGAGTGATTGTGAGAGTATCTGTATGGATGAGTGTGTGTTTGTGTCAGTGATTGTGTATGAGAGTAAGTATGTGTTAGTATATGTATAAATAAGTGATGTGGTGTGTGTATAACTGAGTAGGTGAGGAAATGGGAGTGTAATTAATTCTTTGCATTACTGACTAGCTGTGTGAGTACTTCTATGGGTGAGTGGCACTGTGTGAGTGTCTGTATGGGTGTATGAGTACATATGATAGTGGCTGTATTGATGAGTGACTGCATGTATGAGTGACTGTATAGATGAGTGAGTGGATGTGTGTGTTGACCAAGGAATCAGTGAGGGGTATGTAGTAATTGGTATTGGGGTGTGTATGGTTTCGAGAATGGTAGTCTATATTTTAGAGTGAAACTGTCAAAGGTTATATTAGGGTTTGAGGAGGTGCATCAGATTATCATGTGGATGATGTCATCAGTGATGTCATCAGTGACGTCATTTGAGATGTCATCAGTGATGTCATCAGTGATGTCACTTACTGTTAGACTTGGCATCTGTTGTCGTGTTTCCCCTGGCTTTTTGCTTTCTGACCTCCCAGTTTTTACTCTGTTTTAGCTGGTGTAATGAGACTGCACACTTTTCTCACTGCTGTCCGATGGTAAAGTGCAAGTGCTCCTGTATAGAATGTGTTATGGATTGCTATTTCCATGTTTGGCTTATTTGATCTATGTGTCAGACCCTAGTAAAGTGCACTGCGAGTGCCAGGGTCAATAGATCAAATGCTGTTGGTGGGCTGCAGCACTGGATTGTGCCACCCATGGAAACAACCCGTAAAGTGTAACTCTGGCCTGCCACTGCAAAGCCTGTGTGCAGCCTGGGCTGCAATGTCGACTTGGCAAGTGCACACACTTACAAGTCCCTAAACCTTCCCTTTCCTACATGTGAGTCACCCCTAAGGTAGGTCCATGTTACCCCAATGGACAGGGTGCATTGTAGGTAAAAGGCAGGACATGCCCTGTGGGGTGTGTGGCATGTCCTGGTAGTGAATTACAGCCTACTCCACTATTGCAAGGCTACCTGTTCTCCATAGGCGATACTGGGCAGTTTGATCATTACATCCTATGATCCTAACTGACTCAGAGAACATGGTAGGAATTCGAGTTTAATATGCCTGAACGCAGAATGATAAAATACATCTTTTAGTGAAGTTGGTTTTATCTTTCTGTGTTTGAAAATAGCACTTTTAGAAAGTGGGCATTTTGACCTAACCATCTAGCATGCCTCTGCTAGCTTGTGTATTTGCTGCCTGGTTTGTGAGTGAAAGGGCTGGGGAAACAGGGGGATTCAGCCGGGCTGAATAGGCACATCTACACCTAGATGGGTGGGAAGAGTAGCACCTAGGTCTGAATAGGGCTGAGCTCACCTTCCACAATGCTGGCTCCACCTCCTGTGGTGCGTCTGAGGACCCTGGCCCACACTGACAATGGAAGAGGATGCCCCCTGAAGAATATCCCCCAAACTGGTTGGGACTGGGTCCAGGCCCCTCTGCCTTCAGAGGAAAAAGGATTTGCTGGTATAAATATTGGGACCCAAACCCCAAGACTTTAGATCTCGCTGGAATCAAGGAACCTGCCAAGAGGAAGAGCTGAAAGACCTGCCAAGAGGAGTACTGCCCCTTTGCTGTGGTGTTGCTTTGTCGGGTTAGCCTACAGCTGCTGCTCTGCCTTGGGCAGTGAAAGGACTGGACTGAACTTTCTCTACTTGTGGTGAGTATCTCTAAGAGCCTGAAACCAATCTGGCCTCCTGTTAAGAAGTCTCAGAGACTGCAAAGACTTCACCAACCTCTGGGTTCCGCCTCTGGAACCGTTGTTTCAGTTGCCACAGAGGAGAGGGAACCGTGACCGACTCTGTCATCCGACTCTGACACTTGCTTGTGTCCTGAAGGCACCACAACATAGCACCGTCTCGCCCTGCACCACCTGCCTCGACCTCACCAACGCCGTCCTAGATGATTGCCATCAAGTCGTTGCTCGCACCGCATAGAGGGGCACCACATCCTGCATCGCCACGCTTCACTTCGCAGGCCTGGATTCACCGACGCGGTCAATGCTGGCTCGACACACATGACTGCCTCATCACGCACAGCTGTCCGGCTCGGCCAGGACCCATTTCCGCCAACCGGCTCTGTCGCTGCATCGCAACTTGCCAGCACCGCATCGAGTACCGTCTTACCCTGCACTGCCCGCCTTGGTCTCACTGACGCTGTCTGGACGATCGTCACCGAGCCACTGCTCGCACCGCATCTGTACTGCACTGTACACCGCTGCCACTTTGTATTGCAACCGTGACGACTGCCAAGACCGACTCGCACCGCCGTGTGGGTCGCACAAGAAGGGTACTGTAAAAAAGTCTGTCCCGTTGTTGCAGGCCGACGCGGTCAGCTGGAACTGTGAGACTCTGTTGTTTTTAGCATCGCTGTAGACTCTGACCGAGCTATCGACTCGTACGAACTGTGTGTTCAACGTAACTTTGCAATTTAGAGACATTTTGCAACACAACTATTTTTAAAAGTACTGTACTGTGGATTTTTTTTGTTATCCTATTAGGTCTTGTTTGAGTATATAAAAATATTGGATATTTTTCTAAACTTGTGTGGTGTCCGTTTGTAGTGATTACACAGTTTTACTGTTGGTTATGTGCAAATGCTTTACCCACTGCCTCTAGATAAGCCTGACTGCACGTGCCAAGCTACCAAGGGGGTGAGCAGGGGTTATTTTACGACTGTAACTCCCTTATCCTGACTAGAGTGGTGGTTTCTGCCTGGCTTTGGTGCAAACCTTAGCCAACCAGAAATCCCATTTCTAACACTGACCATATCATGAATGATGTAATATGTGACGTCATCAGCAGTGCATTGTGGGGCGCAAGTTATCATTAGCTGAACTAACTATAATGCCGGAATTTCTATGGTTTTGTACGAGTGAAATGTCCAACTAACTATAACGTACCTGAAACCCATGTTTTTTTCAGTGAATTTCATTGGTTTTTTAAATGCTAATTTCTAACTATAAATTCCCTGGAAACTATTGTTTTTTCAGTGAATTTCAAAGGTTTTTTAAATGCTAAGTTCTAACTATAACATAGCATTTGCAGAGTGGTGGGGAAAGGTGAGCGTGGCCTTCAAACACCTCTTAGCAATCCCACTGTGTGGGATTTACTGGAGGTAAAAGGAGTAGAAAGCCCCCAAATTCAACCTTGGGGCCAACTACCCATTTTATTACCACCAGTAAGTCCCACACAGCAGGTTTGCTAACTTCTTATATCAGGTCCCGCCCCTCCCTGCAGCACTGTGCAAACACACCCCCTAGCACATTGTAACTTGAGGGATTAAGTCCCCTTGAATCCTGAGGGTCCCTGTGGCCAACAAGCTCACCAGGTACCTCCAGTAAGCACCACAGAGTTGCTTTGCAGAGAGGTGGTCCGAGACCATGCCCCTTTTTACACCCCTCAGCAACGTAGCCCTGTGCCGCTTACTGGCAGTACCTGGTGGGCTAGTTGGCCCCCAGGGACCCTCAGGATTGAAGGGGAATGAATTCCCCAACTTAAAACGCACCACAGGGCCTGTTTGCACACATGTCACATCAGGCCCTACCCCCTCCTTTCACTACTGTGAAAACGAGCCCTGTGTCATGTTTTAAGTTGGGGGATTAAGTCCCCTTCAATTCTGAGGGTCCCTGGGGTCCAACTAGCCCACCAGGTACCTCCACTAAGCACCACAGAGCTGCGTTGCAGAGAGGTGTAAAAAGGGGCAAGGCCTCAGACCACCTCTCTGCAACGCAGCCCTGTGGCGCTAACTGGAGGTACCTGGTGGGCTAGTTGGCCCCCAGGGACCCTCAGGATTGTAGGGGAATTATTTCCCCAACTTAAAACGGGACACAGGGCGCGTTTGCATAGTGTTGCTGGGAGGGGCGGGGCCTCAGGCCCGATGCCAGCTTTTTTAAAATTTAGTTTTTTAGAAGGGGGGCTGTGTGGCCGCCCCCGTCCTTTCTAATGTGTTATGCCCTGGAGTCTCCATTGCCCAGGGCCTGACCCCTGATTTATTAGTTGTCATTTTTTAAAAACGGAAGGGGGCCACACAGCCCCCCCTCCCGAGGCCAGTTTTGACCCCAGGGACCCCATCCCCTTGGGCATGGCCATTATATGTATTTAAAAAAATATATATTTTCAAAGGAGGGGGGCTGCGTGGCCTCCCTCCTGCACCTTCTGTTAGCCCCAGATACTCCATTCCCCGGGGCTCTGCCTCATTTTTTCTTTTATTTTACTGGGAGGGGGCCACGCGACCCACATCCTGGGCCACTTCTGGCTCCAGGGACCCCATTCCCTGGGGCCAGCACTCTCCGTTGGGGACCGTTGTGGGAGCTCCAATACCCCCACGGTCCCTGCCGGCTCCCCGCCTCCTGCAGGAGCCGGCATTGCTTTTCCACATGGGGAGCTGCTGACATGCAGCTCCCCGTGTGGAAAAGCAATCTGCTTTGGATTTTGGAAGGGAGAGCAGGAAACCTGTTTTTGCTTCCAAAGTCCAAAGTAGAGCAATGTCCCGGGGGTGGGCACTCTGGAACACTGCAGGAGCCGGCCCTGGGGGGTGGTGGTCCCCAAGGCCATCACGGCTCCAGGAGGGGGGCCGCGCTGCCCCCTCCCTTCAATTAGAAACCCCCGGGAAGGTGGTGTCCCCAGGGCTCGGAGGTCTGTTAAGGACCTCTGCATTTGCATTTTAGTGCCCTGGGGAGGTGGCGGTCCCCAAGGCGTGTGGGGGACATGAGCCATCCCACACAGGTTTTTTTTTTTTTAAAAGCACGGCTCCCCGGGCTGTGGGGGAGCCGTGTGCCCCCACAAATAATTAATAAAAGCCCTGGGGATGGCGGTCACCGGGACTTGGGGGGGCTTTAGAGGCCCACACACATTTAAATATCAGCCCTGGGGGTAGCCGTCCCCGGGGCTGCAGGGGGACTGCGTGCCCTCCCGCATCTCATAAATCATGCCCCGGTGAGGTGACTGTCTCCATGGCAATGTGGGGGGCATTGGGGGCCCCCACACTTTTTTTCAGTGTCCCCGGGACCTGGCCCCCCAGAGGGCACCAATACAATGAAGCACGGGTGCCCGCGCTTCGTTTTTTTAAATTTCCTAAAGCATTGGTGCACGTCAGGGTATGAGGAAACCCTGTATACATTCCAATTCACCAACAAAGTTAAAAGAAAGGCCAATGTGGTAAATTTATCTAAACGTCTTCTCAATGACATAGTTAAAAGTCCTGCAATACAGTTCATGTTTTTGTCTTACTATTCCTTTTAACAATGCTCAAAGTAGAATTGACTTGTTCCATTTTGTGAGGAAATTAAAGCTACACAAACAGCATACATTGAAAGTTAAGACAACCACCACTGCTAAAGCATTGACAAGGCCTTGACCTAATGATTTAACTATTGGTGATATTGATATCTTAATTAGTCTTACTGATTAAATATAAATGATCCTGAACAGGCAGCCACTGACAAAGTGACATTGGGTTTTGAAATCAGTGATTGCCTGAATAACTTTAAACCCAAATCGACCTTCAATCCCTCTCTTCCACCTGGAGCTATTGATACATTTGAAACTTTAATGATTAAAGAACTGAAATGTTTGGCTAAGAATCTAAATGGAAGGACGATAATCTCTCTAAAATAGAAAGATTGGCTTTAAAAACATTGCAATTGGACATTTTTCATACAGACACTAGGTACTGCGATGACCACCTGTTTTAAACCTTATGGTGGGATGGTGGGAGCAGCAGGTGTCCAGAACATATGAACAGTACAATGACCATGTCATACTATGGGCACAATACATAGATAACCTGTTCATCGTTTGAAAGAGCAGTCAAGATCAGGCCATCAGATTTGTTTCTATGTTGAATGTCAATGAGTATAATAAAAAATTTGAGGGTAATTTTAGCGAGACCCAAGTAGAATTCCTGGACATTCAGTAAATTTGTGGTAAAAAATGTCATCAGTGATGTCACTGACCATGTCATGAGTGATGTAATATGTGTGGTCATAAGGAGTGCATTGCGGGGGCATGAGTTTATAGCTAACTCAGATAATATACTGGCTGAATTTCTCTGGTTTTTGGTTTTGTATGAGCAAAATCTGACCCTAACTATGAAGTCTCTTTTGCTTTTGTTTTTGTTTAGAGCATTTCTAAGGTTTATTTTAATTCTATTTGCTAACTATAACGTCCCTGTAACCTTTTTTTTTCTTTTTAATTTCCATGGTTTTTAAAACCTATTTGCTAATAATAACATCCCTGTAACCTTTTTTTGGGGTTTTTTGGTGAAATTCCAAGGCTTTTTAACTAGCAGTCACGTTTGAAGAGAGATGGAGAAAGGGGGCTGGGCCTGCAACCAGCTGTCAGGAATTCCACTGTGTAGAACTTACAGGAGGTACCAGGAGGGGTTATTGGCCCCCAAGGTCCCTCTGGTGCCAAGGGGACTTTATCCTCCAACTAGTAGTGCAATGGGAGGCACATGTGCAAAGTGGTGGAGAAAGGGAGCGTTGCCTCTGACAACTACTCAGCAATCCTCTCGCCCATTCTCTACTCCCCACGCCTCCCATTGTCTTATCATCCTAGCCCATCACTCTTGCAGGAGAAGGGGTTTCAAGATCTCTGTAAAAAGGCTCATATCGCCACATGGGGGGATATTTTTCACGCAGGGACCTTCCGCTCACTCGAGTAGCTACTGCAGGGAGTACAATATAGACCTTTAGACGTATTCCTCTATGTGCGCCTGCGGCAAGAAATGCGAACACTCCTTCCTGACTTCCCCCTGGAACCACCATGTCTCATCCCACTACATCAAATGTTAGGCTCCACAGACGGGAGACACATTGTGTCCGGCTTGTACAATAGTATACAAGAACATAGAGAGGGCATTAATAGTCGGGCTCGTACACATTGGGAGGAAGACTTGGGTCGTGAAATCCCTGATGACCAGTGTCAATATTGTTGTTCGCAAACTACACGGATCTAGGCTAGCTGCAGGCTTCGTGTGATCCATTACAAATACTTGCACTACTTATTTTATACCCCAGTGAGGAAATACAGATTCAAGTTGACTTATACTGATAGATGCGACCGATGCAAACAATCAGGGGCAGGATTCTTGCACCTGGCTTGGGAACGTCCAAGAATTAGAGAATTTTGGGAACAGGTATTAGTGGCACTAGATGCAATGACTGACAGTGTTCTGGAGAGGGATCCATTATTCACACATTTGGGGTACACAAGGCGAGTACCCTCCACATACAGAAAATTCTTATCTATATCATTACTGTTAGCTAAACGTAGGGTGGCCTGTGGGTGGGGGAGGGGTTGTGCCCTGAAATTTAAGGAATGGTTGGCAGACTTAACATACTGTCAGGAGCAGAATACCACGTTACCACGTATGCCAAGTTACTACCACAAGCATCCAGACCCAGGGATATATTGGGACCCCTTCATGGATATCGCCTCACACATGGGGCTGAAGAGGTACCTCTCGCACCATTGGCAGACACTTGAATGAGTATTCGCAGCGGCGCAGGGGTCGATATCTGTGGCGTATGAATGTAGAGAGATTCCTGTATAGCCATATATGCTACTGCACTGGTTACTGTATTTGACCTCTGACAGAGTTTCACTCCCTATATAATATATATATATATATATTTTTTTTTTCTCCTTCTCTTCTTCCTGGTTTTTCTTATCTTTGCATAAATTGTGCTGCTCCGTGTGACTGTGTTGCAATTGAGACATTTAACATGACGGACTAATTTACATGTGTTATGATTTACTGTGACTTTTTGTACGGTTATAAATTATAACAAAATCAAAATAAAGTAAAAAAAAAACTACTCAGCAATCCTGCTTTATGGAACTTACTGGAGGTAAAAGGAGGAGTAGTTGGCCCCCAAGGACCACCTTTCTTTTTTGATTTGAGCGGCTGGTCCAGCCGGGGAGACGCCCACTGCCTCCAGTGGAGATCCAAGGAAAGGTGATTGCAACACGCTGATGCAACAGGAGTTCCATTTTGAAGGACAATAAAATACAGAGGTTGCAGTGTTTCCTGCCTCTACTCAACCCATTGGGGCAAGATTACGAATTACTAGGGTGATTTGTCAGCACCCACAAGGGCATAACTTATTTATGGAACTTCAAATGTCAGCATGCAACCATGCATACGCCTTCTGGGGCAAGACTTGTGAAGACTATCAGGTGTTCCACATTGCAGCTGCTAGTTCGCTTTTCTTATGCCCATGAACAAGGATAATCATGTCTGAAATGAGTAGGGCTTCTGAAACGAGATTGTGATGTAGGGATCTACAACTCTGCAGTTTTCAAATAAAGGTGTTAACCTCCTGTGCAGTGTATTCACTGAGGGCAACCTTACTTTTTGGATTTGAGTGGCTGGTCCAGCCGCAGAGACGCCCCGCTGCCTCCAGTGCGGATCCAAGGCAAGCTGATTGTAACGCGCTGATGGAACAGGAGTTCCGTTTTGAAGGACAGTGAAATACAGACTTTGCAGTGTTTCCTGCCTCTAATCAACCCACTAGGGCAAGATTACGAACTACTAGGGTGATTTGGCAGCACCCACAAGGGAATAACAGAATAACATATTGATGGAACTTCTCTAACAGCATGCAATCATGCTTACGCCCACTGGGGCGGGACTTGTGAAGATTATCAGGTGTTCCACATTGCAGCTGGCAGTTCACTTTTCTTATGCCTGTGAACAAGGACAATCATGTCTGAAACGCGTAGGGCTTACGAAACAAGATTGTGATGTGGGGATCTGCAACCCTGCAGTCTTCAAATAAAGGCGTTAACCTCCTGTGTGTGGCGTCTTCACTGAGGACAACCTTACTATTTGTATGTATATATACATACGTGTGAATGCCAGGAAGCACGGACGTGGGAAGGGCACTCCAAAGTAGCAGTGGACATTACGAATATGGCACCCGGTGCCTCCAATGCCCAGGAAACCCAAACTATTGTCAATTTAGCTGTCATTAACCTCACTGCTGCTGAACAGTAGCTCCTATCTCTTGGCCTATCATATTGTCCAGAATCCACTTTTAACTATACTCAGACTAGAGCGGACATTTATAGGTTTATTCGGAAACTTAAACTTAAACATTTTCATTACCAACGTAACAAACAGGGAGACCCACTTTCTTTGGATATGCCCATGAAAGAATCAGAGATCTCAGAGCTTATGGTATCAGATTATGGACTGTTACGTGATTTACATACCCACATCTAATGTGAGTGTCAATAAAATTGATTCAGTCATTCCTAGTTCACAACCGTCTCAATTGCATGGAACTGATGTCAAACCTTTCACTCCCTTCAAAACTAAATCAAAATGTGTTCCTATCTTGGCCAGAGATTCTATTGATGTTTTTAATGAGAAAATTGTAGCACAAATTAAGAATTTGAACATTACCATCAATAAGGCACACAGGAAATATACCAATCAAGATAGAAAATGCCATCAGCTCATAGACAAACTCAAGGATAATCAACAGGTCATCATACGTAATTCCGATAAGGGCGGGAATATCGTTTTATGGCCTCTTACAGAGTATCTGGAGGAAGCGCATAATCAAATAATGTGGAATGTTCCAGGAAGATTTCTCCTACGAAATTTAAAGACACACAGGAACTAATATTTTCGCAATTGTTGGCTTGGAAGAGCATGGGCCTGATAAGTTGGGAGGAGTTTAAATACCTCAAGAAAAAGCAGCCAACTATCCCGGTGATTTACTTGATACCGAAGGTACACAAAAACATCAGTAAACCACCGGGGTGGCCCATTATAGTTGCCTGTGATGGCCTTTTGGTGAACCTGTCTAGGTATTTCGATTTTTTCATGCAAGACTTTGTCAGAGGGCTTAAATCTTTTGTGCAGGACACCTGTGACTTCTTAAGTAAAATCCTAAATATTGTATGGAAGCCAACTAATTTATTGATCAGTGGCAAGGCATTTTAAGATCTGCCACAACAGTGATCCTAAACATTTGGAATATTTTGTTATATAGGCCGTAGCTCCACATACCATATGTGTAGAGAACACTGGATAGTACACATACCAGAGAATAAACAGTTGTTTTTGTACAGCTTAGTGCGGAAATATGAGGGAGTTTACAGAAAGAAGGCTACAGAGGGTGCATTGTTGATAACCAGGAGATGTGTGGGTGCAGTGGCGAGAGAAGCGCCCAGCCGGGAACAGTGTGCATAGAAATGGTGACAGACAGGGGCCTGGGGTGGGGCTTGCTTAGCGGGGTGCCTTTCAGTTGCGTGGCGGGGTGCCTTTCAGTTCAGTTTCTTTGTGCACCCCCACTGTTTGCTACCAGATCAGCGAGACAGGATTAAATACCCTCCTCTTCAGTCCCCTGTTGATACAATTCTCACCTGAAACAGAAGGCCTACTTAAAAATGATACTACAGGAATAATTACCAGGCATATTTCTAAATGGTATAGTACAGACTGAAGTGTTCCTGTTCTTGATGGACAGTGGTTTTGTACATGTTTTTTTATGCATTGTTTGCCTGTCCACTCCCGCCACCTTCAAACCCCATGTGGGTCCAGACAGTGTTCAAGGAATATGACTCCGTGGGGAGGGCAATTGTGACACTGTGCAAGTTGGCAGAAGCAGCCAGCACAAGGGTAAGGAAGCAGCCCCTTAGCTCCGAAAGGAAATTCCATCAGAAATGTAGAACCAAGTGCAGAGAGTAGTGAGGGGAGCAGAGGGTCGGACCGCACAAGACGGTAGGAAGAGAAACCAACGGTCTCAGAGAAGCAAACCCAGCTTTACTGAAAGGAGAATTGGGGAAATAAGGGAAGCTGGACGTCCGAGACACCCAAGCAAGAGCAAGTCTTGGTAACAGGGTTAAATTATACTTGTCATGACCAATGGAAAAATATAAACTCATACGGGGGTGGGTGCATTTGTCAAAGAGCTGTTCTGAATGAGTAACGTCCATTTACAAAAACACTGTTTAGGGCCGCACTGAATTTCACCTGGTTTTCTGCTGTTTTTTTTTAAAGATTGCTCTATGCCAGGCATCCTGTGCATAGATCCGTAACACACAAGGATGTGGCATAATGACTAGAGATGCTGACTTTGGAGCCTCAAAACCAGGTTTGAGTCCTGGCATCAGCTCAACTTCCTGTAATTCTGGCAAATCACAATTTCCTGTGCACGAAAAAATGTAATATTTTCTTGTGTAATGTAACTGGTACTCATGTAAGTTCTCCAGTACCCTCGGGTATAGCTTGCTCTATATAAAACTGCACAAATATTGACACATATGTACACATTTTAACCAAGAATAACAATAAATTAGGCGCCTTTAAGCAAGAGATGAAATTAACAGAAGTGCCACTCTCTTAAAGCTTTGCTAAAGGAGGGTAGTGGATGGTAGGCACGTTCAGCAATGGCCCAAGAGATAATTATATGTGCTCATCAGTTGGCAGATGGTTAGATGTCCACTCTTTGATAGTGAGCAACAAGTGTGTAAACAGGCCTTGCTATTTTGAATTTGCAGATTTTTTTATTGGGCCTGCCCCACCAACTCCAAATGTCACCAACCTCAACGTGTTTCGCTGTCATTAGAGCACTTCAGAGAGGTTTAGTTTTGTCCAGACACAAGGGAGCACCCAGTATAAGTCAAAAGAATATCCTTGCAGGCATAGAGTGACACATAAATTATGCAACAAAGAAGAAGAGAACTCTGGGTAGTTTTCAAGTTTAGGTGGAAGTCAGCTCCTGTATAGAGCACCCTCAACAGATTATTCAAAATTTCCTAGGCAACACGTTACCTAAAAGTATTTAGGTTAGATAAAGAACTGAGGATACAATGGAGCCTCAATGCACTGACCACAACCAATTACTTGATAAAAAAAAATATATATATATTTATTCAAAATTACAGCATGTACATCAGAAACAATATATCAAAAATGATTGTAAAAAAGAGCAAACCTATAATTAGACATATTAGCAAGAATGTCTCTCAATTAGTATTAAAAAACGTTAGAATATACACAATAACATAAGAAGAACACAATACAGATTTACATTTGTTAAACAATGTTCCTATAGTTAAAAACACACGTTTTCATATCTATACAGTCCATTTAATGTCGTCATCAGTCTCTACGCGCGTTTCAGCGAGTAACCGCCTTCTTCAGGAGAATAGCTTGTTGTTCTAGCAAATAAAGAACAATGTATATTGTAAATGTGGGATACTTGTAAAGCGCACTGTTAATCTACCCGAGTGTCCTGGCGCTGTAGACCGCTGGGGAACCCGTCCTGGTTTTCCCTGTGAGATGGTCCCTTTCTGGGTATCTCCAGGGTGAAACCAGGCATCCCCGGCGTCTGTGGGGGGCCGTTGTAGAGATGAGGCAAGCTTAATGCCCAGAGTTACCGAGTGTGTTCCCTGGTTAGAGTAGGCACTGAGGCGAGAATTATCGAGTCCGTTGACCATGGTCCAAGACTCTGCCGCGTCGGTAATTGAACCCTGGTCCCGGGCCGTTCTCTGCTTACAGGTCTGCCGCCTCTAACCAGTGAGCCACACCTCTCCATATTGCACATTTATAGGGACGACAGTGCATTGAGGCTCAAACTTGATACAAGATATATCTAGGTACACATTAGGCTCTCCTACTTTAATATAATGCTAAATCAACCAAAGAAGATTGAGGAGTAACAATGAAAGGAAAACCCATGCTCAGAAAGGAAACTGGACAAGTGATATACATCAATAGATATAACCCATTTATAGTATAGAAAATATTAGATTATGTGGTAGAGAACCAGATGAGAATGATAGGGCATAATAGAAAAAGAGTGCACCAGCATGGCTGAGAGATTGTTGTTATTTTAGACAATAGTGATAGTCCTGATAAAGGGCCCTACTAATAAGGAGCCCTAAGATTCCTAAACTGTTCTTTCCAATCTGGAATATGTTGATGGCTTTCGCTTGAAGTGATATATTGCTGGGATATGTAGAATATCTATTAACGATATTAAAACAAGAGAGCATGATATAGCACAACCTATTCCCAGAGCTGTATGAGTGAAGTGAGCATATGATTAACTGATTGGGTTGCCCTGGACTTAACTATCCGCGTGTCTTGACTCCTTTGGTACAATGGTTCCTTAAATGCATAATTACCATTTTTAATTATATTTAATCGTCAATTACATTTATTGCCTTTATATTACTTAGTTATGATCGTTCACCAAAATATGACTCGGTTGCATATAAGTGAAGGCTCACATGCCTTTTCACCTATTGGCAAATCACAGTTTCCTTTGAAGCTTAGGACCATCTAGGTAACATCACTTAGAATGTATTCTATATTAATATACATGGAGGCGATTTACGATCATGTTGTTGTAGCTAGCATTGACATATTGACACTTGGTAATATTCAAGATTTTATGGATAAAACCAAATGTTAAATATGGGCTACACTCCCCTCGGGCTCTCGGAGGTTTTAATATATTTGAAATAACTCATAGGTAGCCCGAAGTTTATTTTCATGACTAATTCATCCATTACCTCACAGGTAACAGTTAACGATAGATAGCTTATCGTCTATTTCCATGACGAGATTAACATCTTTAAACACACAGAGAACGGTTAGTGTTCTAGTATCCGGTAAAATCTGATTACGTATCACATGACCTAGACGGCGTCATGACGGTGAAGCACGCTGAAAGTAGGTCAATATAATCGTCTAGGCGGTCACATTCGGGTTAACCACTATAGGAAAATGGCACACGTCAATACGCGCATCAATTGTAAGTATAGCTGCTACGTTTGTTCATGTCCAACATAGCGCTTTTTATAATTTTAAATTCCGTAAGCACAATAGTAATCGTTACGCACGGCTCTATGTTTTTGTACTCAGCTTATCCTTGCCGTGTATGCCGGTCTGATATCACCGAATTCACTGATCAAGATAGAGGCGACATATATCCTTGCTTCACCTCTCATGGTTCTCTTATAAAGGTAGATATCCATCGAGAGAGCAGATATAGTCATGGAATTGACTTAAGGCTAGCATATACAGCTAAATATCAATGCCCATTTGTTTTTCTCTTTTGGCTTCTCTCCACATAGGACGCTGTCTACCATATATACCTAACGGCAGCCAGAAGCCACATTGATCTTTATTACGTTCCGTAAAGAAATAGAAAGGTATCTATACAACAGGTAGTCTCCATCCTACATTGAAAATGACTTTTTCACAGTACAAACTTTTAATTGGTTTATTTGTTCGTTTTTCTCTGCGTTACTCAGTGTAAATTAATTCAGGACGCTCGTCACCGGACATAATCAAGGCGACAATTATATAAAGACCTGAGACACAACAACCATAGGTACCAAAAAGCTTTTGCTAATTTATTTCACACATGCTGGCGCTGAAATTAAATGAATGCTTACAGAGCATTCTGTTTTGATACAGATCTGTTTTAATCCAAATGTGGACGAGTCAACGCTTCACCGGACACAAACAGACATAGGTCCATATTCTATCAACGAAAGCTGAAGCACTCTATTTAGAATCGACCACAGTTGGGGATTCCTTCGCTATTTTATCCATATATGACCCATAGATTGTTTTAGGTCAAGTAATAACAGACGAACAGGTATGCAGTAGCCTCAAATTAATCATATGCTCACTTCACTCATACGGCTCTGGGGATAGGTTATGCTATATCATGCTCTCTTGTTTTAATATCATTAATAGATATTCTACATATCCCAGCAATATATCACTTCAAGCGAAAGGCATCAACATATTCCAGATTGGTTAGAACATTTTAGGAATCTTAGGGCTCCTTATTAGTAGGGCCCTTTATCAGGACTATCACTATTATCTAAAATAACAACGATCTCTCAGCCATGCTGGTGCACTCTTTTTCTATTATGCCCTATCACTCTCATCTGGTTCTCTACCACATAATCTAATCTTTTCTATACTATAAATGGGGTATATCTATTTATGGTATATCACTTGTCCAGTTTCCTTTCTGAGCATGGGTTTTCCTTTCATTGTTACTCCTCAATCTTCTTCGGTTGATTTAGCATTATATTAAAGTAGGAGAGCCTAATATGTACCTAGATATATCTTGTATCAAGTTTGAGCCTCAATGCACGTTCGTCCCTATAAATGTGCAATATACATTGTTCTTTATTTTCTAGAACAACAAGCTATTCTCCTGAAGAAGGCGGTTACTCGCCGAAACGCGCGTAGAGACTGATGACGACATTAAATGGACTGTATAGATATGCAAACTTGTGTTTTTAACTATAGGAACATTGTTTAACAAATATAAATCTGTATTGTGTTCTTCTTATGTTATTGTGTATATTCTAACTGTTTTTTAATACTAATTGAGTGACATTCTTGCTAATATGTCTAATTATAGGTTAGCTCTTTTTTAAAATAATTTTTGATATATTGTTTTTGATGTACATTCTGTAATTTTGAATAAATATATATATATATATTTTTTTTTTATCAAGTAATTGGTTGTGGTCAGTGCATTGAGGCTCCATTGTATCCTCAGTTCTTTATCTAACCTAAATACTTTTAGGTAACGTGTTGCCTAGAAAATTTTGAATAATCTGTTCTGCCTGCATAGTTTCAACAGCGTCCGAGCAGGAGCTCCGCTGTTTTCTCCTGTTTTCCCTTCAGGAAAAGACTCTAACCCCTGCCCAGCTGCCGCCGGCCCTGCCCTGCCTGTAGTCCCCCCGCCGCCACCAGCAGCATCGAGTGGCCGCTGTGAGGGGACTACACTTCCCACCAGGCATAGCGCCGGGCAAGCCAGGGACGCGCCAGGAGGCGCTTTTTAGCAGCGTCACCGCCGGCAGAGCGGGTGTTCTGCCTGCATAGTTTCAACAGCGTCCGAGCAGGAGCTCCGCTGTTTTCTCCTGTTTTCCCTTCAGGAAAAGACTCTAACCCCTGCCCAGCTGCCGCCGGCCCTGCCCTGCCTGTAGTCCCCCCGCCGCCACCAGCAGCATCGAGTGGCCGCTGTGAGGGGACTACACTTCCCACCAGGCATAGCGCCGGGCAAGCCAGGGACGCGCCAGGAGGCGCTTTTAAGCAGCGTCACCGCCGGCAGAGCGGGTGTTCTGCCTGCATAGTTTCAACAGCGTCCGAGCAGGAGCTCCGCTGTTTTCTCCTGTTTTCCCTTCAGGGAAAGACTCTAACCCCTGCCCAGCTGCCGCCGGCCCTGCCCTGCCTGTAGTCCCCCCGCCGCCACCAGCAGCATCGAGTGGCCGCTGTGAGGGGACTACACTTCCCACCAGGCATAGCGCCGGGCAAGCCAGGGACGCGCCAGGAGGCGCTTTTAAGCAGCGTCACCGCCGGCAGAGCGGGTGTTCTGCCTGCATAGTTTCAACAGCGTCCGAGCAGGAGCTCCGCTGTTTTCTCCTGTTTTCCCTTCAGGGAAAGACTCTAACCCCTGCCCAGCTGCCGCCGGCCCTGCCCTGCCTGTAGTCCCCCCACCGCCACCAGCAGCATCGAGTGGCCGCTGTGAGGGGACTACACTTCCCACCAGGCATAGCGCCGGGCAAGCCAGGGACGCGCCAGGAGGCGCTTTTAAGCAGCATCACCGCCCGCGTCGCGGGAGCGCCCGGGCGAAGCCCGGGCCAAGGGCGGGCCCGTTGTTGCCCGTTAGTGACCGTGAGGGACCGGACCGGGCCACCCCCCCTTACTCGTCCACGACCTGAGTGAGTACTGTATTTCAATCATTTACTGTGACCTATATACTACCCTAAAATGACACGAGGTACCCGGAAAAACGCCAAGACTGTTCAACCTGTCACCCATCTGACCGGGCCGATAGACAAATTTATTGCACGCACCAACGATGTCATTAACCAGAGCATTTCCATCCTGGAACGCAGAGTATCTTTAGATCTCGCAAATGCCAAGCGCTCTTCTTTGGGCCTTTTGGCTACTGCGCCCTGTCCCAACCAGCAAGGCTCTATTTTACCTATTTTGATGACCCCAACTATCATTTCAGCCGATATCCACATGCTTCCTTCTACAGTGGACCTCTCGGCCACCCAATCTATATCTGACTCCCTCTCCTCAGATGACTTGGAGGCTACTCCTAATCTGGTACTTTGTCAACCTCTGGACACATCAATAGATAATCATCTTCGTGGGATCAGAGAGGGCGCTGTACCAAAGAGGGGAAATGGCACTCAACATTGCAACTCTAATAGTTCCGCAGCTCCACCCGAGTCAGGGGGGGATCAGTTATCCTTGCCTGCTCATTTCAGCCCTACTATACCAGCTGCACCTATATCCCTATTAACTAGTCCCATCACTGAGAACACGACTGTCAATCTCAATAGGCCTTCTCAGCCTGAAATCTTCTGTCCAGCTTGTAATGCCACCCCTTTCCTACTATCCACTATTAGGGAACTCCTCAACGAGCAATTAAAACCTGTGCATCTAGGTTTGAGGAATCTAGAAAAACATATGGCATTATTATCCTCTAAAATATCCATTCAGTCCTCCAGAGAGCAGACAAATCAAGGGATAGGGAAACCCAAACCCCCAGTACAAACACCACAAGTGTCCCTACCAGGTCCCGTTAGTATGATGGCAGCAGTGGCTAAATCATCAAATATTCCATCTACACACCGAGCCCCCCTAGCACCCCTTGTGTCAAATCCCCTTGTGGCCGTGGCTCTGGCTGGACCAAGTACGGTCCAGAACCCGGTCGCACAAGGTTTGGGGAATAAAATGAATAAACCCGCCGATAAAAAACAGTTATCTGTACATCCTAAACATTGGAAACAAAACCCCCTAGGCAACCAAAAAGGGGAATGCGCCCAAGGCGCCCAGCGCATCTCCCTCCCGAGGCGTCTCCATATACGGTTGTCCTCACCGGAGTTCCCGAACTGACTGAAGGCACAAATGAATCCTTTTGGTCACTTAAAAATAAAGTCTTACAGTGGCTAAGCTTAAATAGACCATTACAGCGGCACCATAACAGCAGGTTAGTTACAGTACGTAGAGTAACCTGGGTAGGTGAGGCACAAAAATCAATTCAGGGTGACTGCATTATAGTCAATTGTGCTGATCCTAACACGGTTAACCACATCTGCTCATGGCCATCCCTGGAAAAAAAGGGGGGTATTGACACCTACCGTCTTTCCTTTTTTTACCCTCCAGAGAATATTCAAAACTATTTCCCCATAGGTAACTGGCAACAACCCCCTGATGGGCAATGGAACCAGGTGCCTTATTCGAAAAGGAACAGTAATAGAGACTGGCAGCCACAGGACTGGCACTCGTAGCCATGGCTCCCAAGAAGACCCCAGTTCCAGATGGAGGGGTGGCAGGGCTTTCCAACTAGAAATCGTTATGATTGTCTGGATATGGTAGATTGACCGTCAATCAACATAGTACAAAAGATCCAGGCCTCAATCTCTCCTGTTGTCCCCTCCAGCCCTGGCCAAAAATTAAGTCCGATTACCAATCAACTCCCGACGCTACTGAAAAGACCCACTCCAATTATTAGCGAGGTTGCTTATTCGGTTGACTCCTCACAAGCTGACGCAAGTAGAAGGTTGTGTGTGTCACCGGAGGCCTCCACTGGAGCAAATACCATAAATCATCATCAGCTCCAAAATACTGATACAAACATATCAGGCGTAATCTCGGTAGAACATCTGAGTATTCCAATCGTGTATTGGAACGTCGCTGGCCTACGGGCCAAGACGGCGCTCCAATCATGGTTGGATTCACTGTCTATCTATAAGATACTTTGCCTTCAGGAAACCTGGGCAACGATACCACAACACCTACTTGGATATAAAACGTTCCATAATCCAGCTATCCAAGGAGTTAAGGGTAGACCAAAGGGTGGTTTGGCAGTTTATGTTGCTAACACTCTGTCCCCCTTAACTATTTGTATGCTTAAAGAAGACCCAAGCTATCAAATATTACAATTACATTTTAACAAAAACAGTACCTTTATTCTGATCAATTACTACAATAATTGCGAAGCAAAGGACTGTATAATACTATTAAGTGAAGTTACCACTTTTTTAGAATCCCTTCAAAACGATTTACATTCAACCACCGTATACATAATTTGGGGTGGAGATTTTAATACTGCATTATGCCCAAACTACAACAATGGGAATTGTGGCCTGTTGGATGATCATGGTCACCCACTGACGCATTTTGTACATTCCACTAGTGGGAATAAACTTAATGAGTGCCTTTACTCCTTAGAACTCGAGTACGCAAACAATTTAGTAGAGCCCCCAAAAGATTTTTCGCCAACGTTTCATGGTAGAGGGGCATCAACTACAATAGATTATATCTTGATTTCACAGACCTTGAAAGGACAATTGAGCAACTTCCTTACTGGAACAGGTGTGAGTAGCGATCACTATTCAATTAGTGTAATATTTTCACCAAAAAATGTTAAGACCCATACAGCTATTACTAGTCACCTAATGCAAAGCTCCTTAACCATGAACAAGGTGAATGATTTTTCTGTCAAGTGGGCCAAGGTTGACCCAGCAAAAATCACGGAACGAGTTCTCGATAAAGCCACTCCCTGGGTTCACGACTGCCTATCTGTTGATACTTCGCCCATAACAACTATGACAAGTTTCCAAAAATTTTTAGAGGTTATTGGGGAGGAGTTTATCCGAAAATCCAGGACTAAAAAATCCAACTCCGAAAGATGGTTCAATGCAAACTGTCGTAAGGCTCTTTCAAACCTAAAGGCCGCCCTCTGTAGTCCTTTGAGGGACATTGCAGAAATTTCCAGATTACGGAAACTCTATAATACAGCCAGAGTGGATCGCAGGAAAGAAATTAAGAACAATCTGTGGGCACAGCTCCATCTTAGTTGCCTTAATAAAGACAACGCTCTTTTCTGGCAAGTCCTCAGATCCCCATTTCTGGCTGATTCCTCGAAGGCCCAACATCTGGACGTGGCTATCACCGCTGACGAATGGGTCTCCCATTTCTCGAAAATCTTTGGAACTTCTGAAGCGGTCATCACGGAAGATGAACAGAGAAATGGCAACGTGCCAGGGAGGATTACCTATCCGATCAATCTAACCTTCACCCACGGAGAGATTAACAAAGCTCTAAAGGCCTCCAAACCGGGCAAGGCCCCATGACCTGACGGTGTGCCATTAGATTTCTTTTTACACAACCTTGAACTTTGGTCACCCCTCCTCACCCAGGTCCTCTGTGCTGCAACATCTACCGGGCTTCTAAAGTCTTGGTCGACATCAATCCTCCTGCCCATTTTTAAAAAGGGTGATCGCAACGACCCAGTCTGCTACAGACCTATTTCCCTCCTGGACTCCATAGGCAAAGTTGCAGGCCGGGTGATATTGGACCGACTACAATCTTGGGCCCAGTCAAATAACATCATGACCGACCTACAATACGGTTTCCAGAAGGGTCTTGGAACCGTGGAGCAGGCCCTGAACCTTGTCCTCTTGACAGGGAAATACGCAGCAGCAAAAGGGGGCAACATCTTCTTAGTCTATGTCGACCTTAGTGCAGCTTTTGACTGTGTCCAGCACTCCAAACTGTGGGCCATTTTAAGTGAGCTCAAAGTGGAACCAGCCCTTATAGCCTTTTTACGAGAACTCTATGGGGAGGCAACGGCGTCTGTCAGATTTGGAGTAAATGGTGAGTTGTCTCCATCCTATTCCATCAAAAAAGGGGTAAGGCAGGGCTGCGTACTGGCTCCCTTCCTGTTCAACCTTTATACCAACGGCCTCGAGCAGGCCATGCTTGAAGGGAGCCAGGATTTACCCCAGATCAAACATCGTTCTATACCAACGCTGCTCTATGCGGATGACTCCGTCATTTTTGCAAGGTCACTCAATCAATTACAAAAGCAACTTGATAAATACTCTTCCTTCATGGGTTCCCTTGGTCTCAAAAGCAACATAAAAAAGACATTTACTATGCATATCGGCCCCAAGGTACAGAAACCCAGAGTGATCGTTGTGGAAAACTCAAGACTTGAAAAGACGTCTGCCTACCCATATCTGGGGATACTGGTGGACGACTCTCTAAACTGGCGGCAGGCCACTGCCAGTAGAAAACTTCTTTTCCAGCGAGCGACCAAGGCCCTGATCTCCTTCTCCAGGAAACTAGGCAAACCTGCTCCCCAAGAACTTTTAAAAATCTTCTACGCTAAATGTCATAGCGTGGCCACTTATGGCGCAGGTGTTTGGGGCCATGGTCCAATTGATTTGATCCAAGTGATAGAAAACGGATTTGTTAAATACTTGTTGGCCCTTCCACAAAGCACGCCAAATTATGCTACCCACAACGAGCTTGGAATGGATTACATCACAGACTACATACGTGTCCAACCAATCCTTCTATGGCAATGTATATGGTCAAAACCAGAATGTCACCTGACTCGCTCGCTGATCGAGGACTGCACGGCCTTAACAAACTGGCGGAGGATCCCCTGGCTAGCATATGTGGAGAACTTCTTTAAAGACATAGGTCGGAGTTCGTATTTTGATGACCCACCGAGTGTGGAGGATATATCCCGGAAAGATCTAAAGAAAATTGGCATGGACCACTTAAAAGAACTACGGAGTACAACTGAGATTCAAAAACACTCTAATCTACAAATCCAAGCAATTCAACCAGTCAACTTTATGCAACCGTATTTAACATATTATTTGTCTAATTTTGAAAAATATCTTTTGACAAGGTTTCGTTTTAATACATTCTTTCGACTGGTTTCCTTTCCCCGTTTACAGTATTGGTCGAAAGACATTATGAACTGTCCGTGTGATGGAGTATCGACCCAATCAACCCTTCATATTATTTTCTTCTGCTCATATTATAAGATCCCACGCAGAACTTGGATATTACCACTTCTTCGATCAGCTGGTCATAGGTCCTGTCACACAGCTTATCTTTCTTTACAACTTTTGAACTCAACTCATTCTGCTAAATGTATAGCCACATTCCTAAAAACTACTATCAAAATAAGAGAAACCCTTGTTTGATCTAAGTGTTTTCGTGTAAATGCATATATGTTTTTACTTTTTTGCTATGTAAAATAATTTTTATTTTCTGATAAGTTTTTACCTGTACTTTTTATGGTTGCAAATAAGTGGTAACCGAATAAAAGGAATAAAACGAAACGAAACGAATAATCTGTATGTACCCTGTCCTAGGAACATTATGTGGAATCAGGGGGTCCTTGCTTTTTTTGTAGAGCACCCTCAAAACCAGTGACACTCTAAACTTGCTCACCTCAAATGTCTGCTTTTCTATTAAAGATTTTAAGCATAGAATTAGCACAGTGCTATCCATGCTGAGATAGAAAGGGACAAAGTCTTTTGCCAATTCTATAGCAAAGTCTTTAAGCATAGGAATAGCACAGTGCTATTCATGCTGAGCTGTTAAATGACAAAAAGCCATCTACTACTCCAGGCATAGTATTACAGCTTTGGATTGGTAAAATACCATCCAAGCCAACCTGAACTGAATAAATACAAACCCTGACACGTGTTTGAATGTATGACGTTACAACGGATACATTCACTACGCATACCATCACAACACAACTTTTACAACGCAAGATCCATTACAACGCATGCTATTAAAACGCATGCCATTACAATGCATATGCTATTACAATGCATGCCATTACAACGTAAGTATAGGTAAGTATTTAATTTATTAATATTAATTGTATTTGAATTTAATTACAAAATTTTTTATTTGTTTTAATTCATTTTTATTTTTTTAATATATTTTAATTTACTATTCTAACTCCAGGGAGGTGTAATAGTAGGGTAAGTGTTGGATAGTGTAGGGGTTAAAATTACTATTCTAACTCCAAGGGGTGTAATAGTAGGGTAAGTGTTGGATAGTGTAGGGGTTAAAATTACTATTCTAACTCCAGGGGGTGTAATAGTAGGGTAAGTGTTGGATAGTGTAGGAGTTAAAATTACTATTCTAACTCCAGGGGGGTGTAATAGTATTGCAAGTGTCGGATAGAGTAGGGGTTACAATTACTATTCTAATTTCAGGGTGTTTAATTAAAATAAACTAAATTAAAATTAATTTTAATTACAATTTAAATTAATTAAAATAATTATATTAATTTAAGAAAATTTAATTGAAATTAAATTAATATTTTTAAAATTAAATACTTACCCATACTTACGTTGTAATGGCATACGTTGTAATAGCATCTGCGTTGTAATGGCATGCGTGGTAATAGCATGCATTGCAATGGATCTTGCGTTTAAAAGTTTAGTTGTAATGGTAGTGTGTCCTGAAAGTTGCGTTGTAATGGTTGTTTCCCCACGTGTTTCGCTATAATTACAGCAATTCAGAACAGTTTAGCTAGGTCCAGACACAAGGGAGCACCCAGTATAAGTCAAAAGAAAACCCTTGCAGGCATAGAGTGATTCATAAATTATGCAAAAAAGAACAGAACTCTGGGTAGTTCCCAAGTTTAGGTGGAAGGCAGCCTCTGTATAGACAACCCTCAACACCAACGACACTCTAGATTTGCTCACCTCAAATGTCTGCTTTTGTATCAAAGTTTCTAAGCATAGGATTAGCAAAGTGCTATCCCCGCCGGATATAAATACAGAGGTTGCAGTGTTTCCTGCCTCTAATCAACCCACTTCGGGCAAGATTACGAACTACTAGGGTGACTTGGCAGCACCAACAAGGGAATAGCTTATTGATGGAAATTCTTGTACAGGATCAATGAGGGGGTAATGTTGGTGAGATCGGGGAACTGCAGGAGATAAAGAACCTAAAAAGATGTGAGTGAAAGAAAAAGGAATCTGAAATTGGAAAATTTTCCGGATTTGAAACCAGACTAGTTTCCAAAATTGGAGAATAGGAGGACATTCAAATAGCATATGCTTCAAGTCTGCAGATGGACAGGGACATGACCAGCATGTAGAAGGAGTATCAGAGGAAAAGGCTGACAAAACAGAAGGAGTAAGAGAGTACGGTTATAAATAAAATATAAAGTTTGGGTTGTATTGGCAGCTCTAGAGGTTTTATGAATTTTAGACCAAATTTTTTCCCATAAAACAATTGACAATTCTAATGAAAAATCATGTTCCCAGGCTAATTCAGTTTTAGATTGGGTCTGTCAACAGATAATTGAGCAGAATTATAAAGAAATGATGCGGAGGGAGAAGAATCTATTGCCAGAGAGATGGGGCGGCAGGCCATTGGAATGCGGTTAGAGGCCGGTAAGGATTTAATATGGGACGTAAGAATGGGAAGGAGCGAGTTGTATTGTGTGCGGGAACTGGATGGTAAGGAGAAAAGAGATTGGAGATCTGGAAAAGAAAGGGGAAGGTCATGAGAGAGAAGCTGAGAGATCCAACACAGACCATGGGAGTGCCAAGTTTTCCAAAAGAAAGAGCGGTTACGGATCTTGAGCTGTTTATTATACCAAATTGGTTGTTCATGTGTAGAAGAGAAAGAGGAATAAGAAGAGGATAAATAAGGAAGAAGGAGGTTGCAAGAATGAGAAATGATAGGATTGCGAAAGCGAGTCAGGGAAGATGTGAAAGCTAGAATTCGCGGAAGCCAAAAGGAGAGATAAAGGAGTATTCTATCTTTATCCAAAGAGGGGGATAGAAAGGAAGATCAGTGGAAAGCCAGTGAGCCGTTTGTTTGAGAGAAAAAGCACGATGATATGCCTTGAAATCAGGAAAGCGAACTCCAGAATGAGATTTATCCTTCCTTAAAGAAGCGAAGGCGATGCAAGAGCGTTTACCATTCCACAAGAACTTTAGCAAAATAGAGTCAACCCTCTTAAAATAATAATCGGGGTTGTGGATAGGAATCACAGAAATAGTGTATAATAGGAGAGGTGAGAGCATCATTTTGATAGAATTTAAGCGTCCCCACCAGGACAGAAAAAGTGGATTCCAACGGGTGATAGCATTGTCTAGTTTTTTGGAAATATAATCAAAAAGTTATTTTCAAAGTGTCAGATAAAAGAGCGGCAAACCATACTCCCAAATATTTAATTTTGGACGGCTGCCACGAGAAACCAGAATGAGCAAAAAGATGCTTTTGGCATAGTGGATTTAAAGGGAGAATTTCACACTTATCTACATTAAGGCGATAACCTGAAACAGCGGAGAAAGAGGAAACTTGTTGAAGAAAAGAAGGAAGAGAAGAGATTGGATCTGAACAATAAAAAAGAATGTCATCGGCGTAAACAGAAAGCTTAACTTGTTGGGAGTCGAAGTGGAAACCAGAAATATAGTTATCCTGACGAATTTTAGTAAGAAAAGGTTCCAGGGCCAGAACAAATAATAGAGGGGAAAGAGGGCAGCCTTGTCGAACACCTCTTTGAAGGTTGAAATAATCTGAAACTGTACCATTAAAAAAAATCAACGCTTGAGGGCCAGAATAGAGTAAAGAGATAAAAGAAAGAAATTTGGGCGGAAAACCTGCCCAAGAGAGAGCCTGAAACATAAAATCCCAACTAATCCTGTCAAAAGCTTTCTCAGCGTCTAAAGATATAGCAGCTAAGGGAAGATCTAGAAAGGGGGCCTTACTAAGAATGTCAAAGAAGACTCTGGAATTATCAGAGGATAAACGGCCCTTAACAAAACCAGATTGTTCAGGGCCAATTGAGTCGGGCAGTAGAGGGTCCATGCGAAGAGCCAGAATCTTTGCCAAGATTTTGTAATCGGTATTAACCAAAGAGATGGGTCGATAGTTTTTACAGAGAGAGTGATCCTTGTCATTCTTGGCAATCAAACAAATTAAGGCTTGTTGAAAGGAACCGCTCGAAAGGCCAGAATCAAGAAAAAATTGAAACAAGAGTAAAAGTTTTGGTGGAAGAAGAGAGGCGAAATGACTGTAGAATTCAATAGTAAACCCGTCTGGGCCGGGGGCTTTACCGTGACACAATTTTGAGATGGCTTGGGAAATCTCTGACAATGAGATATCAACATTCAAAGAATCAAAATCTACATGAGATGAAGGAGGAGGAGGAATAGTATGGAAGTAGGAAAGAAGATGAGCTGAGGTAGGGACTGATTCCGGAGTGTAGAGATTTTTGTAGAAAGTCACAAATTCATTAAGAATATCATTATCTTTAAATAAAGCATCACCAGTCGAGGTTTTAATCATTTCAATTTTTGTTCTTTCTTTCGAATTTTTAAATAATTAGCAAGCAACTTTCCCATTTTATTTTTACCGCCGTAGTAACGTGAGTTACATTTCAATAGTAAATTTGAAGCAGCATCAGTGGTAAATTTATTAAAAGAAATGTTGGCATCAATAAGATCTTTAAGGGAGGATTCGGTATTCGAGGAATGATAAGCAAGTTCCAATTGTTTGATTTGAGTGAGTAATTGATAAGGGTGGGCGTAAAATCTGTTTCGCGGGCGAATTTGCGGATTTTCCGCAATTTCACGATCCGCGAATCTCTCGAAATCGCGGTAAAATCCGCGAATCAGCGGGGACGTATTTTCAGCCACGCAAGGGTTACAGCAGCAGGTGCAAAAGTTGAACCTAATTTCTTTGTATCCTTTTACAAAAGGGTTACAAAGAAATTAACTTCAATTTGGGCACCTGCTGCTAAATGCTTCCTGGCGCCTCGTTGCCTACTTGCAACTATTCTCTGACCCTGCTCTGACCCTTGAAGCAGGGTCAGAGAATAGTTACAAGTAGGCAACAAGGCACCTGTCCCAGGAATTAAACCTCATCAGGGAGCACTTAAAGATATAAAAAAACAGGAAAAAGGGAGAGGATGGCAAATACACCCATTTTGAGTTGTCAGGAGGGGTTAAACTAAAAGAGACCTTTACAGCACAATTTTCATATGCATTTTGCAAAAAATAAAAAGCTGTATGTTCTGTAGGGGCAACTCAGGAATCTGGCCCTTCAGAGATCCGGCCTCTCTTTCTTTCTCTCGTTCTCTCTCTCTCTCCCTCTCTTTCTCTCTCTTTCTCTCTATCTATCTCTCTCTTCGTCTCCTTTCTTGCTCTATTTATCTCTTTCTCTTTCTCTTTCAAGTTCTTCCTCTCTCTTTGCTTATCTCTTTCTTTCTCTGTTGTTCTCTCTCTCTTTCTCTCTATCTCCCTCTCTTACTTTCTCTCTCTCACATCCTCTCTTTCTCGCTCTCTCTTTCTCTCTCTTTCTCTCTCACTCTCCCTCTTTCTCTTTCTCTCTCTCTTTCTCTTTCTCTCTCTCATCCCCTCTCTCTCTCTCCCTCTTTGTGTGTCTTTCTCTCTTTCTCTCTCTCTTTCCATGTCTCTCTCTATCTTTCTCTCTCTCTTTTACTTTCTTGCTCTTTCTCGGTCTCTTTCTCTCGTTCTCTCTTTCTCTCTCCCTCTCTCCTCTTCTCTCTCCCTCTCTTTCTCTCCCTTTCTCTCTCTCACATCCTCTCTTTCTCACTTTCTCTTTCTCTCTCTTTCTTTCTTTCTCTCTCACTCTCCCTCTTTCTCTTTCTCTCTCTCATCCTCTCTCTCTCTCTCCCTCTCTGTGTGTCTTTCTCTCTTTCTCTCTCTCTTTCCATGTCTCTCTCTCTCTTTCTCTCTCTCTTTCACTTTCTTGCTCTTTCGCTGTCTCTATCCTTCTTTCTCTCTCATTCTCTCTCTCCCTGTTTCTTTCTTTCTTTCTTTCTTTCTTTCTTTCTTTCTTTCTTTCTTTCTTTCTTTCTTTCTTTCTTTCTTTCTTTCTTTCTTTCTTTCTCTCCCCTCTCTCTCTTACTCTCTCTTTCTCTTTCTCTCCCTCTCTTTCCCACTCTCCCTTTCACTTTCACTTTCTTGCTCTTTCTCTGTCTGTCTGTCTCTCTCTTTCTGTCTTTCTCTCTCTCTTTTCTTTCTTTTTTCTTTCTTTCTTTCATTCTTTCTTTCTTTCTTTCACTCTCTCTCTCGCTCCCTCCCTCTCTCTCTCTATCTCTCTCTCTTTCTCTTTTTTGAAACATTGCAAAGATCTCGTAGATGACAAAGTACAAACAAGCATTTGCAATGCAATAGGTCCCGCATGTTTTGTATTTACGTAACTTAGCTGTATTGATATTACAAATTACAATGGCTTTTAATTTTTAAATAATTAATACTTAAATAAAAGTGATTTTAATTTATAATGGCAATAGCTTAAACTTTTGTAAATAACTTTTGTGAAGATTATGTTCAGTGTATTTTATTGTGAAAAAAATCCAAGAACAGAAGTGAAATATTAACATCCTTTTGTGACATTTGTAATAAAGTTTGAAACATTGAGAGAACATAGTTGAACCAGTTGTTGTTGAATGGTTGCGCAGATTGATGCTGGGGTGGTGCTGAGTGGTGCTGTGGTAGTGATGAGTGGTGCTGTGGTGGTGCTGAGTGATACTGGGATGGTGCTGGGTGATTCTGGGATGGTGCTGAGTGGTGCTGTGGTGGTGTTGAGTGATGCTGTGGTGGTGTTGAGTGATGCTGTGGTGGTGCTGAGCGGTGCTGTGGTGGTGCTGAGTAATAATGTGGTGGTGCTGAGTGATGCAGTGGTGGTGCTCAGTGATGCTGTGGTGACACTGAGTGGTGCTGTGGTGGTGCTGATTGGTGCTGTGGTGGTGCTGAGTGATGCTGTGGTAGTGCTGAGTGATGCTGTGGTGGTGCTGAGTGGTGCTGTGGTGGTGCTGAGTGATAATGTGGTGGCGCTGAGTGATGCTGTGGTGGCGCTGAGTGATGCTGTGGTGACGCTGAGTGGTGCTGTGGTGGTGCTGAGTGGTGCTGTGGTGATGCTGAGTGATAATGTGCTGGTGCTGAGTGATGCTGTGGTGGTGCTAAGTGGTGCTGTGGTGGTGCTGAGTGATGCTGTGGTGGTGCTGAGTGGTGCTGTGGTGGTGCTGATTGGTGCTGTGGTGGTGCTGAGTGATGCTGTGGTAGTGCTGAGTGATGCTGTGGTGGTGCTGAGTGGTGCTGTGGTGGCGCTGAGTGATGCTGTGGTGACGTTGAGTGGTGCTGTGGTGGTGCTGAGTGGTGCTGTGGTGATGCTGAGTGATAATGTGGTGGTGCTGAGTGATGCTGTGGTTGTGCTAAATGGTGCTGTGGTGGTGCTGAGTGATGCTGTGGTGGTGCTGAGTGGTGCTGTGGTGGTGCTGATTGGTGCTGTGGTGGTGCTGAGTGATGCTGTGATAGTGCTGAGTGATGCTGTGGTGGTGCTGAGTGGTGCTGTGGTGGTGCTGAGTGATAATGTGGTGGTGCTGAGTGATGCTGTGGTGGTGCTGAGTGGTGCTGTGGCGGTGCTGAGTGATGCTGTGGTGGTGCTGAGTGATGCTGTGGTGATGCTGAGTGATAATGTGGTGGTGCTGAGTGATGCTGTGGTGGTGCTAAGTGGTGCTGTGGTGGTGCTGAGTGATGCTGTGGTGGTGCTGAGTGATGCTGCGGTGGTGCAGAGTGGTGCATGGGGGGTGCTGAGTGTTAATGTGGTGGTGCTGAGTGATAATGTGGTGGAGCTGAGTGATGCTGGGGTAGCGCTGAGTGATGATGTGGTGATGCAGAGGGCAGAAAGGCACAAAAAGCAGTCTAACAAAGGGCAGAAGGGCAGAAGGGCAGAAAAACAAGGGAAAAATGAGTCTAACAGAGGGCAAAAGGGCACAAAAACCAGTCTAACAGGACAGAAGGGCAGAAAAACAAGGGAAAAACAAGTCTAACAGAGGGCAAAAGGGCACAAAAAACTAGTCTAACGGGGCAGAAAGGCACAAAAACGAGTCTAACAGAGGGCAGAAGGGCACAAAAAACGAGTCTAACAGAGGGCAGAAGGGTACAAAAACAAGGGAATAACAGAGGGCAGAAGGGCACAAAAAAACGAGTCTAACAGGGGGCAGAAGGAATCCCGCCCTGCATGTTTGTCCACGAAGATGCCACCTTTTTGTGCAATACCTCTACTCAACTGGAGTACTTTCTACTGGCTAATCAGTAAGTGCTCCCTCGTTGGCTAAATGTATAGGGAACGATTTACAATAACTGGCGCATGCCCAGGGATGCGCCAGTTATTGTGCGCCGCAGCTCCGCCACCCATGGTGCGCCGCATTTACAATGCGGCGCACCATGTGGCAAAAATGGCACAGATGCGTCACGCATCTGTGCCGTAAAAGCAGCGCATTGCTGGAGCTGCGTCGCACTAGCGACGCAGCTCCAGCAATGCTCTGGGGGTACCCTAACTCCCCAATGCTGCATCAAGACCTGCGCCTGCTTCAAGCAGGCGAAGGGTTTTGACGCAGCATTGGCCTAAAAGTGACTGAGTGAAATCTTGTGGATTTCACTCAGCCACTTTTAGGAGGCTGAGTCAGAACGCCTGCTGATGGCGCAGGGCTTTACAACGTGACGCATCTCACAGAGAGATGCGCCACGTTGTTAATATTCAGCACCATGGCGCATCTTTTGTGCTGCCGCTGCGTCACAAAAGGTCTCGGTAGAGGGTGGCAGTGCTGAACCAGAGGGAGGCAGGGGTGAACCAGAGGGTGGCAGGGGTGAATCAGAGGGTGACAGTGCTGAACCAGAGGGTGGCAGGGGTGAACCAGAGGGTGGCAGGGGTGAACCAGAGGGTGGCAGTGGGGAACCAGAGGGTGGCATGGGTGAACCAGAGGGTGGCAGTGCTGAACCAGAGGGTGACAGTGATTAACCAGAGGGTGACAATGGTGAACCAGAGGTGCTGTGATGAACCAGAGGGTGGCAGTCGTGAACCAGAGGGTGGCAGTGGTGAACCAGAGGGTGACAGTGCTGAACCAGAGGGTGGCAGTGGTGAACCAGAGGGTGCTGTGATGAACCAGAGGGTGGCTGTGGTGAACCCGAGGATGGCAGGGGTGAATCAGAGGGTGGCAGTGGTGAACCAGAGGGTGGCAGTGCTGAACCAGAGGGTGACAGTGGTTAACCAAAGGGTGGCAGTGGTGAACCAGAGGTGCTGTGATGAACCAGAGGGTGGCAGTCGTGAACCAGAGGGTGGCAGTGCTAAACCAGAGGGTGGCAGGGGTGAACCAGAGGGTGCTGTGATGAACCAGAGGGTGGTTGTGGTGAACCAGAGGATGGCAGGGGTGAATCAGAGGGTGGCAGTGGTGAACCAGAGGGTGGCAGTGCTGAACCAGAGGGTGACAATGCTGAACCAGAGGGTGGCAGGGGTGAACCAGAGAGTGGCAGTGCCGAACCAGAGGGTGGCAGTGGTGAACCAGAGGGTGGCAGGGGTGAACCAGAGGGTGGCAGGGGTGAATCAGAGGGTGGCAGTGGTGAACCAGAGGGTGGCAATGCTGAATCAGAGGGTGGCAGTGGTGAACCAGAGGGTGGCAGGGGTGAACCAGAGGGTGGCAGGGGTGAACCAGAGGGTGGCAGTGGGGAACCAGAGGGTGGCATGGGTGAACCAGAGGGTGGCAGTGGTGAACCAGAGAATGGCAATGGTAAACCAGAGGGTGGCAGTGCTGAACCAGAGGGCGACAGTGGTTAACCAGAGGGTGGCAGTGGTGAACCAGAGGTGCTGTGATGAGCCAGAGGGTGGTAGTCGTGAACCAGAGGGTGGCAGTGCTGAACCAGAGGGTGACAGTGCTGAACCAGAGGGTGCTGTGATGAACCAGAGGGTGGCAGGGGTGAACCAGAGGGTGGCAGGGGTGAACCAGAGGGTGGCAGTGGTGAACCAGAGGGTGGCAGTGCTGAACCTTAGGGTGACAGTGGTTAACCAGAGGGTGGCAGTGGTGAACCAGAGGTGCTGTGATGAACCGGAAGGTGGCAGTCCTGAACCAGAGGGTGGCAGTGGTGAACCAGAGGGTGCAGGGGTGAGCCAGAGGGTGGCAGGGGTGAACCAGAGGGTGGCAGTGGTGAACCAGAGGGTGGCAGTGATAAACCAGAGGGTGGCAGTGGTGAACAAGAGGGTGCTGTGCCCATACACGACTGCATGGGTAACTTCGCCTTGCAAGCGGCCCACGAACACGCAAAAAGCCCCGCGAACACGCAAAAAACCCCGGGAACACGCAAAAAACCCAGCGAACTCGCAAAAAAACGAAAATCTGCAAATTCGCACGAATTCGCGGATTTTGCGGATTGCGAATTCGTTTTCGCGCAAATTCGCGGAACGCGAATTCGCAAATTTCGCCCATACCTAGTAATCGAGCAGATTTAGCTTCATTACGTTTTTTCTTTTGCGAGACAAAATTAATGATAAAACCCCTAGAAGCCGACTTGAATGAGTCCCAAACCATGACATAAGAGGAATCAGGAGTGCGATTAAGTAAAAAGAAGTCAGATGTAAACTTAGTGAATTCTGTGCAGAAAATGGGGTCAAGGAGCAAAGAATTGTTGAAACTCCATCTACCAGAGTGAGGAGAGAAGGGAATGAGGTCAATATCAACAAGTACCGGAGCGTGGTCTGATATCAAGATGGAACCAATGTCAGAGTGAATAGCGTGTTGAGTCAAGGATTTGCTAAGAAACAAGTCATCAATGCAGGATTGGGAGTTGTGAGAGGGGGAATAAAAACTGTATTCTCTAAGGTCAGGGTTACATAATCTCCGTATATCTACTAATGCATTGTTTTGAATAGTTTGGAAAATTGGGAGTGCATCTTAGAAGGTGAAAACTTAACTTTGGAGTGACGGTCAAGGAGAGGGTCAATGATTTGATTGCAATCGCCACCAAAAATAATATAATCATCTGTTAGAGTAGTCAATTTATCTGAGATAAAAGTCCAAAAAAGCTTATCAACACCAGTAGGAGCATAGACATTGAAAATCACAATGGGTATTTTATCAATAAGCAACTTAATAATTATCCAACGGCCATTAGTATCACATTCTTGAGAAATTACAGAAACGTTTAACTTTTTGTGAAACAAAATCAAAACACCATTTTTCTTATCATCAGTGGGAGAAAAGAAAACATGTACCACCCAACAACGTTTAACTTTTAAAGCCTCAGCCTCTGAAAGGTGAGATTCCTGAATAAGGGCAACATCCGTCTTAAGTCTGGCAAGATGTGACAATACCCGTTGCCTCTTAATTGGATTATTTAATCCTTTAACATTCCAAGTAGCAACACGGAATTAAAAACTGCGAGCAAATATAAAGCGATAACATGCTTACTGAGTCTATGGAGAAAGAGATTATAAGAAGAAATAACAGAAGAGGAGAAAGAAGTTAAAAGCGATATAGAAGGAGAAGAGGGGGAGAGAGAGAAAAAAGGGAAAAATCAGGAAAGAAGGAGAAAGAGAGAAAAAAGAGATAAAGAACAAATAGACAGTAGATGTCAAAAACAGACGACTGAAAAACATACTTACGGGTACAAACGTGGAACAGGGGGTGACGGCGTCAAAAGACGATGGCGACAACAGCAAGAGCAGCGACCGAACCTCCGCTGATAAAATAGTAGAAAAGACAGTAGAAAAGGACCAATAGGATAACATCAGGAGAGGATGAGTGAAGGGAAATCTGCAAAAAGGGGTATAAAAAAGAAACATAATATAAGAAAAAACAATAAAGAATGAGCACTAAAGAAATGCATAAATACACATAGGATAATAAAAAGGGTAAAACAACAGTTAGATATAGACAACAAACATTAAAACAGGGTGTAAAAGACTAGAAATGTATCAGGCCCATTCAGGTGATGCTGGAAGTGTCCATAACATCCGCCCCATGACGACGTAGAAATTCTTGTAGAACTGCAGGATCTTCAAATGTAGTAATCTTTTCCTTGTAAGTGACCTTGAAAAGGCACGGGTGAAGGAGACCATATCTAGCGTTGGTAGCTCTCAATTGTGGGCGCACATCAAGAAATTTCTTCCGACGATCAGCAGTAACCTTAGCAACATCCTGTGACAGATAAAGACGATGGCCCTCCCAAATATTTTGTTTTTTGACCTTAGCTGCTGAAAGAACTTGTAGGAGGTCTGTGTATTGTAGAAACAACATGATGACGACTCGGGGTTTAGAGGAGACTTTGGGACCCAACCGATGTGCTCTCTGTATGTTGATGGAAGACAAGGCAGGTGGATCTAGAATTTTTGGAAGAAAGGACTGGAAAAAAGCTGTAGGATTAGATCCTTCTGAAAGTTCATGAAGTCCGTAAAGGCGTAGGTTGTTTCTACGATTTTTGTTTTCCAAATCCTCTGTTTGCCTTTTAAGCTGTAGAAGTTCAGTTTCTATTGATGGAATCCGAGAGCAGGAACTTTGCATAGATTCTGTGGACTGCTCAAGAATTAGAACACGAGAATCCAAGGATGACCATTTATCATGCATGACTTGTAAGGTTTTTGTTGTTGTTTCCATAAATGGTCTAAGAGCTCGTAGTTCCTCCAAGATAAGATCCATAGAGGAAGAGGAGGAGGTGTTATCAGGAGAAGGAGGATCCTTCTTGAGGCGTTTAGAAGCTGTTGAAGTGGTCGGTAATTTACTACCATTATGAGACTTAGAAATTGCCCCTGGGTGAATCTCAGGTTTAGACATCGCGCCTTCTTCCATATCCTGTGAAGGAGAGTCAAAGTCCGAGCAAATAGGTACCTTGGTAGTAGTAGAGAGTTTCAGATTATGAAGCTTCCCCATGTATGGTCAACGGGGAGATAAAATTGAGTGGAGTGTTGGTTCCCAGATGTCAAATACAGTGGAAAAGAGTTGTTTAAGTTTGAGAAGTCCTGAAGTCAATAAGAAGAAAAAATGGGCATAACAACAAGGGTGATGAACGTGACTGAAAAAGTCATTTGATGAATAGTAGCGAGGTCATGGGCAAGTCAAAGTACACAGAAAAAATAGCCAGAGAAAAAATAAGCGTATCGAAGAAAAATCATCCACAAGGTTCGAGAGAGATGCCACATTATGGCGCTCAAGCTAAGAGGACGTGCACTACTGAAGAAACAAAATGGTGGTTGAAATGAGAGGAACAGAGTCCAGCAACTATTGTTAGAAATGCAGTGAAAATTGAGTATAAAAGAGAGCAGTGGGTTCACCTCATCCTGGATGTAAAGATTGAGCGTATCGGTGGACCATGGTGAAGCTCAAGTGCGGAAGAAAGTTCAGAAGCTCAGAGCACGATACGTGCTGTTGTGGCACACAAAATGGCGACCGGGGTCTGGAAACCTGGGTTGCAGCCGGGAAAACACCAAAAATGCTGCAGCGCCAGAAACTATGAAGGATGAAGAGCTCACCTCATGCCAGAAATAGAGGTAGAGCGGTATGGTAGCTTAAAGAGATGCCGAGTAGCAGGAACAATGCAGCAGCGTGTTAAAGCGCAAGTCGCGCTTCCTCAAAACACAAAATGGCGGCCGGGACTCGAGGAAACGAGTCGCGGCCGAGAAAACGTCCATAAGCTGCAAAAATGATTATTTATGAGGGCGCATGGCTCACCTTATCTTCAGCAACAAGCGGCAGTATGTCCTAATCGAAAACTGCCAGTAGAGTTGACGAGAACCGGCGAGGAGCGGAGGTCGGTGCAGGAGCTCCGCCGCTACGCGGCCATCTTGGCCGACGCCGAAGCCACGCCACAGTATTACAGCTTTTGATTGGTAAAATACCATCCAAGCCAACCTGAAATGAATAAAAGCAACCCCTGACATGTGTTTTGCTGCCATTACAGCACTTCAGAGAGATTTAGCTTTGTCCAGACACAAGGGAGCACCCAGTATAAGTCAAAAGAATACCCTTGCAGGCATAGAGAGACACATAAAATATGCAACAAAGAAGAAAATAAATCTGGGTATTTCCCAAGTTTAGGTGGAAGGCAGCTTTTGTATAGAGCATCATCAAAACCAGCGACACTCGATTTGCTCATCTCAAAGGACTGCTTTTCTATCAAATTTTATAAGCATTGGATTAGCACAGTGCTATCCACGCTGAGATAGAAAGGGACAAAGTCTTTTGCCATTTCTAAAGCAAAGTCTTTAAGCATAGGAATAGCACAGTGCTATCCATGCTGAGCTGTTAAATGACAAAAGCCATTCAGCACTCCGGGAACAGTATTACAACTTTTGATTGGTAAAATACCATTCAAGGATGGTTGTCTATGAACTTAACTCTGGAGCTCTGGTGACCAGGCGACGCTGAGGACAATCAAGAGCCAAATACGGGCTGTCCCATGAAGGATGTCGAGTGCTGAGGGCGTGGTGTCCGGCTGTAGCACCAACAAGTTTTGGCAAAAGCAACCCAGGCAGAAAGTCAAGAAGTTGCAGGATGAGGACCAGCAAGGTCCAGGAGACTCACCACGAGCAGGGGAGTCAGGGCAAGCCCAGAGGAATCAGGAGTCCCAAAGAAGACTTAGATGACCCTCCACGGGACCCACAGGTCAAAGGTACTGGAGTCGCAGGAGGACCTCGTGCAACTTTACAAAACAGCAGGCCACAAAGCACACAATACTATAGCAAGGAAATCACAGTATATAGCACTAATACACAGTGGGCCACAGGGGGGACCAAAACATATTCTAATAAAGTGGTATAAGAACCACAACCAGAGTCAGAACAATGTCAAGAGGCTGTAGAATCATTGGGGGCCCAAGGGAACCACCCAAGGTAAGTGTTCAGGACACCACGGAGGACGCATGCAGTGTCAGAACAGGACTGTGGGTTCCTTACAACTCTATGAGTAAGTTGCGGTTGGACTTTTAAAGATTAAGGACCCTTCCCAGTGGACCTTCAAGAAACCCTGTGGAAGATAGAAGGTTTGAGAGCCACCCCACCCATGGATGCCCTAGTACCTACATTACCTACACCAAGTAAGCCAGGTGCTTAGGGGTGAAGTGGTGTCAGAAACCGCCATCAAACCCAATGAAGGACTTCAGGAAGGTGCTGCCGCTGGAAGAGGAGAAAGTGTCCGAAGGAATCTAAACGTCGATTCTTGAAGAATAGTGCGCGAAAGGAGAGGACAGAGTCTGGTTCACTTCGGAGTGAACCTTGTGCTTAGTAGACAAATGCCCACCTATTTTGGGTACTTCAGGATCGATGTCTATGAACTTGACTCTGCAGCTCTGGTGACCAGGCGACACTGAGGACAACCAAGAGCCAAATATGGGCTAGCCCATAAAGGATGTCGAGTGCTGAGGGGGTGGTGTCCGGCTGCAGCACCAAAAAGCTTTGGCAAAAGCAACCCACGCAGGAAGTCAAGAAGTTGCAGGATGAGGATAAGCAAGGTCCAAGAGACTCACCTTGAGCAGGGGAGTCAGGGCAAGCCCAGCACAATCAGGGGGCCCAAAGAAGACTTAGATGACCCTCCACAGGACCCACAGGTCGAAGGCACTGGAGTCGCAGGAGGACCTCGTGCAACTTCACGAAACAGCAGGCCACAAAGCACACAGTGCGATGTGGCGGAAGAGCTTTGTATGAGAAGTTGCCAGAGGTTGGGGCTTTTGCAGCCTGATGCACTTATTGCAGAATTGCCAACAAGCATTTGCACTTGGAAAAGTATGTGGTGCACAGGGGTTCGAGTTTTGCAGGCCCCACAATGGATTCTGGCCTCTCACTAGGTGAGAGGACAGCTCAGGCCTTGAAGGACATAAAAACCCACCTTCTGTATTGTTGAACCCTTCAGAGTACATAGGATCTAGGGATCAGCAGACTGGTCAGAAGTGTTGCGGTGCCGGTGAATTCAGGGGAGTGACGCCTTCACTCTAAGGGAGATTACTTGGTTGTCCTTGATTCTTCACAGGCCTTGAAAGGTTCCTGGATGAAGCACAGATGAAGCAGCAGACTGGAAGGGAGACTCCATCAGGCCCTAATGAAGTACAGCGAAGTCCAGAGTGCCCAGACAGTGGAAGTGGCGTGGTATCTGCTCTGAATCCTATCCCACAATGAATCTATGGGCCTACACTATGGTAAGCCCTTGAGTACCATAAGGAAAGGATTTGGATGATTCAGGGAACCATAACAGGGGAGGGTCTGGACAGGGGGGAGTTTACTCCCATGTCCTTTGTCCAGTTTTGCACCAGAGCGGGAGCCAATGACTCCCAGGACTGGTTTGAATTGGACTATTCACTGGGCCACCAAATGTGTCCCTCATGCAGACTTTCAGGCACTGGCAAGCACACCCATCCAGCCCTAATACACAACATCTTGTCTGGGAGGTGGGCACACCTCCCTGTGACAGGATGTCTATTGTTCCACCTTCTGCTGCTCGGGCTTGGCTCAGCAGCAGAAGGACAGAAATGTGTCTCTGGTGGGCGGCAACCATTTGGTGCTGTCCGGGTCAAGCAGGCTGGCACCATGAACACTGAGAGCCTAATGGAGGGCTCTTCCAATGAGGGGTATGATTCCAACATGTTTGATACCAAACTGATAGGATTTATTGCAGCTAGTTTCAAGATGGTCATTGTGTAATTACTTGGTGCCCCTTTATATAGTATATGGCTACTTCACTGACAACCTGGGAGAATGGTCTCCATAGGCTGCAGGGGTGTCCTGCTCATGCAGGGGCACACTCTCACTTAGATCCAAGCACCCTGCCCTCAGGATTGAAAAGGCCTGCTATAGGGGTGACTTATAGGTTTTAAGTGCAGTGAGCCTTAGATATAGTAAACATATATCTTTAGTAAGTGGTGCAAGCACCATCTTACACAGGCTGCAATGGCAGGCCTGTAGTTCCATTTTGCATGGTCCCTCATGGGTGACATAATACATGCTTCAGCCCATGGGGGACCTCTGAGGTATCTATACCCTGGGTACATGGGTACCATATACTAGAGATTGAAAAGGGTACACCAGTTACCAATCTGGTATGAACCTAGGCACTGAACACAACAGTTTAGGAAGAAAGCAGATACAGTAGGGTCCTGATTACGAGAATCCCAGTCAGACTAATCAAAGACACTCAAGCAAAAAGTAGGGATACCATAAAAAGTAGATCATACTTTCCTACAAGATTGCACTCTGATACATTTACAGTACATTCACCTTCATCCAGGATTTCAGATAGTTTTTCAAAGTGCAATTGCAGAGAAAACACACTTCCTTTGCCAAGCCCAATAACTTTGGTTAATTTGTCTTTTACAGAAGTGGAAATTATGGGGCAAATGCTATAGTTATATTTGAAAGTGCTTCCCATTGAAGTTTTATTTTTGTAAAATGAGCATCGGAGCCAGAATGGAACCACACTTGCCTATTTATCGAAGAGGTGGGAAAAAAGAAAGGTCAAAGTGACATTATATATATGTGAAGAAGTCAAACAAAATGTAATGCAACATCCAGGTGCCTTGCAGGATTAACTTATCAAATGTATTTAAAACAAGAATAAATTAACATCATTTAAATTACCTTGTCTTTTAAAACCACCTACATTCCAGGATAATAACAACAATTGGTTAGCAGGTTTACTAAAATCAAGTTTGGCGTCTTTGCTGTAGTGATGAGGAAAGATAAGCTAATTTTTGTTCTTCTGTATCTACTATCCTGTACATTCCAGGTCACGATCATCCTCGTCATCCACATCCACTATGATCTACTTTGGTTGTAAAACGAACACTAGTTGATTACTCCCCAGAAATTGCAAATTCAGCTAACTGCCTTCAAAGAGTCTAACATGACAATGATCAGTAAACTTGCCAACCATTTCAGCAGCACCATCTGTAGTAAATGTAAGAGGTGCCATTTCAAATAACTACCTTTAATTTTGACAAGTGCTAATAATGCCAACATCTACAGAATTAATGACCAACAAGTGAGGAATTTAAAGATAATATTTGATTAATATAGTTCTATTTATATTAAATTTCTATTTGAAGGAGGACATATTAGAGAAATACACAACTAATTTAATTTGACAGAAAATGCAAATGTAACTCCAGCAGCAGATTTGTTTTCAGCTTTTGATTCATTTCAACTAGCCTATGGAGCAAAACACTTTCACTCCACGGTCATACTCTTTCTGTGCATTTTTAGATCCAGTACATATACACTCAAGAAATTCTTTGCATTGATATTAATAGGCTAGCATTGATTAACCAATAATAGTTCATTTATTTTTTTGCAAAAACTTTGTATCCTTGGTGGACTTTTTGTTCATTAAGAAATAAAGGTTATATAGCCCTAACAGATTTATGGCTTCCCTCTATCTCAATAAATATGTCTTAACTCAGTCCCACATTTACAGTTTCAGCTTTCTCTGTCTCTAGCTCATCTCACCACAAAACATCATGAGCAAATATATATATATATATATATATATATATATATATATATATATATATATATATAGATGTGATCAAGGGCAGTCCCTGCCCGAAACGCGTCGTGCCTATCTTAACCTGAATATGGATAATAAACTACCTCTGTAACACTCGAAGAGCTGCGTGGTGGTCCGTGATTTTCTGTGGTCATAACCATTTCAAGCAGAAACTGACCCATATATATATATTACCTACTGGCGGTCGCCAGTAGGTATATATAGTTAGGATTTTTTCCCTATGGGATTTTTGAAAATTCTATGTCTAATAACTTTGGCGTTTGTGGACGGAATTGGCTGAAATTTTCTGGAAAATGGAACATTTTGTTTCTGAGCAGCCCCTGAAAATTTGGGGGGGGGGTTCGTCCAGGGGGGGCCGAGAAAAAAGGGGGTTCCCAAAACGTGTTTTTAACATTGAGTTTTCCATAGGGCGGTTGGCCTCACTTTTAGCCCGAACGGCTGAATGGATTTGCACGAAACTTGGCAAAATTGTAGGGACTGGTAGCCCGATGTGCCTTTTGTAGGTCTCAATATATGTGCTCCAGTGGATTTTGAGAAATTAACGTTTAAAAAAAGATATATATCTGTAACAGCGGACCGGGCAGCTCCCCGGTTCGCGGACCAGGGCGCGTACCAGAACTTCGCGTAGCGAAGCTGATTGGCTCTCCGGCGTCTGTCAACATTCCAAACAGTCCGGAGCGGCCGCCATCTTGTCTCTCGGTAGGATTGAGAGACAAGAGGAGGCCAAAACAAAGGGGGAAATAACCATAAGGGGGCATAGTAGATCCTCCCTGACCCCCTAGGTTTAATGTGGAGGCTTTAAAAGGGCCCCGCGGGGCAAAAAAAAAAAAATTTTTTTTTGTTTTTTTGCGTGGGTAGCGCCCGGTCCGCGAACCGGGAAGCGTTCTGGGCAGCGTACTACAATGAAAAATGAATGATAGACTTTTCAAATGCTGTATGTTAATTGATTGTTGGTTTTGTTGATTATTTTTTATTTTCTTTATTTTTTAAGCATTTTTTTTATTGTGATTGTGTTTCATAATTTCTTAAACTTTCTAACATTTCATTGTCAGAAATTTCATAATTATCATGGAATATACATTGTAGTCTCTGAGGGTGTAAAATGTCCTCATTTGCAAGGAGGTTATCTACTGCTTGTACACATTGCAGTAGTTCATTGTCCCAAGTTTCATCGAAAAATTCAATATCATTTTCATCAATGATTTCTTGGCTGCTCTCTTGCAGGACAATTTGAAATTCAACTTTCTGTTCGCCTTCCATTTTGCCTGAAATTTAGATTAAAAAAATATATATTAGTAGAGATAGGGCACTGTTGGGATTAATTTTAGATAGGCAGTTTTTATCAGTGAATTTATCTTTGGGCAGTGTATAGTATCAGAGTGGAAGTAGGATGATAAAAAAGTGTATGTGATTTAACGTAAGTAAATTCATAATTATACAAGAGAAGCCTAACTCCATCCATAACTATAACAGAGAAGTCTATCTAAATCTATAACTACTACAGAGGGAAAGATTATAACTATCAGAAAAAGTTTACCATATTAACTTATAGTGCACAATATACTTCAGTTTTAAAAATAAAAACTTACCTTTAGAAAGAAGTTGAAGGAATTAGTGAAAATACTATTGAAATGTACACCAAGAAGTAGTAGTCAAAATGGCTGTGTTTTCTTCTCTTCCTTTATATATATTGAGGTATATAACCAATGAAATGTCAGGTAAAAAAAGTAGAAAATGAAAGTAACATTTTCATTGGTTGTCAATTCCAACACTTCAGATGTGTTTTGTGAAGTAATTTACCTCAGGGTATTTAGAGAGGTCTACAGGCTAAATGGCTCAATGGAATTCCAATCAAATTTGTGAAAATGGTAGGGATTGGTATGTAGTATGAGCTAATCTATATTTGGTGAAATTGTCTCCAGTGGCTTTTCTGTGAACTACTTTCCCACCTTTTTTGATGGTGCGCTTCCCAGGGAGCGACCCGGTACGCGAACCGTTGAGCGCCTCGGTTCGCGGACCTTAAGCGTTCCGGGAGTCCACCATTTTGTGTTTCGGTCGAATTAAGATACAAGATGGAGGGCAAATAATGTTCAGAATGGGTAGAAGGGGGCACGGTAGAGTTATCTTGACCCCCTAGGTTTTGTGAGGGTGGCTGAGGAGGCTTATATGTGCGAAAAAAAAACATTTTTTTTAAAAATTTCGCGAGGTTAGCTCCCGGTTCGCGTACCGGGTAGCGCCCCAGGGAGCGTACTTTGTTGAAAATTAGTGAAAAATGTTAGAGTAAAATAATAATTGTGAGTGATTAGATGTAGGGTAGCTCTGAGAAGAGCTTTTGGGTTTATGGTACATTTAGGTACTTATAAGTAGGTACCAATGCACATTCTTAAATTCAGAGTGAAAATTCTGTTGCCCTCATCTGAGAAGTGAACTCCATCTCCTCTGTAGATATCTTGCATGTAGTAACGCAAGTTATTGTTGTACAGGGAGCCCATTCCATGGTCTCTCATGTAAGCTGAAACAGATTTGTTTACATGCTTCCTCGACTTCTCAATTTGTGGACAAAATTGGTTTGACCACCTCCATTTCTGTCTTTGGCATATATTTGAATATACCAAGGCAGTCTGAGGAAAAAGTGCCATTAATTGCTCAAAGGTGTCCTTTAAAAGCATTTCCAGACCTACACCAGTCAAAGTGCCCAAGTCATTACCTCCACAGTGCACAATTAACAGGTCAGGTTTGGGCAAATGCATAAAGGTTTTCACCAATGGTATCAATTGGTGACATTTTAATCCTCTGTGGCCAAACCACTTAATTTACACATCTTGTAAATTGAGGTTAGGTAAATTCCTGTTTTCAACGTACCTTTGAGCCCAGTGAATATAACTATGTCCAACAATCCAGACAGAAAACATGGTGAGAGAAGGTTCTCCTGCAGTCAGATGAAGTGTGGCAATGAAATGGCAGTTGAAAAAATGAGAGTGTAAAATGAAAAAAAACTGTGGAGTTTCTGTGTTCATGAAGCAGTAACAGTGATTGGTGGATTTTGATTGCTGAAAACAGAAAGTTAGGGTGCACGGATGTGTTCTTTGAAAGATGTATTTTGAGTGGTCAATAAAAAATCATTAAATGAAAGAATGCACTGGATATGCAGGTGCACTGAGAGTTCAGAGTTCAATTGCAACATTGTTGTGTGAACTTGCAAACAACAGAGGTCTTCCAAGAGGTGGTTGCCATGCAGAAAAGGCAGAAAGGGCAGAGGGGGGAAGGGTTTTCATTTGAAAAAAAGTGAGGGAAGAGTTTTGATTGGGTGACATGAGAGATATGTGTGAAGAATTACAGCATTTCTGTGCTTTTGATAGCTGCAGACTCTGAAGTGCATACCTTTTGCTCTGCTGAAGACAAATTGGTGTGTTTCTGAGACTGTTTTCAAACTCAAAGTATTTGCTAAGGTGAGAAAATATTTCTTTAATTTAGATAGAGAATAGTGTGCTTTAAGGAGAAAATTATGAATTATGTTGGGCAAATTGCTTGTAAATATGCTCCCACCTGTGCATGGAAAATTTAGATTTTGAATGTTTGTGTTACATAGCCATGTTAAAAGTGATACAAACATGCTGCAAAGGCAATCAAAAATACGCTTTTATGTGTCTTAAGGACATTTTAAGTAATTTTCCCATGTGCAGTGTTTTGAAATTATGATTTGAAAATCGTTTTTGGGGAAAAGGAATTGTTTTTAAATTTATGACAAGGACATAATGGTGTATGCTTCTTTATAAGGCAATTGACTGTCCCTGATGTTATTTGTCCCATTTTAATGTAAGACCTTTCTCTGTGGCGCAAATTGCTTGTAAATATGCTCCCACCTGTGCATGGTAAATTTAGATTTTAAATGTTTGTGTTACATAGCCATGTTAAAAGTGACCCAACCATGCTGGAAAGGCAATCAAAAAACGCTTTCATGTGTCTTAAGGACATTTTAAGTCATTTTCCCATGTGCAGTGTTTTGAAATTATGATTTGAAAATCGTTTTTGGGGAAAAGGAATTGTTTTTAAATTTATGACAAGGACATAATGGTGTATGCTTCTTTATAAGGCAATTGACTGTCCCTGATGTTATTTTTCCCATTTTAATGTAAGACCTTTCTCTGTGGCGCAAATTGCTTGTAAATATGCTCCCACCTGTGCATGGCAAATTTAGATTTTGAATGTTTGTGTTACATAGCCATGTTAAAAGTGATACAAACATGCTGCAAAGGCAATCAAAAAACGCTTTTATGTGTCTTAAGGACATTTTAAGTAATTTTCCCATGTGCAGTGTTTTGAAATTATGATTTGAAAATCGTTTTTGAGGTAAAGGAATGTTGTTAAAATTTATGTGCGCCATATGCCCCCAAATTTCTTTTTCAAGGGTGCAGCAGGGTGTTATTGAGACACCCCTGCACCTTTGGAAAAATTCCTAATTTGCGATGAGCCAATTGTTAATCGCAAATTGCACCTTCATTTATATGAGCCTCCTAGCCCATGGAAATGAATGGGTAATTTGCAATTAGCAATTTGCTCATCGCAAATTTGGAATGGTAAAGAATCGCTATTTATTCCTTAAAATTCGCTATTTTGGAAATGCAAAATAGTTATATGATACATATGGCGGTTGATGTCTAACAAGATAAGAAGCTTAGGGATACATTTATGATGACTGGCGCAATGAAGTGGACATCACTTACTTCATTGGTAGAGCTTTACATGTATTATGTCCTCTGTATTCTTCATCAAGCGTAACTTTAATCTGCAATCCTGAGTAGGCCTCACCTTAAACAACCCTCTGGATAGGCCACATCTTATTGTCATCCTGAATTAATCATTTAAAATGCTAGGGACAGATTTATGATAGGTGTATGCCTCTTTTGCGCCACTTAGAAAACACTGTCCATGGGGAAATGACTTAAAATGTCCTTAAGACACATGAATGTGTTTTTTTAAAGCGTTTGCAATTTTTTTGGGTCACTTTTAACATGGCTATGTGACTCAAACAGTCAAAATCTAAATTCGCCATGCACAGGTGGGAGCATATTTACAAGGAATGTGCTCCATGGGGAAAGGTCTTATAATGTAATATGGGAAAAATGACATCAGAGACACTGAAATGCCTTATAGAGAAGCATACACCATTATGTCCTTGTCAGAAATTTGCAAACCATTACTTTTCCCCAAAAACGATTTTCAAATCATAATTTGAAAACACTGCACATGTGGAAATGACTTAAAATGTCCTTAATTCAAAATTTGCTATTCCTTATTTTGCGATTGCACTGAAGGATTTGCAAATTTTGCGATTCCTTAAATGCAATGTATCAAACAAAAAATATGTAAAAAATGATATTAAGGATTTGGAAACTACCACCAACTTCTAGTTTGTGGTAATTTACGAATTCTTTTCAAAAAGCATTTTTTTCCAAAAAACAAAAGGTCCCATATGACGCCCATACATGCCCTTAGGGCATGTATGTGTGCCATATGCCCCCAAATTTCTTTTTCAGGGGTGCAGCAGGGTGTTCTTGAGATACCCCTGCACGCTTGAAAAAATTCCTATTTTGTGATGAGCTAATTGCTAATCGCAAATTGCAACCTTCATTCCTATGAGCCTCCTAGCCCATGGAAATGAATGGGTAATTTGCAATTAGCAATTTGCTCATTGCAAATTAGGAATGGTAAAGAATTGCTATTTATTCCTTAAAATTTGCTATTTAGGAAATGCAAAATAGTTTGATGGTACATATGGTGGTTCATCTGTAACAAGATAAGAAGCTTAGGGATACATTTATGATGACTGGCGCAATAAAGTGGACATTACTTACTTCATTGGTAGGCCTTTACATGTATTATCTCCTCTGTATTCTTCATCAAGCGTAACTTTAATGTGCAATCCTGAGTAGGCCTCACCTTAAACAAACCTTTGGATAGGCCACACCTTATTGTCATCCTGGATTAATCATTTAAAATGCTAGGGACAGATTTATGATAGGTGTATGCCTCTTTTGTGCCACTGTGCGTCACTTTTATGATGCAGCGGCGGTGCTAATTTGCAATTAGCAATTTGCTCATTGCAAATTAGGAATGGTAAAGAATTGCTATTTATTCCTTAAAATTTGCTATTTAGGAAATGCAAAATAGTTTGATGGTACATATGGTGGTTCATCTGTAACAAGATAAGAAGCTTAGGGATACATTTATGATGACTGGCGCAATAAAGTGCACATTACTTACTTCATTGGTAGGCCTTTACATGTATTATCTCCTCTGTATTCTTCATCAAGCGTAACTTTAATCTGCAATCCTGAGTAGGCCTCACCTTAAACAAACCTCTGGATAGGCCACACCTTATCGTCATCCTGGATTAATCATTTAAAATGCTAGGGACAGATTTATGATAGGTGTATGCTTCTTTTGTGCCACTGTGCGTCACTTTTATGATGCAGCAGCGGTGCAAAAGATTTGCTATGAGGCGACAAAATTACAAATTGATGCATTTAGGCAGATATGTCATGGTGTAAAAAAAACGTACCACATGAAACCGATGCAGCAGTGATGCAAAAGATGCACCATGTCGCAAGACAGGCCTCACTTGGGGCCATATGTATCAAGCTAATTAGCATTCGCAAAGATCAAAATTCTACGAATTTCGGCCTTTGCGAATGTTAATTAGACAAATGGTATGTATCAAACAAGTTTGATGCAAAATAAGGAGTAGCAAAATTTGCTATTCCTTATTTTGCAATTGCACTGAAGGATTTGCAAATTTTGTGATTACTTAAATGCAATGTACGCATTTATCTGCACAGAGGCACTTTGGAGGATTTCTTGGACGCTGACCCTGTGGTATTCCTTGTACCCTTCAGGACCCAGCAGGACGACTCGCCGCACCCGCTCCGCGGGTGCCGCTTCGCTGTCTTGGACACCGGCCACCGGGTGAGTGCGGTCAGCGGGGCTGCGAGCGTGCAGGGGACTCCATTGCCCAGGAGCCCCTGCGAGACCTTTGATTGACATCCGGTCCGCTCTCCCTGCTGCCGCCCCCCGCCCCTGGCTGTTTTAAAAACCCTCTTTCTCTCTTCACCTGCGGGACGCATTTATCTGCACAGAGGCACTTTGGAGGATTTCTTGGACGCTGACCCTGTGGTATTCCTTGTACCCTTCAGGACCCAGCAGGACGACTCGCCGCACCCGCTCCGCGGGTGCCGCTTCGCTGTCTTGGACACCGGCCACCGGGTGAGTGCGGTCAGCGGGGCTGCGAGCGTGCAGGGGACTCCATTGCCCAGGAGCCCCTGCGAGACCTTTGATTGACATCCGGTCCGCTCTCCCTGCTGCCGCCCCCCGCCCCTGGCTGTTTTAAAAACCCTCTTTCTCTCTTCACCTGCGGGACGCATTTATCTGCACAGAGGCACTTTGGAGGATTTCTTGGACGCTGACCCTGTGGTATTCCTTGTACCCTTCAGGACCCAGCAGGACGACTCGCCGCACCCGCTCCGCGGGTGCCGCTTCGCTGTCTTGGACACCGGCCACCGGGTGAGTGCGGTCAGCGGGGCTGCGAGCGTGCAGGGGACTCCATTGCCCAGGAGCCCCTGCGAGACCTTTGATTGACATCCGGTCCGCTCTCCCTGCTGCCGCCCCCCGCCCCTGGCTGTTTTAAAAACCCTCTTTCTCTCTTCACCTGCGGGACGCATTTATCTGCACAGAGGCACTTTGGAGGATTTCTTGGACGCTGACCCTGTGGTATTCCTTGTACCCTTCAGGACCCAGCAGGACGACTCGCCGCACCCGCTCCACGGGTGCCGCTTCGCTGTCTTGGACACCGGCCACCGGGTGAGTGCGGTCAGCGGGGCTGCGAGCGTGCAGGGGACTCCATTGCCCAGGAGCCCCTGCGAGACCTTTGATTGACATCCGGTCCGCTCTCCCTGCTGCCACGCCCCCTTGTCTTACCTGTCCACTTACTTATTGTCCCTTCACTCCCGCGGCGCGGGACGCAGCCCGGGGCGAAGACCGGGCAAAGAGCGGGCCGTTTGAGGCCGTTCGAGGACTAAGAGGACTGGGCTGGGCCACCCCCCCTTGTTGGTACATTTTACAGTTTTATTGTTGTTTGTATTGTTATTTATTCACTTGTACCCTGTAAAATGTGCTCACGGGGTAGTCGGAGCAAAACCCTCACGGCTGCTAGCAATTGTAATCGAACCTTGGATGATTTCTTGGTCAAGACCAATTTGGCCATTGACGAAGAAATTAGCAAAATGCAGCACAAGGTCTCCCTAGAACTTGATGCTGCAAGAAGGCTGTCAGAACATATTGCCAACACAAAAAAATCATCCTTGGGAAATATCGCATCTGCCCGTACTCCTGATCGTACCATAGCTCCTCGGCCCTTAATAGTAACAACGGCAGCTATTCATCCCGCACCGCCATCAACCCTAATAAATTCCCCCCCCATCCCCACTCCACATTCAGTGCAGCAAAGCAAAGCCCTTGCCCCACTAATTAAAGGCATAGGCACTATTTCTTCTTTCTTTTCTAAAACTAACCTAGTTACCAAATCGGGTAGTGCTAAGAAAGCAGCAACCCTTAAAAAGAAATGTTTAGCGAGGTCCATTTATGCACGAAAGAAAGCCAAAATGGCAAGATCACAGTTTTTTAATCACAGACGTACCATGGGCTCTCTTGGGGCGAAAGTTGATAGCCAGAATATAGCTCCTAGCGGTATGGGGGGGGAACACGTTCCCAGTTCTCCTAGCCTGGTGGAAGATACCATCCTTGTCATCTCTCCAGAGTTGAAAAGTGTGGTTAATCCAGAGTGTCGGGAGAGCTGTCCCGTGAAAGGAAGGGAGGGGGATGAAGAATTCCTCAAGTTAGTTTGGGGTACGCTTAAGCAATTACTATCCCCTTTGGAATTAAGACTCTCCCGCATAGAGAACAATCTGTTGGAAATGGACAGGACAATAGTCACCCTGGCTAGTTTAAGCCTAAAAAGCATGGAAGCTAAGCTTCCATGTGTAACTGACCCTGTTCTCCAACTTAAGGCACCTGTAACCATACCATCTCTCCCACATGTACCTGTAAGTAATCCTGTGACCGAGTTAGTATCAAAACCAACACCTAAGCCCCGCACCATTATTCCCAATCCTGCAGTACCTACCCCTAGTTTAGTTGTCCCTTTATCTCCTCCTTTGCAAAAATCAGCCATTAGACAGAATCTTGTCCCAAGAGTAGTAGCCCACCAACATTCAAGGCCAGAACGTACGAAACATCTACCTCGACAGGCTACCCGCTCTAACTTTCGTGGAGGGTTTATTGACCTTCCCCCTGAAGCAGGGTCCTATGTCATCATTTTAGCTGGTGTTCCTGAATTGGACCCTCATTCCCAGGAGAATGATCTTTCCCTAAAAAACAAGGTCATTCACTGGCTTAATACTAATGCCCAGCTCCCTGGTCAGCATAGAAGTAGTGTCCTAATGGTACGGAGAGTGCCTTGGATAGGCCCCACGCATAAGTCTATAGCGGGTGACTGTGTTGTGGTATCCTTTGCCGACCCTCACTCAGCCCAGCATCTCTGTACATGGCCTTCCCATGGAGCTAATTCCACCATTGTCGTGAGGCCCCTTACTTTTTTCTACCCTCCTAGACATCAACCTATGAAGAACACTCTATGGTCAAATGTTCAGCACCCTAGACAGCCAGCTTATATGGCTGATGGGTACACCCAGCACAATTGGTGGCAGGGGGTACCGATATCAAATAGGTTTGGTTGTCTGGAGGATGTCGACTGACATGGGGGGTCGGTCGACATATCGCCATTAAATAACCTCCCGCTTACTCAGGATACAGGCTCATTTACCACCCCCGTAAAATCTGGTGTAAGTCCAACTTCTTCCAGAAATTTGACGAATTCTCCCTATACTAGGGAGGTAGCTCAACCCACCATTCTAACCTCGTTAAGTTGTGGACCCATTATGTCTGGAAACCTGTATTCACCGCCAGACCCTAGCGTTGTTCCGGCTATGTCTGGGGTTGACGCGCAGGGACTGGCTTCCATCCACCTAGTAAACGGTATGGATAACCCATTGAGAGTGGTATCATGGAACATTGCAGGGCTAAGGGGACGCCTGGATAATGATGATTGGACTAACTTTATCGACCTGTATGATATCATTATCTTCCAGGAAACTTGGTCAACAGTCCCCTTATATAGGGTGGGTTACCTTAATTTCTCAAAACCCGCCACTCCGAGTATTAAGGGTAGGGCCTCAGGTGGATTAACCATCTGGATTAAAAATAATCTGGGCTTTTATGGCAAGGAAACCTTGGTAGAGAGCCTGGACCTTCTGTGTATCACCTTGAGCAAGGTTAATGCCATCGATCTCTTTTTGGTTAATGTTTATGCTCGTGGCTGCCAGGGTGGGAGGAAACAAACTGTCACATCCCACCTTGACCTGGCACTGAAGAACCTCACTGCCGATAAGATCGTTATGGTAGCGGGCGATTTGAATTCCTCCTTTGAGCCTATACTTACTTTGGCTGAGGACGTGGGCGCTGAGGAGGACACAGCTTGGAATATTCCTCCGTTAACTATCTCTAAGGGAGTCAGGGGTACTGAGGCAGCACTTCATTGGCTGGGCCTCTGTTTGGAACGGGGCCTTCGGGCTGTCAATGGGCGCACGCGCTCTGATAGATTAGGGACACATACTTTTGACAATGGCTTAAGCTCCAGCCGTATCGACTACATTTTGATCAATATTGAATTTTGGTCGATTGTGCGCGATATGGTGGTAGAGCCCCGTCCAGAGAGTGACCACAATCCTCTCTCACTCGAGATTTTGGTCACCGGCCTGGGTGAGCAAGCCTGTGGAACTAATTGCCTGACATCTGACGTGGTCCTGTGTGACAATAGACGACGCGTAAAGTGGACCAGAGTGTTGGATGATCCAGCGCTTATTGCCGAGTTAGAGGAGAAGGTCAGGAGCACGAGGAGTAAGATGCCATCACTATCCTCTTTTGGTGCAGTTGACCCAGCCTTTATCAATCTCCATGAGGAGTGTTTTATGAGTTTAAAAAACCTCCTTACTAAGCCCTCTAAAGCCGCCCCCATTAAGGCGCACAAAAAATGGTATGACAAGAGCTGCAGAGTAGCTCATAGCAGCCTAATAGAGGCTGTCAAGGCTAGGAACACCGCAGATATTAGGGTTGCTAGGCAGCGTTATAAACAAACTCTTTGGGTGGCCAAGAGGGATTGGGACGACTCTTACTGGCTCGCTCTTCTTAGGGCCTGTGAGTCCTCCAATCCAACTGAATTTTGGCTGATTGTGAGGAGGGGAAGGGCTTCAGTCGCCCAAACACCCAATAATCACGTGTCAGCGCAATCTTGGGTTAAATTCTTTGCAGCACAATTTAATGACCCAAATATAGCCCTAGATCACACAATAGCAACCATCCCACAGAGTCCTCTATATTTGCCAGGAGATAGACTTATCTTTCTGGAAACTGATGCCTCACAAGCCTTGGAGTCAGTCCAGTCGGGAAAAGCCCCTGGCCTCGATGTCATTCCCGCTGATCTTTTTAAGCTAAATCCTGGTTTATGGGTCCCTTATATCACGCAATTGGCTAATTACATAGCCGCAGGCGCAGAGATCCCAAAATCCTGGAAAGGTGCGGAAATCCTGCCAGTATATAAGAAGGGTGATCGCTCCATCCCAAATAATTATCGGCCAATCAGTCTGATCGATGCACTTCAGAAGATTGTGTCTAGGATGATTTTAGTAAGAATCCAGGAATGGATCGACACCAATAACATACTTTCTCCTATGCAGGCAGGATTCAGGTTTGGCATTAGTACTATTGACCAGGTTCTGCGGTTCTCACTTCTTTTCTGGAAAGTGGTCTTGCTGGGTGGTGGCGTAATTTACGCCGCGTTTGTCGACCTTAAGTCTGCTTTTGACTTAGTTCCAAGGAAGAAGCTATGGGAAGCTCTTAGATCAATGGGTCTTCCCTTAGAGCTTTTGAGTTTCGTTCAGCGCTTACACGAGGATAATTTCGCCCAGGTAAGATGGGGCAGCCAGGGCCAGGTAACAGAGTGTTTCCCTGTACAACGTGGGGTGCGACAAGGTTGTGTCTTGGCACCCACCCTGTTCCTCTTGTTTATTAATCAGGTCATCGATTATTTTAACAATATCCAGTCCGATGCACCAATGTTGGGTGGTCGCAAATATCCTATGCTTATATTTGCTGACGACACCCTCCTTCTTTCTAAAACAAGAGGAGGGCTCCAGGTTGCCCTGAATAGATTTTCGGAGTTTTGTAATGCAAACGACCTACAAATAAATGTTGAAAAGACCAAATTTATGGTCTTTTGTAAGAAAACCCCCCCAACCTGTACGGTGTCTCTAAACGGGGTCCAACTTGAGCAGGTCAAAGTTATGACTTATCTTGGTGTGACTCTTGATCAGCATCTTGATTGGAACTCCCAACTGGAGACATCTAAATTAAAATTTAATAGGCTGGCCGGTTGTTTGGTTCTTGAGCAAAAGAACTCGTTTACAAAACGTATCACCCCCGCCCTTAAGATCTATGAGGCAAAAGTCCTTTCCGCAACCCTATATGGAGCCGAAGTCTGGGGTCATAAAGATCTATCAGGTTTGGCTGTGGCACAAAATAGGTTCCTACGGAACCTGGTTGGTCTTCCACAGTCTGCACCTATAAAACCTTTGCTACTAGACCTAGGTTGTAGACCAATTAATGATCTGGCCCAGTATCGTATAGTGTCACTCTGGCGTCGCCTTTGGTCCACTCCCGAGCTTAGTCTCTTTGCCCGGGAACTGGACGAGGTTAAATCACTATGGGGCGCGCAAAAACTACACTGGTTTAGGGAAGTTAGAATCACCCTACATATGATGGGCCTTCCAGAGCTCTGGTCAAATCCAGGGGGGTCCACATTTCCATCCAAATCTGAGTTTAAAGCTCTTTTTTGGGCATGGAAAAAATCTATTTTGGTATCCCAATCCCTGGACACTAATTTAACAGGAATATTTCTGTCGCACAAGGTCACTCCTGCACTAGAGCAGTATTGGGATTTGATACCCAAGGTGTTAGATCGTAAGCTTTATCATCAGTTTCGTACTGGCACCTTGCCAGTCAACTCCTTTACTGCTAAATGGGATTCGAAGTCAGGAAGCAAATGTCCTTGGTGTTTGGACCAGGAAGAAAGCATTGGTCATCTCTTCTTTGGTTGCCCTGTTTATCGTGATCCTAGGAATAAGTGGCTAAAACCCATCTGTGCATCCCTGAATTGTAGTGGTTCTCGTGATGCACTTAGGAAAATGCAAGTAATAAGATCTGAAATAGTGGTGATTTGTGTTGCAAGATTCCTGGGATGGTCTTGGCTGATTCGAATTAAGAAACTGAACGCACCCTTGCATTGATCGTTCCATTTTGATGTATTTTATGTATACTGTCATGCTTGTGCTTTTTTAGTACAAGGGATTGCTAGTGAATTTTATAGTGTATATGATTGTGTATTGTCTTTTATGAATTTTTACCATTCGAAATAAAGACTAATCGAAATCGAAATCAAACAAAAAATATGTAAAAAAATGACATTAAGGATTTGGAAACTACCACCAACTTCTAGTTGGTGGTAATTTGTGAATTCTTTTCAAAAAGCTTTTTTTCCAAAAAACAAAAGGTCCCATATGACGCCCATACATGCCCTTAGGGCATGTATGTGCGCCATATGCCCCCAAATTTCTTTTTCAGGGGGTGCAGCAGGGTGTTCTTGAGACACCCCTGCACCCTTGGAAAAATTCCTAATTTGTGATGAGCTAATTGCTAATCGCAAATTAAACCTTCATTCCTATGGGCCTCCTGCTGCATGGAAATGAATGGGTAATTTGTAATTAGCAAATAGGTCATCGCAAACTAGGAATGGTAATGAATCGCTATTTATTCCTTAAAGTTCGCTATTTAGGAAATGGAAAAAACTTTGATGATACATATGGCGGTTCATCTCCAACAAGATAAGAAGCTTAGGGATAGATTTATGATGACTGGTGCATCACCAGGTATGTGTCAGTCATCCTGCGCCGCTGTTCCGCCACCCATGGTGTGCTGCATTTACAATGCGGGGCATCATGGGGCAAAAATGGCACAGATGCGTGACGTATCTGTGCTGTAAAGGTAGTGATTGCTGGAGTTGTATCGCAAGTGCGATGCAGCTCAAGCAAGGCTCAGGGGTGCCCCATCTCCACAATGTTGCGTCAAGACCTATGCCTGCTTAAAGCAGGCGCAGGGTTTTGACGAAGCTTTCTCCTATCTAATTGTAAATACGGCACAACATGGGTGGCAGAGTAGTGGTGCACGTTAACTGGTGCATGCCTGGGGATGTGCCATTTAACATAAATCTGCCCCTTTACATTTAAGTATGTGCAGGACACACAGAGTCGGTGAGGCTTATCCAAGGTTAAGAAGAGATGAGTCCTGTTCACTGAAAATTTAGACATAGTCTTCACCTGCTCAGCATTGCTGGACATGGCTAAATAATAGCTGCAAAATATTACTCTTGTTAAACAATTTTACTATTTTAATCTCTGAGATTTGTCTCTTACTCTGCAACATCTCATTGTTGTTATCTTTCTTTAAAGATAAAGACAACATCAACATGAGCGACAATCTGCAATCAGTTGATTTTGACCTCATCATTGAACTTGTAATTGAAACATCAGTGGATGTTGATCCTTTGGATGATTTAAATCCTGAGGATGAAGAAGAGCGTGATGAGGATGCAGATTTGTCCGAATTATATGACATAGGGTGGGAAGCTGACCTGCTTGAGCCTATGGAAATATAAACATTTATTTTTAAAATTTATAATTAATAAAAAGTAAAAATGTAAACCGTTTAATTTAAAAATAAAGACACCTTCAAAAACAGGTTATGTGTAGTGTCTTCAATAAAATATTAAAATATGCTCATAAAATTAGATCAGATTCACATATAAAATAGCACAGGTAACAAAAATATAAATGTCATTTCTTTTCTGCTATTTCTGTATTGTAAATTTGCCAATGACTAAAAAATCTTCTAATTAAAATGTCAAGTAGTGTGTTAAGTTTTTGATCACTGTTATTGATTTACTGTTTGGTAATAATGGTTAATAACATTTTTTATTATATTTTACCACAGATTCAACTGCAGATCATTTCAAGATTTCACCATGCCAACAATAGAAAGACAGAGAAAGGCTGCAAAACGTCAAAGACAGCAGGTGAAAGAAAATAAGCAGCAGTCCTCTAACAAAAAGATTTGTCAAGTCACGAAGAAAGCACCGGGTAAGAGCACAAAATATTTCATAAGAAATATGTGTAGTAAAAAAAATATTACTACAGAAAATGTTTCAGTCCATAAAACGAGAAGGAATTCAAATGGAAAGGAAAGGCCAATCAAAAATGTTACTGCTAGAGCAAGAGATAACTCTGTGCATGATAGTAGAAGGAAACAACAGTTTAGGGAGATTCGTAAACGAATGTTCCGCAACAGGATAATTGGCAATTTGTTAAAAAATATTAAGAAAGGTCAACAGAAACTGGTTTTTTATAAGAGAAAAAAAAAAGTTGAGAAAGTTATTGATCAGGCATTTGAAATTAAACGTAAGTTATTTATTTTGATAATCAATAGAATTAGGAAGCTAAACAAGGCAATTTATGATTTCAAAAGAAATAGTAGATGGAAGAGAATAGTTAATAGTAGTAATTTTTGTGAAGTTTTTTCTGGAGAATGGATGCACAGTTCAAGCTGTGAGGCATTTTTTAATGAGGAGAGTTATTTCCAGGATAATGATTTGGTGCATGCAGTTGACACCAGTGGTCGTGCTTATGAAGTGAAAGATGGTTGTCCAGTTGAAAAAGAAAAACTTGTGACAACAGAGACAGAAGAGGTGTTAGGTAATGAGGTTTTAGGAAGACGTGCTAAGGGTCCTGTCTACACCTGGAAGTGTAGTAGTATTTGTAGTGTGCGACAGGATTCCATCAATTTGCTTTGTGATTTTGTACGGTCATTTAATAAGAAAAGTTTGAAGCAGAAAATAAGGTTGTTGCAAGAATTAGATCCTTGCAGAGTGAGAGAAGTGACAGGTTTGCATGGTCATTCACTGGCTTGTCTTTCCAGGAGAGTATGCCAGAGTGTTTTTCATCATTTCAGGATGCTAGCAGTGCATCATAATAAAGTGAGGAAATTAGTTAGAATGTTGTATTATGCTAAGAGTGCAGCAATTATGCTTAAACAATTATGCGCTGCTCTTTTGCATGGTTCTGAAGTAGATGTGAAGAATATTTGTGAAGAAATTGAGTTTTGTTACTTTGGAAGTAAAGAGGAGAATGTTGAAATTGACCAAGAAGAAGAGGGTAATGTGGAAGATAGTGTACAGGTTTCCAGTACAGATAATTTCCAGAGGGAAATTGCCACGTTTGAGGTGAAATCAAGTGAGAGGCCAAATTTCACTTGTGTGTGTTGTCGACGCACTTATTATAAGAATCAGACTAAGTTAGTGGATTTATATGCAAAAAGTGAAAGGGAAAATAATAGTGAATGGAAGGATTTCGCAACATACTTGATGGTAGAAAATTGTTTTGATTTGGGATTGGATCAACGTGTGTGTACTTATTGTTGTTGCAAATTAAATCAAAACCAGATGCCTGCTAGAGCAGTTCATAATAATCTGGAATTGGTTGAGATTCCTTCTGAATTGAAGGATTTAAATACTTATGAATCTATTTTGATTCAAAGTATCCATCCCTTTCAGGCTATTGTAAGAATGGAGCCAAAGACAGGGAAATTGCCTCCATCAGATTTACAGAGAGGATTAAAGGGAAGAGTTGTTTATTTGCCTCTAGATTTGAAGAAAAACATTAACACAATTGGAGTAGAAAAAGTGGAAGAGGAACCTCTGGTTATCTTAGTTAATGGGGTTCCGACAAAGAATAAGAAAATATGGCAAGATTTAGTAGATGTTAGGAAAGTTAAAAAGGCAACATTGTATTTGAAAAAAAATAATAAATACTATAAGAATGTATATGTTGCAGAAGAGGAAGTAAGTGAGGAAGAGGATAGCGATTTGTGTGCTGGTCAAATTGAGAAAGTAGAACCCTCTACTAGTGAAGAAATATATGAACATTATAGTGTTCATCCTTTGCATTCCAAGGAAGTCATGGGGAATGCTATTGAGTTGTTTCAAATGAAACAAGCCAAAGGGAGTCCCATTAGTGTTTGGGAGGAAAGTTTGGAAGCTCGGTGTTTCCCACAGCTTTTTCCAACAGGTCAGGGAGGAAGATATGATGAGCGACCTCATCAAATTCCTGCTTCTGAATACCGGACTTTGCGATTGTATGCAGGAGATGCTAGGTTTCGACAATGCATTCCTTATTTGTTTCATCTCCTGTTTGAAAGCGATCTGTCTGGACTGTCATATGCAGTGAACCACATCTTGAAAAGTGGTATACACATGCAAAACATCTCGGCAAGTGACTTTATGGATAAAGTCAATGTCCAAGACAGTATTTTGGATTCTCACCTGATTAATCTCATGGCGTGTCAGCGTGGTACTAATGAGTACTGGTACCGTCGTCATGGTGATTTAAAATGTATGCTGAGGAACTTAGGTACTCCCACATGGTTCCTCACTCTGAGCTGTGCCGAGTATGGCTGGGAAGACTTACTTGAATTTCTACGAGAGGCAAATGCTAACGTAGATAACATCGAATTCAAGACACCCGGAGAACTGTGCTCTTTGGATCCAGTCAATGTATGTAGGTACTTCAATCATAGATTTGAAGCTATGATGTCTTTCATCATGAATAAGAAGAATCCACCTCTTGGAGAGGTGTTGGATTTCTTCTGGAGAAAGGAGTACCAAGCAAGAGGTGCTCCTCATATACATATGTTGCTGTGGATCAAGGATGCACCTAAATTTGGAACGGATCCAGAAGACTCAGTGATGAATTTCATCCAACAGTATTCTACGTGTGCTGTTCCAAACGCAAAGGAGAAGAAAAGCCTAAGAGAAAAAGTTCTGCGTTTCCAAAGCCATCGATGTGGAAAGTACTGCCGTCGTAAATTCCGAAACAAGGACAAGTTCTACACCAAATGTCGTTTCGGCTTTCCACGACCGGTGATTTCTAAAGGAAGAGTAAACAGTTTGATGTCTTCGCTGCGACACAATGTCATGAAGAAATCACCTAAAAGCACATACAATTTGAAGAGGAACGAAGAGTCCAAGTACATCAATGACTACAACCCGCTGATTTTGTCCATGTGGAATGCTAACATGGATATACAGTTTGTGGCTGATAATTGTATGGCTGTGGCTCGGTATGTGACGTCTTACATCACCAAAAAAGAGAAGACAGAATTGAAGGATATGTGGGAGGACATTTCCCATGAAAAGAGCCTCAGCAAGAAGTTGTACAGTTTCAGTCTGAAGATGTTGTCGCATCGAGAAATCGGAGCTTACGAATGCTCTGACCGGTTGTCTTCAGCAAGTCTCTATGCCAAGTCCAGGAGTATCGTTTGGGCGAGTCTTGGTCTTGCTGCAACGCGTAATCGAGTTCTGAAACCTGTGCGGGAAATTGAGTATTTGGCGGAAAAGGAGCCAAACAGTACCGACATTTTGAAGACCAACATGTTGGATACATATTATCCAAATCGAAGAATTCACCTTGAGAATGTTTGTCTGTATGAGGTTCTTCAAAATTACATATTCAAGAGGAACATCAAAGAAGATACTGAGAAAGGAGTGTATGCTGTAATAGGAAGTGAGGGATGTCTGGTCAAGCAAAGAAAATGCCACTTGGTAAACCATCGAAAATTGAGTGGCGAATCTCCTGAAAAAAAGGAGTTTTTCTATTTAGCACTTTTGCAACTTTTCAAGCCTTGGCGTGCAGAAGAGGAACTGCTTGGAGATTTTCTCTGTTACGAAGACTCTTTCAATGCCGCCAAGGAGACCATAGAATGTCCTGCTTTTCCCAAATATGTAGAAATGTTGAATGCGGAAATTGAGCAGGAAGCAACGATTGCAGCCGAGATTGCCAGAGACAGTTCTCAGGACAGTCAGAGTTCTGCTTCATTGAGTCAGCATCCACTAGGATGACCTGTTATCGAAAATGAAGCTGCCACTGCTATGAATGAAGTGGAAAGAGCCATGGCACATGCTCAGGAGGATGCGGTTAACTTAGAAGAGTTGGAAAGACAACTCAACGTTGAGCAGAGGAAAATATATGACGAAATTACCAACCAAATTGATCATGGATTAAGTCATGATAAGAAAGAGTGCTCATGTACGTCGTTGAAGCCTGTCCGACTGTACGTGAGTGGAGAAGCGGGAACTGGAAAAAGTTTCCTCATTAAAGCAATTTCATGCTATTTGCAGGAAAGGACAGAGTCATCGCTGTCTTGTGTTGTCACTGCTCCAACTGGACTGGCAGCACATAATATTAAAGGGATTACTTTACATCGTTTACTGATGCTGCCAGTGGAGCATGACAACAAATTACAATATCACAAGCTATCTGGAGATGCTTGTTTTGAAGTTTCAAGAATCTTGAGAAAAATGAAACTTCTTATCATTGACGAAGTAAGCATGGTTTCCAATGTCATGCTTGCCTTTGTGCATTTGAGAATGCAAGAAGTTCTCAAAACAGAGTATGATGTGTTATTTGGTGGCAAACACATCATTGTTTTTGGAGATCTTCTGCAGCTGACACCAGTGAAAGGGCAACCTGTGTTCAAAATGCTCACGCATGAAGATACCAGGAAGTGCCTAGGCAGCATTGGCAACGTCAATATATGGTTACACTTCAATTATGCTGAACTGCATGAAAATATGCGTCAGGAGAAGGATGAAGTTTACAAGACTATTCTACAAGATGTTAGAATTGGAAAAGTGACCGAGCATGGGAAAGAAGCTTTACATGCACGATTACTGTCAAATTTATATCCAGAACAAGATGTTGTGCCTGAGAATATTTTTCAGAAAATTACTGAGAAGAAATCTGGAATATGTTTGATGCCAACTCTTGCAGAATGTGCCAAATTTAACAACAAAATGTTGTATTTAGAAAAGCAAGAGATTGTGAAACTGGAAGCTATTGACAGAGTAGAGCATATGGGATCAACAATTATTTTGTCTGAGAATCTGAAAACAAAATTGGATTCATTAGAGAAGAGTATATCTAAAACTGCAGGTTTTGAAAAGACTCTGAATGTGTGCTTGAACTGCCGTATAATTTTAAGAAGGAATTTACATGTTGAAAGAGGTCTGGTAAATGGATCAATGGGTAATGTTGTTGATTTTGTGAAATACAGAAATAGAGATGGAATTGAATTTTAAAAAATTAAATTTGATGGCATTGAGGAAGTACAGCTAATTGCTCGTTGTTCTGCTAGATTTTTGCTTGTAAAAGACTTATATGTTCGCCGTAAGCAGTTTCCTGTTTGCTTGGCATATGCGGTGACAATCCATAAATCGCAAGGTTTAAGTGTAGACAGTGCATTGGTGAATATTGGCAGTTCTGTGTTCAAGGAGGGTATGGCATATGTGGCATTGTCACGAGTTAGAACTTTATCGGGATTGTACTTGATTGAGTGTGATGTCACAAACATTTGTGCTGATCTAGATTGTGTTAAGGAATACAATAGGTTAAGAAGAGAGTATGCGCCACATTTGCCTCAGTATCCTTTGTTTGAGAAACGTGTGGTAGGCCGGAAACGAAGAAATGTGACCAATACTGGGGAGGTTGTAGCAAAAAGACGAAAAGTCGATGAACCTAAAATTACAAGCAGAAACAAAAAGGATTCTGTTGAAGATGTTGTTGGTTTTCAATTTGAAAACAGTTCTGGTGTCAACTGCTATGCTAATGTAGTGGTTAATGTTTTGTTTTCTCTAGAAAATGTAAAAGAAGAGATTGTGGTCAATTCTGATCAAAGATTTTGCAGTTTGTTAAATTCTGTGTTAGAGAAATGTAGCACTGATAGAAGAAACATAGAAAGTGTGTCTGAAATTCGAAATCTGTTAGACAGATGTTCAGGCCAAACACAATTCTCTCAAAATATTCAGCAAGATTGTCAGGAGTTTTTAATGTATATGCTTGATGTATTACATGCTGAAGGTGTAGATGTAGATCAGCTGTTTGGGCTTTCTTATCAATGGCAGCATGACTGCGAGAACTGTATGGTATCAAGTACTACTAGTGTAGACTCAGAAAGATTTATATATTTAACTTTGCCAGACAGTAAATCAGTCTCCTTTAATAAGCTAGTAAAAGCAGCTGATCACAACATGGAGTGTAGCCAATGTAAATCTGAAATGATGTCCACATTATTTATACGAACATATGGCCAGTATGTCATTTTAATGTTCCAACGATGTAGGCCTGATGGAACAAAATTGACAACTTTAATTAAAAATTTTGTAGCTTCGCAGTTGTCAATATCAGGAAGGACTTTTGTAACTGCAGCAATTATATATCATGACGGCCCTTCAATAACATCAGGACATTACACAGCTTATTTAAAGTCTAGAAATGGCTGGTCATTCTGCAATGATTCTGTTTTAATTTTTTTTTTTAAATTGCCGTATGACCTTAAAAACTCTTACCTGGTGTTTTTAAAACCAAAATTTTAGGGAAATAATCTCGGGATGTGCTCTGTGGAATTTCAAGAAGTTCTAATGGCTCCTACACAATTTGGCCGTGAGGATAAGTGTAGTTCAGAGACATAACTTCTAACCATAGGACTGGACGTCATGGAGAAATACGTGCACTTTGAATGAGTTCAGAAAAACTGTTTCTTTTTATAAGCTAATTGAAGCAGCCAATCAAAACATGGAGTAGAGGGAATGTAAGTCTGCAATGCTGTCTACTGTTTTACATTGCTTTGTGATTAAAAGTGATGTAGAGAATTAAATAATTGTAGTAGTCATAGAGGTAGTGTAAGTCTGCTTCATAGTAAGCAGTATCAGTGTCATAGGAAATGTAGAACATGACTGAGCAAGAAGGGGAAGATATTACTATTCCAGGATTGTGAAAATGATCTTCAACATTTTAATTCTGAAAGTTGCGGAAATGCCATATGACGGGATTGGCTTACAAGAAATCCAAGAGTTATAAATGGCTCTGACCAGATTTGGCCTTGTGGAAACTTGTGGTAGAGAGCAAGAAGTCATTTATTGCATGTAACGTGTTTTTAAAAACGATGGAGATTTTCTTTCAGAAAGTGGCGGGCTGAAAGTAATAACAGCACAAAAGAGTGTAAGCTGTTCATAGGACATCCTTGGACGTCATGGAAAGTAAGTTAACTTTAAGGAGTTCTGAATTTTGATTTCTTATGTTGTATGGGTTTTTTAAACACAATCATTTTGATTGTGTTTTTTTTCCCCGCTGTTATATGATGAATACCTTCAAGTCACTGTTTTTAGTGAATTTTGATACATTCTGAGAACAGCAAAAATAAACCATTTAACATGTATAATTAATTCTGTACTGTTTGCATTTATGATGTATATGTAGAACTGTGTAGGAGGCATGGAGAAGGTGAGGCTTCTGTAAGTGTCAAAGTTGTTGCATGCAGTGCTGCACTTCTGCGTATTCTTTCATATGCTAGACTACATCTGCACAATGAGATACCTAAGCAAAGGAAACACAAGTGATGTGATTGTGAAATGAGCAAAATAAATTGCACGTATTTCCATTACATCACCTGTGTTTCCTATCATTACGAATCACATTGTGCAGATCAAGTTTAGGTCTGTCCAGGGAAACATAGGAGGTTTGGACTTTGTTGAAGAGTGCAGTGGACATGACTCACTTCATTGGTAGACCTTCACATGTATTATCTCCTCTGTACTCTTCAACAAGTGTAAATCTCATCTGCAACCCTGAGTAGGCCTCACCTCAAACAAACCTCTGGATAGTAGACATCTTATTGGCATCCTGAAGCAATTATTTAAAATTTTAGTGTCTTGCGACACTTTTCTGAAACAACAGCAATGCAAAAGATGCACCATGTTTTAAGATAGGCCTCACTTCATCTGCATCAAGATACTGTTAGTTTAAAATGTATATCTTTAGGACTGTGTAGGGGGCCTGGAGAAGCAGAAGCTTCTGTAAGTGTCAAAGTTGTTGAAAAACTGTTTGTCCTTCAATCTTTTCCCTTGTCTTTTCTAATTTTTAAATACATGTTTTAATATTTTTCAAATGTTTGTTCTCTCTTTCACAGATTGAAAGTATAAAAACAAAAAGTGAGTAATTTAACGACAATTATAAGGTAAATATTTTGTACTCTTTTCGTTACATTTCTATCACATTTAACTACTATTAGTTCCACTGCTTCATTTCTTTAACCCTCAGTTTCCTGCCTTTGCTACTTCCCTCATTCCTTTCTCTATTACCTACTTACTCAACTCCTTCCACTCTTTTTCTCAATCCCTCTCTTCTCATAGTTCCTCACTCTTGTTCACTCACTCCGTCTCTATTACTCTTAGTGTCTTTGACTGATCACTCTATCACTACTTGTTCATAATGCTTTCTCTGTGTAGTTGAAGCACACTAAGGGGAATATTATGAACACAGCCAATAAAATTATTGCTCTTTTTATTGGCAGAAAACTGGTGCAAAAGTGGTTTTAGCGGCAGTTTTCTGCCACAAAAGCAGCTTTAGCGACACATTTCTGCCAATAAAAGCTGCAAAACTTTTATTGCCTATGTTGATGATATGGCTCTATGTTACTTACATTTCTTTGCTGTTTCAATTAATCTTTTTCTGTTATTTTTTTTTTCTGTTTTCTATTTTTTCTCTCTGTTATTCCTCATGTTTTAATCTTATTTTGAACATTCACTCACATTCTCCAAGAAACTCTTCTTTGTTAATGTTATACTCTCTTTTTTTTTCTTTCACTTCGTTATCTATTTTGTTTTTTACAATTATACCCTCTTCTGTCTTTTCTTCGTTAAATAGATCTATTAAACAGTATCTCTTCTTTACTCCCTATAGCTGTCTTTCTTTTAACATCACTCTCTGTTTACTTTCCTTATACTTACACTTTATTTTTTTTTTATTTTTTTTGGTTAGCTCCCGGTCCGCGTACCGGGAAGCTAACCCGGGAGCGAACCAAAAGAAATAGAGCTTGCCAGAGTGCTAAACATTCTAGCAATTTTTTTTGAAAGGGAAGGTAGTTCTGAAAAGAACTTTCTTTTTTATATTTTTGTTGTTTTATATTTTTTTTTTATTTTTTGAACATTTTTTGTTTTTTTTGTATTTTTTGAACGATTTTATATTTTTTGGGGTTTTTTTTGGGGGGGGGAAACAACAAAAAACAGGCGTTGAAAAGGGCTCAACAGGAGCAAAAAAAAATTACTGGGGGCGGTTAGGGCAATCATGGTGTTCATATGCCAGGTTGAGTGCATTGATGCTCATGTTGCCACAAGCTAATAATGCACGACAGTGCATACATAAGTGAATCATGTGCCCAAAATTTTCTTGAATATTTGGCACAGTTTCCCGTGCCTCTTCTGGTGTTAGAGAAATCGGTATTGTTGGTCTGGCCACAGGAGTTGGTCTTGGATTGTCCTGCATATCCCTTATTTCCGCCCGGCTGTAATTTAGTGGATGCTTCCTTGTCATGTGCCTGTGCATTGTGTGATTTCCATAGCTATATTTTTTGTCCGTCCCTCTGGACAATTGTTCTTTGCATATGAGGCAGGTGACATACCTCGCATTGACTTTTTTTTGGCCAGGAGGGATCGAATAAAACTGCCAGATGAAACTGGCTTTCTTTCTGGAAACCCGGGGCAACTCTTCTAAGAACTGTGGTTCTTCTCCCTCCTCAACCATTTCTTCATCTTCCTCCTCAGTGTTGGTAATGACCTGGGGAGGTGGTCCTCTCTTCCCATGAGGAGGTGGAGGTGGTGGTGGGGGTGCACCAGCTGAAGCAACCAATGAAGCCATTTTCCAACAAGCAAAATAGGTCTTCCTCTCACAATGATGAAAGTCAGAGTGAGGAAAGAAGGAGGGGTTTTCATCATTTGGGAAAAACAATACTTCTCAACCAATGAAAAGTGTTATTTTTAGGTCACCTGACCTAGCCTTCCATCATTATGAAACCAAAAGTGAAATGAACCAATGAAAAGTTTTATTAACAAGTCACATGACCTCTCACGCTCATGTTACGCGCTGCGGAACGCTCCCCGGTTAGCTTCCGGGTCGCTCCGCTTCGCGCCTCGGTCCGCGCCCGGTGACACTTCCTGGTGCGCTAACGCGATACGTCACAAGACGCATTTCGCGGCAACGCGATACGTCGCGCTTTCGCGACGCGCCGCGGATCGCTTCCGGGGAGCTGCGTTTCGCGCCTCGGTCCGCGGCCCGGGGCACTTCCGGGTGCGCTAACGCAGTACGTCATAAGACGCATTACGCGGCAACGCGATACCGTCACTATGTTGATTTCTTACCGGTTCGCGGACCGGGTCGCGGCATCAATTTGAGCTAACGGAAAGCTTCCCGGTTCGCGGACCGGGAGCGAAACAAAAAAAATATTTAAAAAAAATTAATAATAAACATATAAAATATATTTTTGTATTTAAAGAAGAATACATTTTACAGCTATAGATATTAGCTTTTAAAAAACCAATGAAATTCACTGAAAAAACCATAGGTTATAGACCATATATAGTTAGGAATTTGCATTTACAAAACCTTGAAAATTCACTGAAAAAACCATAGGTTATACACCATATATAGTTAGGAATTAGCATTTAAAAACCTTATTTTACTCACACAAAACCATTGAAATTCCATATATAGTTAGTTGTACTAACTATATATCACGCACCCGCAATCCACTGCTGATCATGTCACATATTACATCATTCATGACATGGTCAGTGACATCACTGATGACATCACTGATGATATCTCAAATGACATCACTGATGATATCACTGATGACAACATCCAGTGACTGTATTTTTCTGTAAAGTTAAAATATGTCTTACATATTGAAGAATGAGTGGATGTATAAGTGTCTGGATGAAGGATTTAGTAGGTGCATGACTGACTGTATGAGTGAGTGGTTAAATGTGTCTCACTGAGTGCATGGGTTAGTGACTAAACTGTCTTAATTTGTGCATCATTATGTCTGTTGTTCTGTAAACTGCTGCATGTGTTGATCAGTAGCTATATGAGTAACTATATGGGTTATTGATTGGTTGCCCAAGCATTTGTATGGGAGACTGAGAGTGTGTGTGGGTGGCTGGGAGGTGTATGACTCTGTGCATAGATGTATGGGTTCAAAAGTGCATGTGGAAACAGCTGTATGGGTGGTTGACTGTGTGCATGACTGTATTGGTGAGTGAATAGATATCTCAGTGCTACATGTCAAAGTAAGTACATATGTAAAACACAGTACATGTGAGAGTTGACATATATAAATAACTGTGCATAAGAGCCAGTGAATGTGTGAGTGGCTGTATGGATCATTGTGCTCTTGTATCCAGGATTGTATAAGTGAGTAAATATGTTTTAGTATATGTTTGAATAAGTAAGGTGTGTATAACTGTATAGTTGTGAAAATGGAGCTGTGATTGATTCTTTGCATGACTGACTAGGTGTGTAAGTAACTCCATGGATGAGTGACAGTCTGTGAGTGTCTGTTTACACTGAGTGTATCTAAGGTTATATTAGAGTCTGAAGAGGTTCATCGTATTATCACATGAATGATGTCATCAGTGATGTGATCAGTAATGTCAAATGAGATTTTATCAGTGATGTCATCAGTGATGTCATTTGAGATGTCATCAGTGATGTCATCAGTGATGTCATTTGAGATGTCATCAGTGATGTCATCAGTGATGTCACTGACCATGTCATGAATGATGTAATATGTGACATGATCAGCAGTGGATTGCGGGTGCGTGATATATAGTTAGTACAACTAACTATATATGGAATTTCAATGGTTTTGTGTGAGTAAAATAAGGTTTTTAAATGCTAATTCCTAACTATATATGGTGTATAACCTATGGTTTTTTCAGTGAATTTTCACGGTTTTGTAAATGCAAATTCCTAACTATATATGGTCTATAACCTATGGTTTTTTCAGTGAATATATATATATATTCACTGAAAAAAACATAGGTTTCACACCAGTTTTAGTTAGCTGGACATTTTACTCATACAAAACCATTGAAATTCCCACGTTATAGTTAGTTGGACTCACTATAACTCGCGCGCCCGCAATCCACTGCTGATGATGTCACATATTACATCATTCATGACATGGTCAGTGACATCACTGATGACATCACTGATGACATCTCAAATGACATCACTGATGACATCACTGATGGCTTCTCAATTGACATCACTGATCTCATCACTGATGACATCATTCATGTGATAATACGATGCACCTCCTCACACTCTAATATAACCTTTGATACACCCAGTGTTAAATACAGACTACCATTCTTGAAACTATTGACACACCATTACCAGTTGCTACATATGCACTCACTGATTCCTAGATCTACACACACATCCACTCATTCACCCATACAATCACTCATACATACAGTCACTCATCAATACAACACTATCATATGCACTCATACACCTATACAGAGACTCACACACTGCCACTCATCCATGGAATTACTCACACACCTAGTCAGTCATGCAAACAATCAATCACACTCCCATTTCCTCATCTATACAGTTATACACACAACACCTTACTTATTCAAACATATACTAACACATACTCTCTTATACAATCACTGATACAAGTATATATTGATCCATACAGCCACTCGCACAATCACTGGCTCGTATGTATAGTTATTTATATATGCCAACTCTCACATGCACTGTGTTTTACATATGTACTTACTTGGACATGTAGCACTGAGATATCCATTCACTCACCAACACACCCATGCACACAGACAACTACCCATACAGCTGTTTCCACATGCACTCTTAAACCCATACACCTAGTGAATCAACTGCTCACACATCTATGCACAGAGACACACACCTCCCAGCCATCCACACAAACACTAAGTCTCCCATACAAATACTTGGTCAACCAATAAATAACCTATATAGCCACTTATATAGCTACTGATCAACACATGCAGCAGCTTACACAACAACAGACATACTTATGCACACATTCAGACAGTTTAGTCACTAACCCATGCATTCAGTAAGACACATTTAATCACTCACTCATCCAATCAGTCAAGTACCTACTAAATCCTTCATCCAGACACTTATACATCCACTCATTCTTCAATATGTAAAACATATTTAAACTTTACAGAAACACACAGTCACTGGAAGATGTCATCAGTGATAAGATCAGTGATGTCATCAGTGATGTCATTTGAGATGTCATCAGTGATGTCATCACTGATGTTACGGACCATGTCATGAATGATGTAATATGTGACATCATCAGCAGTGGATTGCGGGAGCGCGAGTTATAGTGAGTCCAACTAACTATAACATGGGAATTTCAATGGTTTTGTATGAGTAAAATGTCCAGCTAACTATAACTGCTGTGAAACCTATGGTTTTTTCAGTGAATTTGAAAGGTTTTTTAAATGCTAATTGCTAACTATAACGTGTGTGAAACCTATGGTTTTTTCAGTGAATTTCAAAGGTTTTTTAAATGCTAATTCCGAACTATAACAATTGTGAAACCTATGGTATTTTCAGTGAATTTCAAAGGTTTTTTAAAAGTTAATTCCTTTGTATATCGAGTTTGTAACTTACGATTTTTAAACTGATTTTTTTTTATTACCTGTTTTTTATAACTATTATTTTGTATTATTTTTTTTTCACAAAAATAATTTTTCAATGTATTTTTCATGTAGGTTTTTTTTATCATATTGTCTTGGGGCGCTCAGGATGCGCGCACCGGTAAGCTCACCCGAGAGCGCAGCGAGAGCGCTATTACCGCGTGCGGAAAAAAAGTATGTATTTAACTAAATAATAATGCAAGACATTCAGTAGCATTCTTATAAAAGTAGTATTTTTGAATGTAAATACCCGTATTATAACTTTAAACGTATTTCCGTAATGCTAGCAAAACGTCATTTAGACACGCCGCGTAAGCTCCCCCGGAAAGCCTACGTACGTGCCGCGTAAGCGCCTCCGGAAGCGCCTACGTTCGTGCTGCGTAAGCGCCCCCGGAAGTGTTCCGGTGCGCGCAGCGTAAGCGCGTCAAGTCATGTGACCTTAAAATAACTCTTTTCATTGGTTGTTAACAGTTTTTTTTACAACTAATGAAAACCCCACCCTTTTCCTTCACTTCTTCTTTCACTTTGGAGACAGCAAGACCTGTTCCTTTCTGTTCTTCTATTTAGTGAAAAGGATGGCTGCCAGACCACCAGGCAGCAGTGAGGACTCAGATGACTTCATTGAGGAGCAGCCTCCTCAGCCCAAGGTGAAGGAGCACTTTATATGGAAATTTTTTACCATACCACCAGTTGAAAAAAAGGTTAATGCTCTAAAGGTGGAGTGTAAAATTTGCAAAACAGTTCTTTCACGGGGTGACCCTAGAAGAAAGTACAGTTTTGGCAACTCCACAATGATTCGGCATGTCCAACGGAGGCACCCACAGAACTATGCTCGGGAGAGTGTCAGGGACCTGGCACGTAATCCCCCAAAAGATGGCGCCTCAATATCCACTGGAGGAGCAACAACATCATCGGTGAGAGGAGGACCTGAGCAGCTGATTCAAAATATTCAGCCTGTTTTCAATGATATCACTATCAAGTGTAAGCAGTGTGATGAACTGCTTTGCTACAGAGAACAAAGTATAATAAACATTGTACACACAAGGGAAAACCACCGCTGCCGTCCCCAGCCCTAATTTTTCCCCTTTTTTTTGCTCCTGTTGAGCAGTTTGTCATTCCCTGTTTTTGGTTTTGTTCAGAAAAAAAACCTAAAAAAGAAGAAAAAAAACAGTTCTTTTTAGAACTAACTCCAATTCTCCAAAAAGAGCGGTATTCTTTACAAATTCAAAAGGAGTGAGTCAAGTGGAGTGCAGTCAGAGAGCAAAGGAAAATGAGTGAGGGAGCAAAGAAAGGGACGAGAGGGGAAGGGAAGTGAACTAGGGGGACTGAAAGAAGGTGAGTGTGGGTGGTGAGTGAAGAGAAGGGGAGTGAACAAAGGGAATGAGGATAAGTGAAGAAAACGGAGTAAGGGAACAGGGGTGTGGAAGGGTAAGAGAAGAGCAGTGATGTTGAGGAAAGAGTGGTGATAGAGAATGGATAAAGGCAAGTGAGACAAGGGGAGCAAGGGGAGTAAGGGAGTGAGGAGACAGAGGAAGTGAAGGAAAAAGTGACAGTAGAGGACTGAGTGAGGGAGGAAAGAAAGAAAAGTGAGGGGGTGTGGCTGAGTTATAGGGAGTAAGCATAACAGAAAAGGAGTGAGACTAAGAGGACGGAGAGAATAGGGGTAACGGAGAGAAAGTGAGGGAAGGGGAGTGAGTAAGTTAGAGGACAGAGGGATTGAGAAGGAGCTACTGAAGTGGAGTAAGGAGAGTAAGGGAAGGGAAAAGAGTGAAGGAGCGAAGGATGGGAAGAGAGAGGAAGGAAAGTAAAGGAGAAGGACTGAAAGAAGGTGAGAGTGGGAGTATGACTGAGTTATAGGGAGTGAGCTTGACAGAAGAGGAGTGAGAGACTAAGGGGACTGAGAGAATAAGGCTAACAGAGAGAGAATAAGGGAAGGGGAGTGTAGAAGTAAGAGGACAGAGGGAGTAAGAGAAGGAGTTAGTGAAGTGGAGTAAGAAGAGTAAGGGGAGGGAAAAGAGTGAAGGAGCGAAGGAAGGGAAGAGAGAGGAAGGAAAGTAAAGGAGAAGGTCTGAAAGAAGGTGAGTGGTGTGGGAGTATGGCTGAGTTATAGGGAGTGAGCGTGACAAAAGAGGAGTGAGAGACTAAGGAGACGGAGAGAATGAGGCTAAGAGAGAGAATGAGGGAAGGGGAGTGTAGAAGTAAGAGGACAGAGGGAGTAAGAGAAGGAGTTAGTGAAGTGGAGTAAGGAGAGTAAGGGAAGGGAAAAGAGTGAAGGAGCGAAGGAAGGGAAGAGAGAGGAAGGAAAGTAAAAGAGAAGGTCAGAAAGAAGGTGAGTGTGGGAGTGTGGCTGAGTTATAGGGAGTGAGCGTGACAGAAGAGGAGTGAGAGACTAAGGGGAAGGAGAGAATAAGGCTAACAGAGAGAATGAGGGAAGGGGAGTGAGTAAGTTTGAGGACAGAGATATTGAGAGAAGGAGTTACTGAAGTGGAGTAAGGAGAATAAGGAAAGGGAAAAGAGTGAATGAGCAAAGGAAGGGAAGAGAGAGGAAGGAAAGTAAAGGAGAATGTCCTATGGAAAACTGCATGGGGAAAACACATTTGAAACTATTGAAAATTAGTACCAATCAAAATGTTACTTACGTTTTGAATTTGTATGTGATGAAATATGATTGGTTATGTATATATCTTAAATGAGAGGAAAACACGGCCATTTTGTGATACTCCTGTCAGAGGTACTTTTGAGAGGAATTTTGGGTGCTCAATTTCAGGACTTTCAAATACACAGTACTTACTCTTCTACTTACAAAAAGGTGAGTTGTTAATTTGTAAGGGGAACTATATTGTACACTTTAGGATAATTTGGAAAATGTATTCGGTTAGTTATTTACAGTCCTTGTGTTATAATTATGGATTAAGATAGGCTTTATCACATGCAGTGCTTTATATTTCTAGTTCCTGCCTGATACTATACACTGCCCAATTAATTTTAAATAAATAAATACTTGATTAAGCTACTTTTATGTTATGTATTACCAAAAACGATAAATAAAAGTGATTACTTTTTTCTGCAATTTACAGCAAGAAATTTGAAATTAAAATGGAGGAGAGCAAGGAAATTACTTTTGAAATTACAACAACATATCTTGAAATGAAAATGTCATGGATATTGAAAGCACCATTTCATCACAAGAAGAAGATGACTTAAAAGATTTTTTGGATCAATCTCTAGTTGAAGAATTAATTGAATGTTTGGATAAAATAGAATTTCAACAAACATCATGAACAATTTTCATGAGGAGATTAATTATATGAATGTAGATGAAATACCAGATGAGGACCTGCTACAAGTTCTATTAAATTATGAAAAATATGAACAATACATTATTAATTACAAATTAAAAATTAGTTTACATATTCATTTTTATTTCTAATTTATGAGGTAAAAGCGAAGCGATTGTAGTATAATGTAATACTTATAGTATAGAGTGCAACATTTTTATGTTACATAGTAAATTTACTCATATTTACTGCCCTTCTCCCACTGTATTTTTACCAATGTATATTTGACATCTCTTCATCCCCTGCCTCCTTTCTCTCACTGTCTGTCTCTGATGCACCCTATCGCCGCCATTTTGTGTAGTTTCAGAAGAGAGTGAAATGTAATACTTCAAAACTTGAAAAATGAGCAGGGTAGAGTGCCCCTCACCCCCTAGACCTTCTCAGAAGGTCCCAAAAGGATCTGTTTCTGCTTTCCTGAGAGACTATGGTATGAGTTCAATATACCACAATAACTTGCATTACAACATGCAAGATATCTACAGAGGAGACGATGTACATTTCTCAGATGAGGAGAACAGAGTTTTTCTCTTGAATTTTAGACTCTGCAGCAGTACCTACTTGTAGGTACTTAAATCACCCACATAACACAACAGCTCTTTTTAGAGCTACCCTACCTCTAAGCAATCCAAATTCTTATTTAAAACTATTTTCTTTCACTGTTTTACCCTGTGGTGCGCTCTGGGTGCGCGTACCGGAGAGCGTACATGGGAACACACCCAGCTCTTACCCTGCGAAAATTGCAAAAAAACTAAAAGTTTTTTTGCCCTTCAGGGTACTTCTAGGCCAACCACAAAAAACCTAGGGGGTCAGGGGGTGTGTATCCTGCCCCCTTTTATACATTTCCCCCTTTTTATTTTCACCTCTTGTGTCTCGATTCTACCGAGACACAAGATGGCGGACTCTCCGGACTGTTTAGAATGTTGACAGGCATCCGACTGCCAATCAGCTCTCCGCTTGCGCACTCCCGCGACGCGCCGGGTGCGCTCTCCGGTACGCGTACCAGTGAGCGCTCGGAGCGCGCCTATAGATATATATGTGTTTTAGAAGTTAATTTTCGTAAAAACCAATGAAGCAAATGTCACCAAATATACCAAAGGCACATCTGCGTACCAGTCCCTACAATTTTGCAAAGTTTGGCATAATTCCGTTCAGCGGTTCGAGCTGTAGCCGTGTCAGAACGTCCTATGGAAAATTGCATGGAGAAAACACGTTTTGGGACCCCATTTTTTCTCAGCCCCCGCTTCACGAATCCCCTCGAAACTTTCAGGGAAGGAGCGGAGCGGAGCTGGCCAACATTTTGGAAAATTACACGCAAATTCCTCAACCGGCACCAAAGTTATTCCCAATAGAATGTTGCGGATGTCCTATGGTAGCTGGGTCCTAACTATAACTACCTACTGGCGACCGCCAGTAGGTAATATATATATATATATATATATATATATATATATATATATATATATATATATATATATATATATATATATATATATATATATATATATATATATATATTCACTGAAAAAACCATAGGTTTCACACACGTTATAGTTAGGAATTAGCATTTAAAAAACCATGCAAATTCACTGAAAAAAACATAGGTTTCACACCAGTTATAGTTAGCTGGACATTTTACTCATACAAAACCATTGAAATTCCCCCATTATAGTTAGTTGTATTCACTATAACTCGCGCGCCCGCAATCCACTGCTGATGATGTCACATATTACATCATTCATGACATGGTCAGTGACATCACTGATGACATCACTGATGACATCTCAAATGACATCACCAAAAAAAATCATCAAAAAAAGATATCTAAAATGTCTTTTTCAAACAACAATTTTGTATGTAAGTAAGGAATGTGAAGAACAATCACAAAGTAACAAAACATTACTACTTCTTTCTTATACACTCTAAATAAAGTAATGTCCAAACATATGCTAATAACATTAACCCGAAATAGTAATTTGTTTGTGATACTATTCCTCATGGCCAAATAGTATCTGTGAAATCCTTAGTTTGGAAGTTACTTAATAGTACTCTTTAGCGTCCGTTTCCTGACCTTCTGAAACAAAAGTACCCACATCTTTTGGACCATCTATCAATGGTTATACCTCCACCCGATGCTATTTATCATGAACATAGAACCTTAAACAAATAGCATGCTATCAGAACCTCAACATCATCTGATATGCCGATCACACTCTGCTCATCCTTTATCTTACCAAGAAGCTGTATACCATTAAAAGAAACCTCTACAAGGGAATACAAAATTTCACCAACATCTCCAACAACTACAACAAATCTAAAACACCTCTGCCTCACTCATGATCAACATTTCCTGTAATACTCATATCACTCACTATGTGATACACTTACACTACCTCTATGACAAGTACAAGTTTTTTTTAATCTTGATCACCCTCACTTAGAAAGTAATTCTCAACAGCAGATGAACCTTTTTTTACAGCACTAATCTTCCTAGGCCTATTGTTTTCCCTACAATTTGGGATGTAAAAACACTAGGTAAGAATTTGGTAAGTCAAAAGGCAAACGTTTAAAAGTCAATTGAGTGTCATTACAATGAATCCAGCCTTTTGCACATTTTAAGTAAGCTGTATAATGTCCTGATGTTGTAGAAGAACCATCATGGAAAATAATTGCTACAGTTACAAAAGTTCTTCCTGAAATTGATATTTGAGAAGCCACAAACTTTTTAATTAAAGTTGTCAATTTTGATCCATCAGGTCTGCATCGTTGGAGCATTAAAATTATATACTGTCCATATCTTTGTATAAATAATGTTGATATCATTTCTGAGTTACATTGGGTACAGACCATGTTTTGATTTGCATCTCTAACTAGATAATTAAAAGTCACTGATTTGCAGTCTGGTAATGTCAAATATATAAACCTTTCAGTGTCTATTTCAGTACTACTTGAAAACGAACAATTATCACAGTCATGTTGCCATTTATATATTTTCAATATCTATACCTTCGTCTTGCAATACAACAAGCATATACATAAGAAATTCCTGACAATCTTGCTGAATATTCTGCGAAAATTGATTTACTCCAGAACATATGTCTAAAACATTTCGAATATCAGAAACACTTTCTATTTTTGTTTTATCACTGCTACATTTCTCAAAGACAGAATTCAACAAACAACAAAATCGTTGATCCCGATTTTCAACAATCTGTTGCTGTAAAGTTTGAAGAAAAAAACCCAACATTAACCACTACGGATCACTCACAAAATATCGACCTACAAAATATCGACCTACAGGAATATCGATGCAGAAATATCGAAGGAAAGAATATCGACATCCTATCTACAACATGGTAAGTACAAAAATATCGAAAATAAAATATAGATGTTAAAAATTATCGATGTTAAAAATATCGTTTTTTTTCCTGTAAAATATAAATGTAAAATAAAGTAAATAACACTAATAAATAAAATCAACATAGTTAAAAATATCTAATAATGTTTAAAATTAATAAATAATACATATATAATAATAATACATTAATTAAACATATACAGAAAATATATAATATATATGTACTTAACAATACGTTGTAATAATTATTTTAATAATTTATAAATTAATAAAAAATATTATAAATTACAAATACATTTACAAACATAAAACAAAAACATAAATAAAAAGTAAAGAATTATGTTTAATAAATGAAAAAAATTAAATATACTTTTAATATTTTTAAAATTAATTATATAAAACGTTGGATAAAATCAGGGTAAAAATTACTATTCCAACTCCAAAAAGTGCAACAGTAGGGAAAGCGTTGGATAGCGTAGGGGTAAACATTACTATTCCAACTCCAGAGAGTGCAACAGTAGGAAAAGCGTTGGATAGCGTAGGGGTAAAAAATACTATTCCAACTCCAGAGAGTGCAACAGTAGGGAAAACGTTGGATAGCATAGAAATAAAAATTACTATTCCCACTACAGAGAGTGCAACAGTAGGGAAAGCATAATGGTAACAATTAGTATTCCAACTCCAGAGAGTGCAACAGTAGGGAAAACGTTGGATAGCTTAGGGGTAAAAATTACTATACCAACTCCAAACAGTACAACAGTAGGGAAACCGTAGGATAGCGTAGGGGTAAAAATTATTATTCCAACTCCAGAGAGTGCAACAGTAGGGAAAGCGTTGGATAGCGCAGGGGTAAAAATTACTATTCCTACTCCAGACAATGCAACAGTAAGGAAAGCGTTGGATAGCGTAGGGGTAAAAATTACTATTCCCACTCCAGAGAGTGGAACAGTAAGGAAAGCGTTGGATAGCGTAGGGGTATAAATTACTATTCCCACTCCAGAGAGTGCAACAGTAGGGAAAATGTTGGATAGCGTAGGGGTAAAAATTACTATTCACACTCCAGAGAGTGCAACAGTAGGGAAAGCGTTGGATAGCGTAGGGGTGAAAATTACTATTCCCACTCCAGAGAATGCAACAGTAGGGAAAGCGTTGGATAGCGTAGGGGTAAAAATTACTATTCCCACTCCAGAGAATGCAACAGTAGGGAAAGCGTTGGATAGTGTAGGGGTAAAAATTACTATTCCCACTCCAGAGAGTGCAACAATAGGGAAAGCGTTGGATAGCGTAGGGGTAAAAATTACTATTCCCACTCCAGAGAGTGCAACAGTAAGGAAAGTGTTGGATAGCGTAGGGGTAAAAATTACTATTCCCACTCCAGAGACTCCATGTGTAGGGAAAGCGTTGGATAGTGTAGGGGTAAAAATTACTATTCCCACTCCAGAGAGTGCAACAGTAGGGAAAACATTGGATAGCGTAGGGGTAGTATAGAAGTCGCTCAACACCCGTATTCTGCTTAAGCATGCGTGAAAGATCAGTGCCGAGGAGGACGCCACCGGGATCGTAAGCAGGATTACATGAAAAATGCAGCGACGCCGAGATTAGACACAACGGTCCGTCATCCTTGCTTAAGCAGAATACGGGTGTTGAGCGACTTCTATACTGCCCGGTCGTCGATATGAATATCGACATTTAAATGGGGTCAAGCTTGAAGATCCATCCCCTCCGGTAACTTCCAGCAATTCTGACCTGCAACGAGCGTTTAATTCGCCATAACCGGCATTTCATCTGAAAAATAAGAACAGGACCTTTCGTGATTATCTGTTCCTTCCAGCCAAATCCAAAGTTTTCCGCTTATATACAAAAATGAGAAAATATTGATTTCTACAATAGGCCCTGAAGAGAATCCCTACCAACTGTAGTGGGATTCGAAACGCGTAGGCCCCGCCACTGTGATCTACTGGATCATCCAGGTGTTCAAACAGTCTAACCTGGTGGTCCTAATTCCGTACATTACCACTTCCTTTTCAATTTCAAATAAATCCACAAAAGTGATTTGAGACTCAGGAATGTACGTTATATATATCAAAAAGTGGTTTACTGTATATAACTTTCTGTAGATTGTGGCTTTCTTTGGCTAGTAGTTTCATTGGATAAGTTTAGAATTCCCTTAGTGTAAGTGTTTGACTTGAATCTGGCTACTTGTGATATGTTTGTGGAATTGAATGAATGATTGTGTGTATGTTGACCATATTTATATTTATATTTATGTTTTGTTGGAAGAAGTAAAAATCGGTTGCACTATGTATTAAAATTGTGAAATCTGTTTAAAAAATACTTTAAAAATAAAAAACTATTAATTAGTCAACACCCTTTCATGAAGTTCTTTTCTTGCTTAGGATGTATATTTAGTATTCCAGAAATTGATTTTGATCAGTATTGGCACTTTCTTGTTGTTAGTTGACTATTCTATCAATAGCTTCCAATTTTATCATTTCTTGATTTTCTAACTTCAACATTTTTTCATTGAAGATTGCACATTCTTGCAGAGTTGGCATCAAGCATATCACTGATTTATTTTCTGCAATTTTTCTATATATATTCTCTGCACCAACATTTTCCTTTGGAAACAAATTTGAATGTAATCGTGCCTGGAAAGCTTCTTTGCCATGTTCACTCACTTTTCCAATTCTTATATCTTCAAGAATACTTTTATAATCAGCATCCGTTGCCTGTCGCATATTTTGAGTGAGTTCTGAATATTTGAAATATAACCATATATTAACATTTCCAATGCTTCCCAGGCACTTTCTTGTATCTTTATGCGTAACAGTTTAAAACACAGGTTGTCCTTTCACAGGAGTTAGCTGTAGTAGATCTCCAAAAACGATGACGTGTTTGCCTCCAAATAACACATCATACTCTGTTTTAAGAATTTGTTGCATTCTTAAATGCACAAAGGCAAGCATTAAATTTGATACCATGCTTACCTCATCAATAATGAGAAGATTCATTTTTTTCAGGACTCTGGAAACTTCACAACAAGCTTCTCCAGATAGCTTGTGGTATTCTAATTTATTTTCGTGCTCTACATCAAAAACGATGTAAAGTAATCCCTTTAATGTTATATGCTGCCAGCCCAGTTGGAGCGGTAACAACACAAGAGAGTGACAACTCTGTTCTTTTCTGTAGGTAGGTTGCAATTGCTTTAATTAGAAAACTTTTTCCAGTTCCTGCTTCTCCACTCACGTACAGTCGGACAGGTTTAAATGAGGTACACGAGCACTCTTTTTTCTCATGACATAAACCATGCTCAATCTGCTCTGTCACTTGATCGTATATTTGTTTTTGCTCATTATGTGGCTGTTTTTCCAATTCTTCTAAGTTTATTACATCCTCCTGAGCTTGTTCCATTGCTTTTTCCACCTCATCCATGGCAGTGGCTGCTTCATTTTGGATAATTGGTCCTCCTAGTGGATCCTGACTCAACAAAGCAGAACTTTGACTATCTTGAGAAATGTCTCCAGCAATCTCTGCTGCAATTGTAGCTTCTTGCTGTATTTCCTCGTTCAACATTTTCAGGTAATTAGTAAAAACAGGACATTCTATACTATTTTTGATTGCGTTGAATGAATCTTCATAACTGAGAAAATCTCCAAGTAGTTCCTCTTCTGTACGCCATGGCTTAAAGAGTTGCAAAAGAGCTAAATGGTAAAATTCCCTTTTGTCAGGAGATTCGCAACTCAGTTTTCGATGATTAATCAAATGTCCTTTTCTTTGTTTTACCAGACATCCTTCAGATCCAATCACAGCATATACACCTTTATTGATATCTTCTGTAATATTCCTCTTAAAAGTGTAGCTTTGCAGTACCTCATAGAGACAAACATTCTCAAGATGATTACTTCTATTTGAATAGTACGTATCCAACATATTTGTCTTCAAAATATCTGTAATGTTTGGTTCTTTCTCTGCTAAATACTCAATTTCTTGTACAGATTTCAAAACTCGGTTTCGTGTTCTTGCAAGACCTAAACTCACCCAAATGATTGTTCTAGATTTGGCATATAGACTTGCAGATGCTAAGCGATCTGAACATTCATATGCTCCAATTTCTCGATGAGACAACATCTTCAAACTGTAGCTTTACAATTTCTTACTTAGGCTCTTTTCATGAGAAATTTCCTCCCACATTTCCTTTAGTTCTGTCTTTTCAGATTTCGTAAAGTAAGATGTAACATATCGAGCCACAGCAATAGAGTTTTCTGCAACATATTGAATATTCATGTTAGCATTCCACATGGACAAAATGACTGGGTTATAGACATTTATGTATTTTGACTCTTCATTTCTCCTTAAGTTGTAGGTATTTTTTGGCGATTTTCTTGTGACAGTATGTCGCCAAGATGACATACAATTGTTCATTCTTCCTTTTGACATTACTGGTCGTGGAAATGTGGAAAAGTAAATTTTGCCATGTTCTGTGTCCCTACGCCTCATCCATCATATGTTATGTGTGCATGACCAATATGCATATGTTATTCCCCATGTCCGATTAATGACGCAATTACAGTTGTGTCCACCTCTAGTATGCCAGTTTCCAGTCCTCGTGAATACTACGAATATCAGGCCTATGTAAAGTAATGTTGCCACGTTTCTCAGTGTGCACGTTATTCCATTATAAAGTCCCCGTTTCCAGGCCTCAAAAGGGCCCGGACCACAGATTCAGCTCCTGTCTCCTGAAAGCCTCGCTGAGGAGCGATACAGCCCCCACCTGTATCCTCGACCCTTCACTTACTTCCTGCCTCGCAGTGCCCGGTGCAGCTTGGCTCTGCCTCTGAGTCTGCCAAAAGTATGTTATAGTCCCAGTTATCAGTTCAGTCCTCCTCCTCTGCATTCCTAAGCTACTGAACTGCATCAATAGTTTCCGTCATTGTCTAGCCTATTCGGCTCCACGTTAGAGAAATACTGTATTTAATGGTCATTTAGTATTCTTCATCACGCACTACATGTAGAATAATGCATGGTCCAGTCTTAGAATCAAGTTAGCTTTTCCCCTCATGACTTCTAGTTTATATCAACATGTTCCCTAAACATCAGATACCAGATAGGGTTTAGGTACATGTCGCTCCGACCCTTCAGACTCTAGTCTCTGCTCCTAGCACAGAGTTCATAGCCCCCAGCTTCTCCTAGTAACACGTCATTGCCAGTTTTCGCGCACCATTAGGTTAGAGGTCCCGGCTCCTTAGGTAGCCCCCTCCAATGTTTCCGCCCATTCATGACATATTCTGTTACGTTTGCATCACATGTCTATGTATACTCCCAGTTACACCCACTTTTACTGTTATCTCTCGCGACTGCTACGCGTCACGCCTTCTGCTCCACCCACTGCTACGCCTACTGCAATGTAATGCTATGTGTTTGCGCTATGTATATAAATCAATGTTTTGTTATTGAAAGTTAGCGCGCTCATCCCAGACCTAGCCCCAGCAGCTGCTGGGCCTCTTTTCCCCTGCTGGGCCCCAGTTGTCCTGCTGGGCCCTGTCATTCTGTTCCTATGCAGGTTGTCCTGATCCTGTCCTTATGCTGTAATAAACCTGCCGAAACTCCTACTACCTCGAATCTTGACTCTTATTTTATTGAGCTATCTGTTATGCTATAAGTCTAGTCAAAAATAGGGTATTATTTATTTATTTACCACATAATGGCGCCCGAATAGGGACTTGCCCTTTCCCCACGCGTCGGTGAAGCCACGCCGACCCCTGACCCTCTGCAGTCGTGACGGAACCATACCGTGCACTGGCAGATATTTCTGCACCGAGTATCCCTCAGGCCCACGGAGGAGACGGAGGAGGCGGTCCAGCATCCAAACGAGACGGTGGAGGAACGCGGCGAGTCCCGACCAGAGCCCAAGCCGAGAGTCCAAGGTCCGAGGTATCCGGAGGCCCACCCGTAACTGAAGTCCGAAGTCCGAAGTCCGTCGTAGTCCAGTCCCGTTTGAGGCCTTCTGTTCCGTGCTGCCCGGTGAGTACCATTGCTGGGGTAGTATCTAGACAGGACCAATCTAAATTGACTCCTGGTCCGTGGGTTGGTGGTACCCAAGCCCACAAACGAAGTGTTCACCTAGGTGGATACGGGTCTTGATGCGTTCCTTTATGGGACCGGTATGTTCCGTACTGTTACAGCAGTGCATCCAGTAACTCTAGTCTGTCCCGTTCTCGAGAATTCTGTTCTGTTTCTGTTTTCAGTATTTTCAGGTAGTATTCTGTTCGAACTGTTATGTTATGATATTGTTTAATGTATTTCCAATGTCGTGGTATGCCTGAATTGTTTTCCCAATTGTTATTGTTTTTCGTGTATTGTATTGTGTTCCGATTCAAGTTTAGAATGCCGCTCTTTTCCAAGTTACGTCAGTTAAAAACTAGAAAGGGTCTGTTAGAGGAAGCAGTTCCTGTCCCGCCTAGGGACAGTCCAGGTCATTTTATGTATCAGAAACATGGCATAAGCGCCATAATGTATCTAGATTTATGGGTAGAATATACCAAACAGTTAGAAGAAAAGTATAGATGGCCCGTATCGGGTACATGGGATGCCGAATGTATCATGCGAGTAGAAGAAGCATTATGGAAAAAGAAAGCCAGACAGTCACAGAAAGATGCCATCGAGTTATGGCGTAAGGAGGCGCATAGAAGAACGGAAAAGGAAGTCAGAAAGTCAGAGTTAAGTAGAGAATCCCAAGAACGAGCCCAAGAAAGAGAATTAATCGAGATAGGTGAACAAGTCAAAGCCGAACAGTCAGGCAGACAGAGGCATGCCCTTATTAAGGGTATGTATCCTCTCCTTGCCGAAGGCCTGCCAAAAGCGACCCCAGAGGCACCCAGTAATTTCCCGCCGCCATTAATTCCGACCAAGCTACGTCACAAACTGACCGCAGCTGATATTTTTATTTCGTCCTATTTGGACGACACAGTCCCCGAATATGCAAATCCTGTTCGTGCTCCGCCAGTCCCTGTAAATCAGGCACTTCCCGCTTCTCCAGACACCGGAGTACCTGTTACGGTACCCCCGGTCCAGCCTACAGTTCCATTTCCCACTCTGCCAGGACGTAGAGCCTCAGTAGACGACTCCAGTTTAGGGGCCGCAGGAGGAGCTACTCCTCAAACCCCGCCGCCACACAAGCGTTTATCAGCACTCGAATTACATGCTCAAGCATCACAGCGTACTCCTAAAAGTAATAAGTCTGTCACAGAAATCAGGCAAGCCCTTAACGAATGTGTCTATGATCCAGTTCCAGGCGAATATACTATGGTTTTATATTCCTTACGTGTAAGGAGAGTGACCGAGTATCTAGTCACCTTACCGAATATGAAAGAAGATCTAGACAGAATATATCGTTTCATCCGTACAGGGGATGATCCAGAAAGTATTGGCGAGATTATGTCTCAAAGGAAAGCCGAGATTCAGCTCATGATATTAAAGTTCCTGATCAATTGTTTAATAAGAGAACAAGATTACCCGTCTAAAGATCCCGTCGAAATGAGAATCCTGACAAGGTGGAGTGATAATATAGCCGAGGGTAAGCACAAGACCGTCAGTGCCATGGAGAGTATGTACAAGAAAATTCGTAAAGAAATAATAAGGTTACACGACCAGCGTAAAGCAGCACAAGTAAGCGAGAAAGAAAGTATCTCTGATCCTGAAGAGGAAGAGAACGAGAATCCCGCCAGAATAGCGTATGTAGGAAAATCCAGATTTCCAGATCGCCATTTACGTCTAGAACCCAAGTCTATTTTTCAACATCTAGTACCAGAACAAGGTTCCCTAGAACAAGTATTTCAAGCTACCGATCACATTCTGAAATCACGAGTCGGTTACAGTGAACTAAGTACTATGCATGAACAAGAACTAGCCCGATCAGCAGTCCGATGGATTACTGATTCTACCACTTTTCCAGACGAAATAGTGGCACAAATGTTTCTGAAATTGCCCCCAGCCGAGCAACGACTGGTGGGTATGTATATGATCCAGCACCTCATCACTCTGTATGAGGGTCAACATTCTGATCCAGGCCCGTTGCACGATATCCTGAACGAGTTACTCCAGTATAGATGGAGAGGTCTAGGTACCGATTTAGTTAGTGTCATTCTAGAACAACGTCACAAGTATAGAACGTTTTTGAACCCGCATTTTGTTCATGTCTCACCCCCAGAAAGTAAATCATTCTACATAGACAGACAGAATCCGTTACGAGAAGTCCACCCAGTCCAAGGGGCGGGTGGCGTAATGCAACGAGTGTTTGTATACACTCCGATTTCAAAGATGGAACTTCTTGAAATGAAGAAATTAATTCCCTGTCATGACAAAGATCCAGCAGGGTTCCATAGAGAATTAAAAGACATGCTCCGTATGGGAGAATACACTTACCCAGATATCATTAAAATGTTAAAGGTCCTGTTACCCGCAGGGGTGTATGAAAAGTTAAAGGAAAAAGAATGGGAGGTGGGAGAGAAAAAGATCGATTGGACAGCTCTAGAAGCTGAAGACAAGGCACGAGTACCAGGTACCGGTCTTGGAGATAAATGTAAAGAATTACCAGAATTATTGATTCAAGTTTTACCCAGATTATTGACAACTAGGAAAGAAGACTGGGATGCAATCTCAGCCTGTAAACAGAAACAAGATGAAGACATTAGTGATTTTTATTCTAGATTTGAGAAATGTTTCAGTATTAACAGTGGTCTCAAGACAAGTAGTGAGTCATACCCTCACCTTTTCGTTACTAAATTAGTCGAGAATTCAAGTCCACAAATTAAAAACCGAGTTTTGAAAGTCGAAAGCACCTGGCAAGCAAATACTCCGTCCCAGATGCTCCAGATGCTCCAGTATCACCAGAATAGAATCAGGGAAGAGCAAGAACACGAGAGAAAACGTATGAAAGACACGAAAATGAAAGTGCTAGTTGCACAATCTGTTCCTCAAGACAGTCAGAAGAGGGGTCCGAATCAAGCCAGTCATCCTGCAGCTCCCGTTAAAGGGAACTGCAATTATTGTAAACAGCCAGGTCATTTTATAAACGAGTGTGCAGTTCTGAAACATAACATAGCTACTGGTAAGACTAAAGAAAGACCACGTCCACCTAGACAAGAACAAGTTTCACAGATTCCGCAGTCACAGAATGCACAACAGACAGTTACAGTACCGCAGCCTATTGCTGCAACACAGCACGTTACATCACAGATGTACCAGTATGCACAGTCCGAGTATCCAGAGTACCAGTCATATTCATGAAACAGCCTAGAGAGGGAGGTAGGCTTGCCTCTCATCGAGATACCTGTAGATCAAGAAGGTCCCTATGTTCATAGTCAAGTATTAGGGAAAGACAGAAAGTTTTTGATCGATACAGGGGCAAGTAGGACCACAATTAGTCATGCCGAAGTTCCAGGGGCTCCGCTCTCAGGCTCAAGAAATGTTTCCCTTGGATTTTCAGGAAAACCAATAGTTAATGAAATATCTAAGCCAGTTACTCTAGGAGTAGGTCCATTGTCCCGTACTACTGATCTGTTACTTACTAAGTCATGTCCAGAAAATCTATTAGGTATTAAGACACTGAAAGAGTTAGGTGCAGTTATTTGCTGTTCCCCAGAGGGAATACGTCTGTTCCTACGTGACTTTAAGGGTCACTATGTGTTACGAGATTTTGATTCAAGACTGTCTAAAGTTCCGCAGCATTTATGGGCGCAAGGTCCAACCGATGTAGGTTACATGCAAATCACACCCCATCGTGTGACTCTCAAGCCAGGTGTAGTGTTACCACGAATCAGGCAGTACAGATTGCCACCCGAGGCTGTAGCAGCCTTATCCAAAATTATTGACGAGCTCATGGCTCAAGGAGTAGTTGTAGAAACTGACTCCAATGTATGCAATTCTCCGATCATTCCAGTCATGAAACGTACTGATCCGAATGCACCCCCAGTATATCGATTAGTGATTGATTTACGAGAGCTTAATAAATGTATCATTCCTCAGTACCCAGTTGTTCCAGACATCTCTTCCCTGTTAACAGCCATTGATTCCGAAGCCATGTTTTTCACTGTCATAGACCTCAAGAATGCATTTTTTAGTGTTCCGATTCATCCAGACAGCCAGTTTCTTTTCGGATTTTGTTTAAATGGAAGGAGCTATATGTTTACACGCGCTCCTCAAGGTTTCACGGAAAGCCCTAGTATTTACAGTCAAGCACTCAAGAGACAACTAGACAATATTCACATGCCAACTGACACTGCCCTGCTCCAGTATGTCGATGATCTACTGATCACAGCCCGTTCTGAACGTGCTTGCGAGCGAGCATCACTTACAGTTCTGTATTTTCTAGCCGAGATGGGGCACAAGGTGTCACCTTCGAAGCTTCAATTCTGTGTCCAGCAAGTGGTATACTTAGGACACTTGCTGTCCAAGAGGGGTAGGCAGTTGACACCAGACCGTATCCAGTTAATAGCGAGTCTTCCCCAGCCCAGAACCCAGAAGGAGGTACGTGCCTTTATCGGCCTTACTTCTTATTGTAGACAATGGATTCCCCAGTATGCATTTCTAGCCAAGCCACTGATACAGTTAACGACACAGGAGGCAGCCGTATCGACTGTCCTCCCTTGGACATCTGAACATACACTTAGTTTTAACGAGTTAAAGAATGCCCTATGTCAAGCTCCAGTTCTAGCTACACCGAACTACAGTAAGCCTTTTACACTTTTCGTTACTGAACGGGAAGGTACAGCATTATCTGTTCTCACACAAGATCAAGCAGGTCAATGCAAGCCCTGTGCTTATTTTTCGAGCACATTAGATCCAGTCGCCCAGGCGTTGCCTGCGTGCCTCAAGTCAGTTGCAGCCACAGCACTAGCTATCAGACAAAGTGATTCCATAGTTTTAGGACATTCCTTGACAGTACAAGTCCCACATTCAGTAGAAGTTCTTTTAAACCGAACACAAACTCAGCACTTGACAATTGCACGTTTAACAGGTTATGAATTGACACTGTTCCAGCCTCACATAGAAATTAGACGCTGCAACGTTTTGAATCCCGCTACACTGTTACCATCAGTTAATTCAAATCCAGACCCACATGATTGTGTGGAAGTAGTTAACATTACGACAAAGCCAAGACAAGACCTGACAGACATTCCGTTACCAGATCCTGACCTGACACTTTATGTGGATGGTTCATGTATGAGAACTAGTACAGGAGAACTAGTCGCCGCGTATGCAGTGACTACTGACACTGAAGTTATCAAGACACACCGTATTGACACCCTGTCCGCTCAAGCAGCAGAGCTAGTCGCTCTGACACAAGCCTGTATACATGCCAAGAACTTGAAAGTTAATGTTTACACAGATTCACGTTACGCGTTCGGAGTTGTACACGACTTCGGAGTGCTCTGGCAGGAGAGAGGTTTCATGACTTCTCATGGAACCAAGATTCAGCATGGTCTCCTTATTCAAGCCCTGTTAGATGCCATACATTTACCGACATCTATTGCTATCATGAAATGCAAAGCACATACGAAAGTTACTGATATTATTTCCCAAGGTAATGATCTAGCAGACCGCACAGCCAAGCTTACAGCACAGACTCCAGACATTCCAGTTAATATGACACATACTCCAGATCCGATTACATGCATGACAGTTAAGGACCCTACACAAGATGTCATAGATATACAGTTACATGCTACTCCCGATGAAATCAAGAAATGGTCTGAACAAGGAGGGGTCCAGACAGATCAAGGATGGTTAACGAAGGGTAGAGCCACATGTTTTCTCCCCGATTCTATGGTTCAAATCATTATCAATACCGCACATAGTCCAGCCCATTTAGGAGAAAAAGCTATGTTAGACAGTATCCAGAATATTTGGTTCAATAAGCATTTACGAGCTGCAGCCAAGCAGAAAGTCCGTACCTGTATGATATGTTGTCAGTTTAACCCAGGTAAAAGTGTCCCGGTGGAACAAGGTGGTTTCCAGCCCCCTGACCACCCTTTTGAGGTCCTCCAGATGGATTATATTCAGATGGAGCGATGTCGAGGTTTCAAGTATGTCCTTGTAGCTGTATGCGCTTTGTCCAGGTGGACAGAAGCATATCCAGTCCCAGATTACACAGCCGCGACCACTGCCAAGCAGTTGGTTCGTGAATTTTTCCCTAGATACGGACTCCCTAGAGTCGTATATTCTGATAACGGTCAGCCATTCTCCTCAGAGTTAATGAAGCACGTTTCCCTTTTGTTAGGGTACCAGTGGAAGTTTCATTGTGTACGCCATCCTGAAGCAGCCGGTCTCGTTGAGAGACATAATCAGACTCTGAAAATTCGAATTGCTAAAATATGTAAAGATAAGGGTGTGGACTGGCTAGTAGCTCTGCCAGTCGCTTTATTTTATATGCGTATGGTCGCACATTCCAGATCAGGTCTGTCCCCGTATGAGGTCGTATTCGGCCGCCCCCCTAACATGTGGGGTACTCCTAGACCCCGAAGTATTACCGATGTTTCATGTAATATGCTGACGGATTACCTAGCTTCCTTGATGTCTGCCCTCAACTCATGTCGTTCACAGGTTGCCGCCGCATTTCCAGACAATACCGAGGTGGCACCGCACGAGATCGTTCCAGGCTCCCTTGTGATGATCAGAAATTTCGACAGATCAAGTCCGCTGGAACCACGTTGGAAGGAGCCACGCCAGGTCCTCTTGACCACCCGAACTGCCGTCAAGTTGGAAGGCAGGAAGGGGTGGGTCCACCTTTCTCATGTAAAACTTTTCAATCCATTTAAATCAGTCTCCAAGAACATTTCCAAGGATTTCCAGGATTCGAAGGATTGCCAGAACATTGTTTCAAAGGACTGTCCCGCACAAGACATTATTACAACCCCTCCCTTGTTAGAGAAAACTCCGCAACAGGAGTATAAGTTGAAGCTCAGGTCTAGTAAAATAAGTCAGTCAGTTTGATTGTATAAGTCCTCCCCTAGGTGAAACGGTTAGACTGTTTCTGACATGTATAAAATAGACCCCCATAGTGAGAGAGTCAGTCAAAGTTCAATCAAATGTATCGTTTTTCTGAGTTTCATATTATTTCTCAGCATAATGATTTCCTGCACCAGCTACGCACTTTTCCTGTGTTTTCCAGTTCCTCATGTAAATATGTCTACTAATGCTACAGTAGAGCACACGTTTAGTGATCTGCCTCCTCACGAATATTCTTACCGCCTCGCTATGCGCAACAACACATTTATCCGTATGTTACATTATTCACACCAGACCAGCAATGCCACTAATTGTTGGGTGTGTGGTCGACTCCCCCCTTTTCAGACACCGAAGGGAGTTCTGCCACTTTTTAGTTATCCATTCTCACACAATGGTTCGTGTGGAGCATGGTCCACGTTAACGTCATCCTCAACAGATATGTCTTTTCTTAACAGTACATGTTTTCCAGACAAGCAAGGTCTCCCCCACAGAACAGGTTTAGATCTAGAAAATGAAGTATATAATTTAGGTAATTATTCGTCGAATTTCATGGTCCTGAATGTTCAGTCTGATACTACTCCAGACTTACCTGCTATTTCAGTACTACCAGTCAAAGGCGAATTATGTGTCCGTAGTTATGGTTCTGTACACATAGGTCATAGTGAATGTACTACTGTTGTCCAATATAGTGACAGTGGGAAATCTATTTTCAAAGCTTCACGTCATTCTTATTTTATTTGTGGTCAAACTGCATATGTCCGTCTGCCCCTCGATTGGGAGGGAACCTGTTACATTGCCTTCCTACTGCCACCTGTTTTCCTAGCCCCACCTGACTATCATAGGAATTCCTTCCTAGTGCATACCAGACACAAGAGAAATCTCCCGATTGTCGATTATACTGAAACTGCTGCAGAGCAATTCATTGATATTGATAAAGGTGTGTTCCCTTATTTAGGCACAGTTGTAAACAGTAAGCTAATCCGTAGGTTGACAAGAACCTTTGAAGCAGTAGTAGATGAGACTGCCTCTGCTCTAGGTAACCTAACCGAAGAACAATCTGCTATGAGATTTGTCGTTTTGCAAAATCGTCTCGTCCTTGACGTCATACTGGCCGATAGGGGCGGGGCCTGTAGAGTCATCGGATCCAGTTGCTGCATTTTCATTCCAAATAACGCGCCGTCTGTTTATTCAGCTATAACCAGACTCCATAAAATTGCCCATCTGTTACACCGAGATCCAGGCACCTGGACATGGTCCGGTTGGTTCTGGAATGTAATTTCCGCATGGGGATGGAAAGTCCTGTCCTTTCTAGGTATTGCAGTAGCGATCATATTTAGCTGCTGCCTCTGTATACAATGTGGCCCTGCGATTTGCAGCATGTGTGCTACCTCTTGTATTCCTAGTCCCAAGCCCCGTTCTAAATCCCGTTCCAAGACAATTCGAGACGAGCAAATGGTACTGTATGAAATGATAGATGGTATCATGAAAATTGATGTTTCCTGATGGAAACGTAGTGACAAGGAGGGTATGTGGAAAAGTAAATTTTGCCATGTTCTGTGTCCCTACGCCTCATCCATCATATGTTATGTGTGCATGACCAATATGCATATGTTATTCCCCATGTCCGATTAATGACGCAATTACAGTTGTGTCCACCTCTAGTATGCCAGTTTCCAGTCCTCGTGAATACTACGAATATCAGGCCTATGTAAAGTAATGTTGCCACGTTTCTCAGTGTGCACGTTATTCCATTATAAAGTCCCCGTTTCCAGGCCTCAAAAGGGCCCGGACCACAGATTCAGCTCCTGTCTCCTGAAAGCCTCGCTGAGGAGCGATACAGCCCCCACCTGTATCCTCGACCCTTCACTTACTTCCTGCCTCGCAGTGCCCGGTGCAGCTTGGCTCTGCCTCTGAGTCTGCCAAAAGTATGTTATAGTCCCAGTTATCAGTTCAGTCCTCCTCCTCTGCATTCCTAAGCTACTGAACTGCATCAATAGTTTCCGTCATTGTCTAGCCTATTCGGCTCCACGTTAGAGAAATACTGTATTTAATGGTCATTTAGTATTCTTCATCACGCACTACATGTAGAATAATGCATGGTCCAGTCTTAGAATCAAGTTAGCTTTTCCCCTCATGACTTCTAGTTTATATCAACATGTTCCCTAAACATCAGATACCAGATAGGGTTTAGGTACATGTCGCTCCGACCCTTCAGACTCTAGTCTCTGCTCCTAGCACAGAGTTCATAGCCCCCAGCTTCTCCTAGTAACACGTCATTGCCAGTTTTCGCGCACCATTAGGTTAGAGGTCCCGGCTCCTTAGGTAGCCCCCTCCAATGTTTCCGCCCATTCATGACATATTCTGTTACGTTTGCATCACATGTCTATGTATACTCCCAGTTACACCCACTTTTACTGTTATCTCTCGCGACTGCTACGCGTCACGCCTTCTGCTCCACCCACTGCTACGCCTACTGCAATGTAATGCTATGTGTTTGCGCTATGTATATAAATCAATGTTTTGTTATTGAAAGTTAGCGCGCTCATCCCAGACCTAGCCCCAGCAGCTGCTGGGCCTCTTTTCCCCTGCTGGGCCCCAGTTGTCCTGCTGGGCCCTGTCATTCTGTTCCTATGCAGGTTGTCCTGATCCTGTCCTTATGCTGTAATAAACCTGCCGAAACTCCTACTACCTCGAATCTTGACTCTTATTTTATTGAGCTATCTGTTATGCTATAAGTCTAGTCAAAAATAGGGTATTATTTATTTATTTACCACAGAAATCCAAAACGACATTTTGTGTAGAACTTGTCCTTTGATTTGTACTTTCGAAGACAGTATTTTCCACAACGATGGGTTTGAAACCGTAAGACTTGATGTTTTAAATTCTTCTGTTCTGTATTTTTAGGAACAGCACGTGTAGAATACTGTTCAATAAAACTCATCACTGTGTCATCCGAATCTGTTCCAAATTTGGGGGCATCTTTGTTCCATAACAGCATATGTATATGAGGAGCACCTCTTGCTTGATACTCCTTTCTCCAAAAGAAAACCAGAACGTCTCCAAGAGGAGGATTTTTTTTGTTTGTGATAAAAGACATCATAGCATCAAATCTATGATTGAAATACCTGCATACATTAACTGGATCCAAAGAGCACAGTTCTCCAGGTGTCTTGAATTCTATATTTTCTATGTTTACATTTGCCTCTCGAAGAAATTGAAGTAAATCTTCCCAAGCATACTCAGCACAGCTTAAAGTAAGGAACCATGTAGGAGTTCCTAAGTTTCTTAGCATACATTTCAATTCCCCATGACGACGGTAACAATACTCGTTAGTACCACGCTGATATGCCATGAGATTAATTAGCTGAGATTCCAAAACAGTGTCTTTCTGTTGGACTTTATCCATAAAGTCCCTTGCCGAAACATTAACATTTTGCAGATGTACTCCACTTTTTAGTATATGGTTCACTGCATAAGAAAGTCCAGACAAGTCACTCTCAAACAGAAGATGAAACAAATGTGGAATACATTGGCGAAATCTTGGATCTTCTGCATATAATCTTGATGTCCGGTATTCAGATGCAGGAATCTGCACAGGTCGGTCATCATATCGTCCACCTTGACTTGTTGGAAATAACTAAGGAAAACAACGAGCTTCCAAGCTTTCTTCCCATACACTAATGGGACTTCCTTTTGCTTCTTTCATTTGGAATAACTCGATAGCATTCCCCATTACTTCTTTGGAATGCAGAGGATGAACACTATAATATTCATAAATTTGTTCACTTCTGGACACATCCACTTTTTCAATTTGCCCAGCTGACATTTCACAGTCCTCTTCTACAGTTGTTTCCTCTTCACCTACATATACATTTTTGTAGTATTGATTGTTTTTTACCAACTACAACGTTGCCTTTTTGACTTTCCTAACATCCACTAATTCTTGCCAGATTTTCTTACTCTTTGTAGGAACGCCATTAACTAGAATAACTAGAGGTTCCTTTTCCACATTTTCAACACCAATTGTTTCAATATTTTTCTTTAAATCTAGAGGAAAATGGACAACTCTTCCCTTTAATCCTCTCTGTAATTCTGAAGGAGGCAATTTTCCTGTCTTAGGCTCCATGCGAACAATAGCCTGAAATGAATGCACACATTGAATCAGAATAGACTCATAGGTATTTAAATCCATCAGTTCAGAAGGAATATTTACCAACTCAAGATTATTATGTACAGCTCTAGCAGGTATTTTGTTTTCATTTAATGTATAATAACAATATTTACAAATACGTTGATCAGAACCCAAATCAAAACAAACCTCTACCAACAAATAAGGGGCAAAATCCTTCCACTCATTATTTTTTTCCTTTTCACTAACCTGGTCTGATTTTTATAATGAATTCTTCTACAACAAATACAAGACAAATTGGGCCTTTCTCCTGATATGACCTTAAACCTTGTAATTTCTTGGTCAAAATTTTCTGTACTAAAATTTTGTACATTTTCTTCCACAGTTCCTTCTATTATTGTATCAGTTTCTGCACTGTCCTCTTTTTCACAAAAGTAACTAACCTTAATTTCTTCACAAATGTTCTTTACATCTAATACAGATCCATGTAAAAGAGCACTGTTTAACTGTTTTAGATTAAGTGCTGGACTTTTAGCATAATACAACCTTCTCACTAATTTCCTCACTTCAGTATGATGCACTGCTAACATCCTAAAATGGTGAAAAACACTCTGGCATACTTTTTTAGAAAGACAAGCCAGAGAATGACCTTGCAAACCCGTTTTTTCTCTCACTCTGCAAGGGTCTAATTCTTGCAACATCTTCATCTTTTGTTTAAGACTTTTCTTAGTATACTTACGTAAGAAATTGCGAAAAAAATCAATTGAATCCTGTCGTACACTACAAATACTACTACAATTCCAAGTGTACACTGGAGCCTTAGGACGTCTCCCTAAAACTTCATCAGCTAACACCTCTTCTGCACTTCTTGGGACAATTTTCTCTTTTTTAACCGGACAACCGTCCTTCACCTCATATGCTCGACCACTGGTGTCAACTGCATGCAACAAATCATTAGTCTGAAAGTAAGTCTCTACATAAAAAATGGCTCAGAACTTGAACAATGCTTCCAGTCTCCAGAAAAAACATTGCAAAAATTAGTTCTATTAATTAGTCTTTTCCACTTACTTTTCGCTTTCAAAAGATTGATTGCCTTGTCTAGTGTACGAACTCTATTGATTACTAAAATAAACAATTTCTTTTTTTTGTTTAAATCGTTTTTATTGTTCTCAAACAAAAGGGACATTACATCAGAAGAGTAATACACATTTCCGGGGAATGCCCCGGCACTTTCAGGTGTCTCCCCGCTCCCACATAGGATGGTGAAGGCTATGCGAGGCAATGTGTCCATGGGGGCGAGTGTGGATTGGGCGTATTCCGAACTAGTCCCCAGAAACCCCAACAACCCCAACCCTCCCCCGTCCACCCCCTCGACCTCCCCAACCCCCCCCTCCGATGTGGACATTTGTAATTGAACTATGTGTTAGCGCATCAGGCTGGAGTTCGTGGGACGGGGGTGCCTGATGCGTTCGGGAACTTGTCAGGAAGCCGTAGGACTCTGAGGTATTTTGGGCATGTGAGTTCATTGAATTCGCCAGCCAATAGGTCAACCAGAGGTTGCCACGTTTCAAGGAAGGATTCTTGTGTATGCGTCAAGGAGGCCTATATCCTTTCCATCCCCATCGTGTACCAGAGTTTATGAAGCCACCCTGTGTGCGTGGGTGTCCGCCTGGTGCCCCAGAGAGATAATATGTGGTGTGCCGCCGCCCCTAACGCTAGACCCATCTGTTTGCCCCTTGGTGATTTGAGTGGGAAGGTGATTTTGTTGGGCAAGCCGAGCAATGTGTAAGCCGGGAAGCGAGGTATTTCAGTGTCGAAATGTTTATCTATGTTCCCGAGAAACTGGTCCCAATAGCCTTGAACCTCTACACAGTCCCATAGTATGTGTGCCATGGTGCCAGGCTGGCCGCACCCCCTCCAGCACAAAGGGTTTCGGCGCGGATTACTCTGGTGCAGTCTCGCAGGCGTCAAGTGCCAGTAGTAAGCGATCTTAACTGCAGCTTCCTTGCTAGCTACATTCTTGGCGGTGTGGTGTGCCCTATAGTACACGTCTTGCCATTCTTTGTCCGTGAGGGATCTGCCTAGCTCTCTTTCCCACCTTTTCTGGCCCGCGGATCTCACTGAGGGAGGGCGAGGGGGGCAAAGCATCGTGTATAGTTCCGATATCGCTTGCCTATCTGATTTCTTGACATGCAGCCATTTTCAAAGGGGGTGAGGCATCTGTGGTAGCATGTCTCTCCCCAGGAGCCAATGACGGACTTCGAAATATTCAAAGCGCGGGAGCTGGGGGAGCGCATAGGCTTCCTGTAGGTTTTGCTGTGTCATGAAGCCCTTGAGATCAGAGAGATGTCCGGCTGATGTGCAGTCGGATTGCCGCCACTGGGGGAAGGACCCTGGCACCATGCCCGGTGGGAAGGCCGGGTTATCGAATAGGGGCATCAGAGGCGAGGGGTATGTGGTAAGGCTTCTGGCCACTGCCACTCTGTCCCACACCTGCAGGGTAGTACGATGATGGGCGAGCGCTTCATGTACGCGGGCCTGTCTTGACGTCGGAGGAAGGGGATCCGCCACAGCGGCATCTGAGCCATTGCACGATCTTGCAAGAGCCATCTCTTCTCAGATTCAGGGCTATTCCATTCTAAAAGGTATCTGAGCTGTGTCGCCAGGAAGTACCGTAGGATGTCCGGGACCCCCAGGCCCCTCTGGGCCGTGGTGCGACGAGCGAGGTCCTTGTGTAAGTGCAGCCGTTTGCCCGCCCAGACAAATTGCCTGATGGCATCTTGGAGTTTTGTGAGCATTCCAATTGGGGGGGGTAACCGGCAGTGTCTGGAACAGATATAGCACCCTCGGCAGCAGGGACATTTTGATTGCCGCCACCCGCCCCAGCCAGGAGAGGGAGTGCTGCCGCCACCTGGCGAGGTCGCCCATCAACTGGGTAAAGAGGGCGGTATAGTTCTGCTCTACCATCTGGGCCGTTGACGGCGTCAGAGATATGCCTAGGTACGGCACCAACACACTGTAGGAAATCCCCCCCCCCAGGTTTCGGGGAAGCGGACTGGACGTGCGCGCATTGCGACCCAACGGGAGGAGCAGTGACTTCCCAACATTCATTTTGAACCCCGACACCTTCCCGAACAACTCCATCTCCGCCAGAAAGGCCGGGACCGACTTGACAGGGTCTTGCAAGGCTGCCAGAATATCGTCCGCATAAAGGCTTATGGTATGCGATTCGCCCCCAAATTTGACGCCGGTGATCGCCGTGTTGTCCCTGACCTTTTGTGCGAAGGGTTCTACATGGAGCGCAAAAAGCAGTGGCAAGAGGGGGCAACCTTGTCTCGTCCCCCTCTGGATGGTAAATGGTTGGGAACAAACCCCGTTGACCCTAATGGTCGCCTGTGGGGCAGAGTAACAGCCGGCCACCCAGGCCCGGAAGCGGTCTCCTATGCCAAAGTGCACCAAAGTGGCGTCCAGATATCCCCAATCGACCCGGTCAAACGCTTTCTCCGCGTCCACCGACAGCAAGGCCGCGTCTGAGTCGTTGAAGTGGGCTTTGTCCATAACATGCAATATAAATGTAAATGTACAGGAATTTATATAGCGCAAATCACCAAGCGGTTTCTAAGTGCTTGCTTAGGGAACCCGTCCTGGTATTCCCCTGTGAGATAACCCCGGCAGGGTCTCCGCAAGGTGAAAGCCAGGCATCCCGCCGCGAGGGGCCGTTGTGGAGATTAAGCAAGCTATTGCCCAGAGTCGCAGAGTGTGAACCCGTGAATCGTGTAGGCACCGGTGCGAGAATTGTCGAGTCCATGGACATTTTAGGACTCAAGACCCTGCCGAGCCGGGAATTGAACCCTGGTCCCGGGCTGACCTCTGCTTCCAGGTCTGCCTCCTCTAACCAGTGAGCCACACTTCTCCATAGCCATTTTGTGTTGCCTGCGCACTGTCGGGCGGGGATAAAGCCTGCCTGGTCTGGTTCGATGATGCCAGGGAGGCATGGGCCCAATCTTGCGGCCAGGATGCCGATAAATAGCCTTAGGTCTAGGTTGAGTAGTGATACGGGTCTGTAGGCCCCGCATGTAGTAGGGTCTTTCCCCGGTTTTGGTAGTACAATAATGTTTGCTGCCAGCATGTCGCGTGGGATGGAGCCCGGGCCCTCAAACGAGTTAAACAGACGGGCAAGGACCGGGGCTATCAGGGGGCAAAACGCTTTATAAAAACCGGCCTAGAAGCCATCCGGTCCCGGGGATTTAAGCGGCTTGAGACGTGCTATTGCGGAGATGACATCCTCCGTTCTTTTCGGGGTCTCCAGGGAGTTCGCGTGTGTCTCGTTAAGGGCCATGACAGCTGCCCCGGCGAGATAAAATTTAACATCCCCCCTTCTCGGGCAGGCTCTGCGGTGTATATGGATCCGTAAAACGTCCGAAAAGTGGCTGCTATCCCGTCTCCGTCACTGTGTTCCCGCCCCGCAGTGTCACTGATGGACGCGATTTTTGAGCGCAAGACCTTGGCCTTGAGCTTTCTGGCCGGGAGACGGCCTGTCCTGTCGCCGCCCACATAGAAAGTGTGGTGCAGGCATAGGGCCGCGTATTCAGCGCGGTCTAGGTCGAGGCTCGCCAGTTGGGCCCTGGCTTTTTTGAGCTGACGCCAAATTCTTGGCGCCCCGGTTCTGCTGTGGACCCGTTCCAGCTAGAGGACTTGGTCGGACAGCGCCTGCCTCTTTTCCCGACGCTCCCGAGCTTCCTCTGCCGCAATCGCTATCAGCTCTCCTCGAACCACCGCCTTCAAAGCTCCCCACAGCGCCGCAAGGGTACAAACTCAGTGTCCTTGACCAGGGCCGCCCCCTCTTTGGAGCCCAGAAAGTGATCTATTCTGGCATACGAGCCGTGTGTATGGGAAAAGAACGTGTACCCCGGAGTTTTTGGATGTCGTGCCCTCCAGATGTCAACAAACCCCCTGCTCTCCAGCCATAATCCCCCCTCTTTAGAAATTACTCCTGTGAACCCGAACCTCTGCCCGGACCTATCTTTGTGGGTGTCCATTACCAGATTAAGATTGCCCCCAATAAGTGTAGATTTGATGTTGTGGGCGTGCGTGTCCTCAAGGGCCCCGGTGAGAAAGGATTCTTGTTTGGTGTTGGGAGCATATATTGAGCCTATCACAGCTGACCACCCTCCTATCTGAACTTTGTAGGCGAGGAGTCTCCCCCTGATTTCTGCCACTTTGTCCCCCACCATGCCCCGGAAGTGGCGCGTGAATAGGATGGCCACCCCTGCCTTCATGTCAGCAGTGGAAGAGTAGTGTTGTATCGGAAACGCCCTAGAGCGCATGCGGTGCCAGTCTTTAGATATTAAGTGAGTCTCCTGTAGTAGGCAAATCTCTGCCCCGGAATTTTCTAAGAATGACAGGATAGCCCTACGTTTAATGGGGTTGTTGAGTCCCTTAACATTGAGGGAGAGAACCTGCATTGTCGTATCCGGCCTCTGAGGACTGCATCTAGGGGACCCATCTGACTTAGCCATCCCTAGTCCTGTCGTCACCACTGTGCTGTTTGTTAAATACCACATCGGAGTCTACCCACCCCCCCTGCTCAACCCCAAGCCCCAACATAACTCTCAAGCCCAAGAACTCTCCCTCAACCCCAACCATCCTCCCTCCAACCCCTATCCCCCCTCCCACATGCCAACTTGCAACTTCACCCCAGGTCCCCTCCCACCCTCCACCCAGTCCCAACCAACCCCAACTCCCACTGCCCAACCGCTCCCTCCCTCCACCCTCCTCCCAGCCCCCAACCATTTGAGTCCATTGTCCCAGACCTGTCATTCCACACAGGACTGCGGTAAAGTTACCTATTGGGTTCGTGTCCAGCGGCGGCCATCGTGGCCCCTCGCCCACCCCCTCCCCTTTATTCTATGAGCATGCACAAAGTGACCCCCCCCACAGGATGCTGAACTCAATCCGAAGTTGACGTCTCCCGGGCCACTTCAGCGACTGCTGTGGCTCTCTCTTGTGTGATGACATGTGCCTCGGGTTTCGAGCGTAGCGCCGGAGATCGCCTGCGGCCCATCATCTGCCAGCCCCCTCCGGGAGGCCTCTGCGAGGGTCTCACCGGCGGTGTATCGTCCTCCACGGGTATCCCCAGCAGTGTGCAGGTGTCTTTGAGGGAACGTAACTGATAGGGGGCCCCATTCCATTTAAATATCAGACGGAACGGATGACCCCAGGAGTACGGGACCTCATGTTGCCGTAAGAAATCCGTCGCCACCTTGAATGCCTTCCGTTTTTGGAGCGTGATGGCCGAAAGATCTTGATACAGACCCACGGGCTGCCCCCGAAACTGAATGAGTTGGGTCCGTCTGGCTTCTCGGAGAATCCTCTCCTTTTGCAGGAAGTCGGGGAGAAAGGCCAGAATGTCCGGAGGTGGGGCAGGTGAGCGCCTGGGGAGCCCAACTCTATGCGCCCTGTCTATTCTAATGATGAAGTTGGTGGGCTCCCCTAGAATGTCTCGGAAGAGGCTCTGTAAGTAACTAGTAATGTCCGTCCCGTCTGCTTTCTGAGGCACCCCCCAGACCCGTATGTTGTTGCGGCGGGACCGGTTTTCCAAGTCTTCTGCATGGGCTTGAAGGTCCAGTTGTTGCTCCGTGAGTCGCAGGACTTCCTGTTGGAGTTGCTCAATCTCGGTGCTCCTCGTCTGATCGGCTTCTTAAACGGCTACCACGCGCTACCCCAGGCTATCACCTCTCTCCTAAGTTCCCTGACCTCCCCTGCCACTTCCTGTTTGAGGGATTTGAAATCTTCCCTGAGTGAGTTAAACAAAGACTCCAGAAAGGACTTAGTGATGAGCACATGGTCCTCCGATGTGGCTGGCTGAGATTTCGTGACTTCAGGCAAGGGTGGCCCTTTGTCGGTCTTGGGTTGTGTCTTCGCCAGCATTTCGGGGAGTGTCTGGTTCCCTTTCTTTCGAAGGCTCGCCATGGCGCGTCTCGCTCCCTGCCCAGTCCCCGTGGTGACAGTCCGGGAACTTGCGGGCTACCAGCGGAGGTAGTGGCTCCCGGGTGCACCGCTGGGCCGTACTACCTCGGTTGTCCGCACCGCTGGGGGGCCAAGGCTCAATCGCGTCAGTCCTCAAGGGGCGGCAGGTCTGTGGGTGGCCACCCCACATCACCCCGCGTCTCTCCCTGTGCTCCCGGGGGTCACCAACCAGTGGGCAGCCACCGCCAAAGAGGACTCAGCTCCCAGGGTGCACGAAAAGGAGGCCTGGCTTGGGATCGGCGCGCTCACCGTGAAGAACCGCTGCTGTTTCCTGACTCAGTTCACAATGCGGGCCATCGGGGGCTCATCCAGCAACACCACGCATGCAGGGCAAGCAGGGGACGGGACCTCGGTGCCAGTCAGTGCCCCTTGGAGAGTGTGTAGCCCCACCCTACCTCGTCAGCGTGTAGTGACCCACGGGCCCACGCAAGTCCCTCGCCGGGAGCTCGATTATGCCCCCCGAGCTGCCACCCTCTGCCACTGGTATGCCTCCACACCTCTGTCCGCCGTCCTGTCACCTCCTGCCGTGCACCGGTCCGCCGGAGTCCTCGAGTGGTTCCAGCACCTGCCCCGGTCTGCTGGTGGGCGTGTGCTTCCTGGCAGGCCTCGCTGCTCTCCGCTGGGCAGGAGGGTCGCGCTGAGGCCTCCTCTGGGGCCGCTCAGGTCTCTATGCTGGGCCCACACTTGATGCGCCTCTCACTCAGGCCCTCAGCCGGGGGCTCGATTTTCGCGACTCCCGGCAGCTCCACCTCACGCCGCCGGGATGTCGCAGTAGAGCAGTGTGCTCGGGTGCTAACTTCGCCCACTGGGGGGTCGCCGACAGGCAGAACTATGGCGCAGGCCTCGGCCACCCCCTCATGTAGGCCCGGGGCCGGGGCCTCGAGTTTCGCGACTCTCGGCCCAATCTGGTTCTTCCCGCCGGGAGTGCCGTGGAAATGGTGATTAGCACCCCTCTCAGTGCCGGTTCCAAGGCTCAGGGCAGCGGATCTCTGGCTCGTGCTCTGCCGGCTTCATAGGGTCTCACCAGCAGCCAGAGGTTGGGACCACATTAGCTACCGCGTCAGGCCCGCCGCCATTACACCACTCCCGGTCCGGCAATCTCTCGCCTCCCAGGCTGGCTTGCAGGCAGCGCCGGCCCGTGGCAGCGCCCCAGGAGCGACAAACTATTTTCTCCCCACGGAGCCGAGGTATATGGCGCTTGGGGGGGTCAAGCAGCGCTGTTAGGGGCTCTGGAGGAGAACGGGGCAGGGAGCCACAGAGACCTGCATCCGATCAGGTCGCCATCTTGGCCACGCCCCCAACAATTTCTTTTTCAATTCAAAAGCCTGATCAACAATACTTTCTATTCTTTTTTTTGCTTATAAAAAGCTGTTTTCCTTTTAGAAGTCTTTCCACTTTTCAATACATTTAATACAACTCTGTTATAAAATATTCTCTTGCGAATTTCAATAAACTGATTTTTACGTCTATTACTATAGACAATTTGATCGCCAGACACTTTTCCAACATTTTTCTTTTTTAACTCCTTTTTCTTTGTTCTTACAAATAATTTTTTTATCTTTTCCACATTGTCCACATTTTTTTTCTTTCGGTTAATTTCCTCATAAAATCCTTTGTTGTCTTACCAGGAGCATTCTTCTTTTTCTCTGTACAATCTTGTTTAGATACATCTTGTAATTGTGTTTTCTTGGAAATGTAAGCCTGTTTATATTTTCTTCTTTTGGCATCCTTTGTAGGCATGTTGGTTTTTCTTTCTGTAGATAATAACAATCTATTGTAAGGAAAAAAAACATGTTGTAGACCACTACTAACATACTACATAGCAATTAGAACAACTATATGATGTAAACACTGGTTCACTTCATAAGTAAGTTTAAAGTACAGCAACAGTGTCTGAACAGGGTAGGAAATCATGCAGTGAGTGCTGTTTCTGACTTTATGGCAGTGCAGAGGTGTTTCAACCTTATAGGGGAATTTGCTGAGAATTGTGTTTCAGGCTTTAGAACAGTGCAGTGCTGATTAGGCAGTGTAGGGGGTCATGGTGAGATTGATATTTCTAACTTTAGAGCAATACAGTTGTGTGTACGCAGTGTATGGTATCAAGCAAGGCCTACGAGTAAAAAGCACTGGATGTCCTAAAGTTTAACTCACTCCATGAGTACATGTATTCCCATGTCTTAAAATACATACACCAAGCAAGTGATTCTGACACAATATTTAAAAAAAACACACTCACTAGCATTCTAAATGAAAATAGATAGAAAAATGCTTTGAAATTCACTGAATTGATTACTACATGTTACAGAAAGAGTTAATATGGTATTTCTACAACACAGCCAGGATTTTCAGTACACACCATAGAGAATATTTGCAAATTAAAAGGCCTGACAGACATACTGCATAGCAGTTTCTAGTACTACATATCCTAAACCCTGACTCACTTCATCAGAACATGTATTCTCATATTTTTAAACACATCAACAAACCAAATTATTACAATAGTACAAAAAGACTCACTTGAATAATTTTTTATTCTAAATCATAAATTTATTCATCAAACATTTCAGACTCCAATAAAACCTCCAACATCACTTCATCTGGTATTTCATTAACATTGTCCTCAATTTCCAAATTTACATCTTGAAATTCAATTTCTTCCACTGCTTCTAATAACTCAATGTCCAAACTTTAATCAAAGAAAAACTCAATTTTCTTCATCAATGTCCTCTCCAAAAGGTCCATTTAAGTCCTCTATTACTTCATACGAAATGTCACATTTGACTGCAAACTTCTCCTGATTCTGATCATTTTTATATATATATGATAATTTTGCTGGACCTTGCAAAAAAATATAAACACTTAATTATTTCATTTTCACTAATAGATAATAAAAAACTACCTTTATCAATTTCATAAGTACATGTATTCCCATATTTTTAAACACAACAACTACACAAATTATTGTACCACATTCTTATGAAATGAAAACTGACTCACACTGTGATCTTAAACAGATAACACTATCCCTTCCAATTCAGTAAAATGATTACTGCAGTGAAACAGAGTCTTGCTGGGAATATTCTTTTAGGGTTTACAACACTGCAGTTGTGTTGCAAGAGTTTAAAATATTTTTCCAGGAATGGAGTTTCAGGGTTTACGACAATGAAGTGAACTTCAAGCAGTGTAGTGCGTCAAGGTGGGACTGAGAATGTACAAATGTAAATTCACTGAAATTATTACTACATGCTACAGACACAGTTGCTTTTGCATTTCAACAGCACACCCAGCATCTAATTTGCACAGCATAAACACAATTTGAAAATTAAGAGGCCTGAAACACATACTGCATAGGACTTTCTACAACTACATCACCTAAATCATGACTCAGTTCATGATTTAGGTGATTTAGCACACATAGGAAGAGAAAGTACAAACAGAGACAAAATGGTACAGGCAGAAGGTGCGAGACTACAGGCAGAGAAGGAAAAGATTTAACATGGTAATGCTGTGTAATACACACCAACAGCCATATCGTAATAGGCCTCTATGGAGGCACATGAGAGGTTGCAGGCAGAGGGTACAGCCAGAGGGAGACGGTTGGAGCAGACAGAAAATACATTTCCAATTTAAACCATTTCACCCTTTCTCTGCACCACCTTTTCTCTGACTGCACCATCTCTCCCTCTGCCTGCAGCCCTGCACCATCTATCCTCTGATTTTACCAGTTTACTCTCTGCCTGCAGTATCGCATTTTCTGTCTGCAGCAACCCTCTCCCACTGCCTGCACCCTCTCAATTGAGCTTTGTGCCATCCTGCTCTGGTGGCTGTGGACATAAATTTGCTGAGGGTGTGGGATCCAAGCGGTTTTGTCTATATCCTGCTGCACTACCTGTAACTGGACGCTGATACTAGCCTTGACTCCTAGTCTACGATTACCAGCTTAACTATCCCCGCTATCTGGCTACCTTGGATTAGAAGGGGGCAGGGACTGCACATTCGCAGTCAGTTGGTGGGTGCAGCTTGCTCGTGACACAATGGGGAGACCAGACCCTAGGCAACCAAGTATCACTTTTGATCAAAAGAAAGCGACTAGGAAAACGCCTGGAGGAGATGAAGAACAACGGGAAGAGGTGACAGGCGCTTCGTCACCTAGTCCTGATACCAATTTGCAAACCATCCTGACAGAAATGCGTTAGGGTTTTACAACGATAGCGGACAAAGTCGATACTCTGAAGACTCGAATGGATAGCATTGTGCACAAGATGGACGCCCATGAAGGTCGCCTTAAATAAGCAGAACTGCGCATTGCTGACAACGAAGATGTCTCCGAACTGCTAAAGAAAGCAGTCACTCAAATGGACAAGTTGATGCGTATCATTGATGCCAAGAATGAGGACATTGAAGCTCGCAGTCGAAGGAACAATGTTCGCATCTTAGGTATTCCTGAGAGTACCAACACAGGGTGCCTGGAACAGTACGTTGAACGACTACTTACGGCAATCACGGATGAAGGTACCCTTTCTGCCCAATTCATAGTTGAACGAGCGCATCGATCACTGGGCCCGCGTCCCAAACCGGGGATGACGCCGAGACCTATAATAGCGCGCCTACTCAATTATCGTGATCGCGATGTGGTCCTCAGGGTGGCTCGAGAGAAGAAGCAATTACATTTTGAGGGCGTCTCCTTCACCATCTTCCCGGATTTTACTGCCCGAGTGCAAGAGGAACAACGCAACTTTACCATGGTTAAACAAAAGCTCCGTCAAGAACAAGTGGACTATGCTCTACTATACCCGGCACGATTGCGTATCAACTATCAAGTAACGCAAACCTTCCACACCACGCCACAGTCTGTGGACAAATTTCTGAAATCGCTGAAGAAGCGGAAGAATGGTCAGGCTGCATATGATGAACATGAAGAAGAATCCCTGTCTGGGGTAGAGTGAGCATGTTCAGGCATGCTGATGTAGCTCCCTACACCGGAGGCGGGGAGGTGTACCCACTGTGATGTTGCTACTCGAGAAGGTCCAGGACACTTCAAGAACGTAATGTATGCTTGTTATAATATTGTTTGAAATCTACCAGTGGTGTCTTTACGCTTTACAGGTTCTAGGGTCGAGGGGTCTCACGGCTGATATCATGTCAATTACTGGACACCCCTGCAATCTCTGGAGATCGATACGATCCGTGATCTCCATTGTAATGGCAGGGTTGATCTTGTGCCATCTAGATGTGTACCCCGATGGGAATACCCCTAAGCATTGATGGATGTTATTGTTTATGGGGGGAGGGATGGTGCTGGCATGATTGGGATACCGCAGTGGGAGGGGGGAAGGGCATTGCTAACGGTTGTTTTTTTTTCACAGCAGGGAAAAGGATGAAGTGTGTTCCATATGGGGGTTTGATGTCTTATGGAGAAATTAGTTTGGCAGTGGGCATGAGGCATACTATAGATGCACAACACCACTGGTGCAATGACAGAGACAGGGAAAGAACGTCACCTTAGAATTATGTCTTGGAATATCAGGGGCCTTAATAATACCCGTAAGGGTTGAAATGTGCTTGCGTATCTGGATTGTCATCAAGTTCATATTGCCATGCTTCAGAAGACACACCTGGCTCCACGATCTCACACGCAATTTGCAAGTAAATGGGCTGCTACTCGATCCTTCTCGTATTCCACCTATGCCAGGGGCACAGCTATCTTGATTAAGCGCACTGTCCCGTTTGTGCTGATTGGAGAGATACTAGACCCTGCTGGACGATATGTTATTATATGGGGACGTATAGGTAAAGAATCGGTCACCCTGGTGAACTCTTATGCCCCTAACGTTGATACACCGTCCTTTTTCACTACACTATGGGGCAAGGTCATAGCTATAGGATCCCTACATATTATATGGGGAGGGGACTTCAATGTGGCACTCCGACCTACTCAGGGTAGAGCTGACGGGGTTGCAGTATACAAGCCTAGGTCCAGGGAGGCCCTGACGGGAATATTGGAGGAAGGTGACTTGACAGATGGCTGGAGATATCTGAACCCCACAGACAGGAAGGCACTCACTTCACGTCTGCTATGAACACATGGGCGAGGTTAGATTACCTTTTGTTGTCAAGGGGACTCGTGGCTCATTTGGACAGAGCAACACATCTACCCAGGACATATTCAGATCATAGTCTGGTATTGCTACATTTGCATATGCCCGGATGGGATAACCCAAGGCCCCAGTGGAGGTTACAACCTACGGCTTTATTGGACGAAGTCTTTAGGGTGGAGCTTGGGGAGGAAATCGCCGATTTTTTCCCCCATAACAGGGATACTGTTGACAGTGTTGAGTTTGTCTGGGAGGCCTTTAAGGTGACGATATGTGGATACTGTATATCCAAAAGTTTTGGGGTCCTTCAGGACATTCAGAGAACGTTACACTCTCTCGAGCGCAAATTGAAAGACCTAGAGAAGCAGATGGCACGGGGTGCAGGGACACAGATACATGCCACCTTTCGTACTAAACTGACGCAGTATGAGGAAGAAGCTGAAAGGGAAGCCAAATTTTGGGGTAAACACTGGGTGGCTAGGAGATATTGTGAGGGTGATCGACCTGGGAAAGCACTTGCGACACTTACTCGCACTCCACGTTTTACCAACACTGTGCTGGAACTCACCACCTTGGATGGACGGGGGGTTAGAGACACCGAGGGTATATTGATTATGTTTACCGCTCATTATTCTATGCTATATGCCACTAATAATGCCGAAGATGTACAAAATGACGCCTTTCTTGCTGAGATCGCCTTATACTGGCTCAGTGATATCCATAGGACCTTCCTTGGTGTTCCATTCGAATTGGACAAAATCAGAGACGCTGTAATGTCCCTTAAAAATGGCAAGACCCCAGGATAGATGGACTCCCAGCGGAGTTCTACTAAACCCATATTGACATTATGCCCCTGTCCTTCGGGAAGTATTTGAGGATGCATTGGAGGTAGGAGTTCTGCCATGCACGATGCGTGAATTTATGATCACCTCTCTCCTCAAACCCGGTAAAGACCCCTCCTTGTGTTATGCATATCGCCCGCTATCCCTAATAAATTGTGATACTAAGATCCTTGCTAAGGTCCTGGCCACTCGACTGTCCCTATTGATGACAAAAATCATATTACCGGATCAATCTGGATTTGTTCCGGGACGCTCCACCACTCATAACTTACGGACCTTATCCTCACTACTCCGGACGGTGGCTCCTGAATTCCCCGTAGCGGCGATTTTCCTTGACGCCTCCAAGGCGTTCGATTCGGTTGAATGGAACTACCTCTTCAAGGTGTTGCGCCGAATGGGGTTCCCTGCGATATTTATCTCCTGGGTGCAACTACTTTACACTCTGCCGACTGCAAAGGTACTGATTAATGGCCACCTGTCCCCCCCGATTGATATTACCCGTGGCACCAGACAGGGGTGCCCACTCTCCCCTCTCTTGTTTGCCATAGCCATTGAGCCACTTGCGTGCCGACTTCGACAGCTCCACCGCAGTGGCGCCTTTAGATGCTTTCAGCGTCAAATTGCCATGTCTCTACGCGGATGACATGATGTTAATTGTTACTGATCCTCTTAATAAACTCAACCCCTTGCTGCGAGAATTTGTCGTCATTGGTAGAATGTCAGGGATACAGATTAATTGGAACAAGTCCCACTTTTATCCCCTAACCGACGCTGTAGTGGAATTCCCATCAGACTTTCCATTACAATGGTGCCATTCGGATCTCCCGTACCTGGGCATACAAGTGTCCAGAGATCGAGATGAGACGCTTAGACTTAATTATGGTGTGGCTATTACCAAATTGACGGCTGCGATTGATAGATGGATTTCCCTTCCCTTATCTATGGCTGGTAGAGCCTCCCTTATTAAAATGGTAGTGCTGCCTCGCTTTTTGTATCTTTTTTTAAATATCCCTTATTATCCTGGTGATTTTTTTTTCAAAACACTGCGTACTGAGCTGATCAGGCTGTTCAGGGGGGCAAACAACCAAGACTACGATGGCCAGTATTGCCGCAATCCTATGACAAAGGAGGGTTTGACCTGCCTGATTTCGAGGCCTATTATGCGAGTGCCCAAGCGCACTATGCATACTTCTGGATGAAACCCACACCTTTCATGCCACAGGTGGTGGCGGAGGACTGGGTGGCTAATCCCCTTCCCTTGAGTGGCCTTATACAGGGCCCAGTCACGGCTATTGAGACGCCTTACACGACAGTCACGTGCACACTCGATGCATGGCAGCGTATAGCTAAAATTCTGGGTTCCCCATTACTCTACTCGGCGAGGATGCCCTTGACATACCATCTCAGACTGGCGCTACTTCAGGAGAAGGGTTTCCAACTATTATGCCGCCGACTTCAGATACACACATGGGGTGACCTTTTTGCTGAGGGCCAATTTCATACATTGGATCAGTTCTTCCGGAATCACAGTCCTACTCCTCTTGACACCTTTTATCACATAAGACTATGGCAGGGGATGAAGGAGATACTACCAGACTTCCCGCAGGAGTCTGTTGCCTTAGCTCCGCTGCATTTCATGCTAGGCTCACAGGATGGCTCACATCTAGTATCGGGCATCTATAGTCAGATTAACCACTTCTATGCTAATGACAAGGTCAGCTCGTCATGCAGTACACTGGACGCGTGCTTATGACGAGCTGACCTTGTCATGAACAATGGGAAATATTAATCTTCAGCACAGGAGAAAAATCTCCATAGCATTGAAGGTGTTAAGGAACATCGAATGGGCATTGAAGGGACCGCTCTGCATCACTGGGGGGAGGACCTGGGTACTGAGATCACCGATGAGCAGTGGGTCCATGGTTGTAATATTACTGCTAGAATTTCTGCTAGGTGCAGGCTCAAGAATATCCATTATAGATTTCTCCAAAGATTATATTACACACCACTTAAATTTTTTTAATTTCGATTATCAGATAACGATAGATGTGAGCGATGTCACACGGAACATGCCGGTTTTATGCACTTGGCATGGGCAGGTCCTGGTGTTAGGGAGTACTGGCAACAGGTGCATGAGGCCTTGGAAGTTATGGTGGGAGAAAGTTTGAATGATGATCCAATGTTGTTTTTGTTGGGATGTACAATGTCTGTGCCCAAAACTTGTAGGAAGGTACAGGCGATGGGGACTCTGTGTGTAATGATACGTGCGACATTGAGGATGGGGAGATGGTGGAATGAATATCTCAATAATGTAAAATGTCTGCTATTAATCATCTTGCTGTTGCATTGCTTAGTGCTCTATATTCCAAATCTTACATCTGTTATACCGCTGAATTCCTATTCAAGTGGAACACCTCAGATGCCACTATGTTATGTTTAATTTGCATATACCCGTCTCTGCCATGTATGGTTATATGGACCGAAACATATAAATGTGCCTGTCTGTTCTACTGTCGATGCGATGATTATCATACCACTAACTGTTATGATTTGCTGTGATATGCTTCAATATTACCTTGTATGGAACACATGCTGATATACCCATGTAATGTTGTTGTTATATTTGAAAATGATAACAAATAAAGATTTTTAAAAAAAACATTTTAATTGGTTGTACATTTCAACACTATCACCCTTCCCCCACTGCTCTCTCTGCCTGTTACCATGGTAACTCTCCATAGAACACCTAACTGAACTCAAAAGGTGAAAAGTTAATCACTCAATGTTGCAAACCAAAGCAGCAAGTGTGTTTGACTTCTCAATATTCCAGCTTATCCTGTGCAATGTTCTTTTCAATAACTTTTTCTAAACCAATAGTATTATTCCTTTTAAAAAGGACAGTAGTATGCACCCTAGTTTTCAATGTTAAATTATCATTTACATACGTTAACATTTACATACATTTTTTTCTAAACTCCAAGTTTGCAAACTGCCATTTCATTTCCAGAGACCATCTGTACAACCAGATCTGTATTCAAGATGCTTAGAGTGTGGATTATAGGACATAGCTATATTTTCTGGAGTGAAAGGTATGCAGCAAATAGATGCTTTCTCAACCTTGATTTACTAAATATGGATATTATGTGGATTGGCCAGAGAGGATTGAGATGTCACCAATTGATGCCATAGGTAAAATCCTTTATGCATCTCCCACACCCTGAACTCATAATTGTGCACTGTGGTGGCAATGACCTAGGCACTTTGACTGGGGTAGGTCTGGAAATGCTTTTAAAGGACACCTTTGGGCAATTGATGACTTTTTCCACAAACTGCCTTGGTATATTCTAATATATACCAAAGGCAAAAATGGAATTGGTCCTACCAATATTGTCCGCAGCTTGAGAAAGCAAGGAAACATGTGAATAAGTCTGTTTCTGCTTTCCTCAGAGACTATGGTATGGGTTCTATATACCACAACAACTTGCGTTACAACATGCAAGGCATCTATAGGAGAGATGGTGTACATTTCACAGATGAGGGGAACAGAGTCTTCATTTTAAACTTTAGACTCTGCTTTGGTACCTACTTGTAGGCACAAAAAACACTCAATGAACACAACAGCTCTTTTTAGAGCCACCCAACATCTAAACACTCAAACTTATTATTTAACTGTCTTTTTTTGGGGGTTTTTTTCACCGTGCGCGCAACGTGCGCCCACTTCGCGACTTTTAAGGCCTAGATAGGCAGGGAGTCTCTTCACTGCCTCCTTTTCCACGTTCTCCACTATTGTTTTTTACTCACTATGGCCTCGGGGTGCGTGCTCCGTGCGCGCACCTTGCAATTTCTTTAAACATTTTTTTTTATTTTTTTGGACTTCAGGGGTCTTTCAGGGACCCCCTGAGAAGGCCTAGGGGGTCAGGGAGTCTCTTCACTACCTCCTTTTCCACGTTCTCCACTATTGTTTTTCACTCACTTTTGCCTTGGGTGCGTGCTCCGTGCGTGCAGCTCGCGATTTAAAAAAATATATATATCTTTTTTTGGCCTTCAGGGGTCCTTCAGGGACCCCCTGAGAACACCTAGGGGGTCAGAGAGTCCCTACCCTGCCCCCTTTCCACACTTTCCACTTTTGGCCTCTGCCTCAGACAAAAATTGGCGGCCAACACTTCCTGATTTCGACCGATTAGAATGTTGACAGACGTCTAGCAGCAAATCAAAATTCCGCTCGCGCACACCCATTGCGCGCACCGTGCGGGCATGGGTACGCGCACGGTACGCACTTATAGATAGAATAGAATCCCCCCAAAAATTTCAGGGAAGAAGCGAAGCGGGCCATCTTCTTTGAGAAATTCACAAAGATTCATCAACCGGCGCCAAATTTATTCCCAATAGAATGTTGCGGATTTCCTATGGAAACTTGGTCCTAACTATACCTACCTACTGGCGACCGCCAGTAGGTAATATATATATATATGTATATATATATTCCGCCACATCTCTCCCAACGAAAAGATCAGAGGCCAAAGGGGATTTCAGTAAGGAACACCGCTTTATTTGGAACATTGCAGCAATGGCGAATGCATTTCAGCAATAAGCCTTCCTCAGCGCCTTAACTGCATGGAGTTCTGCTTCAAATGTGCCCAATCCTGCTCAGTATACGTTGACACGTCCTGATTACTCCTCCCCCAATTAGAAGTTCATTTTGGCACACCTGTTGTTCGTTGCTCCAAATACACCAACTAAAATATATTTTACCTTACCTTACTTTACCTTAGTTATAGCTAGGACCTAGTTTCCATAGGAAATCCGCAACATTCTATTTGGAATAACTTTGGCGTCGGTCGATGAAAAAAAGGGGGGTCCCAAAATGTGTTTTCCCCATGCAATTTTCCATAGGGTTCTTTAAGTGAGGCTACAGCCCGAACTGCTGAACAGAATTGCACCAAATTTGGCAATAAGGTAGATTTCGCTTCACAGATAACACTTTTTGTTAAATGGTGTAAATCCGTTCAGTAGTTCCTTAGAAATTCAAAAGTAAAATCATAGATATATCTATAGACGAAGTACCATACGCGTACAGTACTCGTACCTTCCCGAGCACAAGCTTTATGCTAATTGGCTGTCAACACTCCAAACCAGGAAGTGTTAGCAGCCATCTTATGCCTCGGTAGAACCGAGGCACAAGAAAGCAGCAAAAGAAATGCGAAAAACACGCAAAGGGGGCAGGGTAGAAACACCCTGACCCCCTAGGCCTGCTCAGGGGGTCCCACATGGACCCCCAAGGCCAATTTTTTTTTTTAAGAAATCACGGGATACGAAACGGTCTGATTTTTTTCTAATTAGCCCCAGGGGGACCAAATCCTGGGGCCTTTATGAAAATAAGTGTGGGGGGCACAACCCCCCCACTGCCCCAGGGACTGCTACCCCCTGGGGCAAAGTAGGTATGATAGCAGGGGGGCACCCGGCCCCCTCGCAGCCCCGGGGACCACCACCCCGGGGGCTTAGATATGCATGATGGGGGGCCTTAGAGGCCCCCCGAGCCCCGGGGACCGCCACCCCGGGACTTTATTTTGAAGTATGCGGGGGGCTCATGGTCCCCCCGCAGCCCCGGAGACTGCCGCCCCCGGAGCTTCCTTTTTATTATTATTATTTTTTTAAACCTGTGTGGGGGGGCTCAAGTCCCCCCACACACCCCGGGGACCGCTACCTCCCCGGGGTACTAATATTTAAATTGGGAGGTCCGTGATGGACCCCCCAGCTCCGGGGACCACCACCCCTCGAGGCTTTTAAGATATGAGGGGGGGCGGCACGGCCCCCCTCCTGGAGCCCTTGATGGCCCTGCGGACCGCCACCCACCAGGGTTGGCTCCTGCAGTGTCCCGGGGTGCCTACCCCCAGGACACCGCTGTTTGCTATGGGCAAACTGCTTTTGTTTTTGAAAGAGAGATAGGAAATCTGCTCTCTCTGTCAAAAACCAAAGCGGATTGCTTTTCTGCATGGGGAGCAGCTATGCAGCATGTTAGCTGCTCCCCAATGGGGTGGGCCAGCTCTGGGGGATTGGCTCCCCGGGGCTACAAGTGGCCCGGCAGGGGGGCCACCTGGCTCCCCTAAAAAAAAATACATTTGAAAAAAAATGGCCGGCCCCAGGGGATGGGATACCCAGGGGCAATAGTGGCCACAGGAGGGGGGCAAAGCAGCCCCCCTCCTAATTAAAAAATAAATAAATCAAAAAAGGCCCGTGCCCCGGGGGATGTGGTCCCCTGGAGGGACCTGGTGGGCTAGTTGGCTCACAGGGGACCTCAGGATTGAAGAGGAATTAATTCCCCAACATAAAACGCGCCACAGGGCGTGTTTGCACACATGTCACCTCAGGCCCCGCCCCCTTCCTTCACTATTGAGCGAAATATTCCTCTAAAATCAGCCGAACTACGAATTTCGATTTACTCACCTGTTATCAAGAGAGACCTCAGTGCTGCATCTTTCAGCCCACTACTGATCCTGAAAAGTAATTCTAATCGTAGTTACAGTAGCTTGAATTTCCTTCTATAGGATATCATTGCCTGCTATATAACATATATATACATTAAAAAAATATAAAATTAAAAAATATATATTACAATTTCAATATTTTAAAAAAAAAATTCTCTTTATGTAAAAAATATGTAATGTATTTTAAAAAATAATATATCTAAAAATAAATACTTTAAAACAATGTAGTAAATCAGTATACAAAATATAACAATTAATACTTTTAAAAATTATCATTTACAAAACCTTCGAAATTCACTGAAAAAACCATTGGTTTCCGCCACGTTATAGTTAGGAATTAGCATTTATAAAACCTTAGAAATTCACTGAAAAAAACATAGGTTTCAGCCAAATTATAGTTAGCAATTAGCATTTACAAAACCTTAGAAATTCACTGAAAAAACCATAGGTTTCACACATGTTATAGTTAGCTGGACATTTCACTCATACAAAACCATTGAAATTCCCCGGTTATAGTTAGTTCAGCTAACTATAACTCATGCGCCCGCAATGCACTGCTGATGACGTCACATATTACATCACTTAAGACATGGTCAGTGACATCACTCATGACATCACTGATGACATCTCAAATGACATCCCTTTCATCCTTGTGAAAGAGTGGCAGACCTCCTCTCACCCTAATATAACCTTTGATAAACACATTCAAAAATAGAAACTAACATTTTCAAAAAATGGAGATACCAATACCAGTTACAACAACCTATTTAGTAATTCCAACATCTACATACACATTCTCTCATTCATCAACAGTTCTATGTAGTCACTCATACATGTACTCATCATATGTACTCGTACACCTCTACATCCTGTTACACACCAATACTCATCCATAGAGTTACTCACCCCCATACTCACACATGCAAATAAACTATCAAACATCCATTTACTTGCATATATAGATATACACACACAACTACACTTACTTCTACAGAAACGTACACATACTTACTCTATTAAACAATCACTTATAGAAACACTTACTTATTTATACAGGAACTCTTCCAAACTCTCACTCTCACATATACTCACTTATATACATTAATACTCACATATACTAGTTTAAAACATATGTAGTTACTCATACAGACACTATTGAGACAGTCATTCACTCACTAACACACCCATACACACACTCATCCACCCATACAGTCCTGCACACATGCTGTTTTAAAAAAACATACAAACAGTGAGTCACTCATTCATGCATCTATACACTAAGTAATATCCACAACCGAAACATACAGACACTCATAATGATACTCAAAAAACAAACTAATACCCCATATACACACTCATGTAGCTACCCACCAATCCATGCAGCCACTTATACACAAAGTGAGACACTGCTACATATATTTAAATATTTAAACATTACTCGTTAATACTTGTATTCATTAAGATACACTTAATAAGTCAGTTATACAATCAATTTTACAAAAAAAATCTAGACACTTATTTACCCATTTATTCTTCCATTGACCTTTAGATTTACATTTATAAAAAATATGTATATTTCAGAAAGACACACATGCACTGGATGATGTCATCAGTGATGTCATCAGGGATGTCATCAGTGATGTCATGAGTGATGTCACTGACCATGTCATGAGTAATGTAAAATGTGACGTCATCAGCAGTGCATTGCGGGTGCGCGAGTTATAGAAATCCACAACATTCTATTTGGAATAACTGGTGTCGGTGGATGAATCTTCGTGAATTTCTCCAAGAAAATGACCAGTTCGGTTCCGCTCCTTCCCTGAAAGTTTGGGGGTGATCATCAAGTGGGGGCCGAGAAAAAAGGGGAGTCCCAAAACGTGTTTTCCCCATGCAATTTTCCATAGGGACCTTTAGCCAGTGCTACAGCCTGAACGGCTGAACGGAATTACATGAAATTTGGCAGAGAGGTAGAGTTCTGTTCGCAGATTGTGCTTTGTGTTAAATGGTATAAATTGGTTCAGTAGTTTCTGAGAAAATTGCAAGTAAAATCATAGCGATATCTAGAGTCGGAGTTCAGTACACGTACTGAAATCTGTTCAATTACGGGCGCGAGCTGCATGCTGATTGGCTGTGAACTGTCTGTCAACACTCGAAACCAGGAAGTGTTGGCGGCCATCTTGTGCCTCGCTAGAACCGAGTCACAAGAAAACAGTAAAACAAAGTTGAGAAATAAGGAAAGGGGGCAGGGTAGAAACATTATCAGCCTATAGTCTTGGTCAAGGGGTGGTACATGGCTCTTTAGGCTCATATATATATTTTTTTAATAAAAAATGGCGGGGTACTCGTGCAGTACTTGTACGCGGTGGAAAAGGTGAAAAAAAAGTAGCAGTCCGTTTTATTCATTAGGTCCCGGGGTGTTAAATTACGGGGGGCAATTTTTCTGCATAATCGGGCTTGTAAGGTGCCCCGAGCACTGGGGAACGGAACTCCTCTGGTTTTATTTTGAAGTATGTGGGGGGTGGTTACGGTCCCACTCCCCGCAGTCTCGGGGAGCGGCACCCCTCGGTCTTTTTAAAAATAAAAATGTTTTGAGATCTCTCTCTCTGTCCCCATACACATCGCGGGGAACGCCACCTTTCTGGGGCAGTGATATGTAAAATGACCTTCCAGCTTCAGGTATATGCATTGTCTGGAGTTTTTTATTAGTGTTGGGAGGGTGGACTTGATAATACGTCCTTATTAATTCCCATAGAAGCCTATGTTCTGGTGCTAACATGGGGTTCTATGGGAAATTACAAGGTTGTATTATCAAGCTCATTATCGCCGTTTTATCGCCAGTTTCTTGCCAATAAAACAGCGATAATTTTAACACCGGTCCTTGATAATATGCACCTAAGTTTACTGGTAAAAAAAAGAGCAATGGGCCATATTATCAACAAAAGGAGATACATTATCGTCGCTTTCATTGGCAGGAAACTGTCGATAAAGCGGAGATAATGGGCTTGATAATATGTACTTGTCAATACCATAGCAGCCTAGTTTAGGATCAGAACCTGGGCTGCTATGGGAAGTTACAAGGGCCTATTATCAAGCACATTATCGCCGCTTTATCTGCAGTTTCCTGTCGATAAAAGCGGCGATAATGTATCGGCTTTTGTATGTAAAGCTTTCCTTTTTTTTGCTGTAGCAGTTGTACTCTCTTCGCATGCTCAGCATCATTTCGAAGTTCACGTTTTTTTCTTCAAGTTCAACAAGCAAACGTTTCTTTATATCAGTTAGTAAATCTGTCGCTTTCTTTTCCCGGTTCGTGCGATTCATTCGGTGCTGTACTTTTGTACAGTCTTAATAGTCATTTTTTAATATATTTTTTTGAAAGGTAGTGCCGAGGCGCCAAACGTTGATTACGTACTCCTTCCACAGCCATTTTAGTAGTTTCTCACTGTTGTATTTATTATATCAGTTAGTTAGAACTCAGTAGTTTTCAATCCTAGTCTTGAATATCTTACTATAGTATTTCAACATTATTTTTATTGTGGACCGTCATACCCCTCCCCTACAAAATAAAAGAAGTATGTAGTTTTTTTTATTAACTTTTATTAAACAATAAATATAAACAAAACTCAATTAGAACTGGCAAATTAACTTAAACAATGTTATAACGAAATTGTGAAATGGATTCCAAAAAGTGTCCGATTGGTAATCTGCAAAAGAAAAAAGATAATTAGAGTTTGGAATTATGTAGATGTGAGTAAATGAGCTGAAGCATTACAAGTTGTCGTAACTCTACAGTTTTACATGTGCAGTGTGACTCGTATATTCCTGTTCTGTTAAAGTGCCGCGTTCAAGTGGTGTCTATATGGAAGTGCCTATAGCGTTACTGACGCCCGTTATGGCGACTTGTTTCTAATGCATTCCTATGAAGGATTTGTAGATCTAGGCCTCTGTGCTTACCGTTGTGTAAACCTTGCGGCCAAACACTGCGGCCATTGGGATGGACAACTTCAGGTGGGCTGATCTTCTACACTTCCAAGTAGACAGCAGTGTCTAAGTTTAAGAGAGATAGAGAAATGATGTCACAGAGAGTGAGAGAGAGAAAACATTAAAACAGTGTCGAAAGAGTCTGGAGTTGAGATTTTTTGTTGAACCAGACGTAGATTTACTAGCTCCTTGCATCTTTTTACCCATGTTAAAAGTGACTCAAAAGTGGCGTAATAAGGTTGAGGATCTGTTTGTCAGACTGTTGTAACCTATCTGTTGTCACTGCTCGGAGGTAATTATAGATTTTATAGAGAAGCTGCTGTGCACTACGCACTCTGGGCCATAATATCAAGCCTGTGCGACAAAAATTATTGCCACTTTATCGGCAGGAAAGTGCCGCTAAAGTGGCGATAAGTTGTTTGATAATATGATCTATGGAATTTCAATCGAAGCTCATGTCAGATGTCCTTCACATCTAACATGAGCTTTGATTGGAATTCCATAGAGCATATTATCAAACCTATTATGGCCACTTTAGCTGCAGTTTGCTGCCGATAAAGTGACGATAATTTTGTCGCCAAGGGTTGATAATATGGCCCTCTCTCGTTTTACAAATAAAGATAACACTACAGTTTTAAGAGTGCAGTGTACCTGGTACATTTTACTTGTTATAGTGCCGCGTTCAAGTGGTGTCTATATGGAAGTGCCTACTGCGTTACTGACGCCCGTTATGCCGAATTATTTCTAATACATTCCTGTGAAGGATTTGTAGATCTAGGCCTCTGTGCTTACCGTTGTGTAAACTTTGTGCCAAACACATTAGGAAGTGGAGTTCACAACTTAAGTTCAGCAGATCTTCTACACGTCCAAGCAGACGGCAGTGTCTAAGTTTAAGAGAGAAAGAGAAATGATGTCACAGAGAGTGAGAGAGAGTGAAAACAACATTAAAACTGTGTCGCAGAGTCTGGAGTTGAGATTTTTTGTTGAACCAGACGTAGATTTTCTAGCTCCTTGCATCACTTTACCCATGTTAAAAGTGACTCAAAGTGGCATAATAAGGTTGAGGATCTGTTTGTCAGACTGTTGTAACCTATCTGTTGTCACTGATCGGAGGTAATTATAGATTTTATAGAAAAGCTGCTGTACACTACGCACTCTGGGCCATAATATCAACCTGTGCGACAAAAGGTATTGCCACTTTATCGGCAGGAAAGCGTCGCTAAAGTGGCGATAATGGGTTTGATAATATGCTCTATTGAATTCCAATCGAAGCTCATGTCAGATGTCCTTCACATCTAACATGAGCTTTGATTGGAATTCCTTAGAGCATATTATCAAACCTATTATGGCCACATTAGCAGCAGTTTGCTGCCGATAAAGAGGCGATAATTGTGTCACCAGAAGTTGATAATATGGCCCTCTCTCGTTTCACAAAACAAGATAACACTACAGTTTTACGAGTGCAGTGTACCTGGTACATTTTGCTTGTTATAGTGCCGCGTTCAAGTGGTGTCTATATGGAAGTGCCTACTGCTTACTGACGCCCGTTATGCCGAAATATTTCTAATGCATTCCTATGAAGGATTTGTAGATCTAGGCCTCTGTGCTTACCCTTGTGTAAACTTTGTGCCAAACACATTAGGAAGTGGAGTTCACAACTTAAGTTGAGCAGATATTCTACACGTCCAAGCAGACAGCAGTGTCTAAGTTTAAGAGAGAAAGAGAAATGATGTCACAGAGAGTGAGAGAGAGAGAAAACAACATTAAAACTGTGTCGTAGAGTCTGGTTTCAAGATTTTTTGTTGAACCAGACGTAGATTTACTAGCTCCTTGCATCACTTTACCCATGTTAAAAGTGACTCAAAAGTGGCGTAATAAGGTTGAGGATCTGTTTGTCAGACTGTTGTAACCTATCTGTTGTCACTGCTCGGAGGTAATTATAGATTTTATAGAGAAGCTGCTGTACACTACGCACTCTGGGCCATAATATCAAGCCTGTGCGACAAAAATTATTGCCACTTTATCGGCAGGAAAGTGTTGCTAAAGTGGCAATAATGGGTTTGATAATATGCTCTATGGAATTCCAATCGAAGCTCATGTCAGATGTCCTGCACATCTAACATGAGCTTTGATTGGAATTCCATAGAGCATATTATCAAACCTATTATGGCCACTTTAGCGGCAGTTTGCTGCCGATAAAGTGGAGATAATTTTGTCGCCAAGTCTGTCTGTCATCGCAGCACAGGCAGGCAAAAGAGAGCATGCTCACGTCAGTGCCCGCATTATATGGGAACCGCTGGGGCTGATCACACCAAGGCCATGGCCGTCATTGGTAGAGTTTTCGCGGTCTGCAAGAATGATGGCCCTGGGGGACATGCCATTGGGTAATGTATTGGTTTCCAGGCTAAATGATAGCAAGCATGCTAGGTGGTGGCATGTTGGTAGTGTGGGCGGGCGTGCACTGCGCATCTGCAAGTATGAGTGTGTGCACTAACCATTAACCATTAACAACAGATAGAGATGGGGGCGGTGTTATAATGTACGCAGAGGCAGGCCCAGAATCGGATCTGCAATGCGTCAGCACTTCTAATCATTCTCCTAAGCTTGCCCTGAGCTCTGATTTGTCACTGAGAGGGTGATCGCACCATAGTTTGTACTGGTTATCATACTCAGCGTGTACCCGCGCATACGGTACGAATATGCTTTGACGTTAAGCGTCGCATTAAAGCTTGGTGTGACGTCATGTACGGCGTTCTGTACGCGAAAGGGGGCAATGTTTCTACTTGGTTTAAAACATGTATGTATTTAATGTACATACTAAGGGCAGACATTTGGGATAACTATGATTTTTTAAAAATACTTTTAATAATCCTATATTACTTTTCAAAAGAATTACACAAATCACGGTAGAACATCATGCGTACTCGTATTGAAAGAGCTGCGCAAGCGCATCATAAGCGTACACAAAGCCATGCGACTTTAAAAGTAGAGATTTGATTGGTTCGTAACTTTTCCGATTGTGAATGTTGAAAGTTCCATCCCATTATAATTATTCGACTTTGACTTTCTAAGAAGAAGCATTTGTTGTGAGAATCTTCTCGAATGGAAGATCACCATAATAAGAGCAATGGAGTCATCTTCCAGCAGTTCTTCAGAGGAATATTTAATTCCTGAAGAAGCTCCAAAGAAGAGGAAAGAAGCTCTAATTTGGAAGTTTTTCACTTTTCCAGAAGGTCAGAAAAAGGTTAATGCTGCAAAAGTAACCTGTAAAATTTGCCAAACAACTCTTTCAGGGGGTGATCTATGTAAAAAATACTCCTTTGGCATAGCAAATATGGTGCGACATGAGAAGAACTTGCACCCCAAGAACTTTGCTCGAGCTGAAAGACGGAGGTTGCACGAGAACCCACCTGCTGCTACACCAAGCACAACAACTGCGGCAGCATTTTCAGCAAGCAGCCCACACCCACCTATTGATTCTGACTTTGCTAAAGTTAAACTTCTATGCATTTATTGCGATAAACTTTTGTGTTATGGGGAACAGTCTATAGACCTGATGAAACGCAGGATGCAGGATCATTGCTGTCCTCTACATTAGTTGTTCTTTTTTTCATTCTTTTGTTCTGCTTGGAATTTGTTGAGAAAGCACAAAAAAAATACAAAACAAAAAAAAAGTTATTTTTAGAACTACCTTCACTGGTCAAAGAAAGAACTATATTTCTATGTTAGTGTGTAAAAGTTTATCAGAATGAAGGTGTAGTTCATAAATGAATGAATGAATATATTACTAGTGTATGGAGAATGTGAAAGTGCAGAGCTATAAGGAAGTGCTACAGCATAAATCTATAAGGTGTTTACCTATAGTATACTGTAGTATGTGCGAAGCACTTGAACGTAACATATGTACATAAATATGTTAGAAGTCTATGCTTCAATTTGCGCTAATGGTGAAACTGCCTGGGTGAATTTGTATGTGTTAGGGGCAGATTTACAATCCCCTTGTGCCTCTTTTACACAGCTGTTGCGTCACTTTTGTGACACAGCGGTGGTGCAAAAGATGTGCCATGGTGTGTGCTATTAACAATGTGACGCATATGGAGGGTGCATTACATTGTAAAGCCCTGCACCAGAAGAGGCTTTCCTGTGCATAAGGGGGTGTAGCAACGCCTCCCAAAAGTGACTGCGTGAAATGTATAACATTTCATTCAGTCACTTCTGAGCTTATGCTGTGTCAAAACCTTTCACATGCCTGAAGCAGGTGTAAGGATTCATACAGCTTTGTTAGCAAAGGGCCCCAGAGCATTTCTGGAGTTGTGTGTTATACTTGCAACCAAAGTCAAGCAATAATTAATCCAAAAATTACTTTGCAATTTAGTTTTGTTATTATTTTATAATAAGAATATGAAATATAATCTAAAAAATTAAATACATATAAATATTCACATTAAAAATATAAGAAGTTAGTATAAAAAGAAAGACATAATAATTAATACATTTATAACTTATCATTTACAAAACCTTTGAAATTCACTGAAAAAACCATAGTTTTCACAAACATTATAGTTAGGAATTAACATTTAAAAAACCTTGCAAATTCATTGAAAAAACCATAGGTTACACACACGTTATAGTTAGGAATTAGCATTTAAAAGACCTTGCAAATTCATTGAAAAAACCATAGGTTTCACACACATTATAGTTAGGTATTACCATTTAAAAAAACATGCAAAATCATTGAAAAAACCCTGGTTTTCACACGTTATAGTTAGCTGAACATTTATCTCATACAAAACCTTTGAAATTCCTCCGTTATAGTTAGCTCAGCTAACTATACCTTGCGCGGCCGCAATGCACCGCTGATGACGTCACTCATGGCATGGTCAGTGACATCACTCATGACATCACTGATGACATCTCAAATGACATCATGATGACATCACTGATGACATCATCCACTAAATGTGTGTCTTTCCGAAAAATTAATATTTTTATATATGTATATCTAAAGGTCGATGGAAGAATAAATGGGTAAATAAGTGTCTGAATCGATGGTTTTTTTGTAAATTTCATTGTATAACTGACTTATTAAGTGTATCTTAATGAATACATGTATTAGCGAGTAATGTTTAAATATGTAAATATCTGTATCAGTGTCTCACTTTGTGTATAAGTGGCTGCATGGGTTGGTGAATAGCTACACAAGTGTCTATATGGGTTATTCGTTGTTTTTTTGAGTATCAGAATGAGTGCCTGTATGGTTTCTTGGCGGGTATTACTTAGGGCACAGATGCATGAATGACTGACTCACTGTTTGTATGTGTTTTGAAGACAGCATTCATAGACATTATAAAAGACTCCCTTGTTACAAAATGATCAGCTTAGGCAGATGATATATCATAAATGTTAAGTGAGCAATCTTAAAGCAGCCAAGGATAGAGGTGGCCGTACCCTGCTTGACTTAAAAGAGCATAATGATGACTGTTTTTTGGTGAAACAAAGGAAGTCACATAACAATGCACCCAATATGTCAAACCTAAACGTATTACTTATTGCCCTTAAGTGCTCCCAAGTTATTTTGCAAAAAATACCTTGGGTAGATTTGATGGGCGGTTGGCTAATGAACCCAAATATGCCATCAACTACCTTTGGCTATATTGAAGTTAGAGGAGAAGGTTAGCTATATACCTTTTATGATAGTATAGGTTAAGTACATCCTATTGCATAAAGTTATTTCAACTATTTAAATATTACCTACTGCTAAGCAAACAACATTATTATGTTGTGAAAGAAACAACTAAATTTGTATTTTTCAGCGTAGCTCCTTAATGATCCTTGTTTTTTACTACATTGGAAATTTGCATAGGAAATGTCCCCCTTTAAAAGCTAAATCACTCTACAAGATGTCTTGTGTAAATCAAGATGTTTTAAAACCCCACCTTGAATCAGAAAATAAACAATGTGATATATTGCTGCCAGTAAAAGACTGATGGAAATGTGTTAGTTTTGCTAGAAAGACCTCTGACGCATTAAAAGGATTTGAAAGTCAGTAGAGCATTGGTTTACACTAGATATTTTGTTGTAATATTGATTATCACTTAACTCATTCATTGTGTTTCTCTGAACCTCCTTCCTTTGCCCTGCACCCTTCCTTTTACTGACCAATACCCTTTGTCTCAGTTTTTATCATTACTTGCTATAATTTTTTCAGATGAGACAAGGATTACACATGTCTATTTATTATGCCTATTGTGGTCCAGATCATATGATCAATCTATTGTGTTTGAACTGTTATCTTCATTCCAGAGGAGGAGGATTTTTTATTGTACTAATCTAAAAAATCATAATACTGTTAATCTTTCTGTCCCTGAACCAGCTCCCTTGCTCGAGTACCAAACCTTCCTGATTCCTGCCCATTTTGTTCCTGCTGCCCCTTGCCCCTTCTCCACTGCTTTTGGATTGTTTTCAGTTGCCTTTTGTGCCTCTTTTTATTGATGGCTGCCATTTCTCTGTTGTTTTTTGTCTTTTTCACCCACTGTTTCTGGTCCGTTTGCTGTTGCCTTTTTGCAGCTTTTTACTTACTGTACAGATTCACTGTTCACTTCTGTCTCTTTACCCACTACTTTCTGCTCTATTTTCTGTTGCCTTTTGCTGCTTTTTCCTGATAGCTGCAGTTTCTCTGTTTGCTTCTGTCTCTTTCCCGCACTGTTTCTGTTCCGTGTTGCATTGCCTTTTTATCCTTTTTCTTCTGACTTCTGATGCTTTATTGCTTTTTCCGCTCTTCCACTGATACTTCTTGACTCACCTTTCCTGCCCGTTTTTTGGCCACCTCTCTGTGGCTCCCACTTTCTGCTTCTTGCTTCCCGCAAGCCCTACCCATCTCCTCCCAGCATCCCTCCCTCCTCCCAGGACCTACCTAATGGAAGCCACAATGCAGCCGTTCACAGGAGGTGAGCCTTTGGCACGCCAAAGGCAAGCCTGTCTGCTCTTGGACCGGGCCCAGCACCAGGAACCTTGATTCTCTCCACCCAACACACATACACTGCCAATGAGCTCTGAGCTTTCAACACCAGGCTCTGTAACAACAACAAATGCTACCACACCTCTCCTTGATCAATGGTTAGACCTTTGTCCACGTGTACATCAGCCACCAACACCAAGCTGACCACCATGATGCCAATCCAACTCTGCTGCCTCCTACCCAGTGCTCAATAACTCTGCAACCATGCCACTGAGATCTGGGACACCATCACCTCCCTTGCCATGATGTCATCTTCCTCACCGAAACATGACTTAACCTTTCTTCCACACCAAACATTGATTCAGCGACCCGCGATGGAGACAAGATAACACACCAGGAACGCATCAGCAAACACAGAGGTGCAAAAGCCATCATCCACAAAAAAACATGCAATACACCACTGCCACAGGCGATACCACCCGATCACGGAACCCCTCAACTTTCAGCTCTGAACCGATGGCAAAACCACCAAAAGAGGCACCCTTGCCTACAGACCTCAAGGACCACACCTTAGTTTCTCCAATGCCATCCCTAAATTATTCTTACCACTCAACTTTGACTCCAAACATTATATCTTACTCGGAGACCTCAACTTTCTCCTCGCAGACCACAACAGTGCCAACACCACCAACCTCTTCGAAAGCATGAACAACATAGGGCTCACCGAAGTAGTCACTGACCCCACGCACACTACACAGGTCACATGCTCGACCTAATCTTCACAGCCATTGACAGAGTCAGTTACAGCCATATCACTGAGCTCACCTGGACAGACCACACCATCATTCACTTCACCATCACAGGATCCTCAGGAACCACCACCAAGCCCCCCAGCATTTCACAGCACTGTGTGAACTGCGGGAACAAACAATCAGAAAGCCAGCAAACCCACTCCCTCAAAACATTCCACACTGATCACCTCGGTCAACCTGGAACAGGCTGTCAAGAACTTCTGCTCATGAATCAACGATTGCGCCAACAGAGTCGCCCCATTCAAAACCACCACACTCAGGCGATCCACCAAGCCAGCCAGCTGGTACTGCACAGAACTGCGAGCCATGATATTCTACTGCAAGTGATTAGAAAGGAAATGGCCCTCCAGCATAGAGCTTACAGACCAAACCACCCACAAGACAACCCGCAACCAATACCATCAGCTCCTGAAGGAGATGAAAAGAAGCGTCTTAGCTGACCATATCGAAGTCAGTGCTAACCACAGCAAAGAGCTCTTCAACATCATCAGGTATCTTCATCACCCCTTCTCAAGAATACTGCAATACCCTTGTAGACTTACTCCACTACAGGAGCTCCACGATCTACAAAAATTAAGAACGCCAACCCATCATGCATATAGGTGAGGCAAACCTCAACCACCAGTTCACCACCTGTGACCAGCTCACCACACGAGACACTACTGCCTTCATGGAATCACTCCACTCAGGAGCTCCCTTGGACCCCTGTCCCCACCACATATTGAACCTCGGGCGCACAAAAATCAGCAAGGAGCTCATCACCATCCTTAATGCATCCATCAGCTTGGCCATCTTCCCCTAAGACTGGAAATACTCAGAGGTCAAACCCCATCCCAGTAGACCTTCCCCCTACTCCAGTGAACTCAAGAACTACAGCCCCATCTTTCTACTCTCTTTGCCCGCCAAAGTTATTGAGAATGCTATCAACTGCCAACTCATGGAACACCCAGATAAACAACAATCATCTGGACCCCTTCCAATCCGGATCAGGTCCAACCACAGCACTGAAACCGCCCTGCTCGCTGCAACCAACAACATCAGAACCCTCCTGGACTGGGGAGAATCAGCTGACCTGACCCTCCCTCACTCTCAGCAGCATTGCATACTGTATCTCACCACACCTCATCAAGAAGCTTTATTGACATGGAATCCACCGCCTGGGCCAACTTCTACTGGTGCATGACAAGTCACTGACTGGATGGAGCACAGCTGTATAAAACAACACAAACAAAAAAGAAGTACTGATCTTCGGGAACAACAAAGCCCCATGGAACAAAACATGGTAGCCTCCAAAAGCTAGGACACTCTCAGACACCCATGGACCCTGCCCGCAAGCTTGGAATTATCTTGGACAACAAGCCCACCATGAAGAACCATATCACCACAGTTTATTCTACCTGCTTCCTCAATCTTTGCATTCTCTGTAATATCTTCATAAGACTCCCTGTCAACACCGGGCCAATGGTCTTTAAAGCCTTTATCACCAGTCGACTGAACTACAGGAACAGACTTTACGTAGGGGCCTTCACGCACCTACTCAAGAGACTGCAGACCATAGAGAGCCCAGCGGCCAGACTAATCCTCGACCTACCCAGACAGACCAACCTCAGGAAGCTCCACTGGCTCCTCATTCAGGAGAGATGTTGATTCAAGTTGTTGATCCACACCTACAAAACCCTCCACAATCAAAGACCATCCTTCATCAACCACCGCACAAACTTTTACCAGCCATCCAGACTCCTTTGTTCCCTCTCCCACTCCCTCACACACACCCTGCATCCACTGAAGCAACAGAGGAGGACGCTCCTTCTCCCACTTCACTGCTAAGGCCTGGAACAACCTCCCCATGTATCTCAGGACATCATCTTTTCTTCAAGAAATCAGGAAAGGAGTCAAGACCTGCTGTTTAACTCAACCACCCAGATCAGCATAATTTTCAGTGCCTGGATACCATAACAGGGGTTTGCAATGCTTTACAAATCCTGATTGATTGATGTAATCCTCGGTTGGCTGAAAAGATGATTTGAGTCAGAGAAAGTTCTCTTTGCACAGCGCCATGTATGTTTCAATTCATAATCATGCTTACTTGATTTTTCCAATTCTTCTTTATATTATTCCTCATATTAGAAATTAAATAATAACAATTATTAAACAAAATGGAGGGGTATTTGATTGTTATCAATGGTTATATGTCAGTAAATCTGCAAAAAACATTTGTTCATATTTGTCTTTCAACACTACAAAATAGTGACTAGGATTCGTACGCCCCTCCGTTCTAACATGTTTATATTTTTTTTCCTACAAACCAAATTTTTGTCTCTCATGTCCTCAGAAACCATCCAAATGCATTATCTTAGTACTGAATCTGTCCTGCAATTCTGAAATAGAGAGCTACTCCGTAAAAGTATAACATGTGGGTTTTTACAATCTCTCCATAAACACCTGTTTCTAATTTCTTTATAATCCGACGCAGCCAGTAGCTGATTACAAAGAAAAGACATCAGAACTCAGCTGTAGTAAGTTATTGCAGCCCAGTTCTCAAGTCACAATGCCAGTAGCCAAGGTGAAAGGAAGGTCAGGTCACACAGCAGCAGTTTATTGAAAGGAAAACAAAAGGTTTTTTTTGTTTTGCTCTATTTTCCTAGTGTACAGCACAAAGAATATGGTTCTTTTTTTGCATTCCTTAGCTAATTATGGAAATGTTAGAATCTTTCTGCATCTTTCTACAAGTGCTAAGCTACAGCAGCTTTAAAAAAAAATAAACTTACTGGTATTGAACTGTTTCTAATATCTTTTTGCAGCAAATATCTAACAGGTTTTTGATATGTTTAATTTTGCACTAGAGGTTCTCTAGTCATGTTTGCAAACATACTCTGTCTTTCGATCCTTCTGTAAAGGCAGTAGTCAAAGTGGGCGGGATCGGAAGGGCACGTGAGCCCCTATTTCTTTTATTGAAACAATTCTGTTCCCCTACTTTTTCTTCTCAAAACTGTGTCCCAGCACGGCAGAAATAGCAAAGGCATTCAGATAAGGCGTGGCTTGCTTTCGTGTACGTTCTTGGACGGGCAGAAAAGAAAAAGGACTGTGTCTCTTCCTTGCTGCCCAGGGAAGACACGGACAATCTCCTCTACTTTTCTGCACTGGCAGCTGCCCCCCTTCTCTTCCTATTATTCCATCTCTTTCTGTCTTGCTCCTCACTTACTGAAAACCGTGATTTGAAGAAACGGTTCACAACCTCTTTTTCCATCTTTCATTGAGTTGCTTCCCTGTGAAATGGATCCAAAAAAGAAAAACACTCTTGCGGGAAATGCCCTTTATCTGACATTTTTCTATTCCAAAGTGCAGCCTCGGAATGGAGAGGAATAAAAGGTTTTAAATATGAAAAATAAATACATAACTAAATAAAGCAAGACAGAGTGGTTGCAAAGTGGCCAGATTGGGTTTATTCACATCCAAACTCATCAACCTCACTTTCCAGATTTTGCAGTGAAGCACTACTTTAGTTTTCTCATCTTTCTTTGAACAGCATTGTTGTCCCCAGGTGGGGAAGTGGACCATTCCTGGATGTATTGCAATACCTGGTTGATGGGTGGATTGGAAAACAAAATTTGTACCTTGGCTCTGTGTTTATCGATGTAGTATTTTTAAACCATACTGCTTATGTTTTGTAAGGATATAAGCAATGGACATTGAACCGGTTCCATTCAGGGCTCTGTAGTCATGTCCTTAACTCTTCATGTGAAACTACTCGCTGATTTCTGAATAGTGAGTGGGAGATCGTTAAGGTAACCACGTTGTTTCTGCATCTTACATTTCACATGCTTTACTTAATCTTGCATTCCCGATGAGAGTTCACTTTCACTTTTTTTTAGGCAGCATATTACTCTTATCAAGTGCATAATTTGAATTGAGCCAAATCCAAGTGTTTATAGCGGGCACAATTAAGTTGTAGCGGAAGGCATTGCGAGTTTCTCTCAGTGGGGCAGTATGGTGTTCAGTGGCGGAGAGGATGTGGCACTATGCCCAGAGCTGTTGAATTTGGAACTGGGGAACCGGGTTCAGCCTTCATGACCAGACCACTCTCCTAAGGGAGCATATTCCCATGCTAGACCTTAGAAGACCCCACTAGACCTTAGAAGGCCTGATGTCGTAGCACAAGCAGATGTAACCTAGTGGTGTCAATTGTGGGTTAACCTTGAAGGTCTGTCCGCCACAATCCATACTGAAGTTCATATCCAGTCTTGTGGGCAGGCCGACGAAGCAGCACACCCTAGAGCAACAGTGATCCAGTCACTGTGACTGTCACTGAGGTCACATGAACCTTGAGCAGGTTAGGGCAGTGCGAACGGTGTGACCACAAGGGGTACCTATTTCGAGTGGGTGCGTTGTGTTGCAAGTATATTATCGTTTTGAAAAAGCTTGCAGCCTCCTCTCTGGCCTCCAGCAATTTTCAGCAACAATAAAAATGTCATAATAACTTTGGTGATTAAAGTTCTTCCTAGAGAGAGATCTGAGTTTTGTCTAGTGGAAGAGTTGACTGGAAAGGTAGCACAGAGGGTTAATGTGCCTGCTGCAAGAACATGTACTATGCAGATCACAAAGTGCATATAATATTAACTAGGTTAGTAGGTTACTGCTTTTGTCAGAGAGATCCTTTTGTTACTTGCAGTTTATAAGTTAAAATCCTAACATAGAACAGTGAGCTATTAAACTATACTGCCTACTAGAATGTTTGTCATGTGGCTTCTACACCTTGTAGTCCTTTGTCGTATGTAACATTTCCTATGCAGTGATTTACACACGTATACATGATTGTCTCTGTGTAGTGTGTGTGATGTAAAGTGCTCTGACACTGTACACTGGTATGAGTGGCGCTGTAAATCAAATTAAATTAATCTGAGAAAGAGTGTGGTTATGGAGATTCGAGGGGTACTGTTAAAGGGTGGTAGTGAGGGAGTCCGAGGCATAGGTGATCATTGGGGGCACCAGCAAACATTGTTGCACAGGGCGCCACAGCACTAAAGCCGGCCCTGCCATCGAGGCCAGTCCACCTCACCCATTGGTACCTCCATTGGCCTTGTTTCAGCAGTAGTAGCTGCAACTTACCAAGGATCGGCAATGCAGGATTTGCACGCACACCAAACTAAGTCTGCAAACTTCACAGTCTCTCTGCTTCATGCACAAGCACTTTTAACATGTGCTACCTGCTCGAGAGCCACTGGAAATATGCAGCACTGGGGGACAAAATGATGCTGCAGTGTTGAGTAAATTTTGCAACAAAAAAAGGCTGCAGCCTAAAGCAATATATTTTCTTATACTCTATTATTTAGACATTTTTTCACATGTTAAGTCTCTGCAAAGATTCTGCCTCATTAGTATCAGTATAACATACAAATGCAGCAGTGAGAAAGGTGATCAGTCAACCTTTGCAAAGGGCCGTCCACTTTGCAGCAACTCAAGTCACGTTCTTTAGTAACTTTTTATACGTTTGAGCCACAAAAATGATTAGTTAAAACCGTAAGATTATGCAGTGGATGATGTATTATGTGGCAAATATGGCAGACCCATAATTATATAGAAAACATTTACAAACTAGGATATTTTGCCATTCATGTTTGAACTGCTCTTGTGGAAGATGGGAGGAGAATGCTAATGAGAGAAACTGCATGGCTTGGAGACAAATGGCTTGTGATTCAATTTTTTTGCGTATTTGGGACATTATGTTATTGGAAATATATCCCACTTTGTGAATGTATTTAAATGCCAATAACTCCTATTAAACCTTAAATAATCAAGTGAATCAATTGGCTGAATTAAATAACACAATAAGCTGCATCTGGTCGGTGAAATGCCAAATAATTACAAAAAATGAAATGTTTGGCACATTCTGGCCACACCCCTGACTCCGCCCACTGATCGAATCCTTGGGTTAGCTCCGCCCTCGGAGTCTCCTCCCACAGTTCCCCTACTTTTTTCCCCCACTTCGACCACTGTGTAAAGGTGATGTTTTATCATATTATTTCTCGTATTTCCACAGTGTTTGCATGTAGTAATAATACATTGTTTTGTTTATAAATTCACGATACGTAGGTAGACGATGCAGCGACAACGGTGACGTACTGATGCAATATCGAGGTAAATCTGGCACCTAACTTTTTTTTTGTGAATAATGATCAAACTGAATGTATTATTTTGTTTTCATTCTTGGGCGCTGCTATGTCGATTAACCCCTTCCATGCTCATGACGGAACGGTTCCGTCATGAGCTACGGTTGAGCTGTGCTCATGACGGAACCGTTCCGTCATGACCACGCCCGTTTCTATTACGGCCCAGCACCGGAGGGGGAAACGCGGTCGCGCTGAAGAGGTTAATATTTCCCCCTCCTAAATATCGACAACAACTGGGGCTGGTTAGTGTAAACTGATGTACTAGACTTTTTCTAACGAATGTATTTTACCATGGCCGCCAGCTTTCAGTTAGTTGTCATCTATAAATTGTGATTTTGTACATTTTTGTGCAGAGAAAATCTAAAACTTTAATAAAGACGAACAGGCAGATGTTATATGTTTATTTTCAGGATTGCTGAAACCGCACCTGCTAAAAGGACACAGTAATATAATGGCATGTTATGATTTCATAGTGCAAAATGCGATGGGACCAGTCCCTCATCTTTATTGCTACAGCCTCAGCAAGATAAGTTCTTTGGTTTTGCTCTCCACACAAATCACTGACTCCTTGATTTATTCTTTCTGGGTTTACCTCTACTTGCCTACTCCTTGCCTTAATGTTAACCTGTCATCTGCACTAAAGCCTCCGTTCTTTGATTTTGTTTCATTTTCCAACAGTTATAGTACCTTTCTTTGTAAGACTGTTCTGAGCCTCATTTGCTTGATTCGAAGAGCTCCTCCCTGCTCTCTCTGAAGTATTTTGCTAATGTTTCGATTTTTTAACTATTGTAGTTATGGCAATTCAATTTCCCCTCAAGGTTATTATAAGTGTAGACCTTCAGGGGAGCTTGGCCTAAATTATACACCTCAGCACCAACTAAGCCAACTAAACCCAAAAGATGCCAAATGTTTGCCACCAAGCACAAATCACTCCTTAACAGCTCACAAGTTTCTCTCCTGCCCTTGGACAATACTGTTCTACACTGAAGGGATCCACCTTTCATTTTTAACCCACCCACGGTCATGCCACTTCACCACACTTGATTTGTATCATGTCATGGAACCCATTTGGTTTCGGTTCTCAGTTCCTCTTGTGAAATCAGCCTGTAACTACTTTTATGAGTGCCCTTGGTGTAATATGAATTTGAATTTTGAATTTAAAAAACATTTGTACAGCGCACTTTCACCCAGCGGTTTCATGGTTTCAATATCTCAGGTAAGGTCTGCATGACACCATAAATAATCCTCATCTTCTCTCTCACCTGAAGTAGTGAGACAGAGATGCCCACAAGCATACCAAAGGTGATCAGAGGAATTCTCAAAAGAAGTCTAACCACTGAAAATCGCCTTGTTTAGCATTCCAACCCATATTTCTTTAGCCCACCATGCTACCTATTTTTTCTTTTTTTATGGTAACCTTTATTCGACAATTAAGTCATAAAAGCAGACATACATTACATATTTCCCAATATATAAAATACCATTAAAATGTATACAATAAATACTTAAAAGGTAATTAAACTACAATAGACTTTAGTCGAATGTCGTAAATACTTAAATTCATAATAATCATAAAACTCATCATTTATAGAGTCCAGGGTAATGTTACACAAAGCTCAATATACTGATACATCCCCTATATTTACAGCTAAATTAGGTAGAAAAATATTAAATTCTCATTTCACTGCTGCAATTGTTTTGCCCGAAATACCCATGCCCATTTTAAAAACTTGGCCACAGCTATAGCAATTTGGGGGCTAGGGTGTGTACAAAGAATTCTTAATGCCTCTTCATGTCTGCGGATGCCAATTAATTTACAAATAGATCTGACCGACATCGATCTAGGAGCAACATAAGTGGTAGTGTTGCCGGGTATCGCTGCCTTCTCCTGAAGGTTGTGTGAAGGTTGTGAAGGTTGACTCTGTCGGAAGCGGTCGCTCCCTTCTGCCCTGCTCTCTCCTGACCACGCTGGCTGGGTATCGTTAGCGCTGCTCTGCCTGACCTTCTTTAGCGCTTGAACATAGCTGCTTAATTATTTCACTATTTTCACGCACCCGTTGTATCTGCTCGACAGTGCCTGCATTGATTCACTGATTCAGAGTGCCTGTGTTTAGATCGCATTTGCGCTTCGTTTGTCTGCTTGTTACTGTGGGCCATTGCTTCTGCGCCCCGCTACCCACCACAAATTAAATAAATAAGTCAGTCTCCCCAACCCGGTCTGCACTTCCCTTTCAGCCGCCATTACTACTGTTGTTGTTGTTGTGCCCGGAGCCCGCCCCCTCCACCACGCACCTGCCTCCCAGCTGCTCCTCCCTCGCCCCTCCCCCCCCACTATCCATATATGTCAGATGCTATTGCGCGCAGCGTTTACGCGCAGCGGGTGCGCCGAAGGTGCGCCAAAGGTAAGCCCGTCTACGCCCGTCCGCTCCTGGACCGCGCCCAGCGCCAGACCCCCTGGCCCCCGTACCACCCACCCCACCCGCATTACATACGACGCCTCCACCCTCTTAGCCCTAAACCCCGGCCGTCACCCCAACTGCGCCCAAGCCGCTCCTGGACACACCCATGGACCCTTCACATGCAACTCCTGCAAGTATGACGGCACCAAGACCAACTCCTCATCCACCAACACCAAACAGAGATCTGACATCAATCACCTAAAATGCATCCTGCTCAACACCCGCTCGGTCCACAGACACGCCATCGACCTCTGGAATCTACTAGACACCATCTCTCCGGACATCGCCTTCCTTACAGAAACATGGATGAACGCCTCCTCAGCCCCAGACATCACCATTGCCATCCCGGAAGGCTACAAGATCATCCGAAAAGACCGCACCTACCAAACAGGAGGAGGCATCGCTATCGTCCATAAGAATTCCATCCGCATCTCAACCAGCTCTGACGTCAACCTCGCTACCGCCGAACACCTCCACTTCCAGATCCACACCGACCCCAAGACCACACTCAGAGGCACCCTCCTCTACAGGCCACCAGGACCCCGTGCACAATTCAGTGAAGACATCACTGACTTCATCACCCCACACGCCCTCCCCTCCGAGGACTACATTCTATTGGGAGACCTCAATTTTCACCTGGAAAAGAGCAACGACAGCAACACCACCACCCTTCTGGACAATCACGCCAACCTCGGACTCAAACAACTTGTCAATACCCCCACTCACTACGCAGGTCACACACTCGACCCTATCTTCACCTCCAGCAAACATATCTCCTTCAGTCACACCACAGCTCTCCATTGGACGGACCACAGCTGCGTTCACTTTATCTACAAAAAGACCACAACCCACAACCATCCTCAAGCTATTCTGCGAAGAAACTGGAACAAAATCACCATCGACCAGATCTCCTCATCGCTTCTTCAATACCCCCCTACCCACTCTTCAAACCCCAACCAAGCAGCCATTAACCTCACTCAATGGCTAACCAACAGCGCCGACAACCTAGCACCTTTGAAAAAACGTCAAATTAAACTAGGCAGCAAAAACGCCCCCTGGTTCAACGAGGATCTTAAGAAATCCAAGAAACTCTGTCGCTCCCTTGAGAAGGCCTGGAAAAAAGACCCAAACTCCAGCACCAGGGACGCCTTCAAAAACGCCACCCGCATACACCACCAACTGATCCGGACTGCCAAGAAAGCCGCATTCAAAGACCGACTAGACAACAACGCCCACAACAGCAAGGAATTATTCAACATCGTTAAAGAGTTTACCAACCCCACTGCCAACTCCAACGACATCACTCCCTCTCAAACCCTTTGCGACTCCCTAGCTTCGTTCTTCCACGACAAAATCGCAGAAATCCACAACAGCTTCGACAACCAACCCGGAGACCAACCCACCCAACCTTCTGCCGTACCTTCACCCCCCTTGAACATCCTCAATAACTGGAACCCAATCTCCACTGAGGACACAATCCGCCTGATGAACTCCATCCACTCAGGATCCCCCACAGACCCATGCCCTCACCACATCTTCAACAAAGCAGATTCCATCATAGCACCGCACCTCCGAGACGTCATCAACTGCTCCCTCAACTCCGCCACCTTCCCGGAAAGCTGGAAACACGCCGAACTCAGCGCCCTTCTGAAAAAACCCAGAGCTGACCCCACCGAACTCAAAAACTACCGCCCCATCTCGCTCCTTCCATTCCCGGCCAAAGTCATCGAGAAAGCCGTCAACAGCCAGCTCGCCGCCTTCCTCAAAACCAACAAATCCCTTGACTCCTCACAGTCCGGCTTCCGAGCCAAACACAGCACCGAGACCGCCCTCATCGCAGCAACAGACGACATTCGAACTCTACTGGACAATGGAGACACAGTCGCCCTCATCCTCCTCGACCTCTCCGCAGCCTTCGACACGGTCTGTCATAGCACACTGTTACAACGCCTCAGAAACATCGGAATCCAAGGAAAAGCACTGGAATGGATCACCTCGTTCCTTGCCGGAAGAACTCAGGGAGTCCGCCTTCCACCATTCAAGTCAGAGGCCTCTGAAGTCATTTGCGGCGTGCCACAAGGATCTTCACTCAGCCCCACCCTCTTCAACGTATACATGAGCCCCCTCGCGGCCATCGCACGCCAACACAACCTCAACATCATCTCCTACGCTGATGACACTCAACTGATCCTCTCACTCACCAAAGACCCCAACACCGCCAAAACCAACCTACATGAAGGAATGAAAGAAGTGGCCGAGTGGATGAAGCACAGCCGCCTGAAACTGAATTCAGACAAAACAGAAGTCCTTATCTTAGGTACCTCCCCCTCCGCCTGGGACGACTCTTGGTGGCCAGAGGCCCTTGGAAAAGCACCCATCCCGACGGACCACGCACGGAACCTGGGCGTCATCCTGGACTCCTCACTCTCGATGACCAGACAAGTCAACGCCGTTTCATCATCTTGCTTCAACATTCTTCGCATGCTCAAAAAAACATTTCGCTGGATCCCCACCGAAACTAGAAAAACTGTCACCCACGCACTGGTTACAAGCCGCCTGGACTACGGAAACACCCTATACGCCGGTACCACCGCAAAACTTCAGAAAAAACTCCAACGCATCCAGAACGCATCAGCCAGACTCCTACTAGACATTCCACGTAAAGACCACATTTCTGATCACCTGAAAGACCTCCACTGGCTCCCCGTCAATAAGAGGATAACATTCCGCCTCCTAACCCACGCACACAAAGCACTTTACGAACTTGGCCCCGAATGCCTCAACACACGACTTTCCTTCTACACCCCCTCCCGCCAGCTACGCTCTTCCAACCAAGCCCTTGCCGCTGTACCTCGCATCAACAAAACCACCATGGGAGGAAGATCCTTCTCCTACCTGGCGGCTAAAACCTGGAACTCACTTCCCATGCACCTTCGCCTCACTCAGAACCACCTAGCATTCAGAAAGCAACTTAAAACTTGGATATTCGAAAAGTAATTCCCCACCCTTCTTCAAGCGCCTTGAGACCCTCTGGGTATGTAGCGCGCTATATAAATTATTTGACTTGACTTGACTGACTGGGGGTGTTCAACCTTAGAGCACTCAAATATTTCAATAAAGGAATGTCCCGTGCAGTCTTTATCTTTTACAATAAAGAGAATTACTTTAATACACCGTAGAATCCAATACTATTCTCTACTATCCACAAGAAACAATTTGGTGTTGCTGGATGCCATTCAGGCAGTGCTGGCCTCTACCCTCTTGCTCCCTGCTTTACTTATTGTCCAGGTGCGATCCTGGTTCTGGGAGCTCAACCTTTGCCTTAAGGTATGCAGGAGCAGCATGAATTAATGTTAGCTACAGTTTTTAATAATCCTGAAATACATGAAGGCAGTTCTGGCTTAACAATGGCCGATTAGGTCATTTGTGAGTGTCTCTCACTTTTAGGTATTGGTGATTGACCAACGCTGCAACCAGTAGGTCCATTTGAGATCCTGGTCAGTCCAGATGACACCATTGTGGATACAGTCTCTTCTGGCTGGTCATGACATTGGTAACTGCAGCCCTGCACAGGCAAGGTACGGAGGCTGATATAGCCCCTTCGCAGGCTGGTTTCATTTCTGGCAGTCGCACCCATGCACATGCTGATCCCTTCTGGACAGGTGTTGTTGTGCACAGGTCAAAACACTTGGCATTTGCAGCCAGGCACAGCCCAATTATGATGCTTGACAGTTGTGGTTATGCATAGGCTGGTTCTGACATACATTTACAGCTTGAATCCTGCCTTGGCAACTGCAATCATGGAGTTGCAGTTCCTGTCAACAACTAGCAAGGACAGGCTGTGGCCCTGTGGATGTTGGGAGTCCAACAGTTTTACCTCACCCGAATGCTCTTCTTGGGGCTGCACAATGGGAATGCACTTCTAGGAACATCAGGTGATGTCCGCTCGCCGCTCGGAGGCTGGCTGTTGGATATGAGCTATGGTTGTACAACATTCCTCTGAGTACCCTGCAGCGCACATCTTTTTTACTTGGCTGTTTGAAATAGGGTCTCTAGTTGGCAGTGGTATGCACACCCTCACTCTAGACAGGGTGGGTAAGTTATACACCTAAGATAACACCTGCTCAATCCCTTGGTAGCTTGGCACAGAGCAGTCAAGCTTATCCCAGAGGCAACGTGTAAAGAATGTATACATACAATCGCACAAAGTAACACAGTGAAACCACCATAAAAGGATGCCACATCAGTTTAGAAAACAACCCGATATTTATTTGATTAAAACAAGACCAAAATGATACAAATCCCCCAAACATAAGTGAAGATATTCATTTTGAAATATTAAATACAAAATATAGGGTTTAGAAACAGATTGGACGGGCTGGGGCTATCTGAGCGTGCTTGACTGAGACCAATCCACAAAGTACCTGGCATTTGTCAAAAATCAAAGATGATGCATAATGCAGGGGAGATGAGCATCAAGAAGGCAGGTGAAGCATCGATTCCTTAGGGCAGTGGTTCCCAAACTGTGCGCCGCGGCGCCCTGGTGCGCCGTTATCAGGAGCCAGGGGCGCCGCGCATGATGTGGGAAAGGAAGTGTGAAAGTCACACTAAGCATGTGTCACTTTCTTTCGCCCCCCTGCCTCCGCGATGAATAGGCTGCCCTGCCCCTAATTAAGCACTTTGACTCGGGGTGTTCACCCATCACTGCAGGTGTGAGTATCGGTCAGCGCCTAGACTCCGGGGGTCACACCATCACTGTGCTCGTGGGACAGGCAGCAGTTCCGGGACATTAGCCAGCTCTTTATATCTCGGAGCCCTCCGATGAGAGTCAGCAGCACGGGCGCCTCGTGCAGGAGGCTTTGCGCCGCTTTTAAGGTGGCGTTGATTAGTGTGGGGGGTCAGAAGTGAGTTACCCGCACATATGGGTAAAGAAAGCCCTTGGTGCATGTAAAACATATCTCTTCTTTCTCGGTTTGCCCAGTGGCCCACTTTCCATCACATCGCCTCTCCATTGCTACCCTCTCATGAGCACCCCCCACCCCCTTCTGTCGGTGCCTCATTCTTATCCGTACGATTCATGTCATGGCGGTCCCACAGACATCTGCCAAGCCAAAAGATCCATGAATCCACCCGTCGACTCAGTCTCTCCATCCACCCACTAACACTCCTTCTCTCTTGCTGTCTCCACTTTTTCACTCCTGTGCCACTTCACCTAATAGTGCGCTATAAAAACAAACGTGATCACACGCACACTCGTGCATAAATAAACACACAAACGCCGCACACAGGCTTCATTTGTAACAAACGAAGCCTCATTTTCTTTCTTTTCCCACCCGCCCACCGGTAAAAAAATGGTGGGGAGCCATGGCCAACTACCAATTAGGTCAAGGGAGCCACGGGTTAAAAAAGTTTGGGAACCACTGCCTTAGGGGATGCCAGGTCGTTGGAGCGAAGATGACGTGAGACACAGGGGAGGTGAGCCATTGCCGGTGGAGTCCTTGGCTCCTTACTGCGTTGTCGATGATGTGCCGATATCCTGGTACAATGCATCAGCACTGCAATGATTTCTTGCATGTGGAGGCGGGCGCCATGTCGAAATCAGAACAGTGATGATGCATCCATGCTGCATCAGTCCCTTTTGTGACAAAACAGATGGTGCATCAGAGCAAGGCGTCACAGATCTAGGTGATGTGGTGCTTGATACTAACTCAGCGTCAATTCTTCAAAGGCGCTGCAGCAAAAAGTTGGGGCCTGCAATGTTGTGGCAGTCAATGCGTTGCGCACTCAGCGTGTGGAGATCACAGCTTTGGTGCAGGCAGTGGCAATGCATCAGTTCTTGAAGGAATGCACCGGTTCCGACATGACACCTGAAGTCTATACTTAGATTTCTTGGTTTTTCATGCAAAGTCACCTCCAAAAACCGAGAACTAGATTTGGCACCCCTTGCATGTATGAGTTCTAAGCAGAATGCCTGAGGGATGGAGATTGCAGTCTGTGAAGTCCCTGAGACTGGAGGCAAGCTCAGTTCAAGCCCTTTGAGAAACTTGGAAAACAGGATATAGAAAGCAAAGTCCAGTTATTTCACTGCTAGGATAGAAGCAGCAAGCAGCAGGCCATCACATCAAAGCATGTAACAAAGTGGTAGTCCCTACTGACAGCAACACAGTTCTTCTTACTGGCAGAAATGTCATCAATCCATAAATGTTCTGAGTATATGGTGACAGAGGTCCAGTACTTATACCATTTCAGGCTTTGAAGTAGGCAAACCTCAAAATAAATTCTTTGTAGTGCTCAAGAGCCTGCCTTCCCCTGCCCGGTCTCCAGACACACTACATGGAGCAGGAAACTCTTTGTGTGAAGACAGGCATAGCCCTATTCAAATGCAGGTGTCAGCTCCTACCACCACTGTAGCTCAAGAAGGCTCATCAGCCTGATGATGGGCCATCACGATATGCAGGACACACCTCAGTTCTCTTTGTATGTGACAGTCTAGAGTGAAATCACAAAGCCAACTGTCAGCCAACCAGATGTGTATTCCAGAGACAGGAAGAAGCACAAAATGGCTAAGCAAAAAAATGCCAACTTTCTAAAAGTGGCATTTTCAGACTTGCAATTTAAATCCAACTTAACTACAATATGTCTTTTTAAATTGTGAGACCAGAGACACCAAACTATCTGTTTCCAAGAGAAATTACACTTGGAATATGTTTCAAGGCAATCTCATGTTAACCTGTTTGAGAAACAGGCCTTGCAGTAGTGAACTACAGATTTAAAACTATTTCACTACCACGACATGTAAAAACATAAAAGCACACGGCCTACCTTTTAAGTACATGGCACTTGGCCCTTAGTGCTACCTAGGGCCTCCATTAGGGGTGCCTTACATGCAATAAAAGGGAAGGTTTGGGCCTAGCAAGTGGTTTAAATTGCCAGGTCAGAATGGAAGTTTATAACTCCACAGACAGGCTCTGCAATGGCATGCCTGAGTCATGGTTAAAGGGCTATTTAGTGGGTGGCACAATCAGTGCTGTAGGCCTGCTAGTAGCATTTACACACCTTGGGCACATATAGTGCACAATACTAGGGACTTACAGGTAAATTACATTTGCCAATCAGGGAGAAACATATTGTGATCACATTTTAGACAAGGAACACTTGCATTTTAGCACTGCTTAGAAGTATTAAAGTGTCCAGAGTCCTTAAACCAGCAAAATTAAATCCGGGATAGAGTAAAAAAGCAGGGGACAGAAGCAGAAAGACTGGGGAAACAGCTCCAACAGATGCCAGGGATAATGCATCCCCTTCCCCCCAGCTGAAAGTAGGAAGAACTAACCAAACTCCTGGGAGTTCTCATCACTAAGGTGGTGGAACCTGGACAGACCATCAGCATTGGCATGTTCTGTAGCAGGGCAATGTTACACTGTAAGGGCCATTTCCTTTAGGGAGATGGGCCACCTCAACAGTTTTGGTTTCTCACCCCTCATCTGCATTACCCATCTGAGGGGTCTGTGGTCTGTCTGACCCTGCGAGTGAGCCCCAAACAGGTATGGCCTTAGCTTCCTCAGCACCCAGACCACAGTAAAAGCTTCCCTTTGAATTGTGCTCCAACTCTGTTTCCTGGAGAGTAACCTCCTGCTAATTAAGCCTACAGGTTGGTGTAGGCCCTCTTTTGGTTTAGCTGTGAAAGCCCAGCTCCCACACCAAGCTCTGAGGCATCAGCCTGCACCACAAACTTCTTAGAGAAGCTGGGCGCTTTGAGCATGGGCGCCATGCACACAGACTCCTTCAGGGTGTCAAAAGTGGTCTGGCATGCCTCAGTCCAGATAACCTGTCTTTCCTGCTTCTTGGACGTTAGCTCTGTCAAGGGGACAGAGATGGTGCCATAGCCCTGGATGAATCTTCTGTAGTACACAGTGTGACCTAATAAGGCTCACACCTCTGTCTGGGTCTTGGAGGGTCCCAAGCCAAAATGATGTAAATCTTAGGTTGTAGGGGCGCCACCTGGCTGCTTCCTACCTTGTGTCCCAAGTACATCACAGACCCTTGCCCTATCTGACACTTACTGGCCTTGAAAGTGAGATCTACCTTCCGCAGTGCCTTCAACCACTTCCCAGTGGTGGTGCAAGTGGTCCTCCCAACTATAGCTGAAAACAGCAATGTCATCCAGGTACGCAGAACTGAAGTTCTCAAAACCCGCTAGGACCTGTTTGACCAACCTCTGAAAGGTGGCTGGGGCATTCTTAAAACCTAAAGGCATAACGTGGAACTGGAAGTGCCCTTCTGATATTGAGACTGCAGACCTCTCTCATGCCACCTTGGTCAAGGCTATCTGCCAGTACCCAGATGTTAGATCAAATGTTTTGAGTAATGTGGCATCTCCCAGCCGATTAGTGAGTTCATCAGCTATGTGGAGGGGGTTTGTGTCAGTCTTGGTGATGGCAGTGAATCCATCGTCGTCCACACAGGACCACAGTTCCGTTGCGGCACCGGGTACAGCAGCTTTTGAAACCAAGACCACTGGGATGGACCAAGGACTGCTGGAGGGTTCAATCATCCCTAAAGCTAACATCTTGGAAACCTCTCCCTTGATGTTTGCCCTCATTCTGTCAGTCAAACTGTAGATTTTGTGTTTTAACTGTGCACTATTCCCAGTATCGATGAAATGAGTGCACCATTTGCTGACTCCTTGTTATGTTCCGAATCGGCGGCGAGAAGAACAACAAGAGGCAAGAGAACACTCGTACCGCCAACAGAGACGGAAGGAATTACATTTCCCAACATCGGGCGCGAGACGAATTACGTATCCCGTGATGCCGCGTGCGGCGCACGCGCACACCACGGAGGGGTATTTAAAGATACCAGGAATGGACGTCGGATATTATCGAGCAACGACGAAGGCTACGAGAGTCTCCGTGAGGTAAGGAACGACGTTCCTCATATGCTTTCCTGGTTGTAGTACCGAGACCAGATTTCTAGGAGCTTAGAGTTGCGATAAAGCCAAGACGAACTAATTGACGTTTAGCCCCTGTGAGACTGTGTTTGGGTTGCGAAACCGAGGGGTATTGAGAGCCCCGGTTGAAACACCGGACAAAGGACGTGAGTGAGCGGCTGCTCCTCTACGTCCAAAGTACACGCCAGGTGTTACCTGACAGTACCGGTGTGACTCACCATAGGAAGGAGTCTCAGTTTGAGTACGTGTTGGACAATGAAAACGAGACCCGAGACATTACAGAAATTGAGGGACACTGCTCAGAGTGCCTTAATAAAACCAAGACAGAGGAACCGGTAGGTGAAGTAAACCTCGGTTTCCTTTTGCCCCTCGTTGGCGAGTGCCAAGACCGGCATTCTGCGGGGGACGAATAGACGGTCTAAGTCGTCAAAGTTTTGAGTGGCATTGTCGGCCACTGCTTAGCACTGTGCCCTCCGTTGGGGAGCGTCAGGAACGGCGCTCGTGCGGAGGAAGGTAAGACCCCAGGGAGAGAAATACAGGGTGGTGTTAACCCTTTGTCTCTGTCATTGATAAAACTTGATAACACTTAAACAGACAGGGTATTGTTGGTGTTTCATAAAACAACTTACCTACTTACAGCCTGTCTTGTCCTTCTTTATGTGCAACGGTGCAGAGGTCTTATGAAATAACCCCAACCCGATCCCGCGGTCGTTTAGGGATTACACTCCTGGAGTGAGTGAGAAGAGAGTGGCAAACTGCCCTAGCAATTGACGACAGTCACTCCGTCTTTCTAAGGTCAGAGTAGGGAAGAGGATCACACCCTCTACTGGCCTATCCTGCTCCTTGGAAGGCTGGCAGTTGGGGAGAGGGTCACTTTCCTCTTCAACCCCGTCTTCAGAATCGAAGAGCATGGTCAACTCAGACCTTTCATAGTGGGGCTTGAGGCGGTTCATGTGCAGGACCGTCAAAAGGTTCTTGTGAGGCTGCAAGTCCACCAGGTTGGTGACATCAATCTTATGCTCGTTTACCTAAAATGGGCCAGACCACTTGTCTTGTAGAGCGTGGGGCTCTACTGGTCTCACTACCCTCTTCTTTTGACCAAGCAGAAATTCAACCCAAGTCATATTCTGGTTGTACCAATGTTTCATATCCTTCTGACTAGCTTTTAAGTTCTATGGAGAGGCTATCTTTAAGTGGGCTGTCTGGTTCCAGAAGGCCAGTATGTAACTAAATACGTCCTAGAATGGCTTCCTAGGAGGTTGCTCCTAGCCTTCCTTAACCAAACAGAGAGGTCCTCTCACAGGGTGCTCATACAGCAGCTCAAAGGGGCTACAGACAACCGTCTTCTGGGGTACCCACTTTTGGGCGACGAAAAGGTATGGTAAGAGGCCCTCCCACTTATGCCTCATGGGCTCTGACAGACCCATTATCATGCCTTTCAGAGTTCAGATGAACTTTCAACCAAGCCCTTGCTTTGGGGTGGTAAAGGGTGATGAATTTGTAGTTCACTCCACACTCCTTCCACATGGCCTTCGTGTATGGGGACATGACATTGGTACTCCAGTCAGATACCACCTCCTTGGGGAAACCCACGCAGGTAAAGATCCCCATCAGTGCCCAAGATATGACGGGCACCATCCTCAGCGGGATAGCCTCAGTGTATCGGGTGGCTTGGTCCACCAAGACCAGGAGGAACCCGTTGCCATTGGCTGTTTAGGGTTCCGGAGGCCTCACAATGTCAATGGGCACCTGCTTGAAAAGGGGGGGCTCACATCAGGGAATGGTTGTAGTGGAGCCTTGTATTTCCCCCCATTCTTGCCACTTGCCTGGCAAATCTGATAAGACCAGCAGAATGCATCTGAGCGCCTTTTTATCTGGGGCCAGTAAAAGTGGATGAAAAGCTTGTCAAAGGTTTTATCCTGCTCCAGATGATAGGCACATCAAGAGACAAACACAATAGGAAGGTTCTGAAGCGCTGGGTGAATACCACCACATGGGCTACCTCAGGCTCAGCAACCTTAGGCTTGCTATACAGCAGACTGTTCTCCCAATAGATCAAGTGCGATCCAGACTCTGCCTAGCTTTCGGCTCCATGTAAAACTCTTCCCAGATTGGACCCTCTTTTTGATGTCAATGGGCCAGCTCTGGCAAGTCCCCCAGTTCAGCCACTTATTCCTCTGCAGCTTCCAGGGCGTCTCCCTCAAGATCATCCTCTTCTCGGACCATGAAAAATTCTGGAGCGGGTTTCCCTTGCCCTTCCTCTTTCTGGCAGGCACTTGGGCAACTGTTTGACTCCAGGTCCTTCTGATCACCCTTTGCCATGGGCTGAATGGACACTCATGCCTACTCAGACAGAGGGCCTGATTCACAGAAGTAACTTAAGACAAAATCCTAAACTTTCTACTTTTGGTATTCACAGAATACACTTACTACTTTTGGTATTTACAGAATGCACTTACTACTTTTGGTATTCACAGAATGGATTTACGACTACTAACTTTGCGTCCGCACTCGGGCTGGAAATTCCGGCACGGAGGTGGAGATTCCGTCCCAGCGGCGGAGATTCTGACCCGTAGGTGGGACTTCCGGCCCGGAGGTGGGAATTCCGGCCGGTGGCGGAGATTTAACCATGGCCAAAATCTCCACCTACGGGTCGGAAGTCTCACATATGGTTCGGAATCTCCGCCTCCGGGACGGAATCTCCGCCTCCCCTGAATGTAGGTTTACCCAAAGAGATCAATGGTTTCTTATCACCTGGGGGTATTCCTTACCCTGAGAACTAGATTGGGGCCCTTTAGAGGACTCTTGTTTACCCTTGCCCCCCCTCTCTTGCGATGAGATCCTGCCCACTCTTGGCAGAGTCTCCCCCTTACAGCCTCATGTGGACCCTGGTGCTGAGCCAGCAGTCTGCATCCTGAGCAGGCTTCCTGGGGTCATTAAGCTTAGTAACAATCAAATGCTAACAAAGACTAAACAAGTGCTCCCATGCAATCAAATTGTACAGCCCTTGAAAATCTGTTAACTCACTGCCCTTCACCCAACCATCCAGTGATCTGCAAAAAGAATCAACACATTCCAGCCATGTTTAGGAATCAAGCTTCTTACTTTCCCTAAACTTGACTCTGTATTTCTCTGGAATAAGACCATATCTCTTAATCAGGGCTTCCTTCATGGTTGTGAAAGTAAGTCCACTTGATGGACCTAGTACCAGCAAGGAATCCTGATCCTCCAATGCAAATTACTTTCACAGACCCGCTCCTCAATCTCTCTCAGGGACCGGGTGCATGTGCAAAGATGTTTTACAGCCCTGAAACAACTGATTTATGTCTTGCTCCTTGCTGTAATCTGTGAACTTTTTACTCCACCTGGACTTGATTAAAACTGCCACCATCTGATCTGGACTCAGCCTGCATGGTTTCAGATGCAGCTCCTTAAAACTCAGCTCATGATGAGTCAAAACTATTTTCTTCTCTTCCATAGCTAGACTCTTTTCCTCCATAGCCAAACTTATTGTTTCCAGATCTTTACCCCTCTCACTTACCATAATGAGATTTTTTAGCTCAAAATTTCTGTCTTTTCGCCTGTCCTCCAGCTCCTCTTGGATACACCTCTGGAGGAAACACTGCTGCCAGCCCTAGAGGGCACTTTCCCCACAAGCAGACCCTGATCTATATACTGATCAACTGATCACCAGAGACGTTGCCTTCCTTTCCCTCCCCATGATGGTCCACGGGGTGTCCAGCTGCATCCCAGACTGCCAACCAGGCCCTCTGTGCCTCTGTGCCTTTTGTAGTTCCCCTTTTTTAGTGAGGCCTTTCAACTGGACAATAAGGTCTCTATAGATTTGCTTAAGTTGAGGCACTGTGTAGGTTTCCAGCCTCTACCCATCAAACACCAAACCTGCAGGTGCAATGAATGGCTCTCTAGACTGAGACACGATTGTGGCAAAAAGTTCACAAGTATCCAAACTTGAGAAGGCAAAAAGTCAAAAAGGAAAAATGGTATGTTGTTAAGTTATGGTATGCGATATGGAAGTAGTGTACACCAATCACTGTATGTAATGCACAAATACAAGTCCTATTCCACCGCAGACCCCAATGTTAGAAATGGGGTTTCTAGTTGGCAGTAGTATGCACCCTGTCCAAGTAGGGCTCCTCAGTCTAGTCAGAGTTAAGTTACACACCTTAGATAACACCTGCTCACCCCTTATTAGCTTGGTGCAAAGTACTCATGCTTATCCCAGGCAACGTGTAAAGTATTTGTGCACACAGGCACACACACACACACACACACACACACACACACACACACACACACACACACACACACACACACAGTTACACAGTGAAAACACCACAACAGAACTCCACACCATTTTAAAAATAGCCAATATTTATTTGATTAAAACAAGACCAAACCAATAAAGATTGGACACACACTAGTGAAGAAATGAATTTTGCAATATTAAAGTCAAAATATAGCATATAGAAGCAAATAGCTCCAACTAGGGCTAGCTGATCATGCTTGACTGAGACAAATCCACAAAGTATCTGGTATGCATATAAAATCAAAGATGATGCATGACGCAGGGGAGATGAGTGTCAAGAAGGCAGGTAAAGCATTGGTTCCCTACTGCAATTGGAGATCATTGGCGCATTGGGAAGAAGACAATTTGAGGTTCAGGGGAGGTGATGCGTTGATTGCCAGTCAAGACCACTTTTCCTTACCGGGGTGCAGTGTTGATGATGCACCGATGTCATAGCATGATGCATTGGTACTGCATCAATTTCTTGAATATTGAGGCAGGCTCCATGATGAGATGATGTTGGAGAGCACTGTGTTGGTGCTGAGTCGATTTCTTAGCGTCCAGATAAGCACTGCGTTGGAATAGGAGTGAGGCGTCCCTGACCTCGGTGATGCAGTACTTGGGACTCACACAGCATTGATTCTTCAGAGGCACCGTGGCAAAAAGCTGTGGCCCGTGATGTCGTGGTTGATGCGTCACACACTCAGCAAGTGGGGACCACAGCTTTGGTGCTGGCAGCGGCGATGCATCAGTTTTTGCAGAGATGTGCCAGTTCCAAAATGAGGCCTGAGTCGATGTGTGGATTTCTAGTTTTGTAGGAAAATTCTCCTTCAAGGACACACAACTGGATTTATCATCACATGGCAGGTCTAGGCTCTCAGCAGAGTAGCCCAGTTGCTGAAGCTTAAAGTCTTTGGTGTCACTGAGACTTTCAATAGGAGGCAAGCTCAACTCAAGCCCTTGGAGAAACTTAGAAAGCATGATGTAGAAAGCAAAGTCCAGTTCTTTCTTTGCTGGGACAGAAACAGCGAGCAGTAGGCCAACACAGCAAAGCACACAGCAACATGGTTGACACTCCTGACAGCAACATAACTCTTCTTTCTCGCTAAATGTCCTCAATCCAGAAGTGTTTTAAGTATTTGTTGTCAAAGGTCCAGCACTTCTACCAATTTCAGCCTTCGAAGTAGACAAACTTTTAAGGAAAGTCTTTGTACCGTACAAGACCCTGCACCTCCCTGCCATGTCTCCAGTCACACTATATAGTGCAGGAACCTTCCTGTGCCGGATTCTGATGCAGTTTGGAAATGATTCCAGCCAATTCGGTTTTCGAACGGTTTCTTACCAACTCGGATTAGGAGAGTCCAACCGACCAAGTACAATGGATCCGGATGCTTCCAGATACAATTCAGTTGGACTCCCATTGACTTCAATGACAGCCTATGTTCCGATCGAATGAATAGGCTCCCATTGAAGAAAGGGGTGGCTAGGGGAAAATCGGGCACCCTGTGGTGAGCACCCCCTGGTGCCTGCCACACTGTGCATGACTGGTAAGGAGCGACCCATGGGTACCCCCGCCGTTCCGATTGGAAAGGCTTTAGATGCAGGGGGGCCCGCAATGGGCCCCCAAAGTCTGATTCCAACTGCTGATTTGAGTCCGATGGCAAAATTTGGAAAGGCTGCCTGAATACAGCATCCTAATTGGTCATTCGGAAATGCGGAACGTAGAGATGTACATTTCTGCTCCATACGGCTCAGTCATTCCAAATGCCGTCGGGTTCAGGATTATTTACAACAAGGGGTGGTGATGGACAGAGTCTCTGAATTAAGCAGAGTACTCTCACCCAGTCAAGAGATCAGGGCTAGATCCAACACCGTTTTTTAGCTCATTGCACCATCCCAGTTTCAGAACCCGGCTGTATGCAAATTAGTCTGTCCCTGGCCCAGTGCATCATGGGAACAGGGCAGACCAGACTACAAAAGCCAATTCTTACACTGGGAAGGAAACAAGCTTCCGGGGACCGGTTTCTGCCATTTCAGGCGTCTTCGGCCCGGCTTGCTTGAATCCTGATGGTGCAATGAGCAAGGGACTCACATCTGAGTATACCCTTCCACGCTTAGGGTGGACAAAATTATTTACAACAAGGCGTGGTGATGGACAGAGTCTCTGAATTAAGCAGAGTACTCTCACCCAGTCAAGAGATCAGGGCTAGATCCAACACCGTTTTTTAGCTCATTGCACCATCCCAGTTTCAGAACCCGGCTGTATGCAAATTAGTCTGTCCCTGGCCCAGTGCATCATGGGAACAGGGCAGACCAGACTACAAAAGCCAATTCTTACACTGGGAAGGAAACAAGCTTCCGGGGACCGGTTTCTGCCATTTCAGGCGTCTTCGGCCCGGCTTGCTTGAATCCTGATGGTGCAATGAGCAAGGGACTCACATCTGAGTATACCCTTCCACGCTTAGGGTGGACAAAATTATTTACAACAAGGGGGGGTGATGGACAGAGTCTCTGAATTAAGCAGAGTACTCTCACCCAGTCAAGAGATCAGGGCTAGATCCAACACCGTTTTTAGCTCATTGCACCATCCCAGTTTCAGAACCCGGCTGTATGCAAATTAGTCTGTCCCTGGCCCAGTGCATCATGGGAACAGGGCAGACCAGACTACAAAAGCCAATTCTTACACTGGGAAGGAAACAAGCTTCCGAAGCCCAACTATCGGACAACCAGATGTGTATTCCAGAGACAGGCCGATGCACGGAATGATTTAAGCAAGAAAATGCCAGCTTCCAACCAGTGTGCCCCTCCAGACAAACTTCCTAAAAGTGGCATTTTCAGACTTGCAATTTAAAAACCAACTTCACTAAAAGACGTATTTTTAAATTGTGAGCCCAGAGACATCAAACTCAATTTTTTTTATTGGATTCCAATGGGAAATTACACTTGAAAGATGTTTCAAGGCAATCCCGTGTTAACCTATTGGAGAGGTAGGCCTTGCAGTAGTTACATACAGATTTAAGAGTATTTCACTACCACAACATGTATAAACTTAAAAGCACATGTCCTACCTTTTAAGTACACTACACCATGCACTTGGGGCTACTGAGGGGAGCCTTACATGATAAATCGGATGATTTGGGCCTAGCAAATGGTTTAGCTTGCCAGGTCGAATTGGCTGTTTAAAACTGCACAGACAGGTTATGTATTGGTAGGCCTGAGCCATGTTTAGAGGGCTACAATCAGTGCTGCAGGCCCGCTAGTAGCGTTAAATGTACAGGCCGTGGACGCATATAGGGCACTGTACTAGGGATTTACATGTAAATTAAATATGCCAATCAGGGAGAAAACAATTGTTGTTACATTTATGATGTAGAGCATTTGCATTTTAGAACTGTTTAACAGTGGTATAGTACCCAGAGTCCTAAAACCAGCAAAAAATAAATCCAGCATATAGTCAAAGCACAGGAGGCAGAAGCAAAAAGACAGGGAACCATGGCAACAGATGCCAAGTCTAACAATGAGTATTTAAGACTCAGAGCTAGAATGGTGTGCAGATAGAATATTGAGTTTAAAATATTGAGTTGCACAAATGTTGAGTTACAAATATCGTGGATCAGAAATATCGACAGCAAGAATATTGTGGTCAAGAATATCGACTTAGGTAAGTAATATCGATTTTAAAATATCGAAGTCCTTAATATCGTTTTAAAAAATATAGTTGTTAAAAATATCAATTTTTTATTAATGCAATGTTTTATAGTATATGTTTTAAATGTATGTGATGTATGTATATAAGAATTGTATCTTTAATATATGTGTTAAAATTGTTGTAGTTATTAATTCTTTTTATTAGAATTTTGTGTTTTTAGTTCTTTAGCGAGTTGTGGTTATTAGAGGAATAGGGTGGGAAGTAATTTAATTAGATTAAATTAATTGATTATTTTGTATCTATTAATATTTGGTAAATTGAGATGGTATAGTGTTAAAAGTGTAAAGTAATTTATTATAAATTAATTAATAATTTGTCGTTAATAATAATTATTTTTTTGTTTAATTCAGTGAAAAAAATGTTGTCCTCATTTATGCAAAAGTTGAGATATGGGTAGACAATAATCCCTCTTTTTAGATATTTTCTGACTAGGGATTTTCCTCGCAGTTCTCATGGAAGGACTGCCTTCTCATCTTAAGGTGAGGTTTGTGTCTTAATATCTACAAATTTCGCAGGATAGTCGCTCATGGAGCCACCATGGCAACCATCCCCGAACTTGCTTTATTGCATTGTAAGTAATCTTCGGACGTCCCTTTCTACCCTACCACTACTTCATATTGAAATATATTCTTGTCCCATACATACCAGAATTTAGTCCTGTTGCTTTTCCCTCTGGATTGATCCAGTCTTCGGAAGTTATCTACAAAAGTTCGCCATTTAGTTAGTGTTGGAGGGCATGCAAGAATCCATTTTTTACATATCTCTCGCCTAGCCAGTAAGATTAGCATAAAAAGCAATTGTTTTTGATTATTGTTTAAAGCAGGGCAAGAACCATTATGTTCCACCTTACCAAAAATAGCAATAGTTGTGCTTACCTCAATATTCTGTTCTAAGGCTTTATTAATAGTCTTCCAAGTTGAGGGCAAAGATGAAACATGTGGACGTCGTCCACCTTTGCTTCACCAGATTTTGGGCAAGTTCTCACTACTTGCTTATTCATCTTGGTTACTTTTTCTAGCGTTCAATATGCCCTGTATAAGGTAAAAAGATGGTTCTTCCTGAGGGGTGCAGACAGTGGCGGCTTACATAGGGCGTGCTGTGAGGCAGAGACGTGGGAAATGGGAGGGGCAGGGTAGGGGGCTAGCAAACACAGGCATACTTTGAAACGGAGGAACGTAAAAATTACTTTTCTCCATTCTGTAGTTTGTCTGTGTTTGCTACCCCTACCCTGCCCCTCCCCCGCCCGGCCCCACCACCCCGCAGCACACACTATGCGAGTCACCAATGGGTGAAGATACTATTATAAGCCATAAGAAAGAACAAGATACTTGCCATAGATGTTGCAGGTCTTGTGTTAGCAGATTCTTCTTCCATAGGTCCAGTAGTAGAGCAAATTCTTCTTCTCCCGCTTGGATCATGAGCTAGTACCATTTCAATATTTCTTTTCATGCTAGGTCACTTTGTTAATCCTTTTCTGCCTCCGTATTCTCTTCTTGTGACTCCTCTAGGTCCGCTGCCCAGCTCGTAAGTTGATAGTATTTGAACCTGAACAGTTTCCCATCCGTACTTGCTGACAGGGAGTCCCAGCTTATTAAGGTTCCTGCTTGAATCAATTGACACCACTTTGTAATACCTACCCTCTTCAAGGGGACTGCCAGACGGTCTTTCAAATATTCAGCTGTTCCTGGTGATTCCTAGATGGCTGCTAGATTACTATAATACGAAATCTTCAATATTTTCCTTATTTGATTCCACAGTTTGTAAGCTGCGACTAGGACCTTTAGTTTGATTTTTTTGAAAAATTTTAGGTGATCAATTTTAAACATACAATAGTCCTCCTCTGTAGCAACTTCAAAATAAGGGGTATAAGAGTAGTGTGCTTTAAAGAGTAGCCTGATGTTTTTAGATTAAAATTTATTTTTATTGATTTCAAGATCAGAAACTGGCAATGTGCTACAATGAAAGGACATTATACATATCCAGCGGTTGAGGCAGATATACATGTTTTCACTGTAAATCGAGGTGGAAGCAAGATACATATGCCCATTCGTAGGTGGGATGCAAAACCCGTGGGTGTTAAACCTGATAGGGAAACAAAGCTTCAAAAATTGAAACCAGAAAGCCCCCCTCCCTTCCAACCCCCACCCACACCCAGCCCAACCAGTGTGCCATACCAGTAAGACAATCATCAAGATATTCAAATGCTGTTCGTTGCCCTCTTTCATAGGATTATGTGGGATCCTGTGGGGTCTCCGTGAGGCGCAACAAGCGGAGATATCTAGGGCAAGTGATTTCATTGAATTCAGTTGAGAGGAGGGACAATAATGGTAGCCAGACCTTCCAGAACGTGGCCGCGGACTGTGTAAGTGTTGCTTGAATACGTTCCATGCCCAGTGTAAACCAGATTTTATGTAGCCATCCCGTGTAAGTGGGCCTAGCAGTTGTTCCCCATAGTGACAGAATATGTTGTGATGCCGCTTGCATGGCGATCCCCATCTACCTCCCTTTACTTGATTTCAGGGGGAAAGTAAGTGCATTGGGAAGGCCTAGGATGGCGTAGGCTGGGAATCTCGGAATTTCAATGTCAAATATGTTGTCTATGTCATCCAGGACTGCTTTCCAATAGTCCCTAACTTCCCTGCATTCCCAGAGGAGATGAGTCATGGTGCCCGTTCTCCACACCCTCTCCAGCAAAGCGCGCTGCGAGCAGGGTTCCCTTTGTTGAGCCGGGCCGGAGTGAGGTGCCAATAGAGGGCCAGCTTCACTGCCACCTCCCTGCCTGCGGTGTTGCGTGTGGTGTGGGAAGCCCTGTAGTAAATGTAGCTCCATTCCTGTTTAGTCAAGGTCCTCTCTAACTCTGCCTCCCAGCTTCTCTGTCCCGCCGCTCTGCCCGGGGTAGTGGGTGGTGTGAGCATTTTGTAAAGTTCCGATATGAGATGTCTGTATGAGTCTTTTGTCACCAGCCACCTCTCGAACTCTGTCATGTGTGTGCCAACCAGGGGAGCGCGGTCTGGATGTGTAAGCCAGTGCCGGATTTGGAAGTATTGGAAACGGTGGGGGAGACAACATCGTATCCCCGCGATATGTCAGAGAAGGGGATGAAGCCGTGCAGATCAAAAAGGTGGCCAGCGGATCGGCAACTCGTGCCGCGCCATTGTGGGAAGGCGCGAGGGTCGTTGCCCGGGGGGAACTCCGGGTTGTCTAGAAGAGGAGTGAGCGGGGAAGGAAAGGTCGTCAAGCCTCTCCTGACAGCAACTGCATCCCAGATTCGCATGATGGTGCGGGTGATAGGAGATTTCAGAAGGTACCGCGGCCTGTTGTGCTGTAGAAGGAACGGAACTTTCCATAGGGATGTCTGGGCCATCGCTCTGTCCAGAAACAACCACCTTTTTTCAGATTCCAGTCTGTTCCACTCTACCAGGTAACGGAGTTGGGTGGTCTGAAAGTACTGGAGGAGGTTGGGGATCCCAAGACCCCCTTCATCTATGCCTCGATATGCCAGTTGCTTAAATATTCGCGGTCTTTTCCCCCCCTCAGATGAAATGGTTAAGGGCAGTCTGTAGGTTTGCTATAGTGCCAGCCGGGGGTATTACCGGAATGGTTTGAAAGATGTACAGAATTTAAGGCAGAGTCGACATCTTCACTGCCGCAACTGGCCCGAGCAGGGAGAGAGGCTGTTTGGACCACCGTGCGAAGTCGGCTCGGACCCGGGATGTAAGAGTTGTGTAGTTGAGGGCAACAGTCGAATCTGTGGAGGAGGTGAGGGTGATACCCAAATATGGGGGTTGTGTAGTCGTCTGTAGGCCTCCACCATACGTCGGTGCGCTTGCGATGGAATGAGCATTTCTGCTTAGAGGCAGTATCAGGGATTTCCCCCTATTTATTTTGAAGCCAGAGATGACTCCAAAAGATTCTATTTCCTCCATAAAGGCAGGGATTTTCCGAACGGTCCAGAGCAGCTATGATGTCGTCAGCGTACAGGCCAATTGTGTGAGGTTCCCTGCCGAACGTAATGCCGTGAATGTAGGGGTTATCACGGATCTTTTGCGCTAGCGGCTCTACGTATAAAGCAAATAGGAGAGGTGAGAGTGGGCACCTCTGCCTCGTACCGCGTTGGATCTCGAAGGGTCTCGAGCATAGGCCACTCAAGCGAACCTGAGCCTGAGGGCGATGATAACAACTCGCAATACAAGATTGGAATCGGTCTCCCAGCCGAAATCGCATCAGAACTCGTTGCAGGAAGGTTCAGTCCACCCGGTCAAACGCCTTTTCAGCGTCAATGGCCAGCAGAGCTGAGTCTGATTGTTGAAAGTGAGCCTTGTCGACCAGGTGGAGTATCCGTTTGGTGTTATCACTGCATTGCCGGTTTGGGACAAAGCCCGACTGGTCGGGTTCCAAAATCCCAGGCAGATATGAACCCAAGCATGTGGCCAGGATGCCCGTTAAAAGCTTCAGGTCCAGATTGAGGAGGGAGATGGGGCAGAATGCCAAGCAGTGTGTGGGCTCTTTGCCAGGTTTGGGCAGCACCACAATTTCGGCTTCCAGCATATCCGGAGGGATAGAGCCCGGGCCGCCGAAGGAGTTAAAGAGCCGGGTGAGAATAGGGGCCAGCAGCTGGCTGAAGGTTTTATAGAAACCGGCGGAGAAGCCGTACGGCCCAGGGGACTTGAGAGGGCGGAGTTGGGATATAGCCGCTGTCACCTCGTCTATACGGATGGGGGCTTCCAGGGCGTTCGCACTCTCAGAGGAAAGCGCGGTTATCCCCGCGGTCTCTAGGTATGTGTCGATATCTCTGCCCGAGGTCGTGTCGGCACGGTACAATGAGGCGTAGAAGTCCCTAAACGCCTCCGTGACCTGTGCTTCCCCCTCAATGTTTACGCCATTCTCATCCTTAAGACCTGATATCTTTGAGCGTTGTGTCTTTGCCTTCAGCGCGCTGGCAAGTAAGCGGCCGGTCCTGTTCCCTCCGACAGAGTAAGTGTGACGAAGGCGGAGAGCAGCAAATTCTGCCCTATCCGTGTCTAGGCTGGCCAATAGGGCCCTGGCCGCTTTCAATTGCTTCCACACTCGTGGAGCCCCGGTTCGGCTATGAACCTTTTCGAGTTCAGAGACCTGGGCGGTGAGATCCTCTCGTTTTGCCTTGCGGACCTTGGCTTCTGCAGCCGCGATCGCGATGAGTTCGCCTTGGGCCACCGACTTCAGGGGCCCCCACAGGGTGGAGGCCGGCTTTTCGGGCCTGTCGTTAACGGTTAGGTAGCCAGTGATGCATTTATGAAGCTGCTTGGTGACCTCCGGGTGCTGCAGGAGGGTTTCGCGCAGCCGCCATGTCCCAGGGGAACGGCTACATTTGGGAATTTTGAGCAGTAGCTCAACTGAGTCGTGGTCGGAGAGAGCTGCCGGTGTAATGCAAACGGTTTTAAGGCTAGTGACTAAGTCAGAGGAACTAAGGAAGTGGTCCAGCCTAGCATAGGTGCGGTGCACGTGTGAATAATAGTTGAATTGGGATGTCCCAGGGTGTTTAGTTCTCCAGAGGTCTACCAGGCCCTGTTCGTATATCCAAGACTTGCTCGCAATGGAGAGGGCGCCCGTGTCCCCATATCTATGTCCAGATCTGTCCATGTTAGAGTTCATTACCAAATTGAGGTCCCCCCAAGAAGTAAGAGAGAGTTGGGGGACTGGAGTGTCTCCGAAATGGCGCTCTTCAGGAAGGGTTCTTGCCCAGTGTTCGGAGAGTATAGAGAACCAATTGTCAGAGGATGTCCACCTAACAAGAAGCTGTAGGCGAGGAGCCTGCCTTTAATCTCTCCCAGTTTGTCCCCACCCGCCCCTGAAAACGCCTAGACACCAAAATGGCCACCCCTGCCCTCTTCACCGGAAGAGAGGAGAAATACTGCTGGGGGAAGGCGCGGGAGCGCATCCTATGCCAATCCTTTGCCAGGAGATGGGTCTCTTGGAGTAAACAAATCTCAGCCCCTGAGTTTTCCAGGTACGAGAGCACCGCCCTCCGCTTGATGGGGTTATTCAGGCCCTCCACATTAAGAGTCAATACCTTCAGAGTTGAATCAGCCATCTGAGGACAAATGGGTGGGAGGCCTTATACACCTGTGACAGCACCACATTGCAGGAAAGGTGATGAATCTATCTCCTGAAGCCCCCATTGGCACACTGGTTCCCTCCCCAGCCCCTCCCACCGCCCCTAGTCCCCCCCAAGATCCCAACCCCTCAACTCTCCGCCCCAACCCCAACTGTTCTCCCTCTAGCTCCCCCTCCCTTCCCAGCCCAACCCCCACTGCCCCCAACTCCCAAACTTCCCTTGCCCCTCCCACCCTCCCCTCCCCTCCCTCTCCCCGGCCCCAACTTTGAATCCCCAACGGACGGTCATTGTCCCAGGCCTATGCAATCTCAGTCCAGGCCTGTAATAAAGTTACGAGTCTAGGGAGTGTGTGGCAGAGGCGACCCCATAGGCCCCCCATCCCGCCCCCCAGTCCAATGCTGAGATGGTGCGTATTGGTTCCCCCATATATGTTGCATCAAGTCCCATTTTTCGTGTCCTTGGAGACTTCCGGCATCATTGCTGCGTGTTCTTGAGCCATGGTCTTGGGGTCTGGCCGGGGGTTGCTTCCGGGCGAGCGCCGGCGCCCTACACGTTGCCAGCCATCTCCTGATGTCCGTGGGGATCTCTGCTGGGAATTTTGCGTGGATCAACCCTCGTCTGCAGTTTCCCCTTCATTGGCAATGCCCAAAAGTTCACACGTGTCTCGTAGGGATCGGAGCTGGTGGAGAGTCCCCTTTCATTTGAAGATGGGCCTGAAGGGATGGCCCCAGGAATATGGGATTCCATTGTCCCGCAGGAAAGTTGTGGCCACTTTGAACTTCTTTCTCTTTTGTAGAGTGATCACCGACAAGTCCTGAAATAACGCCACTGGGTGTCCCTGGAATTGGAGGGGTTGCTTTTGGCGCGCCACTTTCAAAATACGTTCCTTTAAGGGGTAGTCGGGCAGGAAAGCCGAGATGTCGGGTGGAGGGGCCTGCGCCCGACGCGCCAGGCCCACCCTGTGTGATCTATCTATACAGATCTCAAAATCCTCCGGCTCACCCAATATTTCCCGAAGCAATCATTGCAGGTAGGTCGTAACACTGTCCCCTTCTGATTTGGGTGGCACGCCCCGGACCCATATGTTGTTACGACGGGAGCGGTTCTCAAGGTCCTCAGCATGTGCCTGCAGGTCTGTCTGTCTGTCGTTCGTGGAGCTTGATAATCTCCTGTTGTAGAAATTCGACCTCTTCACTCCTAGCGTGTTCAGTGTCTTCTATCGCCGCTACACGCTCTCCGAGGCAGTCAACATCGCGACGCAGCTCTCTGTGTTCTCCCGCCATATCCTGCTTGAGGGTTTGAAAGTTCTCTCTGAGGGAGTTGAACAGGGATTCCATGAAAGCTTTTGTGATGGGGGCCTCTCCCCCCTCTCGTTCCTTCTCCTTGGGGTGATCCGTCGGCGCTGGCTTGTCGGGGCTCTTATCTCCTTTTGGGGCGCCTTTGGCCAGCATTTCGAGGATGGTGCGACCCGTTCTGCAGTTCGTGGTAGACATGATATTCCGCGCGCTTAGTCGCAGCGCGCCCCGCTGCGCCGGCCCTCACCGCCAGTGGGCTCACTGTCGAGAGCGGGCTCAAGCAGTTCCAGGGAATAGGACAAGTCATCCCCAATGCTGGACACTCGTGCCGGCCGGATTCACTCGTTGCGCATCACTGTTCTGCCGCTGCCCTGAAGTCCAAGTTTTGGTGGGCCCCACCAAGCTCCTCACCGGGGGCCCAGCTAACGCCCCCCTGGCCTTCGGCCCTCGTTGGTCTGGTGCCGCTCTCCTCTCCTGCGCAGGGGGCCCTGTGTGCTATAGCGCAGCCCGTGCTTCCAAAGTGTCCCCAGGGCCCACCTCTTATTCTACGTCCTTCAGGACGCCGGTGGGCACCCACTCCGGCCCCCTTTGCAGCCCACTGGGGGACCGCGTCTTACAGGCCACGCCAGGCCCACACCGGGGGCTCGATTATCGCCCCCCGAGCTTTCGGCCCTCCCCCAACTGGTGTAGCTCTCTTCTCCTACACAGCGGCCCCTTGTGCTGCGGCGCGGCCGATGCTTGGAAGGGGTCCCTGGGATCGGGCACTGACTCAGCGCCTGCCCTGGCGTGGGATGACACGCTCCCTGGCCTTACTGCCGTGCTCTAGAGGGCCGCGTCTGATAGGCCTCACTAGGCCTCACGCCGGGGGCTCGAGTGAATGCCCCCCAAGCTCCAGACCCAGATCGGCCCAGCGCAGTGCACCACACCTCTCTGGGGGACTTTGTGGGCCGTGACCCGGCCGGCCGCCACTCTCTCCTCCCCCTGAGGCGCTGGGGGGGCACGTCTATCGGGTTCCATGTAGGCCCAGACCGGGGCCTCGAGTGCTTCTCCTTCCGGCCGGCTCGATCGCCCCCTGCCTCAGGCCTCCCGCTAATGGGCTCGCAGCTCGCTCTTCGCTCCTCTGCGTCTCTTCCCCCATAGTGGCGGGCTGGCGTCTCGTGCAGTACTGTTCTGCGGAGAGCGTCGGCCCGCTGCTGGGGACCAAGCCGTCCCGATCACTCGGCAGGCCCGGCCGCCATGTTGTCACTTCTCGGTCCGGGGACAGCGCTTACGGCCGCCAAAGGGCTCGGGCGTTTCACGTTCTCGCGCCCAGCTGCTCTGAGGCATCCACCGTGTGCTCTCCAAAAGCAGTCAGCAATCGAGGCGATTGGGGGGTTAAATGTGTAATAAAAGGGCGCTGATGGGTGTTTGGGATGAGGAGCCTCTCGATCAGACGTTTCCTTAGGTCGCCATCTTGGCCACGCCCCCTATCCTGATGTTTTTAAATTGGATAGCTATGTAATACAGGGTTCTCCAAAGTCGGCCCTGGAGGGCTGGATCCATGCCAGATTTGAATAGGATGTCAGGGCTAGCGATACCACCTTGTTCTTTCTTCCTATGTAATTTTTTCAAGGCAATCCTTACTCTGTTTGAGGTCCATATAAACCTGTTGATTTCACCTTGTATGTTCTTAATCCACTGAGTTTTAAACTCTAGTGGAATATCATTGAGGATAAAGGAGAATTTAGGAAGAATGGTCATCTTAATAATAATGGATCTCCCCATGAATGAAAGAGGTAAGCCACTCCAGGATCTTAGCAATTTTCTTGTTTCTTTCACTCTTAGGTCGAAATTTACTTGGGCAATCTCGTCATTATTTTTTAATATCTCAATCCCCAAGTACTTTATTCTACTTTTTACAAGTGCTGTTGATGGTTGGGAGTTCCACTCCATTATCTCTGTTGTCTAGTGGTTAACCTGATACCCGAAAAACCTCATCAAACTCATTTAGCAGATTTGTAATATTAGGGTAAAAAGCTTTCAGATTACTTGTGAAAAACATCAAGTCGTCTGCATATAAGGCCACTTTTTTAACCCATCCTTTAAAATTAAATGGGATAATGCCTTGCGATCTTCTTATAAAGTTAGCTAGTGGCTCTATCTATAGGGTAAATAAATAAGGGGAGAGTGGGCAACCCTGCCGCATGCCTCTTTTAATTTGAAACTCCTTAGTAAGGCTACTGTTTATGAGTATTTTTGCCACCGGGGCTGCGTATATGTTTGTAACTGCCTTTAAAAAGTTGTTGCCTAAGCTGTAATGGAGTATTACTTTGCGTGAAAACATCCAATTTATTTGATCTAATGCCTTTGCGGTGTCGAACTTGAGAACTTGAATGGCAATATCGATAGCTCCAATCAATTGATGGGTGTGAGTAGTGCATTTTTCTCCCCTTAATAAACCCTTTTTGATCTTCATGAATTAAATGGCTGGTAATGTGCCATAGTCATGCTGCTAAAATTTGTGGGAACATTTTATAATCATTTTTTCAGAGAGATATAGGTCTACATGACTCACATTTCAAGGGGTCTTTTTCTGGTTTTAAAATTAAACTGATGGTGGCTCAATTCCAGGTTTTCGGGAGGGCTGGACCTTTAGTGAAGATCATATTAAATAATTCCACTAATCTGGGACCCAGTGTTTCTTTTAGAACCATGTATAGCTCATTTGGTAGTGCATCTGGACCTGCTGCCTTCCCGCTCTTCAGTCTCTTTAGAGCATCAGTCACTTCTTCCACAGTAATTTCTGCATTCAACAGTTCCCTTTCTTCTGCCTCTAACCTGGGAAACTCTCAGGTAGGAATCAACTAAATTACTAGGTACCACTAGGTCTTCATCATGTAGAGACTGAAAAAAGTCTGTAAAACCTTTCTCAATCCCCAGGTCATCTACTACCTGTCTTCCCATGTTATATTCCCTGTATTGCATTAATCTTATTTCTGTCAGACTTGGGACCCCATTAGGATGGCGGGCCAACCTTGCGGAAAACGGGACCGCCCGCCTAAGGGCGGGGGTCCCGGTGTTGGGATTAGGATGCGCCTGCCACAGTGGCGGGATCATCCCCCATTTTTAACATTGTGGCGGGCAGTGCTTACTGCACCGCCCGCCACAATGTTAAAAATGAATGTGCGCATTTGCTTAAACAAAGCGGCAGGCACCGCGCGGTGCCTGCCGCTTTGCTTATGCAAATGCTGGGGGGTACCACCGGTATCCCCCTTGTTCACCCCCACCCCTCCTTCACTCTGGGGGCCCGCAGGGGGCCCCCAGAGTGAAGACTGCATGGCCCCACGGAAAGTCATCCGATTTGGCCATACTAATATGGCTGGCGGTGTCTATGAGACACCGCCACCATATTAATCCTTTTCCGCCCCGGCCGCAAGGTGACCGGGGCAGAAAAGCGGTGGACAGTCTTTCCGTCAGCCGCGGTCCCCCGACATATTAATATGGATGGGGGAATTCGGGAGTGGATGTCGGGCGGATTGCCCCTGCCAGGCCAGCGGTGGCTACCACCAGCCTGGCGGGGGCATTCCGCCCGACCTCCCAATGGGCCCCTAGGTCTTAGTTTTCCAAGCAAGGAGTTTCCCTCTGCCTTCCCCATATTCACAGTTTGCTAGATTGCAGGCTTCCCCCTTTTTCCCAACCCTTTCCTTCAATAAGTTTGATAATTTGCTTTTCTTTTTGTGAATTTCGCCCTCTTCCTTTTCTTGTTCTAGATTTGACATTGCTGCCTCAAGGATCCTGTGTTGATCTAGAATCTCTGTCTCCAACTGATATATTTTATGTCTATTCTCCACATTTCTTGTGGCCCCCAGACCAATAAGAGCTTCCCTTATTACTGCTTTATAAGCATCCTAAACTATTTGGATAGAAGTTTCCTTGTTGATGTTATTCTCAAAGTATTCCTCAGCTATAATTTTGTATTTTTCTGTTACCTGTTTATTTAAAAGGAGCGTGCAATCTACGGTCCATCTTATATCTGCCTGGGGAGACCCTTGGTTTATTTCTATACAGACTGGAGAATGGTTGGATAAATGTGCAGGAACGTGTTTGACTTTGTTACCGCAATTACTTATTGATTTTTACATCAGGAAAAAATCAATCCTTCATGCGTGACCATACTTTTTGTTTTTGTAGATAAATGTATTATTTCGATTTCCCTTAGTTTTCTATACGTCTACCAGACCTAAGTCTTCTGTAAACCTATTCAACCATTCTCTCTTTTCTGGATATTTAATGCTTTTCTGGGTGGATATCTATCAATTTTAGGATCTAGTAATTAATTAAAGTCTCCTCCCAGAATAATTGGAGCGGAAACTTCTATTAATTGGGAATATAATGCTAGAAGTGGACCGGTTTATCTGTATTTGGCCCATAGTACCCAGCAATAATACATGGGTTTCCCCCTATTTTTACTTTAACAACTGCCCATCTTCCCTTCAAATCAGTACATTGCTCTAGAATTGTTGCTTTTGACGATCTTTTAAAAATGATTGCTATCCCTTTGATAATACAGCAAGCTTGATTAGTGCAGATGCAACTGTCAACCAATTTTTGATGTTTCATAATTTTACTCCATTCTGCTTTTAAAAGGAGTCTCCCACACAATTATAACTTCACACTTCACTATTTTTAAATGTTAAAAAATGTGTTGGCGTCTCTTCTTTACTCTGAGGCCATTCACATTCCAGGACATGATATTTATTGTCTTGTTAACCAGAATTTTGACCATTGTTTTTTTCTTGTTCTTTTCCTCTTTTAAGAACCTCCCTTGTTCTGCTGGTATCTTGTCTACAATGGTGTTCAGCATATTGGACCATATTTTTGTGGTTTTTTTTTTCCAAAACCCCCACCAAAACAAAGAAAAGTGCAAATAAATAACAAAACTCCCCCCCCCTCCCCTGGAGAACCCTCCCTGTTGTCATTGGACAAAACTTGTGGGTCCAATGCGAGCACCGTCAACCGAGGCTCTTGCTACGCACTAGAGATGACCCCTAGGTTTAACTCCGCTACTGCTGTAATTTAATTTGCTCTATGAGATTGACTACTTCTTTTGGCTCTTTGATGTTGTAGGTCTGATTCTTCCACATGATTCTTAGTGACCTGAGATCTTGCATGTAATTTCCCAGCTCCTGTGTGGCTCTTGACAGGTCGGAACAAATTTTGAAGCTATAATCTCCTTTTTCAAAAGTCCCCGCTTTTAGAACATCATTCAAAAAATGTTCTTTCAAGGTGTAGGTTTTAGAATGTACTAGTATTCTCCAGGCATTTTTCTTTAAGTTACCAAGTCTAAAGGGATCTCTGTGAACTCTTTGGATATCTTCGTCCAGCGTTTTCTCATCCATCCCAGGGATATGATCTTTCAATAGTTTTACCACAAAGTTTCTTTTGTTCTGTCCTCTTGACCCCTCTGGAACGTTTAATATTCGCAGGTTATTCTCCAGTGTTTCAATCTTGTCTCAAGTTCCTTCTCGTTTGATTTTAAAGTGCAGATTTCTCCCTCGCAATCTTTTACATCTTTCCCGATTTTTTCCACTGTAGTTTCCACGACAATTACTCGGTCCATTAAGGAGTTGACTTTAGACTCAAGTGCTTCGCAAGTTGCCTTGACATTTTCTTGGTTCTTCTCTAATTTGGCAAAGTTTGTTCTCATCTCGCCAATTAGGGTCCCCAACAGGTTTCCCATCCCAGCTTGTAAGCCTTGTTCCAGAGTATTTTCTTGCCTATTTTGAGGTGTGCCTTGGAATAATGTATTTTTTGCCTCTGGACCTTCCTGGTAAGCTATTTGAGGAGTCACCCCAACCTCTTCGGGGTCCCTCAAAATTAGGGCTTGAAACCAGTTATGCTTCTCTCCTCCTTCATCCCTGGGGGAGTCACTGCAGATTGCATTTCTTTGACCCCACCAGTATGATTCTTCCCTTCAGTAGCTAAGACTATAGGTGCTTGTTTTCTTGTATTTTAAAGAAGGATAGGTTAGAGGGTGTCACTTTGAACTTCACCCCTTGACTAGTTTGAGCAGCTTTAGTTGATAAAACGGTAGTGCTCCCCCCCCGGATTCTGAGTCTTCTGCCTGTCTCCCAATTTATTGCTGTTTTTTGTTGTAATAATAGTAGGAGTTACGACCCGATCTACTGAGGAGCTTTGACCGGCTTCCCCAGTGAACTCAGAGACTTAAGTGCTTGCTCCTTAAGGAGTAACTTAAGCCTTGATTTTGTACCTGGGTGGATCTATTAGGGGGGGACTTTTAGTTCCCTTGTGCTTTTTAAAACCACTGTCCGAGTTATGGCTTGTAAAGAGTGCTCTGCTAGTGGTCTAACTAGGGGTTTGGGAGCCACCAGATTACCTTTCTTACCCCTCCCCCTTCACCTTACCGGAGTCATGCACACCAACTCTTTCATTTTGTTCCTTTTTTCCACTTTTCTCGCCGCAGTTGTTAGTTACGGGGCGGTTGCTCCAGTCACGGATAGGACCACAATAGGCAATTCTAGCCGTGGCTTTTCAGCTGCATAGTAGTCCCGCTGCAGCTTCCACCCACACACTGCCTCTGTGCGTGCGTATCCCCATAATCCCTCTCGGGAGCTCAGAACGCAGCTCCTCACTACCGATTCCTGGTCCGTGACTATGCGGGTGAAAGAGCCGGTGCCGCAAACTCAACTACAATGCCACTCGTCTCATGGGCTCAACCGCTGCTTTTCATACACCAGGCTGAGTTTCTTTCTGTTCCATAAACCTTTTTAGCCCGATATATTGCAAATTGTACGGAACGTAACAGTCAGATTCCTTTTATAGTGAAAAATTACCCTTTTTTTGCAAAGTGCATAGCTGTAGATTTTGAACCCTAGCTCTGCAGGCACCTAGGGAAGCCTAGCAAACCAATAATTTTTTTTAAACTAGACACCCAGGGAAATACAGGATGGGAAGACTGGACTGGCTCCACCAGGTTCTGTTACCCAGAATCCCTTGCAAACCTGAAAATTTGTCTAAAAAAACACATTTTCCTCTGTGGAGGAAAGTTGTGGAATCTGCGTGGATCCACAAAATTCCACCCACCCCATGTTCCCGAAAGCCTTCTGAGAAAAATGGCACCTCACAAGTGTGGGTAGGCTTAGGCCCACAACAGGGTTTGGTAGTTTCCCAAGATGGCCCCCAGGCCTGGTGACAAAAACCCAGGTGCCCTCCCAAAAACCAGGTAGCTTTGTTATAGGTAAGTTTGATGTCGCCTCAATAGGTTTTGGGCCCTTGCCTATCGCGGGTACTTGACCCACCCATGCGGGTGAGGCATCATTTTTATCAAGAGACCAGGGGGAACGGTGAGTGTGAGAAAATATGTGGATCCAAGTAGATTCCAGAACTTTCCCACACAGAAATTTGAGTAAAAAGTGATTTTTTTCAGCTAAATTTGAGGTTTGCAGGGGATTGTGGGTAGGAAAACGTAAGGTGACTCAAGCAAGCCATTCCTTGCTGGACTCCCTTAGTTATCTAGTTTTCAGAAATGTGTGGGTTTGGTAGGTTTCCCTAGACGCCCGCCGAGCCCGGGGCCAAAAACTCATTGGACCCCCCTTGCAAAACCAGGTTGTTTCGTGATTGATAATTTAGATGTCGCCTAAATAGTTTTTGGGCCCTTGCCTGTTACGGGTCTTTGACCCACCCACGCAAATGAGGCACAATTTTTCTCAGAAGACTTTGGGGAACGCGGGGTGAGTGGAAATTTGTGGATACATGCAGATTCCAGAACTTTCCCACAGAGAAATTTGAGAAAAAAGTGATTTTTTTCATATTAATTTGATGTTAGCAGGGGATTCTGGGTAGGAAAACGTTAGGGGACCCACGCAAGCCATACCTTGCTGGACTTCCCCGGGTGTCTAGTTTTCAGAAATATTTGCGTTTGGAAGTTTCCCAAGATGGCTGTCAAGCCCGGGGACAAAAACCCAGGTGACCCCCCTTGCAAAACTAGGTTGTTTTGTGATAGGTCATTTTGATGTTGCCTCAGTAGGTTTTGGGCCCTTGCCTGTCACGGGTACTTGACCCACCCACGCAAGTGAGGTATCATTTTTATCAGTTGGCCTAGGGGAACGCTGTGTGTGTGGAAATTTGTGGATCCACGTTGTGAGAAGTTGGTCTGGCATATGATGTCCACTATTCTAGTGGGCACCTTGCACCAGTCTTACGACCCTTACTGAGGTTGGGTTTAAGACAACCTTTAGATAAGGCTATCCTAGTGGTAGCTGTGGAGAGCAGCCTTCAGGCTAAGTCTTGAAGGAATGTAGAGCAAGTTGTTTTACCAATCTATAATGATCAAATGAAAGAGCACCACACCAGGTATATATCAAATATGTACGTATTTATTCTAAACACAACCCCTCTAGTCTCTTTATGAGGCTAGAGGCAAAAGTAGAATACACGAACTTTAAATAGCACACAGTAAATAGCACAGTATATGTTTTGTCCTAAGGGCCTCACAAACCATATACTAAAATAGTGGTATAAGAACCACATGAGGGATAGAAGTGAGGCCTAGGCCCTGTAGAACCGCTGGGGCAACCAGGAATCACTCAAGGTAGGGATGCAGGAGACCCACGGGGGATGCGTACAGTGGCTAAACACAGCCGCGAATCACCATTGACTTCTATGAGGAAAGTTTACGTTCCAATTTTAAAGTTTAAGGACACTCAGGAGAGGACTGTGGTGAAACCCCTTTAGACTAGGACACTTTGAGAGTCAAGACCCACGGGAACACCAGAGTACTCGTGTTACCTCACCCAGGGAAGCCGGGTTCATAGGTGTCTTTTCGTGTCGGGTTTCGTTGGCGATTCCAATGGAGAGCTGCGAAGAAGTGCTGCAGGCGTCCAGAGGAAAAGTGTCCGGATGGATCAAAGGGTGGATCAGAGATCTGAAACCCTGAAAGCAGAGGGGACAGAGTCTGGGTCACGAGCCAGTGACCAGGATGGCGACAAGAAGATGCCAGCCAATGTCGGGTGCTTTTAAGGGAAGTAGGTGCAGCTTGGCTCTTCAGCCACAAGGACCAGGAGGTGTTGAAGACAACCAGGAGCTGGATTCAAGCTGTCCCACAAAGGATGTTGAGTGCTGGAGCGTCTGAATCCGGATTGGACCCAACAAGCCTTGACAACAGCAACCCACGCAAGATGCAAAGATTAGCTTCAGTCTAAACCAGCAAGGTCTGAGCGACCCCCCCTTTGGAGGGGAGTCAGAAAACATCTTGAGCAACCAATAAAGCTCAGGAAACAAAGGATTGTCCTTTGGGGAGACCCACTAGCCAACAGACTAGATATCGCGAAGGAGCCTCAAGCTGCGGTGAAGAAAACGGGCCCATGGAACACTTGTGGAGTAGAGGCATCTCAGCTTCGGTGCAAAAGGTGCTCGGGCGAGGGCCACAAATAGCCCATTGCAAAACATCGGAAAACTTTGGGAAGTAGATGCACTTGCATGCCTGCAGGATGTCCAGGAGTTCCTGTCCCACATCTCTTGTGATAGCTACAGGTCTCAGCTTTGCTGGGGACTCATGTCAGCCTCGGAGATGTCTGGAAGTCCATGTCCTGTGTCGCAGATTCTTTGGGATCCGGCGGGAGCCTCGAAAATGCCGACTGGCAAGATGCTTCTTTGGTGCTTGGTTGAACAGGGAGGTCACTCCTTGACCCCAAGGGAGATTTCTTCCATCTTCCAGTCGATAATGAATGCTGAAGGTCCATGATTTTGTCTTCAGAGTTTCATCCAGGGTAATCTAAAGTCCTAGGGACTGGATTCCTATACTTATACTAAGTTGAGGGGTTGGACTAACTCTAGGGTCCCACCTATGGGAGGACCTGGGGAAGGGGTGGTTACACCCCTTCCCCTTTGTCCAGTTTCACGCCAGCGCTGGGGCTAGTGCCCCAGCAACCGGTTTGAACTGGGAAATGCATGGAGCACCTTGTGTGCCCCAGGCAGTGTCTGAAAAGCATTCAGTGAATGCAACCCGCAATGCCCCAATACACTAAACCCTTATTGGGAAAGTGCTAGCCCCTCCCTGGGCAGGAAACCTATTGTCCAGGCCTCCCCTGCCGGAGTTTCATCCAGCAGCAGGAGGTCAGACTTGTGTCTGTGGCAGCAGCATCCATTTTGCGATGCTGGGGCTCTCTAAAACATTTACCGGGTGTACCAGTGTGTACATGTCTTCTCCCTCTAGAAGGGTGGAATGCCAACCCCGCTGCCAGAACTGGCGGGGGTACTATTTCAAAGTGTTTGACACCAAACACGACATGTTTTTATAAAGCCAACCTAAAGTTAGCATTAACCGCAAGGATTATAATGCACTTAAGAGTACATTGTATGGCCATATCTCAGAACAGTTATAAGGAAGGGATTCCAGAAGCTGCAGAGGGGGTCAGCTCATGCTAGGGCACCCTCTCACAAAAAAACAAAACACTCTGCCTTCAGGATTGTCAAGGCCTGCCATAGGAGTGACTTATAGGTTAATATGTGTTGGTTTTAAATGATGGATATTGGTATACTATATCCCAGTAAGGAGTTCTTACACCACCTTGCCCAGGCAGCAAGTGCAGACTAGCGGTGTCATTTTGGAAGGCTTCCCAGAGGTGGCATAATACATGCTTCAGCCCCTGGTAGGCCTCTGGGGTGCCTATGCCCTTTTTACCCAGGGTACAATATACTAGGGGCTCACAAGGTAACTCAGTAACCAATCTGGTATGTACCTAAAGTACATGCAATCCATTTAGAGAGAGAACAATTAGGCTGTGGTCCTGATTGGCAGGGCCACAGCCAGACTAAAGTAAAAAAAACTGTAAAACACAGCAAACAGTGGGGGTAACCATAGGAAGCAGATCCTAGTATCCTACCCCCCCCCCCCCAAAGCAAGGACTTTAAACTAACCTTGACCAGTTGAGTCTTCATGTTCTAAGTGGAAATATCTGGAGAGCCCATCTGCATTGGCATGGTTACATGGTTGGCATGGTTACTCCCTGAGCAGTTTGGGATTTTCACCCTTCATATGTTTTAGCCATAGAAGGGGCTTATGGTCTGTCTGAACTGGGAAGTGAGTGCCAAACAAGTATGCATCTTCAGAGCCCAAACCACAGCAAAGGCCTCCCTCTCAATAGCTGACCAAGGTTTCTCTCTAGGGGTCAGACTTCTGCTAATAAAAGCTACTGGCTGGTCCTGACCAACATCATTCGATTGTGATAGCAGAGTTCCTTCCCCCAACTCAGATGCTTCTGTTTGGACAATTAATTATTTGGAGTAGTTAGGACTTTGCAGAATTGGTGCAGTGCACATGGCCTGCTTTAGGTCATCAAATGCCTTTTGACAGTTGACTGTTCACTGAACTTTCTTAGGCATTCTTTTATTAACTCATTAAGGGGTGTCGCAATGGATCCATACCCCTTGGCAAATCTTCTGTAATACCCAGTCAGGCCCAAGAAAGCTCTGACCTGAGTCTGGGTGGTTGGAGCAACCCAGTCCATTATGGTCTGGATTTTGCTCTGCAATGGTTGAACCTGGTCTCCACCTACAAGGTGGCCCAGGTACACAACCTGACTCTGCCCTATCTGGCACTTAGTAGCCTTGAGAGTTAGGCCTGCTTTCTGCAGGGCCTCAAACACATTTTTTCAGGTGGGTCAGGTGATCTTCTCAGGTGGAGCTAAAGACAGCAATATCATCAAGATAAGCTGCTCTATAGGCTTCCAGGTCTGTTAAGACTTTATTCACCAACCTTTGAAATGTGACAGGTGCATTTTTCAGACAAAAGGGCATTACCACAAATTGATAATGTCCACTAGGGTTTGAAAATGCTGTCTTTGACGTTGCATCATCAGCTAGTCTGATCTGCCAGTAGCCAGCTGTTAGATCAAAAATGCTCAGAAATTTGGCAGATGCCAAAATATCTATGAGCTCATTTGCTCTAGGAATTGGATGGGCATCAGTCCTAGTGACTGCATTGAGACCTCTGTTGTCTACACAAAACCTCATATCTCTCTTACACCCTGGCTGTGAGGCTTGGGTACTAGGACTATTGGACTTGCCCAAGAAATATCTGAAGGTTCAATTGCTCCCAGATCCAACATTTTCTGGACTTCTGTCCTGATACAGTTCCTGACATGATCATATTGCCTGTAAATCCTATTTTTAACAGGCAGACTGTCCCCAGTGTCCACTTCATGAGTGCACTGCACCAGATAGTCTGACTTGGAGTCAGTGAAAACATAGGTCTGAAAACAAGTGAGAACTTGTATGCAATCAGTTTGCTACTGATCAGTGAGGCTGCCTCCCAAGGCTACTCCATCAACTGATCCATCATCGGGGTTCCGAGAGAGCAGGTCTGGGAGAGGGTCACTCTCTTCCTCCTGTGCTTCATCAATAGCCATGGGCAAGCCATTGTCTGCCCTGTCAACATATGGTTTCAGTCTGTTGACATGAAGCACCCTATGGGGGCTCCTGGGAGTTCCAAGATCTACCAAATAGGTGACCTCTCCCTTTTGTTCAACAATAGTGTGGAGCCCACTCCACTTGTCTTGGAGAGCTGCTGGGGCCACAGGCGCCAACACCCACACTTTCTATCCTGGCTGGTAGATCAGTCAGTCAATCCACTTTATTTGATTAATTAAAATCATAAAGGTACAAAAACAAGCAACAAACACAAACAATATTACAAAACATGTAGACAAAAGTGTATACAAACCATAGCACAAATTAAAACATCATATCCAGATTTTCATAGATTAAACATTTCAACAATCCTAAAATGTCTTGATTAGGCAAAATACGTCATCAGATTCCTTTTTTTCTTTAACCTTACAGCAGCAACAAGAAACTATGCAATGTTAAACATATCTCCTGGGTTACACAATAACTGTAAAAAGACTAGTGCTGGTCTAACCTGTAAAAGAAACATTCCTCTCAAGATAGGTAACAAAAATATCTTGCGAATATTAGAATAAAAGTCGCAGAACATCATAAAATGTGGAGTATCATGAGATGAAAAGTTATCACAGTGACAGGGCTCTACGTCCTCAGGTTTGCACCATCCAGGAAAATCGCCCAAAGTGAGATGAATCAAATTAAAGCGGAGTCTAATTAGGAGCCAGCGATTATAAGGCTTGTTCACCATTATTAGATAGGGTTCCATAGAGATGGTTGCTTATAACAAGGAATGAGCCCTAACTAAAGGTTTGGTTAGCTCCTGTTCTTCTCGCTCCAGCATCAGAAAATTCTTAAAATTCAAATTCACACACAACACATCCTCCGTTTGAATCTTTTTGGGGGCCTCAAAAAGTTCTGGCCGTCCTATCTTAGATAACATGCTTTCTTAGATAACATGCTTTTAACATAGGACAGCCACTTCATTTTAGAAGACCTCTCTAGCTTAACGCAGTCCCTCAAAATCAAATGGTTCATGGTTACATCAGGGTTCAGCCAGGTTTTGAGCCAACAGAGCAACAAGGCTGTGCTCAAAATATCAGAAACATAGCCAAGCCCCAATTCCTGTTGTATAGCATACGTTGGGGTAGATTGTGGTACAGAGAGAAGTTTTTGTTAGAATTTATTTTCGACTATCTGTACCACAGTCTGCTCTTTATAGCCCCAGATAGAGGATTCATAGGCCGCAATGGCCTGGCACTTTGCTCTATTAACCTTTAGAATGGCCTCTATCTGTCTAGCACCCAAACACTGTGCAAACCCTAAAAGAGATAAAGAAGATCGTGTAACTGTGTTTTTTTTTTTACTATTTGTTGCGGAACCCAGGATAACCTATCATCGAATGAAACCCCTAAGTAGGTAAAAGAGGATGCTGAAGAAACTTCCACTCTATTAATTATTCTAGCTCTGTGACTTGTTGACATAGTATGTGACTTACCAATATTCACTATCAGGTCCAGAGAGTGTATATAGGCCCCAAAGGCGCCAAGGAGCCTATGGAGGCCTCCCGCGGTACGGGCTAAAAGTACAGCATCATCCGCATATAGGAGAACAGGGATTGGGCAGTCTCCTACACGCGGAATATCCAGGGCTGCCTCCACCAGTGATTTATCCAGATCCTTAATGTAAAGAGTAAAAAGCAGGGGTGCCAAAATGCATGCCTGCTCGATTTAAAAGATCTAGTGCATTTACCAGCCTAGGATATCCTAACCGATGCTGTAAGGTCTTGATGGAGATTGGCCAAGAAGTAAACTAGACAAGGGTCAAGACCTTTTTCCAGCAAAATATTCCATAGCTTTGACCTGTTGACCAGGTCAAACGCGGAGGATAGATCCATGAATGCCATCCTCAAGCAGCTCTCTTTAGCCATGGTATATTTACTTATTAATAAATGCAGGTTCCGGCAAAGATCCATAGTACTTCTGCCTTGTCTAAACCCATATTGTAGGTTAGACAAGATCTCTCTCTCATTTGCTCAATCTGTAATTTTAGATAAAATAACTGTTAGACCTGACATCATTGGCGTGAGTCTCCCTTCCATTTTTGACGATTTGCCACTGCTAATCAGTGCCACAGTGCAAGTGCTCCCTATGTTAAATTGATGTACTAATTGGTTATTCCATGATGGGTTATTTGATTTACTGTCAGCCCCTAGTACAGTGCACATGCGTGCCCCGGGCGTGAAGATCAAATCCTGCTGGTGGGCTTGCAGCACTAGTTGTGCCACCCACAAAAGCAGCTTGTAAAGTATGTCTCAGGCCTGCTATTGCAAGGCCTGGGTGCAGTCTGTGACTGCCATGTCGACTTGGCAAGTGCACCCATTTGCCAGTCCCTAAACCTTCCCTTCGCTTCATATTAGACACCCCTATGGTAGGCTCAAGGGCAGGGTGCATTGTAAGTATAAGGTAGGACATGCCCTGGTGTGTGTAGCATGTCCTAATAGTAAACAATAGCCATTTTCGTTTTTCACTATTGAAGGCAACCTGTTCTCCATAGGTTAGAATGGACAGTTAGATTATTACATTCTTATAATCCTAACTGACTCAGAAAACATGGTAGAAATTCGAATTTAGTATACCTGAACTCAGAGTAATGAAATACATCTTTTAGCAAAGTTGGCTTTAATATTCTGTGTTCGAAAATACCACTTTTAGAAAGTAGGTATATTCTTGCCTAACTGTCCAGGCCTGCCTCTGATAGGTTGTGTATTCCTTGTCTGGGTTTGAAAGTGACAGGGCTGGGGAATTCCAGGAGACAGGCTGGGGCAGCCCAGTGGTGAATAGATAGATATGCATCTAGATGGGAGGAAGGAGTTGCACCTGGGACCTGAATAGCGTTGGGCCTTCCCTCTGCAATACTGGCTCCACCACCTGTGGCTTGTCTGATGTCAGTGCCCTGCACTTTGAAAGGAGAGAAGGAATCTTGTCAACAAAGTGCTCCAGAGCTTTATCTTCCCACCCCTGTGCTGGCTCCACCTCCTGTGGGGCGGCTGATGTCTCTGCCCTGCACAGTGAAAGGAAGAGGAGAGTCTTGTAAACAAAGTGCTCAGGAACTGGTTTGGACTAGGCATAGGCCTCTCTGCTTTCAGAGAACAAAGGATTTTGGGGTATAAATATTGGGAACCTGATCCCAAGAAATTAGATCACTTCTGGAACAAGAAACCTTTCTGCCAAGGAGAAGAACCAAGGAAGCTGCAGGAGTTTGGACTGCCCCTCTGCCAGTGTGCTGTTTGCTGGGTTGACCTGCAGTGGTTGCTTCATTGCCAAAGGAAAGGAGAAGGAACTGTTTAAGGACTTCCATTCATCTACAGAATATTCTCCAAGTGCTTGAACTGTGCTTGCCTCCTGCTGAAGTCTCAGGGACAAAAGACTTCACCTCCAGCTCCCCACTGAATTTCCTTGCTGGTAATTCTGACTCCAGACACTTGCGTACCGCTGGGAGCTGGAAGTGCGACGCATCGAGAAGAAGGGTGTCGCCGCCGCAGCTGAAATCAATGCATTGCCGGAGAAGCGAGCCTTCGCCGCATCTCCCTGGAAGCGTGTGTTCATCGAAGCTGTCTGCTGTCGCATCACTGAAGAAGCGCGATGCCATCGTGAGAGTCACCATCGCATCACTGGAAAAACGTGTCGCAGGGCCTGTCGCGGCTCTAAAGTACAGAGTCGTCGCAAGGCTACCAGGGCGTCATCGCATCATCATCGCTTTGCCACATCAAGGGCGCCATCTTCTCGCATCGCAACTGGATCATCGCATCTCATCAAGGCGCCATCTTGCGCCCCGCAACGGGCCCACATGCCGACAATCTATGCATCACCTCCGCACCGATAAGGATCATGACGCATCCCCTACTCTGCGCAAGCATTGAGGCCCGATGCATCCTCTCCCTCGGATCACGGAACCGACGCATTTTAATTTTTTGCGAGCCTTTTGTTTTCTTTGCGTTACACATCCAGGTACTTTGTTGAGAACTTTGTCGCATTTATCATCAACTTGAACTAAGCAACTTTAATCATCTTTAAGTCAACTTTAAGTGTAGTATAGTGGATTTTTGTCGTTTGTGGTCTTGTGTTAAGTCTATATAAAGAATACTTATTTTTATAAAACCTGTGTTGCATCCATCTGTAGTGTTTTCACTGTATTACTGTGTATATTCACAAATGCTTAACACACTGCTCTGAGATAAGCCTGTCTGCTCGAGCCAAGCTACCAAGGGGGTGAGCAGGGGTTATTAAGGAGTGTAATACCCTGATCCTGACTTAGAAGTAAGGGTCCCCATTTGGACAAAGGTGAATACCATTACCAACTAGAGACCCCCAGATCTAACAATAACCTTTCCTAAAATCTTCACAAGAGAGTCAATGAGGGATATTGGTCTATAACACAGAGGATCCCCTCTCTGACCATTTTTAAAAATAGGGATAATGATTGATTGCGACCATGATGCCGGAAACCCTACCGACCCCGAGGCGTTAAAAACATTAGCAAGGATTTTTGCCCAGAATTGTGGTCTACTTTATTATAGAGGTCTGCAGGAATGCATTCTGGGCCCGGTGCTTCGTTACTAGCAGTATCTCTTATAGCTTTCTCAATTTCCCCCTCTTTAAACTCAATTGGGGTTGTAGCTTGACAAAATGAAGACCAAGGAATGCATTCCAGTGCCACCCTGGATGCATAAGTTGCCTCAAAGTGGGAACGCCATTGGGCCTCTGTGTTATTACATTCCTGGATCTCATTATCCTCACCACAGAAGAACGGGGTGTTGAAAATAGACCAAAATTTAGAGCTATCCCTTAACACCGCAGCGGATATTAGGGCATTCCACGCCTCTGCCTTGATCTCTGTTTTCCGACTATCCAATACTGTCTTATACTGCTTTCTAAGCCTAACTATCAATTCCCTATCACGTGGTTGTTTCTTTCAAAGCTAGAACTAAGGAGCAGTGGGCATGTGAAGAATTCTCGTCAAACCATCTTAGACCTCAAGTGTTTCTTGTTTTTATATTTACTGTTAAGTCACAGGCTATCTGGCTGCAGATGCCCTCAAAGGCTCTGAGAACCGCATCCTTAGAACTTAAATGATCAGTGCAAGTTGTGATATTATCTATACTTTTTTCGCACAGATCCGTAAAAAAAGTATCCAGGGTTACTGTGGCCCATCTAAGCCTCCTACCCTGATCACAAGTTACCACCCTACTAGGAACCAAGTTCCTGCCTCCTTTTCCCAGAATGCCACAGCTATTATCCAAAGTTAAAATGACAGGATTATGATCACTGAAAGGCGATTCCCAGGCATTATAAGAAATAACCTTACTTAGCAGCATAGGGGACAGAAAAATGTAATCTATGATTGTGTCTCTTACCTTAGATTTAAATGTGGGACACCGATCTTGTGGGTTACCAAAACCGGGTTCAAAAAGATTGGTAATAGTCAAAAGGGACTCAAGGCCCTCACCACGTGTGGAATGTTCAAAATGTGGGATCATGGCATAATTATATCCGTGCGGGTCATCAATTAAACAATGCAACTCACACAAGTGAGTATTAAAACCACCCATTAATAAAACTTGATAAAAAGTGGATTGCTTAGTCCTATATTCCTCTAAAAAATGATTAAAAGTGCTTGGGTGCTGATTCGCATAATCACTCTCCCCCGAGTTATAGAAGTTCACTAATAATAGTTTTGGGTAGTTTGGTCTACTGACTTCAATTATCAAACAATTAAAGGAGTCTATCTCTAACCTTTTTATGGTGCCCCTTAGTTCCAGGGACAGAAGAAACATAAGGCCACCATTTGCTCTACCCGCTAAAACCAGACATGCAGGTAAGAAATATGAACTAAAGCCATCCAGCCAGAATTGTTCCCCCCTGTCCCAGGTCTCCTGGAGGGCGATTATGTCATATGTTTTTATAAACAATAACCAATTTAGATTGTCTCTCTTGGATCTTAAACCTGCAATATTTCAGCTCATAATCCTGCAATTATGTGGGTAGTCGCCTACAGAATTATCCCTTCCCAGATCATTAGGACATAAGCCAGAGTTATAGGCGCCCCTACCATTATTGCCTCCATCAGGTTTATTAGAACTTACTACCGTTAAACCATCCTCTTTCACCACTAGTCAATCATTCGCGTCCAACACACGGAGAAGGGAGAATATGTTTGAAAGTGGTAAGTCTTCCCCACGGGGCCTTGCCAATGATCCTGACATTTTAGGTAGTAATTCTTCCCTCCTAAATACACCCTGAGTACTGGTGGCTGAACTAGAGAAATTGAGCCGGCCCAATAAAGGCTGATAAGAGCTTTTGGCACTGGCCCTACCTGGGGGACGGATGGAATTTAACGGTGGGTAAAAAAAAAACAACAGAAAAACCCTTATACCTTCTACATAAGAATCAGAAGCATCACAGAGCAACCTGTGAGCTATGCCCCGTTTGTTAAAATGTATTATAATACAGTCACCATGGATTTACTTTGACCGATTACCCACCCAGGACACCCATCTAGCCATTATGATGTGATTAGATATCTCAGAATTGCCAGAACAATAGTTATCACACCAGGTTTTAGATGTTTGCAGCAAAGCCGCGGTTGTTTCATCATCAGATGCACTTAAATGAGGAACCCCAACGAAAACTGCACCCAAAGGAGTGGCCTCGGGGGGAGATCGATTCTACCGACCCTAGGTGTTTTAATATCATCATCGTGGATAGGATTTACCCTCCGGGCTGCGGACCTTCCCACCACTCGTAAAATGTCAGTACGTGGGACAGTGTTAGATGTTTTAACTCCCCCTAGGCCCTGAACACTGGGAACATCAACCCCGCCCCCCAAATTTAAACTTTCACCCTCCCCAGGGATGGGCAACCAATTGGGACCCGAGTTATTTCCACACACAGCGCTCCTTAGTACTACTGAAGATGTAGGAAGTGTGCCTAGGTTTGTCTTAACTTCACATGGTCACATTTTCTCCCTCATACATGAGTCCATAAAGTTATCCAGACGTTCAAATGTTTTCTTAAGGTCAGCCACACAAGAATTCATAGTGTCAATAACCTCGTTGGCAATAGAAGTCAGTATGGTTTCAAAACGGGCACTAAATCTTAAACAATTTGCCTCAATGTTAATTGAAGGTTCTCGTCAACCCCCGATGCTAATTTTGGGGTAATATGTTTCGGTCCCTTGACAGCTTTTCTGGTGGTACATTTTGCCCCTCCGGGACCCACCGTCAGTGCCCGTTGTGACGTGTCCTCTTCTGGTGGAGAATCCCCCCTATTTTTGTCCAACTTATCAGGTGCTGCAATGTGAGGAGACTGGATTTTGCTCCTTTCTATAGGACCACTGATCACTACCACTGGTTCTAGCGGTACATGTGTAGATGGCACAATTCCCACTGCTTTGCCCAAACCGTCTCTTGTGCCCAGGCCTGGTTCTTTTTCCGCATTTGCAATCTCCTTATTAAGAGCGCCCACAGCAGAGGTCAAATAAGAAATTATAGAAAGAGAATTTTTGCTTTTAACCTCCCCTGGTCTTGAGCACCCAATAGCTTGTGCTTACCCATTGATGGTCATTGGGGGGGGGGGTGGCCCAGCCCAGCCCAGCCTCTTACGGGCTCTGACGGGTGCCGATGGCCTTGGCCGGGCTTCGCCCGGGCAGCGCCCGCGCGCGTCCCGTGCTGCGTGAGGGCCTTGGTGGATTTAAGGGCCTCTGGCACCCTTTGCTGACGCCCTCCTCCCGTTCAGTGCAGGGCCCCTTGGGAAGTGCAGTCCAATCCTGAGCCGTTCCCCTCACGGCAGCGGCAGCGCAACCAATGGCGGTGTCCCAAAGGCACAGAAAGAGAAAGGTGAGGAGTGCTGTTTAGCCGTTCCCCTCACGGCAAAATGAAAATGTTTCAGCGTGTCCTGCACTGCTTGAGTGCCTTGATGGATTTAAGGGCCTCTGGCGCCCTTTGCTGATGCCTTCCTCCCGCGCAGTGCAGGGCCCCCTGGGAAGTGCAGTCCAATCCTGAGCTGTTCCCCTCACGGCAGCGGCAGCGTGACCAATGGCGGTATCATGAAGGCACAGAAAGAGCAAGGTGCGGAGTGATGTTTAGCCGTTCCCCTCACGGCAAAATGAAAATGTTTCAGCGCATCCCCCACGCGCTGGTAGATAGTCAGTACTGCCTTTTGGTCATGCCAGGCTTTCTGTAACTCCTGGCTAGCCTCAAGGTTTTTGGATGCCTTTTTCATGTACTCAGCCCTCCTGGAGCGGAGACCAAGTACATGGTCCACAATATCCTGTTTAGGGGGTTTGAGAGGTAACTCCCATCCCTCCTTCACCAGACAAAGTGGTCCTCTAACAGGGTGCCCAAACAGAAGTTCAAATGGGCTATAGCCGACCCCTTCTGTGGAACCTCCCTGTATGCAAACAAAAGGCAGGGTATCAGGATATCCCATCTCTGCCTGAGCTTTTCTGGGAGACCCTTAATCATACCCTTTAAGGTCTTGTTGAACCTTTCAACTAGACTATTGCACTGTGGATGATAGGGTGTGGTGAACTTGTAGTTCACTCCACACTCCTTCCACGTTGCACTTAAGTAGCCAAACATAAAGTTTGCATCTCTGTCAGATACTACCTCCTTAAGGAAACCCACTCTTGAGAACACACCCAAGAGAGCTCTTGCCACAACAGGTGCTGTAGTGGTCCTAAGGGGAATTGCTTCTGGGTACCTGGTGGCATGATCCACTACCACCAGGATAAACCTATGTCCAGATGCAGTTTGGGGATCCATTGGTTCAACAATGTCAATCCCTACACGTTCAAAGGGAACCCCCACCACAGGTAGTGATACAAGGGGGCCTTTATAGTGCCACCTGCGCTGCCACTGGCTTAGCAGGTTACACAGGAGTGACACAACTTCTTGGTGTCTTCAGACATGTGGGGCCAGTGAAAGTGACGGACAATTCTGTCCCAAGTCTTGTTCTGGCCCAGATGTCCTGCTAAGGGAATATCATGGGCTTGTGTCAATAGGAAGCCCCTGAATGCCAAAGGAATGACCAACCTCCTGGCTGCAACAGGCTTGGGGTCTCTACTCTCTGAATACAGGAGTCCATCATCCCAATAGATGTTATGGGTGCCACTAGCATTCCCAGCAGCCTCAGCAGCAGCTTGCTGGAAGGCATCCCTGTCCCCAAGAACTCAACCTGATCAGGCTCAAGCTCCTCAGGGACAGTTCCTTCTTCAGGCTCACAATCAGCTTCCTCAGAAGGCTGATCCTCACTCTGAGTCAGGCGGGAAGGCACTGCCTTAACCCTACTGCTCCCTTTCTTGATAGGCAACTGGTCCATTATTCCAGAACCCAGTGCCTGTCCAGTGTTAGACTTTCTTACCTGTGACCTAGTCACTGCAAGGACATGTGCTGTGATTCCTAACATTTCTGCATGGGTCCTAAACTCAATCAATCAATCAATCAAATAATTTATAGAGCACGCTACTCACCCGTGAGGGTCTCAAGGTGCTAAAGGGGGGAAGGGAGGGGTGCTGTCATTGCTCGAATAGCCATGTCTTGAGGTGTTTCCTGAAGGTGAGGTGGTCCTGGGTCAGTCGAAGATGTGCGGGGAGTGAGTTCCATGTCTTTGCGTCTAGGTAGGAGAAAGACCTACCTCCAGCGGTGGTTCTGTGGATCCGTGGAACGGTGGCGAGGGCGAGGCTGGCTGAGCAGGGCTGGCGGGTGGGGGTGTAGAATGAGAGGTGGTCGTTGAGGTGTACAGGTCCTTTGTCATTTAGCGCTTTGTATGCGTGGGTGAGGAGCCTGAACGTGTTCCTCTTGTTGACGGGGAGTCAGTGCAGGTTTCTCCACTTCAGATCAGGCTGAAGTCTCTAGGTCATTTCCAAGCAAGCATTCAACAGGGAGGTCTGCACTTATCACAACCTTCTTGAGGCCAGTTAACCCTTCCCAGGAGAAATTAAGAACTGCCAGACTATAAGTGGTCTTGACACTGCTAGCATTGATCACTTGGTAAGTCTCTCCACGTATGACTTGTCCAGGGTCCACAAAGTCTGGTATCACCATTGTGACACTTGCCCTCGTGTCCCTGTAGGCCGCAGCCTTTTCACATTAGTTAAAGGTGTTTGTCTGTACTTACCCAGAATACTGGGACTCACAGAGGAGGTTATATCTATGCCTCCATCACAGACCAAAACAGCTGGAGTTGGCACTCTGACTAGGCGAGGGTCCACCTCAGATCCCAGGGGTTAACCTTACTGCACCCTTCTGCTGGGAACCACCACTTGTAGCTGTACTAGGGGGAACATTTGCCTTATGGGCAATGGTGGCTGGAGCTGTCTCCTTTTTGGTGCAATCACTAGTCCAGTGACTATTATTCTTACAAACTTTGCACCGTGGTTTCTTTGGGCCTTCTTTTTTTGGATTGGGGACCCCCACCATTAGAAGCTTTGTGGGGACCTTGTGAAGACTTCTGGTCTTCTCCTTTCTCCCCACCCTTTTTATCTTGCTTCTTTTGGTTACCACCTTAGTTCTGACCCTCTGCTTCACCCTGGTTCTGACCCATAGTCTGCCTTCTTTCCCAACTCCTGGGGAGAGGTCAGATCAGAGTCTACCAGGTGCTGATGCAACTGCTAGTTTTGACCGTTATTAAGAATTTGGTCTCTCATGATCAGATTATACAATCCTGTATAGTCATACACTTTACTGCCCAACAACCAGCCCTCCAGAGCCTTAGTAGCACAATCTACACAGTCAACCCAGTCCTGAGTCTGTGCCTTCTGGGTGTCTCTGAACTGTATCCTGTACTGTTCAGTGGTGACGACTAACCCATCTATCTGAGCATTCTTAAGGACCTTGTTATCATCAGTATCCTCTTCTCTTACAGTGTGGAGCTTATCGCTACCTTTGTCTGCAAAGGAGAGCCACAAGATTGCTGCCCACTGCTCCTGGGGTCCCTTCTGTACTTTGCAGGCCCTTTCCAGTGCAGATATCCATTTGAGGATGACATCCCCATTCTGATAGGGAGGGACAATCTTGCTTAAGTTTCTATGGTCATAGGACCTATCCCTACCACTAGGGAAATTGCTGCCACCATGGGGCTCTATCCCCATCTTTTGTCTTGCTCTCCCAAGGCTACTCTTTGTCTCCTTACTCTCAGTTTGGCTTCTTCCAGCCACACCTGATGCTCCCTCTTCTCCTTGGAGGTTGCCCTCCTATGAGCAAAGGCAGAGGACCCTACAGATGTCCCAGAATGATTGGATTCCACTGAAGGATATCTATCTCTCTGGGTCTACCACCAACTCTTCCTGGGGGGACAAAGAGAGGGCCTTCCTTATCTCCAGGCAGAACTGGATCCTCCAAGTCTAGATCATGGACAACTTCCTGGTCAGCATTAGAGTCTGAATCCTGTGGGATTGGACCACTAGGATCTTCCTCATCTGCTGCTCCCAACCCACTGCCTACCCTTCCAGGCTCTGTAGCCTTCTTCAGGTCATCAAACAGTCTAGCTTTACCCAGAGCCCTTAACTCAGAGAAAGGGAATGTGTCATACTTAGATGTCTGTAATATACTGACATTTGGCAAGGATCCACTAGGACCTGCTACTGAAGTCATAACTAGTGAGGTGTGGTGTATGCACTACCTACTCTAGTTGGTTTCCAACTAAACTCTCTTGAGTTGTAGTGAGGGTGTGCTAGGCCCTTGTCACTCACAACTCTAAGTTCAGTAGAACTTATTGTATTCTAAGCTTGATTTATATGTACCAACTGGTACCTTCAGTGGTTTTTCAAATTATATTCTCAAGATTATCTGGTAAAACAATGCAAGCTGAAATCCCACACGCTGTGCACCAATGTGAGAAGTTGGCCTGGCATATGATGTCCACTATTCTAGTGAGCACCTTGCACCAGTCCAAACGACCCTTACTGATGGTAGGTTTAAGACAACCTTTAGAGAAAGCTATTTTAGTGGTAGCTGTGGAAAGCAGCCTTCAGGCTAAGTCTTGAAGGAATGTAAAACAGCTTGTTTTACCAGTCTATAATCTCTTGAATGATCAAATGAAAGAGACCCACAAACACAAACCCCCTCTAGTCTCTTTATGAGGCTAGAGACAAAAGTACAATACAAGAACTTTAAATAGCACACAGTAAATAGCACAGTATACGTTTAGCCCTAGGGACCTCACAAACCATATACTAAAATAGTGGTATAAGAACCACGTGAGGGACAGAAGTGAGGCACTGGGGAAACCAGGAACCACCCAAGGTAGGGACGCAGGAGACCCACGGGGGACGCGTGCAGTGTCTAAACACAGCCGCAAATCACCATATACTTCTATGAGGAAAGTTTAAGTTACAATTTTAAAGTTTAAGGAAACTCAGGAGTGGACTGCGATGAAATCCCTTTAGATTAGGACACTTTGAAAGTCAAGACCCACGGGAGCACCAGAGTACTCGTGTTACCTCACCCAGGGAAGCCGGGTGTATAGGTGTCTTTTTGTGTCGGGTTTCGTCGTCAATTCCAATGAAGAGCTGCGAAGAAGTGCTGCAGGCGACCAGAGGAAAAGTGTCCGGATGGATCCAAGGGTGGATCAGAGATCTGAAGAACCTGAAAGCAGAGGGGACAGAGTCTGGGTCACTAGCCAGAGACCAGGTTGGCGACAAGAAGATGCCAGCCGACATCGGGTGCTTTCAAGTGAAGTAGGTGAAGCTTGGCTCTTCAGCCACGAGGACAAGGAGGCGTCGACGACAAGCAGGAGCTGGATTCGAGCTGTCCCACGAAGGATGTCAAGTGCTGCAGCATCGGAATCTGGATTGGACCCAACAAGCTGTGGCAACAGCAATCCACGCAAGATGTAAAGATTGGCTTTGGTGCAGACCAGCAAGGTCTGAGGGACTCAGCCTTTGGAGGGGAGTCAGAGCACGTCTAGAGCAACTAGGAAAGCTCAAGAAACAAAGATTGTCCTTTGTGGGGATCCACTAGCCAACGGACTAAAGATCGCGAAGGAGCTTCGAGCTGCGGTGAAGAAAATGGGCCCAGGGAACACTCGTGGAGTGGAGGCCTCTCAGCTTCAGTGCAAAAGGTGCTCGAGCGAGGGTCACAAATAGCCCAATGAACAACTTCGGGAAACTTCGGGAAGTAGGTGCACTTGCAAACTTGCAGGATGTCCAGGAGTTCCAGTCCCACGTCTCTCGTGATAGCTACAGGTCTCAGCTTTGCTGGGGACTCGTGTCAGCCTCTGAGATGTCTGGAAGTCCGTGCTCTGGGTCGCAGATTCTTTGGGATCCGGCGGGAGCCTCGAAAATGCAGACTGGCAAGATGCTTCTTTGATATGGAATGTCGAAGGTCCAAGATTTCATCTTCAGAGTTTTGTCCAGGTTAATCTAAAGTCCTAGTGACTGGGTTCCTATACGTTGAGGTGCCGGGTTTTTAGGAACCCGGTGGTGCCAGGGGGTAGCACCCGAGGACCTCTGAGTTCTCCCTTGTTCCGGACCACAGAAACACGGAGTCTTCTATTTACCGTCAAAGATCAAGTTTTATTGGTAGCTACCAAGTAACACGTGTCCCAGAAGTACACTGCACGGAGAGTAGGTTCTCGGGAGACTGTTCGTTTTTACAGAACCAGCCGTCTCCTTATATACAAAAATAATAGCTGCAAGCAAGAATTCCTGAGTTTATGATATGGCTATACACATATTTCTACAATAATACAAACAGCAGAGTCATGTAAGCAAGCCCATATTTTAGATGTCCAGTTTGTTGATAGATTACCCAGTTAGGCCTGGAACTCCCATCAGATATCGATGAAACCTTAATAAAGGAAGGCACAACCCAGTCATAAAAGTGGCCATAAACAAGGAATGTGGACAGGTGCATGTTTGCAGAAAGCATGGTCTGTATGTGTGAATGGTTTGTGGAATGTTATGTATTGATGCTATCGTATTCGGACACTGGGTGAGGAGCTGCCCAAACAGGTTTGGCCTAAGGCCATGGAGTCAGTTGGGACAGGTCAGGGGGAAGTCACGAAGAGGTGGACGTGTCCCTTTTGATCAAGCTCGACCTTTAATTGACTTAACATGAGGGCAAGATGCAAGATGGATGCCGTTCACAAAATGGAGTTTAAGGGATGGGGACGGAAACTACGATTTTGGGGTGTTGGCAACCCTCGATTGTGACGCAAATACATAGGAATGATGTCCTAATTATTATCGGTTCATAGATACCAAAATCGTCTTGGTGCGTTGAGGTTTTGTGACACGGGTATTGGACCTCGATATCGGGAAAACACCAGGGTCCGGATCTTTTGAGAACCACAGACCCTCCTTTTGCCCTCATATAAGGCAATAACTCATGCTAATCTGAGTCCAAATCGGTATGAAGAAATTCGTGGAGATGTTGCTTTAGCATCATTCTGTTACTCAGCTCGTCCCGTGACACAGGCTTCCGTACACACGAGGTAGCACAGAGGCCACATAGTGCAGGAGCACACTGTATACATAGGCAAAACATGAACAGAAGTGCCAAGGTCATCCCAATGAAGATCAAAATTTTCCATCCCCAGGCAGTGATCAGCTCCCAGAACCACCCCAGCAGGGACCAATCCCCTTTCTCAACGTGAAGGGAACCAGATATTTCGTGTAGTTTGGAGATGGCCTGGTATACTGTCGGTGCGTTATCAGGGATGAATATGCAACAACTGGATTGGATGACTCTACACACACCACCACGATCGGCGAGTATGATGTCTAAGGCAATTCGGTTCTGAAGGGTCATAAGTCGATCCGACTGAAGCTCGGTTGTCAGATTGCCAAGTGCTCCGGCCGTCGTAGTCACGGCGGATTCAACTATCCTCGATAACTGGCGAATATTTCTGCTGTTCACCATAGGCCCCCAAAATGGCAGAAAACCCTTTGCGAAGTCAGCGAATTCCTGACCCGCAGTGTCATCTTTACTCACGACACCCCTAGCTGTCCTTGTCCGATGGTAATCTGCTCTGGCCATGTAGGTGGGAGGCAGCAGAAATGAGATAAAACATGTACCTGAGAAATCAGGGGGCAACCACGTGTAGGCTTGGTCGTGGCAAACAAAATACGTGCCTTTGGCTGCCAAAAGTATAGGGGAAGTTCGGGAAGTAAATACGTATGTTTCCGTGCAAATGCTCTTTCCTAACTGTGCTGTGGGGTCCCTACCAATACCCTGTAAGCATAAGTGACCTCGGTGGGGCACTATCCAAACTGGGCGGGATTTCTTTGCTGCCTGGCTCTTGACCAGGTAAACCCCATGTTTGGTCACGTTCCAACGGGAGTAGGGACTGAGTTCATCTTTGGGCATTGTCAGATATGTGTCGATATCCCTACTCATATTCCTTATCCCTGCAATTAGTGCCTTGTTATTGGAATCGCTCGCAGTGGAACGGGTCGGGTATGGTTCTAGGGCGAATAGGAACATGGTCTGGAAAGCCCACAGAGAACCATAGTAGCTGAATGGCAAAATGAAGTATGGGATCCCCTTATCGGTTGTGTGTGGCATAAGTCCGCATATCCAACAGTTTGATGTGTTCATTACGGACTGGTGTTGGTGTAGGAGCTGAATGAAAGAATTGTTTACAAATTCGAGTCTTCGGGCAGACTCGTGTTCAGGTAGAGGGTGAAAGTAGTGTGGAGAAATAGTGGGAGGAGATGGTGGCTGGGTGTCATTCGAAAAGGTAACTTTAAATACGAATAGAGTACAACCAGTAAAAAACACAAGTATGCTACATAACATTAAAACACAAAGTATCAGGAATCTTCTTTTGGACAGTATTGTGCATAACTGTTTTCCGAAGTTCGTGAGTCTGATAGGTCTCTCTACCCTTGGAAACTCCATCCTCTAGTTGCTGCCCGCTGTGGTTGATTGATTCTCCCAGGGAGCGCGCTCTGCTCAGTCCGGGGTAACTCCCGTGGACCAATCAGAACCGTGGACCTAGAACTTCCCAGTTGCACTCCCCAGACTTCAACCGCGACCCTAGCAGCAGAACCGGATGGCGGTTCGAAAAATCAAAAATGAGCTAGTTCCCCTGGGACGAGAGAGCTAAAAAAATCAAAAAATAGTTCTTAGGGGAAAAGGGAAATCACATTAGGTCAATCGTTTATTAGTCTCTTTGTTTAGACCGCAGGTCGTACCGTCGTTTCCCAGGTATGGTGTGGTCTTCAAACAGCGTCTCAGGTTTGGTAGTGTCCAATTGCATAGACGGCGACACAAGTTCTTGTAAAATATGATCACTCTCCTTTTCAGTACTAGTTTATTTCAAACGTGCATCGCTGAAAGGGATGAAGCGGGGTACGGATTCGGTCTCGGAGTCGGCAAGTCCTTTGTTGACCCACCGGTCGTATGGAAGGGGTAGAGGGACCCGTTTGCAGTGTGTCCCATGTACCCAGTTCTTCTTGCCTTCCACCCGAACAGCAGATCTCGTTGAAAGCAGCACTAGGTGCGGTCCGGTCCACCTCGGCTGTCCGTTGTTGGTGCGCTGGAAATTCCGCACCAAAATCCACGAGCCGGGCTCGATGAGGTGACCTGGATCGTCAGAGGCTGGTGGAGAGGAACTGTGAACCTGTTGGTGTAAAACACGCAATTTAGTTGTCAATTCGCACAAATAGTCAAGTAGTACGGGGTGTTCTATCTCACTTAGTTTCTTGGGTCTTGGCACGCCCCAGACGTTGGCTGGGCGGCCAAACACGATTTCATGGGGGCTAAGTCCTAATCTGGAGTGGACAGTCATTCTGGTTGACAAAAGCGCTAGAGGCAGTGCGTCAGGCCATTTAAGACCTGTACTGACTTGGATCTTGGCTAGTTTGAGTTTTAGAGTGCCATTGTAGCACTCTACTAATCCAGCTGATTGGGGGTGATTTGCAGCGTGGAATTTTTGGTGGATTCCTAAACACTCACACACTCTCTTCATCACGCATCCTACGAATTCACTTCCGTTATCACTCCAGACAATTCTAGGCATACCGAACCTCGGAAAGAACTCTTTGACGAGTGCTTTGGCAGTTGATAAAGCGGTATTGTCCTTAAGGGGGTACGCTTCCACCCATCTTGAAAAGGCGCAGACCACAACGAGCACATACTTTAGGTTGTTGCACCTCTCCATGTGGATGAAGTCGAGCTGTAAAACCTCGAACGGGTACGTTGGAGGCGCAAAATGACCAGTTGGAGTTGGGGTTCCCCTACCGGGATTGTACTTCAAACACACCATACACTTTTTAACCACATTCTTTGCATATTTTGGGATATTGCTATTCTGCCATACTGGGGCCAATAGTTTACATATTCCTTTCGAACTGATGTGCGCAATTCCGTGAGCCATCGTTACTACTGCAAGTACGTATGCATTAGGTAATAGCCATCGCTGGTGTTCTGATAGTTCGACCCAACAACCATTCGCATCCAATCTACCTGTGCTTTCTCTCCATTCATTCACCTCGTTCTCAGTGGCCTCAGCTTGTATCGATTTTACGCTTTCAATGGTGTCCTCGCACATTCCCACATCAGCAGTCCATCTAGCGGGACCCATAACATACATCCGACTCATTGTGTTCCTTGCAGTTTCTTTCGCAACCTCATCTGCCAATGCATTTCCGCGGCCAACATCATCCTGAATCTTTTTGTGTGCACTGCATTTTATAATGGCGACTTGTAGGGGCAAGGTGAGTGACTCAAGGAGCTCATTAACTAGCTGGCCATGTTGTATCTTTGCACCATGAGACGTAAGGAACCCACGTTCACGCCACAATCTCCCAAAACTGTGAGCCACACCAAAGGCATATTGGCTGTCAGTGTACACATTCACTCGCTTTCCTTTCGCCAACACACATGCTCTAGTAAGCGCGATCAGCTCTGCAGCTTGTGCAGAATTGTGGGAAATGCGTGCAGTCTCTACAATGGTGTATAATGTCGTTACGGCGTATGCTGTGGTCGTATCACCATTCGGCAACTTGAAACATGAACCATCAACCCACAAAGTATCATTGCATTCGGGAAGGGGAGTGTCCTGTAAGACTACTCTCCCTTTTGTCTCTTCTTCTGTCCTGAAACAGCAGTCATGTTTGTCAATCTTGTCTGTCTCTGTCGGGATGGGTAATAACGTAGCGGGGTTGAGTGTATCACACCTTTTTATGTGGATGTGACTTGCTAGCAGGGTAAGTTCGTAACTGGATAGTCGAGCGCTAGTAAGATGTTGTGTCTTGGTCCTATTTAGCAAAATGTCGACTGCATGTGGAACCATAACGATCAGAGTGTTATTCATGACTAGTCCAGCAGACTGTCGAATGCAGACAGCTGCTGCGGCCGTTGCTCTTAGACAACTTGGCGGTGCCTTAGCCACTGGATCCAGAGTTGCCGAAAAATACACGCATGGGCGCTGTTTGTCCCCAAAGTGTTGCTTTAAGACTGATAATGCACAACCTTCCTTTTCGTGGACATACAATGTAAAAGGCTTACTGTAGTTGGGGTTTCCCAACACAGGGGCCGAACACAATGCACCACGCAACTCGTGGAAACTCGTCTGACAATCTTCAGACCAAGGCATAGGATTAGGCGTGTCTTTGCGGAGTAGTGCCAGCAAGGGCTTGGCTAGTAGTGAGAAATTCGGTATCCATTGTCTACAGTACGATGTAATGCCCAAGAAGGCTCGAACCTCTCTCTGTGTCCTTGGGGCACTTAGTTCTGTAATTGCCTGTATTCTTTCTGGTGTCAGTCTCCTTCCCTCCTTCGATAAGATGTGACCTAGGTAGGTTACTTCTTGTCGGCAAAATTGCAGCTTTGAAAGGGAGACTTTGTGCTTCATGTCACATAAGTGACGCAATAATAACAACGTGGCTTGTTTGCAAATCTCCTCAGTGTCTACGGCGATCAGTAGATCGTCTACGTACTGGATCAAAGTTGACCAATCTGGCAGCACAATTGTGTCTAGTTGTGTTTTCAGTGCCTGACTGAATATAGATGGGCTTTCACAGTAGCCTTGAGGAGCGCATTTGAAGCGGAAGCTTCGTCCTCCTAAATTGAAGCCGAAAAGGTCTCTACTCTCTTCGGCGATCGGGATGCTGAAGAAAGCGTTCTTCAGGTCAATCACCGAGAACCAGTCTGCTGAAGCTGGAACCATTGTCAATAAAGCAGTAATGTCGGGGACAACTGGAAACTGTGGGATAACTACCTTATTTACCTCTCTGAGGTCAATCACAAACCTATACACAGGGGGCTGTGAAGGAACAGTACTTTTTAAGACCGGTAAAACTGGACTGTTACAAACGTTCCCTGTTGTTTCTTCAATAACATCTTTATCGATCAAATCATAAATGATCGTTAACAACGCCTACTCGCATTCGTTAGATATTTTGTATTGAGGAATACGTGGCAATCCGACGTTGGCTTTCAAAGTTATGACATACGGTGTTATCTCCAAACGACCTACGTCATTGGAACCATTAGTCCACAGTATATCAGGAAGTGATGATAATTCGGTTGGAATACCTTCTTTCGACAAATACATTGGAGAAATGACTTTTTTCCCCAAGGTAAGTTGTACTCCCGAGGGAGAACAGTACAAAGTCGCATACAACCTTTTTAGCAAATCCAATCCTAACAAATTTTCACCGCAACCTGTTGTAAGAATGAGGGGTGCTTCCAATTCATAGGGGCCAACAGAAAGGGATATAGGACTAGAGATCGGGTTTCTAACAGGGGCGCCAGAGAAGCCTATTGAGACATTCATTTCGCCAGACAAAGGTGCGCCAGGAAGTTTTGAGTGCATAATAGAACTTTTTGTAGCACCAGTATCCAGCAGAAATGGCTCTGACACTCCTGAGGTAATTACCTTGACATAAGGTCCATCTTGGTCTACTGGAACTGAAACAACTCCCTCTCTTTGTCCATGGCTGTCCTAGCAATCCTTACCCTCATTGTCGTGTTCGGTGTAATAGTCGTCAGCATAGTACTGAGCTGACCTAGACGATGCGTTATTCTGTTGGTCAAAGCTATTCATGGAATTTTGAGGCGGAAAAGAAGCAGTGTACTGGGAGAAATTTCCACGGCCCCTACCTCTGGGGGCATGTTGAACACCTCTCCCTCTTACACCTGAAACACCGTTTAAGCGTCGCGCAAGAGCCGGACAATTATTCCTAAAATGACCCTCTTCCTTGCAATACGCACATTGATTCGGGCCATACGGAACACGCTGGTGGGAAGACTCGTTTCCTTGCGCGTCTCTAGAATACTGCTTATTCGGTTCATAATTGGGCTGGCTAGCCACACGAGGCGGATAGGCCTGTTGGAGAAGAACTTTAGTTTTTAGATCTTTCGTCTTTTTGTCTGCCTTGTCTAGCTCGTCTTTGCGCCTGTTTTCGTAGTACTGAGCTGTTGCTAGAATCTGCGCTGACGTAGAGACAGCCCAAGCACTCTCTGAATCTTTTAGTTTAGCACACAGTTCGGGAAGCAGATTGTGTACAAACTTGTCTACAAACAATCTTTGGCCACCCTCGGTAGCCATATCCTGACCACTATGGTCAGTGAAAGTTTCCTCAAATCTCGTGAAAAAGTCAGACACATTCTCGTCTTTCTTCTGCTTGCACGCGGATAGCTTGTCCCAGTTTACGCGTACTTCAGGCATAAGTGTCTTCATGTACGCAATAATTCTACCGGGAAGTTCAGCTATTAACGGCTCAGGCTTGAAACCACCGACTTGTCTAGCATCTGTAGTCGCAATGTTCGCCCACGAGTCACCTAATTCTTGGTCATGATCTGCATGACGTATCTTACTCCATAAGGGATGTGGAACAACGTTCCCAAACAACATGTCTATATCCGCTAAATTCATTATACATGAGCTGGCAGTTTGGGACAACTCCTTATAATACCCAGTCGGGTTTTTACGGGGATCGGGTAGTGTCTGCTTGAGTGCTAAAACTTCGGATCTTTTCCAGGGGACATGTACCCATACACGCTGGAAATGAGGCAGAACCGGTGGAACTGCAGTCGCGTCACCTTCCCTCCAGACCGGAGGAACCTCTCTCATGGGGTACTGTCTCGCTCTTTTCCTGCTGGATGTACCACTGTCAGAGGATGACCCAGAATTACCACCCGTACTTCTATGTGATAATAATATCTCAACTGCTTTTTCAACGTCAGGACCTACAATCATACCCTCCCCAAATTTAAATCGTACACTACACAACTCTTGCTCGTTGGTCTTCTGACCATTATCTACCAAATCCTCACACAGAAAAACACACATCTGCTCAAAGACGTATCTTTGCGTTGGTTCATACCATTGACGGAAAACGTTCATGACAGACTCTACATCATATCTTGCTGTGTCCATAGCCCAATTTCGTGCTAATTTATTCAAACATTCCCTTTCCTGATAATCGGGCATTTGGCTTCGTAATTGTCTTTGTTCCGTGTTAGGGGTCGTTTTAGGCGACCGAAAAAGTGGTGAAGGAAGTTTAGTAATAATGCTGGCCATTTTATGCCAGACGAAAGGTGAAAGTGGGGGAATAACTGGTGGTAGAACAGAGTCACGCAAAGTAGAAACAGAAATGTTCGTAGAACGAGTATCATAGAGACTAGAAAGTGTGCTAGGCGAAATTTTAGAAGGAACAGTAGGAGAAGTAGATGTGATCGGTGAGCCTTGAGGAGGCTGCGCCAGAGAAACAGGAGCCAGCTGAGGAGTAGCCGGTGAGTGCGGTAAAGGAGCCTGTATAACAGCTACCAGAGGTGCAACTAAAGGTTGCGGAGGTGCTGTGGCATTTTGTGCATAGGGTGGTGGCGAACTTAGCAAATGAGCCATTAATGGATCTTTTTCACGCTCTTTTACTGTCTCTCGCTGAAGAGATGGCAAAACGGGGTAGCATTTATCTATTGCCATTTTACGTTGCCTGTGCAACTGCTCACTTATTCGATCCTCTTCGTTGTCTTTAAATTTTATCGCGGCTTGCATTACTGAAATACCTCTTTCCCTCTTATTCTTCTTTTCTAATTTAATTTCCTTCTGTTTGGCCTCTTTACGCCATAAGCGGAAAGAGTCAAACATCGCCGGTCGGGCTTTCTTCTTGAATAGTTTGACTTCTAGGTTATCTAAAACTTCTGAGTCGAAACTACCGTATTGGGGCCATTTTAAAACACCATCCTTGCGGGTGTATTTTATCCATACTTCGTTATATGTTATAGGACCTACGCCGTGCTTTACATAGAGCTCATACGTTGGAGTTCCAATTGGAGGAACCGGACAAGATTCCTCTAATCGGGAGTCCTTACTACAACCAAGACAAAACAAGTTTCCAAGTCTGCTAAAACCAGGCATCTTCGCTCACTAGTCTAGCTTCAAACTTCAAAGGATTATCTGTTACGATATATCTCGTGAATACACGAGTCCTTCGGCTTTGGGGCTTGCAAGTACCAAATCAAAGCGTATCTCAAGGATACCAAAAACTAAGGACAAACTAAGGACTGGGAGACGCTCCACTTATACTTAACTGAAGTATTTGAAGATCTGTGACGTCGCTAGAAGACTCGTCTATCGTTTCGCTCTACCAAAGATCACTGGGTCCAAAACAAGGCGATAGTCAGGGCAGCAGTCCTTCGTAGCCGTCGGGACGCGGGGAACCTCGCAGCAAAGACCTTCGGAACCACGTCGACATACAGGGGTCGCTGAAGTGGCTGGCCGTCCTCCGGAATTTTCACACGAAGCTCCTCACGAACATCTGGCTTGGACCGTCACCGCTTGATATCGCCCCGAGTTGGGCGCCAACTGAGGTGCCGGGTTTTTAGGAACCCGGTGGTGCCAGGGGGTAGCACCCGAGGACCTCTGAGTTCTCCCTTGTTCCGGACCACAGAAACACGGAGTCTTCTAGTTACCGTCAAAGATCAAGTTTTATTGGTAGCTACCAAGTAACACGTGTCCCAGAAGTACACTGCACGGAGAGTAGGTTCTCGGGAGACTGTTCGTTTTTACAGAACCAGCCGTCTCCTTATATACAAAAATAATAGCTGCAAGCAAGAATTCCTGAGTTTATGATATGGCTATACACATATTTCTACAATAATACAAACAGCAGAGTCATGTAAGCAAGCCCATATTTTAGATGTCCAGTTTGTTGATAGATTACCCAGTTAGGCCTGGAACTCCCATCAGATATCGATGAAACCTTAATAAAGGAAGGCACAACCCAGTCATAAAACTGGCCATAAACAAGGAATGTGGACAGGTGCATGTTTGCAGAAAGCATGGTCTGTATGTGTGAATGGTTTGTGGAATGTTATGTATTGATGCTATCGTATTCGGCCACTGGGTGAGGAGCTGCCCAAACAGGTTTGGCCTAAGGCCATGGAGTCAGTTGGGACAGGTCAGGGGGAAGTCACGAAGAGGTGGACGTGTCCCTTTTGATCAAGCTTGACCTTTAATTGACTTAACATGAGGGCAAGATGCAAGATGGATGCCGTTCACAAAATGGAGTTTAAGGGATGGGGACGGAAACTACGATTTTGGGGTGTTGGCAACCCTCGATTGTGATGCAAATACATAGGAATGATGTCCTAATTATTATCGGTTCATAGATACCAAAATCGTATTGGTGCGTTGAGGTTTTGTGACACGGGTATTGGACCTCGATATCGGGAAAACACCAGGGTCCGGATCTTTTGAGATACTAAGTTTAGGGGTTTGACTAACTCTAGGGTCCCACCTATGGGAGGACTTGGGGAGGGGGTGGTTACACCCCTTCCGCTTTGTCCAGTTTTGCACCAGAGCTAGGGCTGAGTGCCCCAGCAACCAGTTTGAACTGGGAAATGCAACCTTGTGTGCCCAAGGCAGTGTCTGAAAAGCATTCCCTGAATGCAACCCACCCTGCCCCAATACACGAAAACCTGTCTGGGGAGGTGCTAGCAACTCCCTGGGCAGGAAACCTATTGTCCAAGGCTCCCCTGCTGGAGTTTTATCCAGCAGCAGGAGGTCAGACTCGTGTCTTTAGCAGCAGGATCCATTTTGTGATGCTGGGGCTCTTTAAAACATTTACCTGGTGTACCAGTGTGTACATGTCTTCTCCCTCTAGAAGGGTGCAATGCTACCCCCACCACCAGAACTGGTGGCGGGTAGTATTCCAAAGTGTTTGACACCAAACACAACATGTTTTGATAAAGCCAAACCAAATTTAGCATTAACCGTGAGGATTATAATGCACTAAAGAGTATATGGTATGGCCATATCTCAGAACAGCTAGAAGGAAGGGATTCCGAAAGCTGCAGAGGGGCTCAGCTCATGCTAGGGCACCCTCTCACACAAAACCAAGCACTCTGCCTTCAGGGTTGTCAAGGCCTGCCATAGGAGTGACTTATAAGTTAATATGTGTCTGTTTTATATTGTGGATATAGGTATACTATATCCCAGTAAGGGGTGCTTACACCACCTTACCCAGGCTGTAACTGCAGACCTGTGGTGTCATTTTGGAAGGCTTCCCAGGGGTTGCATAATACATGCTTCAGCCCCTGGTCGGCCTCTGGGGTACCTATTCCCTTGGTACCTAGGGTACCATAAACTAGGGACTCACAAGGGAACTCAGTAACCAAACTGGTATGTACCTGAAGTACATGCAAAGAATTTAGAGAGAGAACAGCTAGGCTGTGGTCCTGATTAGCAGGGCCACAGCCAGACTAAAGTCGAAAAACCAGTGAAACATAGCAAAAAGTGGGGGGTAACCATAGGAAGCAGACCCTACTCTCCTACACACGTAGATTCCAGAACTTTCCCACACAGAAATTTTAGAAAAAAGTGATTCTTTCCAGCTAAATTTGAGGTTTGCAGTTGGAATCTGGGTAGAAAAACGTTAGGGGACCCATGCAAGCCGTACCACGCTGTACTCCCCCGCGTTTCTAGTTTTCAGAAATGTCTGGGTTTGGTAGGTTTCCCTAGACAGCCGGGGCCAAAAACTCATGGGATCCCCCTTGCAAAACCAGGTTGTTTTGTGATAGGTAATTTTGATGTTGCCTCAATAGGTTTTGGGCCCTTGCCTGTCGTGGGTACTTGATCCACCCACGCAAGTGAGGTGTCATTTTTATCAGGAGAGCTGGGGGAACGCTGGGTGTGAGGACATTTATGGATCCATGTAGATTCCAGAACTTTCCCACACAGAAATTTGAGAAAAAAGTGATTTTTTTCAGCTAAATTTGAGGTTTGCAGTTGATTCTGGGTAGGAAAACTTTAGGGACCCATGCAAGCCATACCTCTCTTGCCCCCCCGGGTGTCTAGTTTTAGAAATGTGGGGGTTTGATAGCTTTCCCTAGACCGCCACCGAGCCCGGGGCCAAAAACTCATGGGATCCCCCTTGCAAAACCAGGTTGTTTTGTGATAGGTATTTTTGATGTCGCCTCAACAGGTATTGGGCCCTTGCCTGTCGTAGTTACATCCCCCATCCAAGCAAGTGAGGGATCATTTTTATCGAGAGACCTGGGGGAATGCTGGGTGTGAGGAAATGTGTGGCTCTACGTAGATTCCAGAACTTTCCCACACAGAAATTTGAGAAAAAGTGATTTTTTTCAGCTAAATTTGAGGTTTGCAGTGGATTCTGGGTAGAAAAATGTTAGGGGACTCACGCAAGCCATACCTTAATGGACTCCCCCGGGTATCTAGTTTCAGAAATGTGTGGGTTTGGTAGTTTTCCCTAGACGGCCGCCGAGCCCGGGGCCAAAAACTTATGGGACGCCTTGCAAAACCAGGTTGTTTTGTGATAGGTAATTTTGATGTCACCCACCCACGTAAGTGAGGTACCGTTTTTCTCAGAAGACTTTGGGGAATGGGGGTGGGTGGAAATTTGTAAATTCACTCAGAGTCCAGAACTTTCCACCACAGAAATGTGAGGACATTTTTTTTTACATGTTTTATGTTTGCATGGGATTCTGGGTAACAGAACCTGGTGAGAACCAGTCAAGTCACCCCATCCTGGTTTCCCCTGGATGTGTAGTTTAAAAAAATGTATAGTTTTCTAGGTTTCCCTAGGTGCCAGCAGAGCTAGGGTTCAAAAACTACAGCTAGGCACTTTAAAAAATAAAAGGTAATTTTCATTGTGAAAATGTGGTGTGGTCACCTTGTGTTTTGAGCCATTTCCTGTTGTGGGCACCATGCCTACCCACACATGTGAGGTACCATTTTTATCGGGAGACTCAGGGTAATTCAGATCTGTAAAGCAACTGTTATTACCTATTGACTTTCAATGCATTTCTACCTTCCAAATGAAAGACACTGTGTAAAAAAGAAGTAATTTTGAAAAATGATCGATAATTCTCATGCTAGTATGAGTATTCCCAATTTCGGAATTTTGCAAAAATCTACTGTTTATAAACTCTATATTTTGTTCCCATTTCCGAAATACATAGGTTTCGATGTATACATTTTCCCAGAATAATTGCTATATACCTGGTACCTAATAAAAAACATTGCAAGTCGCTGCTCAGTTTTTGGCTCTGAGATCGTCAGGTTCTTGGTGAACCTACAAGTCCTATATATCCCCACAACCAGTATGGTCTAGCAGATGTAATGGTTTATTGATTTTAAAGAGCTGTCAGAATTAGAAGAAGTTACAGGTGAAAACGTTATTACAAAAGGCTGTTTTATTCAACAAATTTTCAATTTTTCCTATATTTAACTGCTAGTTTCTATAAAGAAACATCGATGGATCTACACAAATAACCCCTTGCTGAGTTTAGAATTTTGTCTACTTTTTAAAAATATATAGCTTACCAGGATCCATTATTGCTTTCATACCCATATCTACCATTAACTGGAAGGAGGTTGAAAGCACAAAAAATATCAAAAATAGGCTATGTCCCAGAAAAATGCCAAAACTGTGTAAAACGTTTTGGTTTTCTGACAAACGTCTGTCATTCCCTAAAAGCTGGGAAAATGGTGATTTCAGCCCCACAAACCCTTTTTTGATACCATTTGTAGGGAAAAACCCAGATGCTTTCATTTGCAGCACTTTTTCCCATTTCCCCCCCAAAAAAAATGTAGCAGTATTTTTGGCTAATTTCTGGGTCCCCTCCAGGGGAATCAACAAACCTTGGGTACCTTTAGAATCCCCAGGACGTTGGAAGAAAAGGACTCAAACTTGGCATGGATTCCTTATGTGGTCAAAAAGTTACAGGGGCCTAAGCATGATCTCCCCCAAATAGCCAAAAAAAGGATTAGCACGGGGGGGGAGGGGGGTAAGGCCTAGCAGAGAAGGGGTTAAATATTTTTTAATAGTTTAATGTTTTCATTTATTATAGATTTTTGTTGTTTATATTTTAAATCATTGATATATATATATATATATATATATTTTGTTATATAATTTTAAACTTTTAACCCATATTAAAAATGATAGTTTATTAATTATTTTAAAGTAAATATATATATATGTATACATAATTATGTTTCTGTGTTTATATTTTTTATTTTATTACATTAAATGTCATATTTATTATATTTAATAAATAATATTTTATTTTACATTCATATAAAAGTCAACTTTTTATGCATCTATATTTTGTACATCGATATTTTTTAGTCAATATTTTTTTACTTACATGTTTAAGTATAGGAGTTGTTATCTTTGTTTATATTTTTCATTCTATATTTTTTACATCAATATTTATTAAATCAATGTTGTGTCAGTGAACCAGCTAGAACAACTTTTATGTATACTATTACTGACTGGAGATGTGGATCCATTGTCTGACACTACAGAACATGTTTCAAGTATCCTTTCCAGACTGCTCTCCAGATACAGCCTTTATGTAGAGTGATGCTCCGTACAGCAGCATAGTCTTCAACCTCAAGCACAAACACCAGAAGCACAAAGAGCTGCAAGGGTTCCTGTCACGGACTGTCATCAGTCAAACTGAAGGATTAATTTGGGAATTGACAAAATGGCAGACCCAACCAAAATGTTTACTCCGCTTGCACAACAGTCTGCAGTCTCCTCCCTCACTCTTCAATCGACCAAGTGGCAGTGTTCATGGAGACAAATCAGAAGCACCTTTCTAAGCAGAAGGCCTAATCAAATATTATAAGGAGCCCTATCCCCCTTCCCCTCACTTCAGTGACTAGTTATTCTCCCTCCAATTGAAGTTAAATGAGCAATACACTTCAACGATCTATAAAAACAACTATGGCATGGAAAGGCCAAGGTATTAAAAATGATAGTTTATTAATTGTTTTAAAGTAAACATATATGTATACATAATTATGTTTCTGTGTTTATCTTTTTTATTTTATTACATTAAATGTAATATTTATTATATTTAATAAATAATATTTTATTTTACATTCATATAAAAATCAACATTTTATACATCTATATTTTGTACATCGATATTTTTTAGTCAATATTTTTGTACTTACCTGTTTAAGTATAGGAGTTGTTATCTTTGTTTATATTTTTCACTCTATATTTTTAACATCAATATTTATTAAATCAATGTTGTGTCGGTGAACCAGCTAGAACAACTTTTATGCACACTGACTGGAGATGTGGGTCCTTTGTCTGACACCACAGAACATGTTTCAAGTATCCTTTCCAGACTGCTCTCCAGATACAGCCTTTATGTAGAGTGATGCTCCATACAGCAGCATAGTCTTCAACCTCAAGCACAAACACCAGTAGCACAAAGAGCTGCAAGGGTTCCTGTACCGGACTGTCATCAGTCAAACTGAAGGATTAATTTGGGAATTAACAAAATGGCAGACCCAACCAAAATGTTTACTCCGCTTGCACAACAGTCTGCAGTCTCCTCCCTCACTCTTCAATTGACCAAGTGGCAGTGTTCATGGAAACAAATCAGAAGCACCTTTCTAAGCAGAAGACCTAATCAAATATTATAAGGAACCCTATCCCCTCTCCCCTAACTTCAGTGACTAGTTATTCTCCCTCCAATTGAAGTTAAATGAGCAATACACTTCAGCGATCTATAAAAACAACTATGGCATGGAAAGGCCAAGGTATTAAAAAGTGATCCCACAGGCCTCCAATACCATAGCCCATCTTGCACCCCTATGCATGTATCACGCGGACTATAAACATTAACACACATAACATGCACTCAGGATGTTAGTTCTAAGGACATGGTAAGTGCATTGAAGCAGAACATTACACGAGTGTGCAAGCAGGCCTCACCTCAGGTGACACAGGTTAAATGTATTGGTTGCACTATGGAGTCTCAAAACATAGGGGGTCATTACAATGGCGGTCGGACTTATGACCGGCCGCCATTGTTGGGGTAGTGGGACAGGCCGCCTACCCACCAACTGCATTATGATGCGACCACCACTGCAGCAGTCACAGGCCCTATTTTTTACATTGCTGCGGGGATGCAGTCAGCAGCTACCGCCACCATGCAAAAAAAGAGGCACTTTCATATCCCTGCACTATGTGGCAGGCACCATGTGGTGCCTGCCACATTGTGCCGGGATATATAGCCCCCCCAGTCCCCTTGCCCCAGCCCCAGGAATTGTGGGGGGCCCTCTAGGGGCCCTCAAATCTGTTTTTGCCAGTCGTTTTGTGGTGGGTTGACCGCCGCAGAATGACCGGCGGAAAGGGTGCCTTGCTGGCACCGCCGTAATGCTAACCCTCTGGGGAGGTCTGACAGGCGGTCGGAAAAAGACCACCTGTCGGGACCGTGGTGGTCGGTCTTTCCGGCCGCCACCGGTCCACCCGCCATAGTTATCTGGCGGGCGGAAAACCTCATTCCGATGGCGGAGGGCCCACCACTGACAGGCTGATAGTGGCGGGCCCTCCCCCATCGTAATGAGGCCCATAGTGCTCTAGCACCACCATTCTAGGTGCTAAATCCCTAACAGGGTCAGAAGTGCACTGTCAGAAAATGAGGAAAACACTTTGTGCAGTCCCTAATCCGGCAGGACATGTTCAGGACCTAATCATGTTGAGTAATAGGCCCAGACCTCTGTGCACATACTGGATTAGCATGATGCCAGGGCCAAAAATCAAATACCAGGATAGCAGATGCAATCAGTCTGACATAGCAACACATCTGTACATACCTGAACACCATGCAGGTGACATTAATGTTCCTGTCACATTAGCCACTTCCTCGATAACAGCATCCCATCGATCAGACTCATTCACTCTTAGAGCCCAGTTCAGTATTATCTGTCAATTGGCTTAATTAATACAGTCCATTTTCACTGCAGCGTTCCACCGCTATGCTGTACAATTATGGAAGACCAGTCATCCCTGTCACAGTATCTCCTACATAGGTTGCATCACCCTTGACGTAGATTGCCAGTTGAAGATTCATTGGTGTGTAGACAACCTAGAGGCTTTGAATAAAAAGTCTACATTTGTCTCTGCTCCAGAGATAGTTAACAAGGCATGTGTGCAGCGGGATGCCTACTTGAGTGCTGTTTCTACTCAAGACATGTTCCTTATGCTAAATACTTTAAGGATCTCTCCTTCCTTAGGTCCTAAGCTCATCTAGGGAAGGATTGAGTCTAATACATGCCTAATTCTCAATACTCTCCAGCCCTCCTTGGATTGATTTTTTTCAAATACCAGATCTTCTGTGGGTAGTGTGAAGGCAGGAGGCATGGATACTGAAATATCGTTTTGATGGAATAGGATTTTAAAATGCAGGTAATTTGATTTTCAAATTTTGAATGCTAAGACCCTGTTTTGTGAATACAAAGCTATGTCCTGTGCTTACAACTGTCATTTCATTTTGTATCAAAGAAGACCCTGTCAGGTTACATGCATTACCAGTATTGGCTTTTTAGGTACTTCAGTCAGGTGATGAATATTCTGAGAAATAAATAGATCAATTTTCTTTACCTTACTAGGTATGTGTGAACAATTTGTGCCTGCTGGTATGTGTTCCTGTTTTAGTCAGTCTTCAGATAGGGATTCAAAGATTTGTTCTTGAAAATGCTAGTATCTTTTTTAACTCTATTTGCTTTCTGTTTATAAATGTGTTGTTTGAACTCTTGAATCTATTCAGCAATGTGCTCTAAAATGTACTTTCTATCTGCTAAGTTTTAGGTCTCCGCATTAGCTTTTTATGGGGAAGCCAGTTGTTCCAATTCTATAATGCTGAATTTCTAAATGCGTTCGATGGAGAGCACCACCCTATCCTTTGGACACGTATAGAGTCATTTAAACTGTGCTGGAACTATGCCAGCCCAGTCGGTCCACTGAAACTGCGGACTGACCACCATCTATCAAGGTTTACATTTATTAAAGTTGAATGCAGGGTGTCCTACTCTTTGTTAGCTATTATGTTGCTGCAAAAAACCTTAAGAGTCTAAGTCTGTTACTCAAAAGCATAGGACAAATATCCCTGATAAGTAGAGAGTATTCTCCTTGTTCTTCAGGAACATTTGAACGATTTGCTTTGCTGGACAAAAGTGCCACACATGGTAGTACCAGGAACAAAAATGTGGGACAATCACCCTGCCCTAGATAAGACTGTGCTATTTCTGCTTCGACCTGGTGCATCAGGGACCTTTGAACAATTTACTTTCCTTGACCTCCATGCCTCACATGGTGGTCCCAGGAATGACAAAACAGTTGCCTGCTCTAAATAAGGCTGAGCTAGCTCTATGATCTGGTGCATCTGGAAATTTTAACATTTTCCTTCCCTGGGCTACCATAATGCACATGGTCTTAAGACACAAAATATGTAACTGGTACCCTGCCCCTAAATAATGGTGGGCATGACCCCCTATGATCTGGCATCCCAGTGGCAAACAGGCCTGTCAGTATAGGAAAAGATTCTACTGGTGGAATGGGCTGATGCATCGCCATTGAAAACCCATTGGTTCCCCAACTGCTAAATGGGATGAGGTGGGGAGGGAAGGGAGTTTGGTCGAGCTTTGCCAAACTCCAAGTGACCCAGTCATTCTCAATATAACTTGAGTCTAAATACATGAAGCCCCTGCTGAACAGTATTCCCTTTTAAATGCTTTACAAGTTTTTTCGCAGGAAGTTGCATCAGTATACATTTTTTTCTTGTAATTTGTGGCTGTATTACATAGGTGTCCCAATGGCGCAATGGGCATTTACACCCACTTGGCTCGCCCCCTGGGCGCTTTGGTATTACAAAAGGGCCGCAAACACTTGTGCGTACCCTTCTGTAATACCAAAGGCACTGGTGCACATAAAGCACCAGCGCTATTTTCAGGGGGCATTTCCTCTATTGCTCTGGGGTGTGCCTCATGCAAATGAGGGAACCCCCTGGCCTCTGCACCTGCGCTGTATTGCAGACCTGGGCGTAGAGGCAAAGAAGCTCTCAGGAGGCAAAACAGTGCACCATCTAGAAGGTGCTGCACTGTCAGTGCACCCCCTGATGGCAGCCCTCCAGAGGGGGGAGAGGGGTTCCCATGGACTGCCCAGACATTTCCTTGCAGGTGGGTTCAGTCACGGATTGCACTCGCCTGCAAGAGGATCTCTAAATCCCTTTAAAATTGCAGGTGGGTTGCACTGAAAAGATGGAGCAGCTTCAAAGCAGCCACTTCATTTTTCACAGGAATGCGCTGCCTCCAGGGTAGCACGAGTTTGCGGCTGCCCTGGGGGCAGCACATTTCATATAACAGGGTGCACTTTCCCCGTATGCTCCTGGTGCACCTGTTTTAAGGTGCGCCAGGAGCAAACAGGGAGAGTGCGCCCTTTATATAATAGAGCCCTGCCCCTTGATCAAAGTCAGTCTAAAGAAGCACCCTTCATGCTCCCCTGTTTTTATAAAGAAATATTGGTGAAACCAGTACGTTTCACCTATGTGAGATCTATTGGCTTTGTCAACGGTTTTTAGATGTAGCCTAGGCTGCGCTTGCGCTATCTCTTCGAGACATGTATTCAGGTATGGACTTGAAGCTACGCCTATTTTCTGCCCATCTTTTCAATTGGCTCCTGTTACTGTCCGTTCAAAATGCTTGCTGCTGATTTGTGAATAGGCTTAGTATTCCCTCCTAAGAACCACCTTTTCTGCTTTTGTAACCTCCCATAAGGTCTGGCACATTTATTTGTGGTGTTACTCAGTATGTTTCATTTACAGTCTGTGAACACTATTCTCTTAAATGGGTTTCTCCTACCTGCTGTTGCAGGCAGGCACACTTTTTGCTTCCCAGCTAGCACAATGCATTTGTTTCCTGCTCATCATCAGAGGCGTTTGGAGGGTGCCTATTCTGTTCCGTGCACTTCCCTCCGGCCCCCCTCCCTGCTTGTTTTTTAAACTTTTGGACATACTTTATCAGGGCTGCGCCTGTTTCACAAACGCTGTGCTGGTTTTGCTTTAATTCTGTGTTTGACCACCTCCTCCATCCCACTTTATCTGCTCTCCCTCCCCTTCCCAATCAGTCAGCAGGCTCCAGCCTGGCCTGTCTCGCAGCAGAGCAGCAGAGCCAGGCGGATGAGAGGGAGGGTTGTGCTACTGTCTGCCTCAGAGCAGGGGTCACTGCTGTCTGTGCCTCGCAGCTTCCCCGGCCGTGGACTGGCTCTGGTCTCCACAGAAAACGGCAGTTTTTTCTTTCATATCTATTGGTAGACTCTTTCTACCAGCATGGCGCCCATGAAGGTTTTGCTTTCATTGTTGTGTCTTTCCCCCCTTCCACCACCCCACTCTATTTGCTCTCTCTATCCTCCCTTCCAATCAGTCATGGGGCTCCAGCTTGTTAAAATTCTAAGTTCTGAATTGAATCTCGTCTGGCTGCTATTTGAAAGCTTTGTGTTAGGCCACGCCAATCATTTTCCTCAATCGCTTCATTTTTCACGAAGCCAAATATCTCCTGAATGTTGTATCAGACCAAAAAGAGAGAGTAGAACTATACTTCAAGATGTGCCAAATGACCATAGCTTAACTATGCAAAACATAAAGATCCTCTGCTGTGTGCTTTTCAACACCTGCATCCCCGATCTTCTCCAGTGGGGAATGAACAAGCACGTGCGCCATTGGTTTCCGGGCATGTGTGCATCTGTTTAATGCTACAACAAGCCAATACTGTGACACAGCCTGTTTTATCCCAACCCTGGAATCTTCACCCTGACGTCCATTTACAGCACGCGGCCGGGCAGCTTTGGGCTGGCACATGCACTGGAGGTGAGGAGGGGGGGCATCCAGTGGTACAAATTATAGCTGGGAGAGGATAATGCACCCTCCAATGAGCATCACGTTCTTCCAGCGAGCTTACCTCGGTATGACCGACTTTTGAAACAGCCATAAAGCATTCGTCATAACATCCCGTTTCGGAGGGCACTTCCCTCTTTCAAATAGATGCTAAGGGTAAACTGCTGGAAAAAAAACAGACATGCTCAAAGTGTTGTGTAAACACCAGCTGTTCCCAGTTTTTCTAATTTTTAAGTTATAATGCAATGTCCCTTATTTTTCGGCCCATGAAAAGTGCACAGCTGGATTGATGGGTCGAAAGATTGAAGGCCTGCTAGGTATTTGTGAATTTATGACAAAGCAGTGGTGTTAAATTTAGGCAGTAGGGAATTATTAATTATTGGTCAGTAGCATGAACTGGATAACAATTTTATTTGTGAATTAATGAAAGATAAGCTACATTTTGTATTTTTCATTATAGTGTCCCTACTCCAAGAGAATTCAGAAACATTTTCACATTTTATGCAGGAAAGGAAAAATAAAGTCTTTAAACGGCTATATTGCTTCCATTGGACGAATGGGTACTTTTTACTTTATCATCATATCAGCTTAAGGCAACTTTGAAGCAGACCACCTGGAAATTAAGTTTTACTATGGACAGGGAAGCGCGTATTACAAAGAGAGGCATTCATCCAGCTATTGATTCCTGCCTGATAAACAAAGTACAGTCTTATATTACTTGGAACCTCCCTCATGGAGTGCGTCGTTTTTGGATTTTATTGAGTCAGGGTTCTCTCCCACTTAACAATGTATTGTCCAAATGGTACGGTTCCACCCCTATGTGTAATTTGTGCAATAATTCCACCCAGGATGTTACACATGTGCTCTTTGTTTGTCCGGCTCTTTTATTGTATCGACGTAAGTGGATGAGGCCAATCTGCCTGCAACTATCCATTTTGTCCGCCACCGCATTTATGGATGCCATTTATAATTCTCCTAATGAAATGTTTTGCCACAGGATTTTTAACTTTTTAAAATGTTTTTTAGATATATATTAAAATTTCTAAAGGATGTTATGACTATCATCAGTGATTTTACTTGACGTTTTACATGAATATGTATATTTGTATATCTTATTCTATTGTTCAAAATTTATGTTTTATCCTTTGTGTTTCTTTTATGTGGATCTCATCTGAGTTCCAAAATCATAAATAAATTGAACTTGAACTTGAGTATAAAATGTTTTGCTTAGATTGATACTTGCGTCATCTCAAAAAAAGGGCTATGTCGCTGCTAGCATTGACTGTGTCATAGTGCTTCTTTTTCTTTAAGCTATGTAGCACAGCTGTCTGCGGTGATTTCAAATATGTCAAAAAAGTGGGAAGGGACAAGCCAGACAAAGTTGGTATGGGGGAGGAGGGTGTAGGGCACAGCAACAACAGACTGCGAGAGGAAGCAACATGAGGGAGGTTGCTGGGGTAGTGAGCAACAACAACGGAACAATCATTTGCAATGCAAAAGGTCTCGCAATTGCTTGATTTTGAGCTATTGGCATTGTAAATGGCAATGCTTTATATAATATTAAAATGCATTGTTACTTACAATACCAATATTTAAAAAAAATTCAAAAGCAATACTTATTGCAGAGCGCAGTGTCCGTTAAGCAGGCACCGTGCTCACTATTAAATTAAAAAAACAACGAAACAGACCGCTGTGTCCTTGAAGCAGGCACCACGCTCTGTGTTAAAGTAAAAAAAAAGAAACAGAGCGCAGTGTCCCTGAAGCAAGCACAGCACTCAGTATGAAAGTTTCCCAAAAAATTGAAATAGAGTGCGTGTCAATTAAGCGGACGCCGTGCTCAACATGAAAGTTTAAAAATTAAATTTGAAACTGAGCTTGGTGTCCCTATAGCGGGTGCCGAGCTCAGCATGAAAGTTAAAGCAGCATAGCGCTTTATAAGAAAAGCAGCCGCCATTGTCCTGTGTGGGCATGCTGCAAATACAAAAAAGCAGCTGCCATTGCCGCCATCAGTGTCAATAAACAAAATAGTGCTCACCCACTAGGTAAAGCAGACCATGTAACGAGCCAAGTAAAAAGTCCAGTCCTCCTGGAAATTATGTGTAAATATACTAATTGTAGTTAATTATTTCTCAAAACCCAAAATAAATATAGATGAATGCAGATAAATTAGACTAAACCAGGCCCCGGTCTATGCATGCTGACCACAAGTGCTGGAAACCACACCTATTCTGAACATATCTTGGTCAGATGCACAACATGAGGTAGAAGGTCCGAGCAGTATACAGAAGTCAATGGGAAGCATTTGAACTCTGAATGCCACAGCCCTTCCCAATGTATTCTGGGAAAAGTAATGAAAAGCAGCCAGTTTCCTCAGAGTATCCAAAGTTTTGTTGAAAGTTCAAGCAAAGACAGTGCTCGGTATTCCGTGACGTAGGCATGTTTCTAACTACGCATACTGGCTGGAAGGGAGTGTGAGAAGTTTGCCTGGTATATGATGTTCACTATTCTAGTGAGGACCTTGCACCAGTCCAAACAACCCTTATGGTGATGGTTGTAAAGTCAACCTTATAGACCAGCTATCCTAGTGGTAGCATGGACAAAGCAGTCTTAGGCTAAACTCAAGAGGGTATGTGAAGCCAGCTGTTTTACCATATGCAATCCCTTTAATACCAAGTGAAAGGACACCACACAGGTTATAGATCAAAATATATATGTATTTATTTCTAACACAATCCTCTGAACTCTTTATGAGGTCATAGGCACCAGCACAATACAAGATACTTAATTAAAATACAATAAGTTGCACAAAATACAGTAATGCCCTAGGGGCACTTCGAACCATATACTAAAATAGTGGTATAAGGACCACGTCACGAACCAAGGAAAGGCCTAGGGCCTGGAGAATCGCTGGGGCTACACTGTACTTCCAATGGATAGAGAGCAGGAGGCCCATGGGATGCGCGTGCAGTGTCTTTATACGCACGCAAGTTACCATAGGGTTAGAATGGGAACGAAAGAAATGGAAACTAGTTCTTTTAGGACACTTCCGGATGGACTAGGGAAAAGTTACTTGAAACTAGGACGCTAGGATAGTCAATATCCACAGGAGTACCGAAATACTAGCGTTACCTCACCCACAGGAAGCGGGTGCATAGGTGTCAAAGTGTGTCGGGTTTCGTCGCTGATTCCTATGGAGCCTTGGAGAAAGATGCTACAGGCGACCAGGAGAGAAGTGTCCGGGTGGATCCAAGGGCGGATCGAGGATGAAGAGTACCTGAAAGCAGAGGGGACAGAGTCTGGGTCCCTAGCTAGTGACCAGGAAGGAACCAGGAAGGAACCAGGCGATGTCGCGAAGCAATCAGGTTATGTCGTGAAGTTCGTCTCTGCAGCCATGTGGACCAGGAGGTGTCGACGACAACCAGGAGCTGGGCAAGGACTGTCCCACAAAGGATCTCGCTGTCGGCGGTGTCGGCTTCCGGATTGGAGTCAACAAGCCTTGGCAAAGGCAACCAATGCAGAAAAGGAAGATGGCTTCTTAATCAGACCAGCAAGGTCTGGTGGGCGGCTCCTTTTCAGGGGAGCAAGGGCCAGTCTGGAGAAACCAGACCAGCATTGTAAATCAAAGGTTTCCTCATCACAGAGGCCACTAGCCAATGGGCCAGTGACCAGACAGACGCGGCGAGCAGGAAAATGCAGAAGGGCCCCACGCAGAACTTGTGAACTGTGGAGGGCTGATCTTTGGTGGCGATGGTGCTCGGGGCTGGGGCTTCTCAATCCCCAATTCCCAATTTTGAGGGTGCCTCAGAAGATGCACGGAAAGCAATTCGCTGGCTTTCCAAGATGGCTCGTCCCACGTCTCACGTCGCCTCCACTGGTCTCTGTGCTCGGGCTCCGGCGGGAGCGTCGACAAAGCAAACTGTTCATCGCTTGATGGTGCCTGCTTTGCAGGGTGGTCACTCCTTGACCACAAGGGAGATTCTTCAGTCTTCTACGTCGAGTAGGATGTCAAAGGTCCTGAGTTTCGTATCAGAGTTTCAGTCAGGATAGATCAAAAGTCTTGGGACTCAGCTCCTACCTATTTACCAAATTTAGAGGCTGGATTACCTGCTAGGTCCCTCCTATGGGAGGGACCCAGGAAGGGGGTGGTTACACCCCTTTCCCTTTGTCCAGTTTTGCGCCAGAGCTGGGGCTGGAGTGCCCCAGCACCGGTTTGAACTGGACTATGCATGGTACATCTTGTGTGCCCCAGGCAGTGTCTCATTTCATTCAGCCCTCCCTGCCCCAATACACTATAGCCTGTCTGGGGTGGTGCTGGCACCTCCCAAGACAGGTAACCTATTGTCCATGCCTCCCTCGCTGGAAGGACTCCCAGCAGCAGGAGGTCAGAATTGTGTCTGTGGCAGCAGCATCCATTTTGTGATGCTGAGGCTCTGGTTAACTTTAACCGGGATTAGTAGAATCAACATATCTTCTCCCTCTAGAAGGGTGGAATGCTACCCCCGTCACCAGAACTGGCGAGGGGGTAGTATTCCAAAGCGTATGACACCTTACACGACATGTTTTGATAAAGGCAAACCAAAGATAGCATTTAACCGCGAGGTTCATAATGCACTTAAGAGTATATGGTATGGCAATATCATAGAACAGCTATAAGGACATGGTTCTGAAATCTGCAAACAGGCTCAGCTCATGCTAGAGTACCATCTCACATAAAACCAAGCACTCTGCCTTCAGGATTGTTAAGGCCTGCCATATGAGTGACTTATAAGTGCATATGTGTCTATATATAATGTTAGGTATAGGAATACTATACCTAAGCAAGGGGTGATTAAAAGACCTTGCCCCAGCTAAATGATCAGCCAGTTGTGTCAGTTTGGATGGCCAGCCAGGGGTGGCATAATATATGCTGCAGCCCCTGGTAGGCCTTGGGTGCACCTATGCCCTGGGTACCTATAGTACACTATACAGGGACTCATAAGAGTGACCCAACATCCAATTAGGTATGTACCTAAGGTACATGGAGTCCATTTTAAAGAGAGAGCAGATAGCCTGGGGCCTTGATTAGCAGCATCCCAGGCCAACTAAGTCGAAAACCAGCTAAACACAAGGCAAAAAATCTGGGGTAACCATAGTCAGGTCTCCACCTTCCTACAGGGAGTATTCTGGGACTGACCTCCAGCCAGTGTGCAAGCCCACCCCCTGAAAATATACAGAATCCCATGAAAGGATGTTCTTTTAAATCAAACTATTTCAGTAAAACGGAGAGAAATAAAGGACCATATATGTCAGCATTTTTCAGGTCGCAAACGGCCCAATTTACAAAACCGGGTCGATTGAGACTGGTAAAATGCATTTCGGTATGTATAAATTCCATTTTGTGATTCGGTAACATGTTACAGAATTATAACTTGGAATTACGACTACATACCGATTGAGTATTAGGAAGGGGCGTGTTTAGGGCATCCCTTCCTGATACCGAATCGCAGCAGTTTGTAGGAATGTTTTGCCACCCAAATGTGGTCGCAAAACATTTGCATTTTACTACCTACTACTTAAACTAGGTAGTAACCATTCGCAAACGCAAATGGACCCCTTCACCTTTGTGAATGTCTGTAAAATTGTTTTTTAAGAGCAGGCAGTTGTCCCAAGGACACCTGGCTGTGCTTGGAAAATGATAGAAAACATTTCCGTTTTCTTTAAGGAAAACGGGCTGCATTTAGAAAAAATCTATTGCTTTATTTAAAAGCAATCACAAACATGGTGGTTTGCTGACCCCAGCAGGTGACAATCCCTGTGATTATAGCGATTCCTAATGGATCACAAATTGCAACCTGCCTCATTAATATTCATAAGGTAGGTCAATTGGCGACCCATTAGAAAACGCTTAATGAAACTCATGGAGTTTTTTTTTAGAGGTTTATATAGCCCAAACTAGACCCAAGGATATCAGGTATTAGAGCGCTTTACATGAGCACCAGTTTTGTTACAGATAGACACATTCATTATTAATTTTTTTTGTAAGGCACGTGGAGATTAAGTGACTTGCCCAGAATCACAGGATGGTGAGCGTTGTTGCCGAGACTCGACCCCAGTTCCTCAGCTTTGAGGTCGACCATTCTAGCTGTAAGGCTACATCCAATTTTAGATTACATGCCTTAACTACAAATGGTCTGTGCTCTGTGTGGGGAGTCGGGAGAAGGGGGGGTGGCTTCCTCTCACCATGATGTTGGACCACTGTATAATAAACTACAGAGGCCATGCCTCTTGGAAAAGATTCTTTGTTATACCTATTTGGTCTCACCCACTTGAACTCCACCACACACACCCCACTAACCACAACACCTTCATTAAACCACTTAAAGCAGTGCCATCATCACATATTTCATTACAGGGGAATATCAGTGTTATATCTCAGGTTTTTCGATTCCATAAAGTGCAGTCTGTCCACTCACAGCTTCTCCCTAAAACTTGGATTTGGAAGAAAGATGGCCGGAAACCCCAGAATCCCAGGATGGTAACAGAACTCTCTGCACACTCCCAGGTTTGTGAAAACCAAAGGTCCACATTCACCATCAAGAACAACATGGGCTCAGGGACAAAGACCTATGAAGTGCAAACGAGAGAGCATAAGCCCAGGTGCTTCGCTTGATAATTCATTTGCTGGAGGTGGTAGGCAGTGGACTTTTGCATCAAGCTGTGAGCAGTTATTTCCAACAATCAAGCTGTGGGCTACTAACTTACAACAGTCAATACGCAGATACTGACTTACAATAATGAAGCTGAAGGCTACTGATTTACAACAATCAAGCAACGGGTACTGACATACAACTTAAATTGAAAACAATATTTTCTCTGCTATGAAAGAGCTGTTAATGCCTTAAATAGAATATGATGCAATAGCAGGGCCTCACAATAACAACATTTTATAGGGCTTTGCATAACATTTCTGCCATTTCTAAGCTATATAACTAGCAGGTGTTACTATCACCCAGTTTAATGAAACTTAACTGACCATGGAAGGGTGGAGGGCCAAGCCTTGCCCGGATTCAAACAAGTGACCTAGACTAATATGGCCAGTGTAATGTTCCAAGAACAGGTGATGGACAGAATGAAGAACAATGTCATACATTCACCCCAGTACAGAGATCTGGGCCTAAATCCATTGTTTATTTGCTCACCATACCATTCAGGTTTGGACCCAGCCATATGCAAATCAGTCTTGACCCTCCACCCAATGGGAACAGTCCAACCCGAACTGTCAGGCCAGGTCTTCCCTGGACAGGAAACAAGCATCCTAAGACCGGATTCGGGCTTTCAACCCTCATCAGCCAGGATAGCTTGACTCCAGTGGCATGGAGAGCACGGGACCCACGTATGGGCATACCCGTCCCACTCGGGGTGACAAATGCAAAAAGAACACTTGATGGACAGAATGAAGACCAATGTCATACATTCACCCCAGTACAGAGATCTGGGCCTAAATCCATAGTTTTTTTGCTCACCATGCCATTCCAGTTTGGACCCAGCCATATGCAAATCAGTCTTGACCCTGCACCCAATGGGAACAGTCCAGCCTGAACTGCCAGGCCAGGTCCTCCCTGGACTGGAAAAAAGCATACTAGGACAGGTTTTGGGCTTTCACCCCTCATCAGCCAGGATAGCTTGACTCCAGTGGCATAGAGAGCACGGGACCCACGTCTGGGCATACCCGTCCCACTCGGGGTGACAAATGCAAAAAGATCAGTTGATGGACAGAATGAAGAACAATGTCATGCATTCACCTCAGAACAGAGATCTGGGCCTAAATCCATTGTTTTTTTGCTCACCATGCCATTCAAGTTTGGACCCAGCCGTATGCAAATCAGTCTTGACCCTGCACCCAATGGGAACAGTCCAGCCCAAACTGCCAGGCCAGATCCTCCCTAGACTGGAAACAAGCATCCTGGGACCGGTCTCGGGCTTTAAACCCTCATCAGCCAGGATAGCTTGACTCCAGTGGCATGGAGAGCATGGGACCCACGTTCACGGCTCCTCCATTATGTCGCCCTAGAGAAGTCCAATGTGGTCAGTGGTACCTAGGGTAAGTACCAACTCCTAGAGCACAACCTTTGAGAGATAAATTCACACTTTGTGCCAAAGATGTATGAGTTCGGTATCCATGTTTAATTCACATATGATACTTCATGTTCATTGATCAATCTTCATTCAACAAATGATATATATAATCCAATGGTCGTATTCAAGTTTTTTTAAACATTTCCCTCCCGATGCATTTCGGACATCTGTCCTTCGTCAGGGGATTCCTAAAAGGCAAAGACATGGTCCAAGCATTTCACCCCCGGGGCTCAAGAGCTCAATAGCTGCGTTAATCACGTCTTTGCCTTTTAGGAATCCCCTGACGAAGGACAGATGTCCGAAATGCATCGGGAGGGGAATGTTTAAAAAAACTTGAATACGACCATTGGATTATATATATCATTTGTTGAATGAAGATTGATCGATGAACATGAAGTATCATATGTGAATTAAACATGGATACCGAACTCATACATCTTTGGCACAAAGTGTGAATTTATCTCTCAAAGGTTGTGCTCTAGGAGTTGGTACTTACCCTAGGTACCACTGACCACATTGGATTACGACACCTCTCTGTCAGGGGGTGATATCCTGGAAGCACACCACAGCTATTCAGATTAATACAAAGAGGTGTGCGTGACCTACACCACATTTATAATTTGCCCTAGAGAAGTCTCAATGTTCTAATGATCGCTGCATGCAATAAAAAATGACCCTAAGGCAGGCCATTCTCATTCACAAGTGTATCGAAGGGAAGTAATTGGCAGTCTTGATAGAAATCCCCAATCCTCGGGAGTCCTGCGCTGTCCCATAGACGCAGCTCTGCCTCTTTGGTGACCTGTTGCTGTCTCAACATACCCAGGAGCGGGAGAGAGGGTACCTATGAGGTGACCCCCTTAGTGAGCTGTTGCATCCGCCAGAAACATATGTATGCTATGTTCACCTCTTGCTGGGTGGGTGTGGGCCCTTTCATCCCGGGTGGGAGAGGGTAAATATTTGCCCTGTCCTATATCCCAGCAGCAGCGTAGCCATGATCTTGAGTTGCTTTCTGGCCACCCACTGTAGCTGTGCCGCCAGATAGTAGTGCTCCATATTCGGGACTGCCACGCCTCCACCACCAATGGGCAGGTACATCTTTGCAAATGCCACCCTATTCTGGCCCGTGCCAAATAAATTGTCTTGTGTCTGCCTCAAACGATCAAAACATTGCGGGCTTAATATACACTGGCAGGTTCGCGAAGTGATATAGTAGCCGTGGCAGTGCCACCATTTTCAAAAGCACTATTCTGCCCATGGTGGCGATGGGCAGCGTGCGCCAGAATGACATCTTCTTTTGGAGGGCCGTAGCTGCTTTATTGTAGTTACCTTCCAGGAGGTCCTGTGGCTCTCGGTATATCTGGATCCCTAAGCACCGGAAGGCGGTCTGCTGCCAGAGTATCACAATACTGTTCACCATCAATGTGGGGTCCGGGGGGTTTTCGGTGAAGGGATAGAGGTAAGATTTGCCCCAGTTGACACGCAGCCCGGATAGCACCGCAAACTCTGCAAGGGCCGCTGCTACCACCTCATATGGCAGCCGAATGTCGCATAGGTATATTAGGAGATCATCAGCATAGAGGGACACAGCATGCACTCCATCTCCCAGGGGTATTCCCCAGTCCACCATTGAGTTACGCAAGGCCACCGCCAGAGGTTCGATTGCCAGCGCAAACAACAGCGAGGAAAGGGGGCAGCACTGCCGAGTGCCCCTACCGAGAGATGGGGTTGGAAACATATGGGCCTGGCTTCTGTCTTGACCTGTGCTATGGGCCTTGTAATAAAGCAGCTTGACCAAGGCTACGTAGCTTGTATTTTGCCAAAGCGGCAAATAGGTAGTGCCATTTGAGCATGTCGAATGCTTTTTCAAGGTTCAGCACTAGACAACCTGAGTGCAGCCAGCGTTCCTTGGAGTAGTGAGCAATTTAAAAAAAACGCTGCAAATTGAGAGATGTGCTGCAGGCTGGCAAAAACCCGTTCTGGTCCTCGTGTACCACTTTCGGGACTACCAGGGCCAGCCTGTTGGCTTATAGTTTGGCTAATATTTTGTAATCAGAATTTGGCAGTGCTAACCGCCGGTATGAGCCAAGAAGTTGTGACCCTGTCTGGCTTAGGCAGCGAGATAAGCAAGGAGTCGCAGAACGTCTGTGGCAGGAGAGCTGCTTCTTGTGCGCTATTGATCATGGCAAGCAACTTCGGGGCCAGGACGTCACTATACATTTTATAAAATTCCCCCGCTAGCCCATCAGGGCCCAGAACCATGCCAGTGGCCAACGACCGAATTGCTACCTGTACTTCCAGCAGCGCTAGAGGCTCCTTTAACTCTACTTGTTGAGTGTCATCGACTTCCAGCATGGGTAGTTGGGATAAGTATTCTTCCAGTTCCTCCCGGGTTCCTGTATAGTGGCCGTATATATGCCGGTGTAGTGGGCAGTAAATTCTGCATTGATGTCGTGCTGCCTTGTGAGTATGTGACCTGCGGTTGACTGTAATCGCAGCTCTGGTTGCTGCGCTCGGTCTTGTTGGATGAGATGCACCAACAGCCTCCCCGCTCTGTCAGCGGAGGCATGGGTGTGGGCTGAGTGCGCCGTTCCTTCACTTTTATTGATTGCCATGTTTTAATTGTATGTTCCATGGCATAAGATCAAATTGATGGGATTTTCATGCCATAAACCTCCAGCAAACATTTAAAATGCCTTTTGCAGTTGAGCGATAAAATCTCTGTAGTGCCCCAATGTGGGACTATGCCTTTTGTTCTAGATTTTGGAGATGGGGAGTGTCTTGTAAGTTAAGCATAAAGATACAGCCCAAGTAGACATATTATTTCACTGTCTCAATTGGGTTATCACCCAATGACAATGTGAAAGGTAGAGATTTTCTTCTTCCACTTAAAGGTAAAATTTTGGTTTTAGATATATTTGGGACCAGGAGGCTTTCTTTTGCATATTGGTTTAGTTCATTTAAATTCCTTTGCAAGCCAATTGGGGTACGATCGAATATGACAAAATCGTCAGTGTGTATTAGGCAATGGATATCAAGCTGTGCTAATTTTGGAGGAGAGTTCCTTATTAGGGAAAATCACCCATGTAGGTCACTTAGGTAAATGGAAAATAATATGGGTGCAAGTAGACAACCCTGTTTCAAGCCATTCATTGCAGGGATTGGATTGGTTAGGCCCTTTTCTCCCCCCTTCTGAACTTTACACCATGTTGCAGTATGCAGGGAGATAATTACTGTAAGAAGATCCCAAAACTTGCTAGTTTGAATTTTTTTTAAAGGGATCCCTAAACATTCTAGGTTTCACCATCATGTCGATCTGTCCACGCTATCAAAAGCAGTTAAAAAATAGATAAAAGCACAGTATAATATTGGTGACTTTAACATAACATATTTATCAAGGACAGTCTGAAGAACAGTGATGTTATCCAAAGTTAAGTGTTTTGGGCTGAAGCCGGCCTGTGTCATGGAAATCACATTATTCGAGAATGCCCTGTCTTTTAGATGCTCCAAAATGCAAGCTGCAAAGATCTTCCCAGTGGCATCAAGGAGGGCTATGGGTATATAGTTGGATGCATTCGATCTTGAGCCTTGTTTTAGGAGAGGAACCACAATGCTCCCCACCAAGATTTTGGTATTTTCTCACACTCGAAACAGTGTTGGAAGAGTGGGGCTAGAAATTTACTCCAGTCATCTGTATTTTTTTGTAGTACTTTAATTAATTGGAATATTGTCCAGGCCCATCGATGCAGATGATCTAGATGAGTTTATGAAAGAGGAGATCTGTGTAGCTGAGATTTTCAACAAGTCCTTCTCAAATTGGCCCTTATGGACGGAACACTGGCCGGGAGAAACCTGGTTGTGGGAATTAGATTTGTAAAGTCTGAGGATGAGCTTTTCCCACTCAGATGATGACACTGGTGTTGCTTGGGCCGACTTTCTTATCCCCATTTGTGCGGCAATTATGTTCCAGAATGTTTTATTGTTTCTGTGTTTTACTGCGATTTGGATGTCAACCCAGATTCTTTCTCTTTTTTTCGTTGTAGTTTTTTCAGCTTTCTCATTTCTCCTTGTCTTGCAGCACAGAAAGATCGAACTTGCATTCCGGTCAATTTATTTAATTGTCGAGAAAGATGATCAGTTTGTTTTCCTTTTTTATGGATTTTGCCGTTTTATCGTCTTGTTGTATTTGCCTGAAGGGAAGCGAATACGGAATGTATTGTGTCTTCGTATCTGGAGATGGGGTCGCCTTCTCTGTTTGTAGAGGCTGGCAGAAGAGAAATTGTAGAGTTTCTGTTATTGATTGCTTTGGAGTTCCAATGAATCCTTTCTGTTTTCCGGTTTATAACTGCCCGGCCTTCTAAGGTGCGTAAGAACTACGGGGATGAGGACTGTGTAAAAATATCAATTCCTATGGTTAAATACACATGATCACTTTCGTGTATGTACCATATGGATAATAATAGAACTTCCGCTATCAAATTTAAACTGCAAATTAGATAATCTAGAATAGAAGAATTAAAGGAACCCAATTGAGTGCATGCAGCAGGGATACCTCCATCAATTCTCCCGTTAATGATAACGCAATTGATTGCTTCATTGAGTGACAGAAGCAGTTTCCCTTGTTTATCTGCTTTTATCTTATCGGGGAAAACAGGAGTTGGAATCGAACATGCTATTTCTTGAGGACATTTTCCTCTGTCGTTAAATAAGGCATTGGAGATTTTTCCATTTCTAATATCATCGGGGGATACCCCCTTGCTTCTAGGGTTGGTTCGATTTTCATGAAGGCTTTTGCCAAGAGGTGGTCATAGGAATATTGAGGAGGAGAGTAGGTATTAAAAAGTAATAGTAAAGTAGGCTCCGTTCTTTCTTCCGGCACTTGATGTTGATGCATTGCACATTTGGGAGCGATCCTAGTAGGATCGCTAGACCCCCTTTTAGGTGTCCTCTACTTGAGGCCTCTGCTGCAGTGACAAATATGAAATAATCTTTGTGTGAGAAAGACACCAAGGACCAGGCAGGTCTCTCCCCTCGCTGCACAGCACCACCTGCGTGACACTGCCCTGAGCCCGCTGCTGCTGCTTGCTTAGCTTCGTGCCCCTGCATAGTCTTCATTGTATTTCACCTATTGGTCTGTGTTTTTTTTACTGTATTCATTCTGTTGGTTCTATTGTACTCGCTTTCCATCTGTACCGTTTTTCCCCATTATTGTGCCTTTCTTGCATTCTGTACCCCCCCGCCCGCCCCCCTCATTTTTTCCACCGCTGCGTCCCCTGCAGTTCGCCCCCCTGTTCACCCATTTTCTGCCCCGCTCCCGCCTCCCAGCTGCTCCTCCCTCCCACCTCCCCTCATGTGTCGCACCTAAGGCAGGCCCGTCGACGCTCGTCCATGCCTGGACCACGCCCAGTGCCAAAACCTCTGTCCCCGGCAACCACCACAAGGTCCAACACCACTACGATACCAGCACCCACCACGCACTTAACACAGGCCAATCACACACCTGCTTCCTAGCTGCCCCGAGAAGCACCCAAGGACCCTTCTCCTGCCGGAACTGCAGCTTCACCACCATCCAATCCGCCAAGCCAGCTACCGGGAAAGAACGCAATCACCTCAGATCATACTTCTCAACACCTGCTCTGCCCGCTAGCACGCAATGGAACTCTGGGACCTACTCAACTACATCCCCAGACGTCGCCTTCATAACGGAGACCTAGATGAACCCCACCTCGGCACCCGACATTGCCATAGCCATCCCAGACGGCTACAAGATCACCCGCAGGGACCGCACCAACGGAACAGGAAGAGGATTCGCCATCGTCCACAGGAACATTCTCAGAGTTTCGACCAGCACCTATGACTCCCTCAGCACCGCCAAACACCTGCACTTCCAGATCCACACCGATCCCAACACCACCCTCAGAGGAACCCTCGTATACAGACCCCCTGGACCCTGACCATAGTTCAGCAACTCCATTGCTGACCTTGTCAGCACACACGCCCTTGCCTCCACTGACTACATCCTCCTCGGGGACCTGAAATTCCACCTCAAGAACAACAACAACACCAACTCCACCACCTTGATTGACAACTTCACAAACGTCAGACTGAGACAGCTCGTCACCACACCCACCCACTCTGTCGGCCACACACTTGAACTCATCTTCTCCGCAAGCTCCCATGTTTCCTGCAGCCACACCACCAAACTCCACTGGACCGATCACCGCTGCATCCAATTCACCTTCCGGAAACCCACCACGCACCACCACATTCAACAGATCTCTCGCTGCTGCTGGAGCAAAGTCAACGAAGACCAGCTAACCACCACCCTCGCCCGGAGTCAACCCACCGACCCCGACACTGCGGCCCGCAACCTTAGACAATGGATCGATGACTGCGCCAACACTCTCACCCTAATCAAGCAACCGTCCAACAGACACACCAGCAAGAAAGCCAGCTGGTTCACCTGGGACCTCCAGGCCTCCAAACAAACCTGCCGAAAACAAGAGAAGAAATTGCACCGTGAACAGACACCAGACAGCTACACGGCCCACAAGACACCATCACCTCATCAGATCCACCAAAAGGACCCCCTTCAAAGACCGCCTAGAAAACAATGCACAAAATAGCAAAGAGCTCTTCAACATCGTGAAGGAACTCTCCAACCTCAGCTCCAACACCAACGGAATCCCCCCTTCGCAAGACCTGTGCGACTCCCGGCCACCTTCTTCCATCCCAAGATCGCAGACATCCACGACAGCTTCAACATCATGCTTGCCCGACAGCCACTGAGACCCCCGTCTCCACAGCCACTGTTCGCACCGACCATCTGCTGTCCTGGACCAACATAAACGACGACGACACCATCAAAATCATGAACACAATCCACTCCTGTCAGACCCTTGCCCACACCATTTCTTCAACAAAGCCAGCACCACCACCGCACCCCATCTCCGGAAAGCCATCAACACCTCCTTGGGGACAGTGATTTTTCCAGAGAGCTGCGCCGAGATCAATGCCTTACTCAAAAATCCCAAGGCTGACCACCACACCCAACAACTGCCTCGCCGCTGCTGTAGCAAAGTCACCGAAGACCAGCTGATCAACTCCCTCACCAAGAACTCACCCACCAACCCCACCAACCCCGACGCCGCAGCCCAAAACCTCAGACAGTGGCTCGACGACTGCGCCAACACCCTCGCCCCACTCAAGAAATCCCCCAACAGCCACGCCAACAAGAGATCCACCTGGTTCCCCAATGAGCTCCAGACCTCTAAACGTGCATGCCGGAAACTGGAGAAGACATGGCTCCATGAATGCACACCGGAAAACCACACAGCCCACAAGGACGCCACCCGCAGACACCACCACCTCATCAGATTAGCTAAGAGATCCTACTTCAAAGAGCGTTTGGATAACAACGCACACGAAAGCAAAGAGCTCTCTCTAACCCCAGCGCCAATGCCAACAACATCCCGCCCTCTCTAGAACTGTGCGACTCGCTAGCCATCTTCTTCAAGTGCAAGATCGCTGACTTCCACGAAAGCATTAACACCACGACTAGCCTGACTATGCCAGACTCCACCTCCCCTGTGAACACCACCAGCACCAACCGCCTGAACTCCTGGTCCAACGTCAACAACGACGAGACACGCAAGCTCATGAACTCCATCCACTCAGGATCTCCATCTGACCCGTGCCCACACCACGTATTCAACAAAGCAGACGCAGCCATCACACCCCAACTACGGATGGTCATCAACATCTCCTTCAAAACAGCGACATTCCCGGAAATCTGGAAGAACGCCGATATCAACGCCCTCCTCAAGAAGCCCAAAGCGGACCCCAAGGACCTCAAGAACTTCCAGCCCATCTCCCTGCTCCCGTTCCCGGCAAAGGTCATTGAGAAGACCATCAACAAACAACTGACCCGCTACCTCGAGGAAAAAAACATCCTGGACCCGTCCCAGTCCGGGTTCTGCACCAATGACAGCACCGAAACTGCCCTCATCGCCACCACAGATTACATCAGGGCCCTGCTGGACAACGGCGAGACCATGGCCCTCACCCTTCTGGACCTGTCAGCTGCCTTTGACACTGTCTGCCACTGCACCCTACGCACTCACCTCCACGGCGCTGGGATCTGAGACAAAGCTGTGGACTGCTCCATCTCCTTCCTCTCCGGCAAAACCCAGAGCTTCCGCCTCCGCCCTTTTCGCTCTGAAGCCACCAAAATCATCTGCGGCATATCCCAGGGCTCATCCCTCAGCCCGACATTGTTCAACATCTACATGGCACCGCTCGCCGACGTCGCCCAACTGCACGACCTCAACGTCATCTCCTACACCAACAACACCCAGCTGATCCTCTCCCTCTCCAAGGACCCCCTCACCACCAAAATCAACCTCCATGAAGGAATGAAAGCTGTTGTCGAGTGGATGAACCACAGCCGACTGAAGCTAAACTCGGATAAGACAGAAGTCCTCATCCTCTGTTCCACCCCATCGGCCCGGGAAGACTCCTGCTGGCCAACCACACTGGTAACAGCACCTACACCCACCAACCAAGCACGCACCTGGGGTTCATCCTCAACTCTACTCTCTCCTTGACAAAGCAGGTCAACCCCGTCTCGCCCTCCTGCTTCAAAACCCTCTGCATGCTCCTCAAGATCTACAGGTGGATCCCCTCTGAAACAAGAAAAACTGTCACCCAGGCCCTCGTCAGCAGCAGGTTGGACTACGGTAGCGCCCTTTATGCAGGAGCCTCGACCAAACTCCTGAAAAGACTACATCGCATTCAGAATGCCTCTGCATGCCTGATCCTCGACATCCCTTGCCGCAGCCACATCACACCCCACCTGAGAGAGCTGTACTGGCTTCCCGTCTACAAGATGATCACCTTCAAGCTCCTCACCCACGCACACAAAGCATTCCACAACACCGGACTAGCTTACCTCAAAAAACGACTCACCCTCTACACCCCCAACCGCCAGCTCTGCTCCACCGACCTCACACTCCCCACTGTCCCCTGCATCCGATGAGCGACCTCCAGCGGACGATCGTTCTCCCACCTCATCGCCAAGACCTGAAACACCCTCCCCATCCTCCTACGGCACACCCAAGACCTACTAACCTTCAGAAGACTACTCAAGACCTGGCTATTTGACAAGTAGCAGCATCCCCCCTCCCCCAGTGCCTTGAGACCCTCATGGGTGAATAGTGCGCTTTACAAATGTTCTGATTGATTGATTGATTGAAGGACCAAGTTTCTTGCAGCAACACGATAGGCGGTGAATTTTCCAATATTAAAGACAACTTTTCTGGAGTTTTTCCCGCTATGTTCCATGACACTATTTTTAAGTTGCTGCTAAAAAGGCAGTTTTAAATCTTCGCCCGGCTTATTACTGTTTAATGAGCCAGCGATCCACCCCCAGGAATTTTCATCTTGGTGCAACATTTGTTTTGTGTCAGAAGGGCTCCAAAGTCGGCGCACTCTGTTTTTAAAGGAGATCATGAGCGGGCTTTCCTGCTTGTGCTTTGATGTATTACAGCCTGGGCACTGCTGGTTGTTGTTATTAGAGGGGACCACAACTCCTTCTAACTCTTGTAACTGATTAATGGCAGGACTAATTTGTTTGACAACAGATATGTCAAATACGTTTTTATGGAGAGTGTCTCGCTCTTTTAATTAGTATGGCAGGAACTACATTGGACCAGAACACAACAATTGCCAGCTAGCAGAGTAATTTATTAGTTTTATTTCTTCTGTGTAAGTGATTGGAGAGGCCAGAGTTTATGTAATAGGTAGACTATTCTTCAGCGGTTTAGTGGAATGTTACCACTGGGAAATAAATCCGTTAATGCTAGGGCACTTGATGCTGGGTATTCCTCGCTGCCCTGGAGATCGTGGTTGACAAGTTGATTTACCTAGTCAAGGGCATTATAGATTGGGAGTTTTGTTATGATGTTTGGTGCAAAAGGGTTTAAGTCTTTAGTATCCACTTGAGGTACCAATGAAGCAGACGTTTTCCGTATATTTTGAGTTCTGTTACAAACTTTCATGCCATAGCTAATTTCTTCATCTGCTTGCTCTGTGGAGCATATTTGAGGAAGCTTTGCTTTTCTTGAGGATCTTCTTGTTATTCTACGCTTAGTTCTTTTCAATTTTCTTTTTGCTATATTGCCCTTGGTTGTGTTACCCTTTTTTAGTTGTCAATGTCGTAGACTCTATTTCAGTTATCTGTTATGGGATGGGAACTTCCCCAGACGCTTTTTCAACATTTGTTGGGGGGGGGAGGACCTCCATGTCAATCTTTTTGAGAAAATATTGGAAATGAAGGTATGGCAGATATACTTGAAAGATAGACAGAAAGATAGACTTGCAAAGATAGATAGGCAGAGAGACTTGCAAAGATATACATATTTGCAAAGATAGACAGACTTGCAAAGACAGACAGATAGATAGACGGCATAGCACAGATTCAACTAGTAATATAATAGTTATATATCAATGCAAGCATGACATACAAGCAAAGAGCTGAAAGCAAACTAGAAAGATACACAAGAAGGGCATGCATTCTAAATTGGTGTACAGGTATAGCTGTAGTTCTCAATTAAAATTCATACAGGAGTGCAATTATAAATACATTTCAATCCATGCATTGTTTTATACAATATTCAAATTAACACAATCTGCTATGCTCTGAAATAGCAGCAATCCAATAATGAGGCAGCTCCAAAGAGAGTTTATAACATCATTAGCAGGAGGCAGGAACTGATGAAGCCAAAATGTGCATTGTGCTATGAAGAGCTGGTAGAAAGCACCCTGCTACATACCATCAGGGTATAAACACAAAGTCCATCTATAAAGTTGTAATTAAGTACAAACAAAAACACTTGCACTGAAGGGAACTACCTTTTGTGTCGGGGTGTTCTTTGTGAAAGAGCAATATGCAGTCACTCAAATTGCAGCTAACCTATGGCTGAAGTAGGCTGACCCACTGCTCCTTCCTGTATGCTAAACTGGATGTAAACAAAATGTGAATGACACAACAACAGACCAATGGATGAAGAGGGCTCTCTCAAAATGTCTTTATGTAAGTATATTATACATATAATTTTGTAAAATCAAAAGAGTTTGGCTAACTCCAGATCTAAAAATCCATATTTTTTTTTACACTTCAGATGCAAAGTTAGATGATTTTTAATTCCTGTGTCCTTATGAAGTTGCTGTTATCAAATGTTAGAAGGTGGAGTATTACATGGTGTGGAGGTTAAGCCTCACCATGTAATACTATCACGATACCCTGAAGTTGGTTCTTCGATTCACAATAGTATACCCTTATCTCAGTCCTGGTAGAGCGACAAAAATCAGTCAGGCTTTTCTAGAAGAACATTTCAGAGCACCAACATGACGATAAGTAATTGACACGACTTGATAGAAATCTGACACCAATTTATAAATATAAAGGGTATTTTCATTTTTAGTTTGACACCAAAACAACGAGATAATATACAATAACCAAAGTTATGGATTTCAGAAGAAAACATAAATCGCAGCATTTCAATACTGCAGAACTTTTGCAATTCAGTCAATAGGAAAATGTGGTTGTGAAAATTGATCACTTTAAGATTGAGTTGAGTGGAACCCACGGATGGTAAAGGTCATGTGGGTCCCTGGAACAGGACATGACAATCAGTTCACTTTTACCTGGCCCATGGAGTCTAGGTGCAGAGTTGTGTTGGCTGTCCTTCGTGCTGAATGGGAGACACTGGAAAGCTGCTTTTATCACTTAAACAGTGCTAAACCCAACAATGGGATTGCTGCTGATGTCAGATGAAGTTTGGATGGTGTTCCCTCTAAATGCAGAATTGAGTGTGGGGGTTGATTGCAGGACTGGCGCCCAACAAGCCTTGGCAGGAGTAAGCACAGCAGATGATTTCAACGTTCGATGTTCCTGGGGACCCCAGTAGCTGCGTGAAATTTTAAGGAAGACAGGACTTCAGTTCCCACAATGCACTATACCATCTGGATTTGGGCGCTCCCTCAGAGGGCCCAATGGCCAGTAAATCTTCAGATCTGGAACATTGTTTTACCTGCAGTTTGCAGGGGATTAGTGCAACTAGTCCAGGAAAGTCTAAGGGTGCTTCAGGCTCTTCCAGTGGTCCCTCTGTCCGGGGGAACCAAGCTTCAGCCTACGATGATTCTTGATCATGCAGTTCCAAGAGTGTTGTCACAGGGACAGAGTATGCCTTTTTTGGATTAGTTCGGTTTGGGCAAAGTCCTGTTGTCGCAGACACGGATCTCTTCTTTGTCCCCTTTGATACAAGTTGATTGAGATCTGAGGTTCAGGAGGAGGAGCTACGCTAGCAACCAAGATGGCCTCCGGCTCCGTCGACCTCCGTCAGTTCCTGATAAATCCTGTAATTAATCCTGAATCCGCACCAGACTCCCGTGTGGCTGAATCGTTGCTGAACCTAAAGGTGCAATCCCGAGACTTTTATCGCTTCGAATGATGAAGTTATGACCTGTTTCATTCTCGGCCAAACCCGGCGTGAGAGCCGGGGCCTCGAGTTCTGACCCACCTGGGTTGGAGTTGAACAACATCGGCCGCGGGACTTGAGAGGAGTCCGGTCTCCCGAAGTGGCGAATATCCTGGCCTATTTGGATGGTGGTCCCGTGGTCCGGCTGATGCTTAGGATACAGCGACAAGGCGCACCTGTGACTGGACGGGGGTCCGTTGCCCGAAGACCCTACTGCACCCCCCGGGGTCGACGGGTTTGGATCTTCGCTGGCGGTGACGGGGTAGAGATCACAGGATCGACAGGTCGCCTACCGTCACTGCCCCTCCGCTCGTGTCTGTTCCCCCGGAGTAGTCGACCTCCGGGGTTAAGGATCTGATCTGTCATTGAGAGAGAGAAGATGGAGCGGGCAGAGTGTACACCGTCGCGGCAGACCATAATGGCCGCCATTGGAGCACTACATCTGCAAGTCAATGCCATCATCCACAAAATGGTCATAACAGTTGAGAATATGTGTTTGAGACCGGACTCCGACCCTTTGCCAGATTCGAAACACGTAGTGTTACCCGCGAAGCAGGTTTTGCCTGACAAAGAGGGCCCCGTGCGGAAACCAGAACTGGTGTCTTTCGTCAGCCTACGAACAACAGCTTGCGAGTTCGGAACTACTACAACCACACCATACTCAATGGCGATACCGCCCCAGATGGACACAGCCGGTCTTATACTCCTGAAGACCGTCCTCAGTGCTTATTGGATTGATTTCACATTTTTCTCCTCCCATTGGGTTCTCCTACGTTCTCGAGACTTACTGTTGGTGGAAGAGTATCTTCATTTGATTTGTGGACTTCGAGATTTAAATCTTTGGATTTGCTCTGATGTACTGGCTCTGACTTTCTTGAACATTTTGACTCTCCTGTCAATATGGCAGTTCTAATGGAGGGAGCTTGCACGAAAGATCGGAAGGGACAAGGATGAGTTTGACTTTCTGGGTTTGATATAAAGGTTTCATTGGACACGGGACTTGCTGCCTATAACGATGCGGGAGTCGGGCGTTTTTTTTTTTTATATAAACTTCCCCGGTTTGTTTGGCTAGTAATTGCTACTTTGTAATGTTTTGACATTATTTAGGGGTCGTTTGCTTCTGACGGGGGGTAGGGGAGACCGGGAGCCTGTATGATATCTCCTTCTCCACTCTTTTCCTTCTTTTAGGACTTAGTTAGTGGGGCAACAGGCACGTTGCTACTGGGGTCAGGCCGTAGCCATTGCAGGGGTGCAGGGTGGGGGGACTGTTTTTTTTTTTGTCTTATTTTAGTTCTATGGCCTTTTTCTTTCCTTTCTTTCTTTCACAAGAGGTGGGTTGCTTCTCCTGAGTCGATCTTTTTCTCATATCTGGGTGTCTAATCTGGTCTAATTATCCTGATTCGTGGGTGGACAGGCTCTGAAGGCATCGGCTTAGCGGGGATGCCGATCGTGATGTTTTTTCTCCTGCCACATACCTGCTAATGTTGACGTCTCATATTCCCTTCATTGAAGTGTACCTCACTTGATTATTCACCTGCTCACCGTTGTAAGGTACTCTACTTATGATACCCGATATGTGTACTATTTCCTCTTGTTTTTCTTCTATTAATAAAAATGTACATAAAAAAATAATAATAAAAAAAAGATCTGAGGTTCAGATGTCAGGGTTAGCCCTTAAATCCTAGATTTGGGGGTATTAGGAGTGTGGATGCCAGTGGCCAATGTGCTGCTTGATCCAGTGGCTAATCCGCCCCTGAGGTGACCACATCTCTGGGGATGTAGGTCACCTTTTCTACCCAGAACCCTCTATTTTTTCCACTTTTAAAAATGGCTGAAGTTTTACCTAGCTGTACAGACCAGGCAGCCCACCCTAGAGTTGTATCTCTCCTTCTGCAGGTGTACACCTCCTGGATATCTAATTTCCCATCTATCTGGGTGTAAATGCACCTAGGACAGGGGGAAGGATGTGTCTCACTCTGGTAATCAGTCCTGATGCATATAAGATGAGGGGTAGCCTTCGAAGCTCACCTCCATGATGTGCCACTTAACTAGCCTTCCCGGCAGGGAGGAGGTGTGACTCGAGATTCATGTCCGGGGTGAGATGGCATGTTGTTTGTTACCAAACACAACATATTTAGGCGGTGCCATAATGGAGCTAGGGACATCCTGGAGTGCCCGGATGCAAACATATGTTATCCTATGGACAGCCATTCACTTTTAGTGTACTTTAATGTTAAAGGCCACTAGGGGAACATATAAACTTGCACTTACATGCCCACACCTTTAATATAAGGCACCCTGCTTCCCAGGCACAGGAGACCTTTGTGAGAAGTTAGCCTGGCATATGATGTCCACTAGTTCTAGGGGCACCTTGCATAAGTCTAATCTACCCTTATTGATGGTGGTTGTAAAGTCAACCTTATAGAAAGCTATCCTAGTGGTAGCATGGACCAGCAGTCATCAAGCTACGACTTAAGAGAGCATGTGAAGCTAGTTGTTTTACCAATTATAATCCCTTGAGTACCAAATGAAAGGACACCACACATGGTATATATCAAATATACATGTATTTAATCTAAACACAACCCCTCTGCACTCTTTATGAGGTCAGAGGTCAAAGTACAATACAAGAATCTTAATTAGCATACAATAAGCTGCACAAATACAGTTATGCCCTATGTGCCTCACAAACCATATACTAAAATAGTGGTATAAGAACCACGTGAGGAATAGAAAGCAGGCCTGGGGCCTGTGAAATAGTTGGGGCTACTCTAAACAACCAAAGGTTAGGCAGTAGGAAGCCCACAGGAGATGCGTGCAGTGTCTAAACACAGCCGTGGGTTACCGTTGACTTTCTATGGGAAACGAGGAAGTCACAAAAGTACAATGTAAGGATACTTCCCGATGGACTAGGATGGAACCCTTTTAAACTAGGACACTTCGACAGTCAAGACCTACAGGAGCACCGGAGTACTCGTGTTACCTCACCCAGGGAAGCCGGTGCCTTTTCGTGTCAGGTTTCGTCGTCGTTTTCGATAAAGAGCTTCAAAGAAGTGCTGCAGGCGAGAAGAGGAAAAGTGTCCAGGTGGATCCAAGGGTGGATTGAAGATCTGAAGAACCTGAAAGCAGAGGGGACAGAGTCTGGGTCACTAGCCAGTGACCAGGAAGGTGTCAGGAAGGAACCAGGCGATGTTGTGTGCTTGCAGGTGAAGGTGAGATTTTCTCTTCAGCCACGAGGTTCAGGAGGCATCGACGATGACCAGGCACTGGATTCGAGCTGTACCACAAAGGATCTAGTTGACTGCGGTATCTGTATCTGCATTGGACCCAACAGGCCTTGGCAACTGCAACCTATGCAGGATGTTGAGATTGGCTCTGTTGCAGACGAGCAACCAGGAAAGCAAGTTTGTTGTAAAGAAAAGTCTTCAGGGGGCTCACTAGCAAACGGGCAAGGAACCAGGAAGACGCATCAAGCTTAAATGCAAATCGGGGCCCACGGGACACTCGCAGAGTGTGGGGGCCTGTGCTTCGGTGTAAATCGGAGTCGGGCTGGGGCTTGCCATTCCCCAATGCACAACTGCGAGGGTACCTTGGGAGTCGATGCAGTTAGCAAAATGCAGGATGTCCAGGAGTTCCGTTCCCGCGTCTCTCCTGTCTACCACGTATCTCACCTTTGCTGTGGGTGTGAGTCGGGGTCAGAGATGTCTGGAAGTCCATGTCCTGTGTCGCAGATTCTAGGATCTGGCGGGAGCCTTGAAAATGCAGACCAGCAAAGTTGCTGTTGGTGCCTGTTTGAACAGGGTGGTCACTCCTTCACCACAAGGGAGATGTCTTCCATCTTCCAGTTGAAATGGAACGCAAAAGGTCCAGGATATGTCTTGCAAAGATTTGTCCAGGGTAATCTAAAGTCCTAGGGACACAGCTCCTATACTTATACTAAGTTTGTGGGCAGGACTACCTGACTAGGTCCCTCCTATGGGTGGACCAGGAGAGGGGTGGTTACCAGTTTCGCGCCAGAGCTGGGGCTGTGTGCCCCAGCAACCGGTTTGGACTGGACTATGCATGGAGCACCTTGTGTGCCCCAGGCACTGTCTGGATAGCATTCACTGAATGCAGCCCTCCCTGCCCCAATACACTAAAGCCTGTTTGGGGAGGTGCCAGCACAAAGCCTCCCCTGCCGGAGTTTCGTCCAGCAGCAGGAGGTCAGACTCGTGTCTTTGGCAGTAGCATCCATTTTGTGATGCTGGGGCTCTATTCAACTTTTACCGGGTTTAACAGTATCTACATGTCTTCTCCCTCTAGAAGGGTGGAATGCTACCCCCGCCACCAGGACTGGCGGGGGGGGGTAGTATTCCAAAGTGTTTGACACCTTACACAACATGTTTTGATGAAGCCAAACCAAAGTTAGCATTAACCGCGAGGATTATAATGCACTTAAGAGTATATGGTATGGCTATATCATTGAACAGCTATAAAGAGATGGTTCCAAAAGCTTCAGAGGAGCTCAGCTCATGCTAGGGCACCCTCTCACATAAAACCAAGCACTCTGCCTCCAGGATTGTCGAGGCCTTCCATAGGAGTGGCTTATAGGTGTAGATCTGTCTATATATATAGGTAGATATAGGTATATTATATCTAAGTAAGGGGTGATTACACCACCTTACTCAGACTGTGTGAACAGACCTGTGGTATCAGTTTGGAGGGCCAGCCAGGGGTGGCATAATAGATGCTGCAGCCCCTGGTAGGCCTTTGATGCACCTATGCCCTTGGTACCTATGGTACACTATACAGGGACTCACAGAGGTGACCCAATACCCAGTCTGGTATGTACCTAAAGTACACAGAGTCCATTTTATAAAAAAAAGCAGATAGACTGGGACCCTGATTAGCAGGGTCCCAGTCCAACTAAGTTGAAAACCAGCAAAACACCAGGACAAAAGTGGGGGCAACCATATAGTCAGATTCCACCTTCCTACAACCTTCTCTATGGGTGACTAACAGATATTAAAAGCAGTGTATTGACCTTGCCATACAATGTGGGGGCATAGTCGAAATGGAACTGTTTATACTGTTCCTGCAGTTTGCAATGACATGCCTGCAGGCAGTCAGTAGTTTACTTGGGTCACTCAGGGTGGCACAAACAGTGCTGGAAGCCCTGCAGACCCCTTTACTAACCATCCCTAGGTACCACTGGAACCATATACGAGGGACCAATAAGGGAGGTAAAGTCCTTGTCAATTGGGGTTGCCAATTTAAACATAACAGTTTTAGGGAGAGATCATGGGCACAGGGGTCTGGGCAGTCAGAATCATAATCCTCAACATTAGAAAAAAGTGTGAGGGGGGCTACCATACAAATGGGGCACTTTCCTACATAAAGTGAATGTAGCAGCCTGCAATTTCTGTGCTTAATTTGATGATGATGTATGATTGTCGCATTCATCAAAAGTAATGGTACAATGTCTGGCAATTAAAAGCTTGGATGTTTTTGAACATCACCAGTAGAACAGTGATATGGGTGAATGTTTTTTAAATTTAACATTTTCATTGCAAGCATACGATGGCCACATTTATGTGGGAGTCTATTATCTTTCTATCATTGTGACATATGTGTTCTGTATTTTTTTTAAAGTAACCATTCCACCATAATTTCAAAGCCAATCCTACTAGTTTTTCCAGTAGCCTACTGATCCTCACATGACATTCAGTTTCAGATTATTTTCTACATATTGCATTGAACCAGTTTACAAAAGTATCCTCAATTTAAAGACAAGACAATGTTAAAACTGTATTTTTCTTCAAGAGAAAAACATCTTGTGAAAATTAAGAACCTGTATCAATAAAATGTAAATGTCCACTTTCTTTTAGATAGATGTTTAAATACCTAACAGGGGGCCTTTTCCTCTTTGAATAATAGACATTAAAATGTAGTTTACTTATTGTCATTGTCTACACACTGTGGTTGACTTTGTCTAGCACTGCATTATACTCTTCTGTTGTATTGCAGTTGTATTTATAGTTCTTACTATCCCTGATGATTCGTTGAAGTGCTTTTCTTTGGGCAGCACATTGGTCTAGATCTCAAGGTGAATGGTAAGACCCTTGTTGAAGGGGCGTATCCAAGATGGTCGATGAGTGAGTCACGTTCTTGAGAACTCCACATGGATCACCCCGTCATTATCATCGGATGGCCCCATCATCATCATCTTGAGGCCAAGTCCCCCCAAACCCCTGGGTGACACTCATTAGTGAGAGAAATATCCCACTCCCAGCTGCCCTGTTGGAGGCCACTGCCAGGGAAGAAGAAGTGGGTGCAAACTGAGATTGACCCCTGCTTCCACTCCTTCAGCACTGGCATCCATCAGTGCAGAGAACCCTGATGGAGATATGTTGGAGGTGCTTTCCTGGGACTGGTGTTTGGTGAAATGGCAGCGTTGACCCGCGGAGGTTGTATAGATATAGGGTCACTGCCACTGTATGACCATGGCTGCATCCCCTGCATCAGATGGCTCACTCTCCAAGCAGGAGACTGTGTGACTGCACCAGCTAACCAGTAAATTAGCATCCTCTCCCTCCCTCTGCTTCATGCTGGGCCTCCGGTTCCATTTAAGGCTTCTCCTTAAAGTCAAGACTTCATTTTTGTGCTTCAGCAATGTGGAATTTGTGCATGATAAGGTGGTGCCTGTGTTGATTTGTGACCTTAGAGACTGACTCACTATTGACTGCACAAGCCCCACCGGGGGTTTCCGGAGTACTAGCACCTTCTTTCTCCCCCCTCACTCTGCTTTATCCTAGGCCTTTGGTGTCATGGAGGGCCTCTTCTGACTGTCAAGACATCATTAGTGGGCACAAGTAGTACTGATGGAATACATGGAGTGAGAACACAAGAATTAAATTGAGGTCCCGGCAACTGGTGCAGTGCCTCATCATGAGGGCCTTCTCATTTGGATGTGGAGAACTGTTGACTGCACAAGCCCAAGCAAGACCCCACCGTTGCTCTATAACGCACAGAATTGAGACAAGGGGCCCTTACTTCAGGTCTGCCCAATTCAGAACTGGTTGCCCTTGGTTGATGGTTTCAAAGAGTACCATGAGAGGGAGCATAGGCAAAATCGTGAGTAAGCCATGTGACTCTATTGGGTGGGATCTCATGAAGATGCTGACTCCACTCTGGAAGACATGAGTTCCCAACAGGCCTCCACCAGTACAGTTACTGGGACACCACTGGAGTCCACAGCCAAATTTGAAGCCATCCTGGATGTCAGAAACACGCCAGAGACAAAAATTAAAGTTGTGGCACTAGGACTGTGGTTGTTAGCAGCTGGCCATGAAAAACACTCAGTGGACACTAATAAGTCAGCATTAGCAGAAAGGCATCCTTCAGTATGAGACATGCATACATCACTCAAGATACCGCATGAGGAGGTCGACTACCTGGAAATAAAAGCAGACAATGTTGAAAGATGCTCCTGTTTTGTGCTTATTGTAGGCTTCCTGAAGAGGGTGGAGGGTCCCAGCTTGGTCTTCTACCTAGAGGACTTGTTGTCACACACTTTCTATTGAATGTGCACACAGGGTCCAAGGCTAGTGGTGGCATGCCTCTTTGGACAGAGATCATATGCTGCAAACCTCACTCAGTAATGGGCCTTGGACACCGGAAACTACATTGTACCTTGGAGGTCCAGAAAATATGTGCTTTTTTCCTGGAGGTTATGAAAAGGCTCCACCAAATGAACCTATGTTATTTGTTGATATTCACATGCAAGCTTCCAGTCCTGGGCGGCAATGTTACTAGGTACATTCATTCTCCATTAGAATCCTGGGCGTGGCTAGAGGAAAGGTGGAATCAAAATCAACCGACCAATCTGACACAAACAGGGGACGAAAACCTTGGAGGCACAGATGCAAATCATTTAAGAGGCCATGAAGTACGCCAACCACAGATCAGGCTGCCATGGAATGTGCATGAGGGGTTGAGGAATTAGAACTACTACATACCCCTCAGGTGGGAATGTCAGAAGTTTACTAGAGGTGTCTCCCTACTTTACACTGTCCTAACCTGAATGTCTGAGGCATGACTACCATCATGAAATGCTATAGAATTCATTCTTATATGACGAGGTGTCACATACACCTTCCATGCCTCCAGTAGACATGCTTGGTTGCTCTCGAGTTAGCCAAATTACAAAAGAGCCAGCTTTGCAATGACAGGCCTGCAGGCAGTCAGTAGTTTACTTGGGTCACTCAGGGTGGCACAAACAGTGCTGGAAGCCCTGCAGACCCCTTTACTCACCATCCCTGGGTACCACTGGAACCATATACGAGGGACCAACAAGGGGGGTAAAGTCCTTGTCATTTGGGGTTGCCAATTTATTTTTTATTTTTTTTATTTTTTTGGGTTCAACTGCTTTTATTGTATTTGGACATCATTACACTGCTTCGCACGCCTACAAACCGGAGGCCGGCGGCTACCATGCAATCAGCAGAAAGTATTTAGTCGTTTAAACACAGCCTTAAACCGGCATCCCGGAGGCCCGTTGGCGTTAACCGGAGATATAAGAGGAGCAGTTGTCGGCCTGGGCAGTGGAATAGGAAGTGCATTACAGGACGTCGTGCAGTAGAACAAAGGTGTGCGTTGTAACAGCCCCAAACCTTAAACATTTCCCCCCCACCCGTATCTCTAAAAACAAAAACGTTGGTCAGTGAGTTACATCAGTCTCGGCTCTGTTACAGCACCACAGGCACAGCATATGTAGAACATGTCTGGCGGCTATCGCCACATGGCAAAGAGCTTAGGCTATGTCTTCAGGCCCATCCTGTGGGACAAGGGGAGGTTCGCATATGTTACCTCTAAATTCGTTCCAGCTGGACCATATATCCCTTCATTTGCGAGGGGCAGCCTCTTGTCTCGTAGACAGTCTTTTCTTGCAGCATGCACCAGTCCATGTCGCTTTGCCAATCTTTCATTTTCGGTGGATTAGGGGCACCCCATAGTCTTGCTATGTTCCTCTTTGCCACCATCTGCCCAAGTGTCACCCAGACACTCCCTTTGGAAGACAGGTCTGTGGGCTCCCAAATGTTCAGGAGACATCGTTTGGCCTCAAGGCGGAGTTCTACCTCTAAAACCTTGCGCATACAATGTACCACCCTCCTCCAGTATCCTTGCACTTTTGCACACTCCCACAGTATGTGGAAGAAGGTGCCTGTCCCTCCACAACCCCTTCTGCAGAGTCCTTCTCCACCCTTTCCCATCGCCACCAGCCTTGTGCAGGAAATGTAGACTCTGTGCAGGATTTTTAGTTGGACTAACATTAGGCGGGCCAAGATCGCTACCTCCCTGGGTGAGGCTAGTGCGTGAGACCACTCTTCCTTGTCTATCTCCAGCCCGTCTGCAACCCATTTGTCTTTCAGGGGAAGTAAGGTGTCAGGGGGTTGTTGATTAATTATTTATATGTGAGGGAGATGGCGTGTTCTGGGAGGTGTCCATCTAGTAGTCTGTCCTCCAGTGGGTAGGCCTGAGGTATGGTGGTGTCTGGTGGGATATTCGCTAGTAGGGAATGTCGTACCTGTAGGTATCGGAAGTATTCAGTACGTGCCATGTCGTATGTGTCTCGTAGGTGCGCGAACGTGTGGATACCTTTCGGCCCCCAGAGGTCTCTAATTTGTGAAATCCCTATCAGGTCCCAGCCGCGGAACCCCTTGGTGCGTCCCAGAGTGCCCAGCTTTTCAGAGGCCCACAGAGGTGTTGACATGGTAAGGACATCCGACCACCCTAGCTTTTTCTGGGCTATGTGCCAAATTTGTACTGAGTGCTGGGTCGGTCCGGTAAGTTGGTATCTTCCCGGCTTAGAGTAGAGTGCGGCCTCGTAATTCCCTCCAGGGAGTTGCCACCTATCCATCCCATATCCGGGGTCATCCCCACAGCTGTACCTCCCCTGGTTAATGGCTGAGAGGTGTGCTGCCCAATAGTATTTGCGGATGTCGGGAAGGGCAATCCCACCGTCATACCACCCCAGTGTGAGTTTATGTAGTGCGATCCTGGGCGTCCCCGCCCAAAGGAGCTCCCACTGTGCCGCCTCCACCGCTACGACGTATGAGTTGGGCACTAAGTCAGGGTAATTCTGTAGCGCGTACAGGAACCTAGGCAGCGCCACCATTTTAAATAGGGCTGCTCGGCCCAGTAACGACAGTGGAAGGTTTTGCCAGGATTTTGCCTCCCGCTGGAGCCGTCTGAGGGGAGGGAGCAGGTTGCGCTCGTATAGCAGGGTCTTGTCTGTGGAGACGAAGACTCCCAGGTGTGTGAAGCCGTCCGTTGCCACTGTCAAAGGGCATGTGGCTGGGAGCCTCGGGGGATCCTCGCGTAACACGTATAGGTGTGATTTACTCCAGTTTATTCGAAATCCTGAGTTTCGTCCGAAACTGGTGAGGATGTCGAGCACTGCCACAATGGATCTACGCGGTCTGGACAGGTAAAAAAGGATATCGTCGGCGTAGAGGGAAATCTTGTCCTCCCACCCTTCCGTCCAGGCTATACCTTTAAGGTACACGTCCTGCCTTATCCAGGCCGCGAGCGGTTCGAGTGAGAGCGCGAACAGGAGGGGAGAGAGAGGGCAGCCCTGCCGAGTCCCCCTCTCAAGGGTGAAGACATCAGACGCCCTGCCGTTCACGACCACCTGGGCCAGAGGTTCGGTGTTGTTATGTTATGTTATGTTATTATTATTTGTACAGCGCAACAGCTGCCCCAGCAAAGGGGCGTCCTGGCGCTATGAGAAGGCAAACACAACATAACATCAGTCTGGCGCAGAGAAGAACCTAAATTTAGACAAACAATAAGGTTTTGATAGCGCGTCTAAACTGGAGAAGGTCATCAATTGCCCGAGTCTCAGAAGGGAGGAGGTTCCACCACTTCGCTGCCAGTACTCGAAAGGAGCGGCCGCCAGTTCTACTCAGCCTGAAGCGTGGAACCACTGCCAAGTTCTGGCCCAAAGATCTCAGAGTCCTCAAAGGGACATAAGGAATTAGAAGATTCGCCAGAATTTGGGGAGACATACCTTTGAGGATTTTAAATGCCAGGCAGAGAACCTTGAATTTAATCCTCTGAGTTACAGGGAGCCAATGAAGCGAGTGCATCGTCTTGGAGACCGAGCACCGTCTAGGCAAACCTACCACTATTCTGGCCGCAGCGTTTTGAACTCGCTGCAGCCGAATGAGTTCAGCCTGATTAATCCCGGCCAAGAGCGAGCTGGCGTAGTCCAGTCAAGACAGTACTGATGCCTGAACCACCAGCTGTCTGGTGGGGGCATCAAAGAATCTCATTATAGGCCTTAGTCCTCTAATAACGCCATAGCAAGAGGCCGCCACCCTCTTGGTGTGGCAGATAAAACTAAGTGTTGGATCAAGCCAAACCCCAAGATTTTTTATTTCCGATACCGGAGAGGGGGTCACACCCAGTTCAGAAGGCCACCAGTCGTCGCCCCACAACCCCACTTGCTTGCCTACCACCATGACCTCTGTCTTCTTGGTGTTCAACTGGAGTGTAAAGGAGGCGCACCCACGATATGAAATTTGGTCCGAAACCCAGTTTATGCAGTACCGCGATCATATAAGGTCATTCTAGATTGTCGAATGCCATGGTGGCATCGAGGGAGACCACCACCGCATCTTCTTGCAATTTATTCCTCTGCCCAAGTACCCCATGTAGGCGGCGAATGTTAAGTGCCGTATTTCGGCGGGGCATGAACCCGGACTGGTCCGGGTGGACCAGGGTGGACAGGACCGGCTGGAGTCTATTTGCGAGTGCTTTGGCCAGGATTTTTGGCTCCGCGTTAATCAACGATATCGGACTGTATGAGGCACACAATTCTCTAGGTTTACCCTCTTTAGGTATCGCCACAATCGTAGCCAATCGCTGTTCTCTGGGCAGGATTCCCTTCTCTCTACTTTCATCAAACATGGGCTTCAGGTGTTTGCTGAGGGTGTCCGGTTGTAATTTGTAGAGCTCTATTGGGAGGCTGTTTGGCCCCAGGGCCTTGCCTGGGCGGAGATCGGTGATTGCGCGTTGCAGCTCGGAGAGAGCGAGCGGGCTCTCAAGGGAGTCTCGTTCCGTCTCCGACAGGCAGGGCATTCGGATGTCTGCCAGGAGGGCTACCGAGTCCTCCTCCGGACGGTCCGATACCCGGCTGTATACCTGCTTGTAGTGGCGTGCAAATTCCGCCACTATCTCCCGGGGTTCTGTTACCATCGTCCCCGTGTGCATCAGGAGTTTGGGGACTACTCTAGTGGCCTGTTGCTTTTTATCAAGCCACGCTATTAATTTCCCGGCCTTGTCACCTTGGTCATATATCCTGCCCATCGTGTGTCGGGCAGCCGTTTGAGCATCTTGCGTGACTAGTTCCTTGTATTCAGCTGTTTTGAGCCTGAGCCTATGGTGTGCAGCAGGTGCTCTAGTTGCACTCGCCTCTTTTTCCAGTATCGCCAGGTCTGCTTCCACCGTGGTGAGCTGGCATTCTTTTTCCCTCCGCTTCCCGGCTATAGTCGACAGTGCCTCCCCCCTGATTACGGTTTTAAAGGCCTCCCAGAGGATAACAGGAGAGTCCACCGAACCCGCATTACTATTGTAATAGTGAGTAATTGATTTGGTGAGCGCCTTCCTATTCTCCTCGGATTTCAGATGCCACGCGCTGATGGGCGCGATACAGCCCTCCCGCCGAGTCCCAAACGTGAAGTGAGCGATAACTGGTGAGTGGTCAGATATGCCACGTGGTAGGTGTGTTGCGTCGTGTATCGTCATGTCATGGTGTAGTAGAGTGAGGATGTGATCAAGTCTGGAGAATGTGCCGTGGGGTCCAGAGAAGAAGGTATATTGTTTACCCGTCGGGTGTAGCAGCCGCCAAACGTCAGTGAGCCCGAAGGCTTCTAGGAAGTTGGATAGCCATTTCTGCCCTTGTGGTGTGTCTCTGGGGGGATGCCTGTCTAAGGTGCCCAACACTACAGCATTGTAGTCCCCTCCCAGCACGAGGCGACACATCAGGGAGAGAAAGTAGCACTTTGCCCAGGTCAGCGTACGCTTGGGTTTGGAGGCCTGGCGGGATGTATACTGAGAGCAGGTTGAGGTGGTGGCCTTCCCATCTGCCAGACACCACTGCAAAGCGGCCCTGCGGGTCTTACTCAGTGTGGGTTATGAGGATGGGAAGTGATCGACGTAGCAAAATCCCCACCCCCCTGGAGCCTGATGTGAAGCCAGAGTGTACTGCAAGGGTGTACCACCACCTGTTGAGGGCCTGACATGTGTTTCCCAGGAGGTGTGTTTCCTGCAGCAGTACTACGTCCGGTTGGTGCCTTCTAATGAACTGTAGGACTATGATGCGCTTGAGTCTGTCTCCTAGCCCGTTAACGTTCCAGCTAAGGATCTTGAGGTTTTTCTCCCATCGCTTAGCCATAACCGTGACTGTGTGAGGTAACCTGTAGCTGCCCTCCGGTGTACGGGTCGAGTCTGACAATATAAACTACACATGATCGTAAAACATGCCCAATCCCCCCCACCATTCGCCCTCCCAACAACCATATGTGAAGCAAACAATACCATTGTATGTGGACCAGTGTCCCTTAGTCCCCATCCCCGCCCGTAGAACCTCCCCCGTCATTGAACAATCCCCCCACCCTGCCCCTTGCTCTGTAGGCTCCAAACTACCCACAACCCCAATTAGCAGAGCGCCTGTCGCCCCAACCCCACCCCGGAGAGAGTAAACCACTTCCCCCCCGAGGAACTCTGGTAGTAGGCACGTGTGCCAGTCCCAACTCCAGCCGCCATTCCCGTGTCCCCAAAATGTAGGTCCCTTAAGTCTATGGAAAGGTGGCGATCAGCCCAGGAGCTCAGTAGTCATGGATGAGGGTGACCAACCTCTGGCGCATTTCACACACTCAAAACAGGGGGATGCACTAAATAATATAGTTTTGATTAATGATCTATGTATCCTGGATATGCCTATTTTCTCTAGACCATTGGGTATACCCACCTTTCAGGGTTTAGGGGGTCGGGTGAGTACTATTGATTTTGCCTTGGTTTCTTTCAGGTTTGTTCGTCTTGTAAAGGATTTTCAGATTGATGTAAATCCTGCAAGCGATCATAACCCCCTAATTGTGAGCTTTAATCCCGTTTGTGAGATAACACAACCGTTGGAACAACCAATAAAATATAGCCAGAATAGGGGGGTTACCTTAAGGTGGAACATGGTAAATGTAACGCAATTGGAGGCGGATATTTTTAAGGAAAATAAGGCAGGCATAGAAGTTTGTTTATCACCTAATAGTGAGCCGGATTTAATTATTAAAAATTTCGAGGCTCTTTTAGATAATGTGGCCTCTCATCTTATAAAAACTGTAAGGAGGAACAAAGATAGTGGACCAAAATGGTTTGATGCAGAATGTCCTGCTGCGCAAACAAGCCTTTCGAAGGCACTGCATCAGGTACCTCGGGATAGAGAGCTGGTTAGGAAATCCAGGAAGAGGTATAAAGAGGCAATTAATAGACAGAAACTAGATTTAAAAGCCAAGGCCTGGGACGATCTGGGGATAGCAGCAGACCTAAGGGATAGCAGGCTCTTTTGGGAAGTAATCAACCGACCTTTCTTAAAAAGTGAGACAAAAGGCGATATTTTAGTACACATACCGGGGGACCTATGGGTATCACATTACAGTAATATTTTTAACCCAAAAGAAGTATCTCTAAACTCTGATGAGGGGGATGTGGAATGTAATTCGGAAACAGCCAAAACCTTTAGTCTCTCAATTACTCTCTCAGAGATAGAGACTGCCCTGAAGAAAGGTGCTCCTTTAAAGGCCCCCGGTCCAGATGCCGTACCTCTGGACCTTTTTAAACATAATTTAGAGGTGTGGGCTCTGCTTTTATTAAATGTCTTTAGATCAATAGTGGTTGGACGTATTCCAACTTCTTGGAAAGATGCGGTAGTTATACCGATTTTTAAAAAGGGCAATAAGGCTGACCCGTGCTGTTACAGGCCAATATCACTAATAGATGCATCCTGTAAATTGATGGCGAGAGTGATATTGGCACGCCTTGAATCATGGGCAGAGTCAGCAGGCATTATAGTGGACTCCCAGTATGGGTTCAGACGAGGTATGGGTACCACTGAGCAGTGCCTGAATTTGGCATTAATTATGGGCAAGTACATGGGGGCCAAGTGCAGTGTTATACACTTGGCCTTCAGGGACTTGTCCAGTGCTTTCGATACAGTATGCAGGGGTATGTTGTGGCAAATGATGGAGACTATGGGATTTGAGGAACCGCTGGTCGCCCTGCTTCGCAGACTCCACGCTGCCACAACAGTAACAATTAGGTTTGGTCGCGATGGTGAAAGGACAAAACCTATCCCATCCACCGAAGGTGTTCGTCAGGGATGTATCCTGGCCCCGTTTTTATTCCTGGTTTACACCAACGGCTTAGAAAGTTTCTTGTTGGAGAGTGGAGTTGATTTCCCCCAGGCTAATGGAAGACGGATACCGATGTTGTCATATGCAGACGACACGGTTTTAATGACTCTTACTGCAAATGGCATGCAGACTTGCCTAAATGCCTTTGAGTCTTTTATGGAGGGTTTAGACCTTAGGGTCAACTTCGCTAAATCATTCGCTATGTCCTGTGGTCCAAAAGGTATAAGATCTCGCAGGTACCTTGTGAAGGATTCAATTATCGTGAAAGTTGAAAATTTTAACTACTTGGGTAATCTTTTTAACAAAAAGCTAAATTGGGATCCTCTAATAACGGCTCGTGTGCAAAAGGCCACGCAATCAATCGAGGCCCTCTTTCGCTTCGCTAGTAAACTGGGCCAAAAGCCAATCGTAGAACTAATTACCCTATATAAAGCCAAATGCCTCTCTGTTGCAACTTTTGGGGCAGAGGTGTGGGGGACCCAAAATTGTAATAAAATACAAGTTATGGAGAACAGATTTATTAAACGTCTTTTATCTGTCCCATCTGGCACCTCAAATTTTGTGAGTAATACTATTCATGTGTCCCCTCTGTTATATGGTCTAAAATCTGGCGATCTGAAGATCTGAAATTGTCAAAGGAAATCCTACAAGATTGTCTTAAACTTGACCATTCCATGAAGATCCTATGGTTGCTATATGTCAGGGATACATTTCACAAGATTGGGTTGGGACATCTATACCAAAATCCGGAGATGATTGGTAAAGATTTTAAAAGGATTATTAAAAATGCCTATCAATCTAGCCTAGGTATTTTGAGGGACAGTGAGCACGCAGTGTTTAAGAGGGGTAAGCTGCAACATTAGTTTTACTTGTCAAGCATTATGCACACTCGATGGCGTTTTTATTTGACAAGGTTTCGCCTTGGCACACTACATTTTCTGTTTGCTTTTCCAAAGCAGGGCAGGTGGTGTGAGAGGCTACTCCCTTGCCCCTGCAATGGTAGGGTTTCTCAAAATACCCTGCATCTTATCCTTTTTTGTGCTTTATATAAGGACCCAAGAAACCAGTTTATCAAACCTGTTTTGTTATCACTTGGTTCCCGTTTTTATAAAGAAGGTTATGATCACTTATTGTCCCTTTCAACTCCAGTGATATGTAGTGCAGTACTTGGCTTTATTAGAGTGGCCCTTGCTATCAGAAACCGTTATTGAAGGGTACTCCCTGTGATATCATGGATAAAAACCACTATGTGGGTCTGATAATGAAAATGTATATGCACTTTATGAAATGCTGAAATAGTTAAATTGTTTATCCTTAAAAGTATTCTGAATCCATTATGTTTTATGAATTGTGGAGCCCAAAATGAATTTTATGTCGTTACTTTTAAATTGTTGAATAGGATTTAAATGTATGTACACCTTTATGATTCTGAAGTATGAATCGAAATAAAGTTATTTTGATGATGATTGAAGATGAGTGTGTCCGCACCCCAAATCAGTGAAAGGAGTCTTACCGCTGTGGACGCCAGGTGGCGTGGTCTTGCTGTTCGGTGTCTCACCGCGCTGCGTTGTCCTGGGGGGAGTCCCAGCGAGGACTGTTGGATCTGGAACGCCATGACCTTTGGCTCTGTTTGTCCCCTGCGGATTTCCCAGCCGCCGACCCCGGGGAAAGGGCTCCAGGTTCTCTCCAGACGTCTCGATTCTGCGTTGCCGGTGCCTCCGGTGCCTGCCCGTCAAGCCATTCCTGGACCGCCTCCGGCGAAGTGAAGAATCGGGATTTGCCCCCAAATATTATCTTGAGTTTCGCAGGGAAGAACATCATGTATTTCATTCCTCGCTCTCTGAGTGCCGCCTTCACACCCATGAACGAGCGGCGTTCCTGCTGGACCCGCAAGGTGAAGTCGGGAAAGAATCTTGGGTGTCCCCTCGTACTGCAGGTCTCCTTGTTGTCTGGCCGCTTGAAGGATGGCATCCCGGTCTCGGTAGTTTAGGATTTTTGCAATGATCGTGCGTGGCGGGGCACCTGGTTTGGGCTTGGGGAGCAGGGCTCGGTGGGCCCGCTCGATGGTGAAAAACGTTGAAAGCCTCTTTGGCCGAAGGTGGTGCAGGATTAGGTCTTCCAAAAACAGCTCCGCACTATGCCCCTCTGAATCTTCCGGCACACCTACGACGCGTATGTTACTGCGCCTGGCTCTACCTTCCTGGTCCTCGAGTCTCAAAGCCATTAGGCGGTGTTGGTGGACGAGTTAGTTTACCCGTCCTTCCAATTGCTTCGAGGAGGCCTGGAGCGTCGCTATGTCAGTTTCATTGGTCTTGGACCTTTCGGTGGTCTTGCCAAGGTCAGTACGCAGTAGATTGACTTCAATCGTAACCTTGTCCATTTTGGATTCAAGAGTGGTGCCGAGCGTTTGTATAGCGGCCATTATAGAGGTCAGTGAGGGCTCAGTTGTGTCCGTGGTACTTCCCCCCTTCGCTCCCGACTGCGTGGGGCCGGGAGCCACCGCATATTTGTCGAACTTGTTCGTTTGGGTCGGAACTCCCGTTTTGGGCCTCATTGTGGACCCAGGCACTCGCTCCTGTGGGCCCCCCCAGCACAGGCCCGCAGTCGGCAGTAGTCACCCTCGTTCCGGGCAGTAGTGTAACTCGGGCCGCCCAGGGAGGCCTCCGAGCAGGCAGGAATCAGTATCGCACGGGCAGTTCCGGAGTACACGTGGTCACCAGCGGTTCGCCGTCCAGCTAGACCTTGCGTGTCCGCCCCTGTTACGCCTGTATCTGCTGTTGCTCGCTGTTGGTCCTGTCTTATCGCCCGGCACTTCTCCTCATGGCACATCGAATTTCCCAAGGCCCAGCTGTGAGGTCTGTAGGGCCCCCCCCCCGCGCGTGTGGTGTCCGGTGTTGCCCACCGCTCCTTCAGCGCCTGGCTCTCAACTCCGGTATTTGCCGCTTGCATGCACACCGCTCCGGTCCTCAGCCCCAATCCAGGAGTGTGCGCGGGAGTGCGGCGGGGGTCGCCTGCCCTCTGCTGGCCGGCAGCGCCGTGCTCCCTGGCTTCTTACCGGCGCCTCTTCTGGCCTCGACGTCTCCTCACACCCGCACTCTAGGGGGGATCCAAGTCTGCCCCAGCGACACCGGGTTCGGAGCCGCCTCCCGCCGAAAACCGGGAGTTCGGCCCAATCTCGGGCTCCGAGGCGTAGGCCGCAAGCCGGGGCCTAAAGTACCGGGCCGCTCCGGTCCCGGGCTCCAGGCCGCTGTCGCAGGTCCGGCCAGGTTACAAGTGTGGCGGCGCATCGCCCCTGGGAGAAGCTCACCTCCCGCTCCAAGCGCGGATCAGCAGCGGGTCACTCTAGGGGGCCGGCGCGCGAGTCTGAGGGCGCTCCGGCCAGGATTCACGGGCGGATTTTCAGGGACAGCAGTCGTCCCGGCGGAGCTCGGGTACTAGGCGGCCATCCTCGTTGGCGCCTGGCCACGCCCCTGGGGTTGTCAATTTAAACTTAACAGTTTTAGAGAGAGATCATGGGCACAGGGGTCCGGGCAGTCAGAATCATAATCCTCAACATTAGAAAAAAGTATGAGGGGGGCTACCATACAAATGGGGCACTTTCCTACATAAAGTGAATGTAGCAGCCTGCAATTTCTGTGCTTAATTTGGTGATGATGTATGATTGTCGCATTCATCAAAAGTAATGGTAAAATGTCTGGCAATTAAAAGCTTGGATGTTTTTGAACATCACCAGTAGAACAGTGATATGGGTGAATGTTTTTTAAATTCAACATTTTCATTGCAAGCATACAATGGCCACATTCATGTGGGAGTCTATTATCTTTCTATCATTGTGACATATGTGTTCTGTATTTATTTTAAAGTAACCATTCCACCATAATTTCAATGCCAATCCCACTAGTTTTTCCAGTAGCCCACTGATCCTCACATGAAATTCAGTTTCAGATTATTTTCTACATATAGCATTGAACCAGTTTACAAAAGTATCCTCAATTTAAAGACAAGACAATGATAAAACTGTATTTTTCTTCAAGAGAAAAACATCTTGTGAAAATTAAGAACCTGTATCAATAAAATGTAAATGTCCACTTTCTTTTAGCTAGATGTTTAGATACCTAAAAGGGGGCCTTTGCCTCTTTGAATAATAGAAATTAAAATGTAGTTTACTTATTGTCATTGTCCACACACTGTGGTTGACTTTGTCTAGCACTGCATTATACTCTTCTGTTGTATTGCAGTTGTATTTATAGTTCTTACTATCCCTGATGATTCGTTGAAGTGCTTTTCTTTGGGCAGCACATTGGTTTAGATCTCAAGGTTAATGGTTAGACCCTTGTTGAAGGGGCGTATCCAAGATGGTCGATGAGTGAGTCACATTCTTGAGAACTCCACATGGATCACCCCGTCATTATCATCAGATGGCCCTGCCATCATCATCTTGAGGCCAAGTCTCCCCATACCCCTGGGTGACACTCATTAGTGAGAGAAATATCCCACTCCCAGCTGCCCTGTTGGAGGCCACTGCCAGGGAAGAAGAAGTGGGTGCAAACTGTGATTGACCCCTGCTTCCACTCCTTCAGCACTGGCATCCATCAGTGCAGAGAACCCAGATGGAGATATGTTGGAGGTGCTTTCCTGGGACTGGTGTTTGGTGAAATGGCAGCGTAGATCTAGGGTCACTGCCACTGTATGACCATGGCTGCATCCCCTGCATCAGATGGCTCACTCTCCAAGCAGGAGACTGTGGGACTGCACCAGCTAACCAGTAAATTAGCATCCTCCCCCTCCCTCTGCTTCATGCTGGGCCTCCGGTGCCATTTAAGGCTTCTCCTTAAAGTCAAGACTTCATTTTTGTGCTTCAGCAATGTGGAATTTGTGCATGATAAGGTGGTGCCTGTGTTGATTTGTGACCTCAGAGACTGACTCACTATTGACTGCACAAGCCCCACCGGGGGTTTCCGGAGTACTAGCACCTTCTTTCTCCCCCCTCACTCTGCTTTATCCTAGGCCTTTGGTGTCATGGAGGGCCTCTTCTGACTGTCAAGACATCATTAGTGGGCACAAGTAGTACTGATGGAATACATGGAGTGAGAACACAAGAATTACATTGAGGTCCCAGAAACTGGTGCAGTGCCTCATCATGAGGGCCTTCTCATTTGGATGTGGAGAACTGTTGACTGCAGAAGCCCAAGCAAGACCCCACCGTTGCTCTATAACGCACAGAATTGAGACAAGAGGCCCTTACTTCAGGTCTGCCCAATTCAGAACTGGTTGCCCTTGGTTGATGGTTCCAAAGAGTACCATGAGAGGGAGCATAGGCAAAATCGTGAGTAAGCCATGTGACTCTATTGGGTGGGATCTCATGAAGATGCTGACTCCACTCTGGAAGACATGAGTTCCCAACAGGCCTCCACCAGTACAGTTACTGGGACACCACTGGAGTCCACAGCCAAATTTGAAGCCATCCTGGATGTCAGAAACACGCCGGAGACAAAAATTAAAGTTGTGGCACTAGGACTGTGGTTGTTAGCAGCTGGCCATGAAAAACACTCAGTGGACACTAATAAGTCAGCATTAGCAGAAAGGCATCCTTCAGTATGAGACATACATAGATCACTCAAGATACTGCATGAGGAGATAGACTACCTGGAAATAAAAGCAGACAATGTTGAAAGATGCTCCTGTTTTGTGCTTATTGTAGGTTTCCGGAAGAGGGTGGAGGGTCCCAGCTTGGTCTTCTACCTAGAGGACTTGTTGTCACACACTTTCTATTGAATGTGCACACAGGGTCCAAGGCTAGTGGTGGCATGCCTCTTTGGACAGAGATCATATACTACAAACCTCACTCAGTAATGGGCCTTGGACACCGGAAACTACATTGTACCTTGGAGGTCCAGAAAATATGTGCTTTTTTCCTGCAGGTTATGAAAAGGCTCCACCAAATGAACCTATGTTATTTGTTGATATTCACATGCAAGCTTCCAGTCCTGGGCGGCAATGTTACTAGGTACATTCATTCTCCATTAGAATCCTGGGCGTGGCTAGAGGAAAGGTGGAATCAAAATCAACCGACCAATCTGACACAAACAGGGGATGAAAACCTTGGAGGCACAGATGCAAATCATTTAAGAGGCCTTGAAGTACGCCAACCACAGATCAGGCTGCCATGGTATGTGTAGGAGTGATTGAGGAATTGGATCTACTACATACCCCTCAGGTGGGAATGTCAGAAGTTTACTAGAGGTGTCTCCCTACTTTACACTGTCCTAACCTGAATGTCTGAGGCATGACTACCATCATGAAATGCTATAGAATTCATTCTTATATGACGAGGTGCCACATACACCTTCCATGCCTCCAGTAGACATGCTTGGTTGCTCTCGAGTTAGCCAAATTACAAAAGAGCTAGCGGGGGCTCTCAGTGGGCACCATTTATTTGGGGTATGCTAGAGGAGTGTTTATATGGCTCACTCCACTGTCCCATTCATTCCCCATTTCTAAAGGATGGACTCAGAGTGCAGGTACATAGTGCTCAAAGGGGTACTAGATGGGGCTCCCCACCTGTTTATGGCTATGTATGTGCCTACCACTACATTAATCACCTTCCTATCCACCCTGACTCCAGTCCTCCTAGTTAACAAACAGGCACCTTGTATATTTTTACGACAGCTTCCAACTGCTTACCATATGTCCCACGGGACAGCTCTACCCCTTCCCTCTCAGGAACACAATAAATAGCAAAGTGTCTTCACCAGTAGGCTCTGACCAATGGTGCTCCTTATACTTTGTAAGCCAATGGTACTGGTTTTATTCAGTATTGAATGCACTACACACATGAATAGACTACGACTTCTTCAACATAGCAATAGTAGAGAGAGTAGTCGATGTGGAATACCTAGATCGAACTCTATTGGATCACTACCCACTGAAATTGGTTTTCAGCTGGGGTTGATTGCGGGCGCAAGTTCTCAATGTGAAGACAGCGCCAGGAGGCTCTACATGACATTGCACTCTGCTCCACTGTGGCTAATCTGATAGGGAGGTATTTTGTTGACCAACACATAAGATGCGGAGACCTACTAGAGATCCAAGAGAGGACATTTGTACTTTATTTTAAGGTTCTTTCAGATGATCAGGTCATGAGGCAACTTGCACAAGACAAGTTGGATTACTGAGCAACAAGTGTAGACTGAGTCAACCAGACTGTTTTGACTGGGTTGCATGACAGCATGCTAAGGTGGACACTTTGGGGTGTTCGCTGGCCTGGTTACTATGCTCTGGCAACCCTGCGGATAGTTGTGTGGAGATCAATGCGGTATTCCATTCCTACTATGCAACATTATAAGTCTCTCCTCCAATGAGAGAGAGCTGGTGTATAGACTTTCCCAAATAGAGTGATGCTCTCCTCCATTAATGCACTCCAGAGGGCAGGGCTTGTGGAACTGATCGTGACCCAAAAGATCCAAACAGCCATAACACAAGTGGCTAGAGATAAGATACCAAGTTCTGGTCGGGTTCCCTGTGGATTTGTATGCAACTTATGTTCCAAAACTCTCTCCCAGACTGCTGCACGAGGTGGTGAGGCATACAGGATGTCTCCCAGCCTCCCTGAGTAAGGCATTGATACTTGTCCCCTGGAAACTGGGTAGGGACCCTGTGTCGGTAAAGCCTTACTACCCACTCTCGCTCCTAAACCTAGATTACAATATCATGGGGAAGTTACTAGCAAATCACTTCTCATTGCGCAGGCTATAGAACATCAGGACCAGAACGGGTTTATTCCTAGACAAAACACCTTTTTAAAGCTCTGCCAATTATTCAGAGTCATGGACTGGTCTAAGCTACACCAGACTAATCCCTGGATCATCTCTCTGAACATTGAGAAAGCCAAATTTAATGGAAGTCTTGCAGAGAATGGGCCTTGTCTGAGAATTTCGTCACTAGGTGCAATCTCAAAATAAGAACCGAAGGGTGTTGGTGCACACAGGCAGGATGACATCTGATGTGCTATATATAGTCAGGAGTACCAGACAGGGATGCCCCTTTTCCACCATTATTTTCACATTAGTAATGGAGCCCCTGGCCTGCCTCTGGAAAACTAATGGCCCCGAATAGGGAATACTAGTTGGCAGGTACTGGCATATAATAATATCTCTATAGGCCAATGACACTAATTTACCTTCGCAATGATGCAATCCGCAACAGCAACATGAACCTGCTTGATGATTTTGGAGCAGGTTCGGGTATTTAAAGTAAACTGGGATAAGTCTTATCTAATCCCATTGGTCAAGCTACGGAAGGAACCCCAATCTGTCTTTCCCACAGAGGGGTTGTGACTAGAATTCATGACCATCAAGTACCTGGGAGTAAATCTCTTCCATGATGAAAAGGATCAGATTGAGGTAATCAAGGTTGAGTAGGGGGGAAACCATCAAACAATCCCTTCCATCCTGGAAGGCACTAAGGCTATCATTGTTGAAGACAGTAGCAATTGCCAAAATGATGAAATTATCCTGTTTACTGTACTGCTTTTTGGCCTTGCCGGTGATATGAAAGAGCCATTCTTCAGAGATTTACAATGAGGTAAATGCTGTCCCTGGGTCACAATCAGGAAATGATGTGCCGCTAGAGCAGGTTGGCCGATGCGCCTTCAGATATGAACTAAACTTCACTGGGTTGCAACTGCAATGACCATGAGGTGGGTAGAGACATAAAGACAATGGGCCCGATTCACAAAAGTAATCTAAGACAAAATACTAACTTTACAACTTTCGGTATTCACAGAAGGCATTTAGGAGTACTAAAGTTAGGATTTTGTCTCAGTTAAATTTACGTTTTGGTCTTAAGTTCAACTTAAGACAAAATCCTAGTTGTAAGGTTAGGATTTTAGAATACTGTGGTCCGTGCTGAGGTGTGCCAACTTGGCAACGATCCATTACATGCGCACATGGAGCAAGGCAGGCATATAAGTATGGGATGAATTGTTCACTGACGAGAGCCTAAGAATGTTTGAGTGCCCATGGGAAGTGTATAACTGGGAAGCAGGGCGATTTCAGCTATATCATGCACTAAAACATCTGGTGACAACCAGCTGGGCAGCAGGACAAAAGACTTTGGACACCTCGCTGCTTTTTCTGGTCACACATACACAGCGCCGCTAGACTGGTGGTCACTTGTCTTTATGCTACCATGTTGCAGCAAGAGAGCTATAATGAGTGGTGGGAGGTACACATAAGCTGTTAGCTGTGACCTGACAATTGGGCAAGTAACCGTAGAACCATGAAGCTCATTTCCACCATGCACCAAACACTTAGAATGAATGTACCCAGTGACATCTATAAACTGCCTGAACACAGAGAGAGATTTTATCCACATTGTCTAGCTCTGCCCCGTCATTGAGCAATTTTGGGAGGAGGTAATGTGGAGGTTATCAGAACTGGTAGGAAGATTTGTTTCTAAAGAGATAGAAAAGTGCCTACCGGTGCTAGGAGGCATAATAGGACAACCAAATATGTCTGCAGATTTATTGATCTAGCTTTGGTATTGTCCAAGCAGCCCCAACCCTCGGGAGTGGTTGAGAGACCTGTTTAAATGGTGGGCTATGGTAGACATGGACGTGTTGTCAGGCCCTCAGGCAGCAGGAGGTGGGGAACAGCCATTACAATGCGGGTTGTACCTCACGTTGCTCTTACATCGCAAGCGTTACAACGCATGCGATGTTACAATGCGTGGTAAAACCATGCATACCAATACATCGCATGCGCTTTTACAACGCATGCGATGTAATGGCTATCCACGTAATTGTGAGGAAACTTAGGCTGTTTCCTCACAACGACGTGATGCAAGTAGGAAGGAGGAAGAGGAAGCAGGATCCGACGGCGACGCTGGAGAGGAGAGAGGTAAGGGGGTTTGTGCATGGGGTGGGGGTTACATTTGGAGGGTTTAGGGTAGTGTAAAAGTAGTGTGGTAATGTTTGTGTTGTGTGTGTTTTAAAAATAAACATTTTAGTGTGTATTGTAGTGTTGTCGTGTTTGTTTAGTGTGGTGTATTAGGGAGGGTAGTGTAGTAGTGTTTATGTAGTGTATTGATTTCGGTTTTAGAGTGGTGTAGTGTTGTAGTGTTTGTTTAGTGTAGTGATTTAGGTTTTAGGGTAGTGTAGTAGTGTTTTAGGGTTTAGGGTAGTGTAGGGGTGGGAGTAGTGTGGGTAGTGTAGTAGTGTTTTAGGGTTTAGGGTAGTGTAGGGGTGGGAGTAGAGTGGGTAGTGTAGTAGTGTTGTAGGGTTTAGGGTAGTGTAGGGGTGGGAGTAGAGTGGGTAGTGTAATAGTGTTTTAGGGTTTATGGTAGTGAAGGGATGGGAGTAGTAAGGGTAGTGTAGTAGTGCAGTAGTGCTTTAGGGTTTAGGGCAGTGTATGGGGTGGCAGTAGTGTGGGTAGTGTAGTAGTGGTTTAGGGTAGTGTAGGGGTGGGAGTAGTGTGGGTAGTGTAGTAGTGTTGTAGAGTTTAGGGTAGTGTAGGGGTGGTAGTAGTGTGGGTAGTGTAGTAGTGTAGTAGTGGTTTAGGGTAGTGTAGGGGTGGGAGTAGTGTGGGTAGTGTAGTAGTGTTTTAGGGTTTAGGGTAGTGTAGGGGTGGGAGTAGTGTGGGTAGTGTATCTGTGGAGTAGTGTTTTAGGGTTTAGGGTAGTGTAGGGGTGGTAGTAGTGTGGGTAGTGTAGTAGTGGTTTCGGGTAGTGTACGGGTGGGAGTAGTGTGGGTAGTGTATTAGTGTAGTAGTGTTTTAGGGTTTAGGGTAGTGTAGGGGTGGGAGTAGTGTGGATAGTGTATTTGTGTAGTAGGGTTTTAGGGTTTAGGGTAGTGTAGGGGTGGTAGTAGTGTGGGTAGTGTAGTAGTGGTTTAGGGTAGTGTATGGGTGGGAGTAGTGTGGGTAGTGTAGTAATGTTTTAGGGTTTAGGGTAGTGTAGGGGTGGGAGTAGTGTGTTGTGTAGGTATAGTGGTAGTGCTGTAGTGTTTTTGGGTTAGGGGTATTCTAGGGGTGGGAGTAGTGTGTTGTGGAGATGTAGGGGTAGGGGTAGTCACTTACCATGCATACTTGTACCACAAGTATAGCTTTACCACGCATGTCTTTGCATTGTAATGGCATGCGTGGTAAAGCTATACTCGTGGTAAAAGTATGCGATGTAATGGTATGTGATGTCATTGACATCACGTAGTAATACCCGCATAATGGCACGCGTGGTATTAGTATGCGATGTATTGAGATACATCCAAGGAGGCTCTGGATCTCTGCACACACAATGGGACAGGTTCCTGGCGAAGGTAGAAGCCAAGTTGAACCCAAGACCTCCTCAAGGAGGCCGATATACCCTGAAATGGCATGTGGGCAGACTCCCAATGCATCCACAATCACAATTGAATATGTTGAGACCGTTACACTGTTCAGCCTGGACTAGGTGGTTTGACACAATTACACCCGACAGCTGATTCCTTGCTTCTCCATTTAGGAACATGGTTGCCCTATGCTGCGCCCCCCACATCCTTTACCCTGCTAGCGAATTCACCCGCAAGCTCTGACACCTTTGGATTATTGGTCAACTATTGTGTATTTCCTTAATGGCTTTCCTAGGCTTCGTTAATGCACTCAATGCATTTTCGCCAACTTCTGAGTCTCATGGAAGTAGACAACTGGTCAAATATTGTGCACGTTTGCAGAAAGCGATGACTCTGCGTAACGATGTTTACCTTTTTTACTGATGATGTGTGTACTGCTAATATTAAAATGAATAAAGAGATACAGTGTGAAGAAACGGTCAGTCCTGTGTTATTAAATGTGTTGGTTACTGTGATTAGTCTGTGTGCAAGAAAAACATTCCATGCATTCACTCCTATTCTTTTTGCTGCAGACCGCTAGTGGGGCAAAAAGATAAGATAGAGGATATTAGGTATTGTTAGGTTGTAGGGATATGACTTTCAAATGAAAGGTTGTGATCTTTGAAATGAGATGGGGAAATTGTATAAATGCATTAAAAAAAGTTATGTTATGTGTATTTGTAAAACACCAGCTCAAATTAAGCACTGCCAGGCGAGGAGAGTGGTGAATGGCACTCTTTGAAATCCAATGATGACTTTGGTCCTGATTTATTATTTAGAGAACGGCATGTCGTTCTGCCAGGTGGAGGGAGTAAATTACTCTGCCCCCATGGTGTAAGGACTGTCCAGCAAATGTATAAATGTCCTCTAAACAGGCGGTCATTTATAATGCATTGGCAGGATCCACCGTCACAGTGGTTCCTGCCAAGGCATTTCATGTTTTGTGCAGGGCTGCGTCAGATTTATGCAGACCTGCACCAAACAGTTTTCTTTTTTCTTTTCAAAAAGAAAATCCTGAAACAGGATTTTCATTTTGAAAATAAAATATATAATGCCCCATTTGCCATTGCAGTCATCTCCCATGGTGTGGTGGGGGCATTTACTGTAATTCACCTCCAGCTTTTGCCTGGCGGTGATGGACAGTTAAAAAAAGAAAGGACCATATGTTCGACCATCTTGTTTGGGCCATTTCTCCAATGGCTCTTACTCCATGGGTCCATCGGAGAATTTTGGCTATGGCGGTGATACAATAGTCACCGCAGTAGCCACACCTATGATCCACCCACATATGAATCAGGCAGGCTGACCATTAATTTGGCAGTAAGCATACTCCCTCACTTTTGCGACTAAGTTTCCTTGCCACCAAAATATAAATGAGCGTCTTTGTTAGCAATAACTGCTGATTAGGCGTCCTGAAACACAACCTTTTGGCAGACTGTAGGGGAAGGGGTGAAACTACACATTTAGTTGTGCAGGGCGAAGGTGACCCTTAGCACCCCGCAGTGTGTGGGAGGGAGCAAGCTCTATGGCCCCCCCTCAGCACAGTACCCTGGCGTGAGATCTCCTGACTGAGGCCGGAGAAGGCCCCCTCTATGTACCCTCAAGTTTCGTCACATCACTGCCTTTTAGTGGAGGTCTTTCTATATGACACTTTCAGTTGAGTTATATATCAATGGAGAAACCCGATTAGAAACCTCTGTGCCTATTTTATGGGTGCTCCGGGTAGGGGACCACTATGCCATGTGCTACACAAAGGCTCTATTGGGAAAGCAGTCTAGCATGAGACAGCGGATGCACATTAAAAATCTGATTAATAAGATCCCTGAATGCCCTTACAACTTTTTAGTTCTGTCAACTGCTTGGTTGATTTCATTGCTCTGGAACCACTCAGAGGTCAGCTTGCTTCAGTGCACTCACTCATTCTCTGCACCAGAATGCATCATGTTTTTTCTAGCGATAAACATGCCAGCGTGTCTTAATGATGTCCAGTCCTACTTACCATTTTGTCCACAGAGTTCAGGACTGTCAAAAAAAGAACTGATATCTCTTCTCCGTCTCTGACGGGGGCAAGGATATCCACTTCTCACCAAACTACCCTGGAAATCTTTCCAGAGGCGCAGACATTGAACGCTTCCTGCCTGCGGAGGATACGGTTATTATACAGGGCAACATCACCTGGTGAGAAGGTAAAGTGACAACACAGCTCAGTGGGACGAGCAACTACTGCGGAAGAACCTGTAAATCGGGCGGGTCACAGTGGTGTGGCTGTTCGGTATATAGATGGGCATTGAGGTTGATTATAACGACACCTGCTGCATAAAACGGTCATCAAGTAAAGAGAATAAATATTTACACACTCCCACCATACAAATCTCCTCATTAACGGGCTTCCGAGTCCGATCAGACCTGGAGCTCGTATGTTCTGCCCTCATTGTCCGGCTACTTCCATGATCTTTTCACCTCCTTACCTTCCAACCTTCCGTGCTTCTTTCTCCTCATACCGATCGCTGCTTTCTTTGCAAAATAAATTCATTATTTCACATGAAAAAAACAACTCTGCCCTGTTTCCTACTTTGCGATGAACGATAATCTCATCTTCACCGACGTATTCCATCTAGCAAGCAAAGGGGGTGGTGTAATATTATTCATGCCCCCACAAACTACTGAAAGAAGCCAAGACTGACTGCTGGTCCCTCAGCTGTTCCTCTTCTAGGTGGGCTGAAATCTGACCGATAGCAGACATACATGTCTACTTCAAAGAAAGAATAGTATGTAAAGATCTATCTTGAAGGAACCTGGGGGAATATTATCAAGGTCGGCATTAAAATGATCGCCGCTTTAGGGGCAGGAAGCTGCCGCTAAAGCGGTGATACTGAAGTACTGGGTTTTTAAGAACCCAGTGGTGCCAGGGAACACACCTTAAGACTTCGAGTCCTTCCTGTCCTAGACTACAGAAACACAGAGTCTTCTTGGTGAAGTCAAAGATCGAATTTATTGGCTGCAGCCAGTAACAGGTATCTTAGAAGTACAACACGGTGTATATTCTCAGGAGACTGCTCAAACTTACAAAGCTAGCCATCCCTTTTATACAAAATATTATGCTATCGGTCTGTTGATACCAAAATCCTCATGATTCGACGACTTTTATAACACGGGTTCAGAATTTTTAGTACCACAGGCCCTCCTTTTGCCCTTACATAGGCAATAACCTATACTCACGCTAATCTGAGTCCAGGTCTATATTCATAAAGTCATTGAGATGTTGCTGTAGCATCATCCTATTACTTAGCTCGTCCCTTGATACAGGTTTCCTTACACACGATGTAGCACAGAGGCCACATATAGCAGGAGCACACTGTACGCACAGAACAGGAAAAAAATGGCTAAGATCACCCCAATGACCATCAGAATCTTCCATCCCCAGGCGGATATCAGTTCCCAGAACCACCCCATCAACGACCACTCTCCTTTATCCACATGAATAGATTCAGAGATCTTATGTAGTTTGGAGATGGCCTGGTACACTGTTGGAGCGTTATCTGGAATGAAACCACAGCAACTCGATTGGATCCCTTTACATACCCCACCTCAGTCTGCAAGTATGACGTCTAACGCGACCCTGTTCTGAAGAGTCATAAGACGATCCGACTGGAGCTCAGCAGTTAAGTTACTAAGGGCACCAGTGGTTTCAACTACGGTGGATTCAACCACCCTCGTTAATTGCCTTATGTTCCTGCTGTTAACCATGGGTCCCCAAAACGGCAGAAACCCCTTCAAGAAGTCTCCAAATTCTTGTCCTGCAGTGTCTTCTTTACTGAAGACACCTCTAACTACCCTTGTCTTATGGTAATCTGCCGCAGCTGTGTAGGTGGGAGGCAACAGGAACGAAACAAAACATGTGCCCAAAAAGTCAGGGTGCAACCATGTGTAGGCTCTATCATGGCAGATGAAATAGGTACCCCTAGCTGCTAAGAACGAAGGGGAAGTCTGAGACGCAAGAACATATGTCTCAGTGCAGATGCTCTTCCCTAACTGAGCTCTGGGATTCTTGCCATTACCTTGCAGACATAGGTGACCCTGATGGGGTACAATCCAAATCGGGGAGGATCTCTTAGCTCGCTGTTTCTCACTCAGAGTAACTCCATACCCGGTCACGTTCCATCCAATATATGCTAGTGTCTCATCTCTAGGGATAGTCTCATAGGAAGTATCCTCCCTAATCATATCTACTATACCCTTAACTAGAGAACTATTCTTCGGATTATCTTTTACAGAACGTAGGGGGTGGACTTCATGTGCATAGATGAACATCGTTCTGTATGCCCACACGGAACCATTATGGCTAAAGGGCAGGACCAGGTAAGGGATACCTTTGCCAGTAGTATGAGGCATAAGACCACACACCCAACAGTTAGTCGTGTTCACTACTAATTGGTGTTGGTGCAAAAGCTGAATGAAAGAGTTATTAATGAACTCTAATCTCCTAACGGATTCATGTTCAGGTAAAGGGTAAAAAGAATGCGAGGAAACAGTAGAAGGAGGTATGGGCTGTGTAGTGGGTGCAAATGTCACTCGAAAAGAGAATAAAACATATCCTATTAAAAACATCATTACACTGAACAACATGAAGAAGCATAATATCAAAAAACGTTTCTTGGTCATCATTATACAAATGTTTGCTTTAAAGTTCGTCTCTTTGGCAGGTCTCTCCATCTCGAAAAACTCCATCCTCTCTAATTGCTGCTCGCGATGGTAGGGTGTTCTATGCTAAGGAATGCTTCTGTCAGTCCAGGGCAACTCCCTTAGACCAACCAGAACCGTTGACCTAACGTCTTCGGCTGCACTCCAAAGACTTCGGCAACCGCGACCCTACAGCTGAACCGGGATGGTGGTTCGAAAAACAAAAATAAAAAAGTTTCTCAGATGAGAGAGCTGCACTTTCAAAAATAGCAAAGAAAAGGAAATTTTTATTAGTCCATAGTTCTCGGCCTCAGATTATAACGTCTTTTTCCAGGTAATGTCTGGTCCTGAAACAAGAGTTCAGGCTCTGTAGTGTCCAATCGAATTGATGGTGGCACAGCTTCTTGCAAAAGATTGTCACTCTCTTGTTCAGAAATTGTTCCTTTTACATGTGCATCACTGAAAGGCAGAAAACGAGGCACAGTCTCAGTCTCAGAGTCAGCAATACCCTCCTGGACCCACCGGTCGTAGGGCAGAGGCAAAGTGACCCTCTTGCAGTGTACGCCGTGGATCCAGTTCTTTTTGCCTTCCACTCGCACGGCGGATCTCGTTGACAGAAGGACTAGGTGGGGGCCGGTCCAGCGGGGCTGATCATTCTTTGTCCGTTGGAAATTTTTGACCAAGACCCACGAACCAGGATCGATGGGGTGTCCTGGCGCTTTAGAGACCTGAGGCAGAGTATCGTGAACCTGTTGGTGTAAAACACGCAATTTAGCCGTCAATTCATACAAATAATCAAGCAGTACAGGGTGTTCGATCTCACTGAATTTTGTCGGTTTGGCACTCATATGTTGGCCGGACGGCCGAACACAATTTCATAAGGACTAAGTTCACTCGCGAATGCACAGTCATTCTTGTTGATAGGAGTGCTAAAGGCAGAGCGTCAGGCCATTTAAGATCAGAGCTCGCTTGAATCTTGGCCAATTTCAGTTTTAGTGTGCCATTGTAGCATTCTACTAGTCCAGCTGATTGGGGGTGATTTGCAGCGTGAAATTTTTGCTGGATACTTAGCCCTTCACATACTTTCTTCATTACTCGACCCACAAATTCACTCCCATTGTCACTCCAGGCCATTCTTGGCAAACCGAACCTAGAGAAAAATTCTTTGACAAGGGCTTTAGGTGTGGATAAGGCAGTGTTGTCTTTCAGGGATATGCTTTTACCCATCTCGAAAAGGCACAAAAAACAACGAGTACGTATTTCAAATTGTTGCACCTTTCCATGTGGATGAAATCTAGCTGCAAAGCCTCGAACTGGTACGTTGGAGGCGCAAAATGACCAGCTGGAGTTGGAGTTCCCCTACCAGGATTGTATTTCAAACACACCATGCAATTCTTGACCACATTCTCTGCACACTTAGGAATTCCAGCATTTTGCCATACTTGAGCCAACAACTTACAAATCCCTTTCACACTGATGTGAGCCATTCCATGGGCCATTGTAACCACTGCAAGCACATACGCATCGGGTAACAACCATCGCTGATGCTCTGACAATTCAACCCAACAACCATTTGCATCCAATTTACCCGTACTTTCGCTCCACACACTCAACTCTTTCTCTGTAGCTTCAGCTTGAATAGACTTCTGACTCTCTATCGTATCTTCACACATTCCAACGTCACCAACCCATCTTGCAGGGCCTGCAACATACATTCGACTCATCACATCCCTTGCTGTTTCTTTTGCGACTTCATCAGCAAATGCATTACCACGACCAACATCATCAGTAACCTTCTTGTGTGTACTGCATTTCACTATCGCAACTTGCAAGGGCAAAGTAAGTGACTCAAGAAGCTCATTCACCAACTGACCATGCTGAATCTTGGCTCCATGCGAAGTCAGAAACCCGCGTTCTTTCCACAATCGTCCAAAACTATGTGCCACACCAAACGCATACTGGCTGTCAGTATATATGGTCACTTTCATTCCTTTTGATAACACACACGCTCTTGTAAGTGCAATCAACTCTGCTGCTTGAGCTGAATTATGTGGTATACGTGCAGCTACAACAATCGTATGCAAAGTCGTAACAGCATATGCCGCAGTCGTATCACAATTCGGAAGCTTGAAACATGAACCATCCACCCATAAGGTAGCATCACACTTCGCAAGAGGAGTGTCTTTGAGATCTACTCTCCCTTTTGTTTCTTCCTCTGTCTTAAGAAAGCAATCATGCTGTTCAGAAACATCTGTTCCTGCTACAATCGGTAACAACGTAGATGTATTCAACGTGTTGCATCTTTTTATGTGCACATGACTCGCTAAAAGTGTTAACTCGTAACCGGACAATCGAGCACTAGTTAAGTGCTGTGTCTTGGTCCTATTTAACAAAGTGTCCACTGCATGTGGAACCATCACAATCAACATATTATTCATCACTAAACCAGCAGACTGCCGAATAGAAACAGCTGCTGACGCTGTGGCTCTTAAACAACTCGGCAACGCTTTAGCTACCGGATCCAAAGTCGATGAAAAATACGCGCATGGACGTTGCTTGTCCCCGAAAGACTGTGTCAGCACTGACAATGCACAACCTTATTTCTCATGGACATACAGTGTAAAAGGCTTACTGTAGTCGGGGGTACCCAACACAGGAGCCGAACATAATGCATTACGCAATTCGGAAAAACTTTTCTGACAATCTTCAGACCATGGAAGGGGAATCGGTGTTTCTTTGCAAGTTAACGCTACCAAAGGTTTGGCCAGCAAGGAAAAATTCGGGATCCATTGTCTGCAATATGATGTAATACCCAAGAAAGCACGCACTTCTCTCTGTGTCATTGGCACACTCAATTTTGCAATTGCCTGAATTCTTTCTGGGGTCAGTTTCCTTCCCTCCTTCGATAAGAGATGACCTAAGTAGGTCACTTCTTGTCGACAATATTGCAATTTCGAAAGAGATACTTTGTGATGCAAATCAGACAAATGACGCAACAACGACAATGTTGCTTTTTTACAAATCTCCTCAGTATTTGCAGCAACTAGCAAATCGTCAACGTACTGAATAAGGGTAGCGCCATCAGGTAAAACAATCGTATCATGCTGTGTCTTTAAAGCCTGACTATATATCGATGGACTTTCATAGTAGCCCTGAGGAGCGCGTTTAAACCGGAAGCTTTGGCCTCCTAAACTGAAGCCGAAAATATCCCTACTCTCCTCGGCAATCGGGATGCTGAAGAAAGCATTCTTCAAGTCAATCACCGAGAACCAAGTCGCGGAAGCTGGAATCATAGTCAATAGCGCAGTGATATCAGGAACAACTGGAAATTGTGGCACAACGATTTTGTTCACCTCCCTAAGATCAATCACAAACCTGTAAACAGGTGGCTGAGAAGGGTCAGTACGCTTCAAAACAGGCAGAACAGGACTATTGCAAACGTTGCCTCTTGTCTATTCAATTACATCTTTTTCAATCAAATCGTAAATGATCGCTAGCAACGCTTTTTCACCTTCACTAGAGATCTTATATTGGGGAATGCGTGGCATTTTAACATTGGTTTTCAATGTCACAACATATGGCGGTATTTCCAAAAGACCCACATCATTAGGACCAGTAGCCCAAAGAATATCAGGAAGAGACGACAATTCTGTCGGAAGTTTATCCTTCGACAAATACATTGGGGAGACCACATTCTTACCCAATGTAAGTTGTACTCCCGAAGGAGAACAATACAATGTCGCATACAATATTTTCAACAGATCCAATCCCAACAAGTTCTCACCACAACCTGTAATCAGAATAAGGGGTGCTTCGAATTCACAAGGTCCAACAGAAAGGGACATAGGACTAGAAATCGGGTTCCTAACCGGGGCGCCAGAAAAACCTACTGAAACATTCGTCTCGCCAGACAAAGGTGCGCCAGGGAGTTTAGAGTGCATAATAGAACTCTTTGTAGCACCAGTATCCAACAGAAAAGGCTCTGACACACCTGATTTAATCACCTCAACATAAGGTCCACTCTGATCTACTGGAACTGAAACAACCCCCTCTCTTTGTCTATGGCTGTTCTAGCAATCATTACCTTCCATATTCTCATCTTCTGTATAGTAGTCATCAGCATAGTACTGAGTCGTCCTCACAGACGCGTTATTCTGCTGATCAAAACTATTCATTGAGTTCTGAGGCAGAAAGGAACGCGCATTCTGGGGGAAATTTCCACGTCCTCTACCTCTAGGTGCTTGTTGAACACCTCGACCTCTTGCACCAGAAGCACCATTCATACGCTGTAACAAAATAGGGCAACTGTACTTGAAATGACCCTCTTCCTTACAATATGAACACTGATTGGGGCCTACAGGGAAACGTTGTTGAGGATATTCGGTCCTTTGCAAATTCCTCTGAAACTGCTGAGGCTGCTGATAATCACGCTGGTTACTACGAGGCGGATACGCCTGTTGTTAAAGAACCTTCGTTTTCAGCTCTTTAGTTTTCTTGTCTGCTCTATCCTTTTCATCCTTATCTCTATTTTCATAATACTGCGCCGTAGCCAATATCTGTGCTGAAGAGGAAACGGCCCAAGAACTCTCTGAATCATTCAATTTCTTACACAACTCAGGAAGCAAGTTATGTACGAACTTGTCAACGAACAACCGTTGACCACCTTCTGTACTCATATCTTGACCACTGTGGTCGATAAACGTCTCTTCAAACCTAGTGAAGAAATCAGACACTGTCTCATCTTTCTTCTGCTTACATGCAGACAATTTGTCCCAATTCACTCGCATAGCAGGCATTAAAGTATTCATGTAAGTAACGATCTTGCCAGGAAGTTCTGCCACTAAAGGCTCAGGTTTAGCACCACCAACTTGTCGGCCATCTGCAGCAGCAATATTAACCCAGGTATCACCTAACTCCTGCGCATGTTCCGTGTGACGAATCAAACCCCATAAAGGCTGTGGAACAACATTTCCAAACACCATGTCTATGTCAGCTAGATTCATAATACATGAGTCTGCGGTCTGTGACAATTCCTTATAGTACCCTGCAGGGTTTTTACGGGGGTCAGGCAAAGTCTGCTTAAGGGCCAAAACTTCAGCACGTTTCCATGGAACATGTACCCAAACACGCTGGAAATGTGCTGGCACAGCATCGACGTGATTAGCGACATCAGCTGCAACGGCGTCCTTCCATACCGGAGGAACTTCTCTCAAGGGATACTGTCTCGCTTTCCTCTTAACAGAGGAATCATGCTCAAACAATGATCGAGAAACACCCTCACTCCTACACGACAACAATGTCGCAACTGCTTTTTCAACATCGGAACCCACAATTGTGCCTTTGGCAAATTCGAAACGTGCACGACATAAGTCAGGCGGATTGGACTACAAATCATTCTCCTCTAAATCCTCACAAAGAAAAGCACACATTTTCTCAAAAACATATCTCTGCTTCGGTGCTTCCCACTGATGGAAGACATCCATAACAGAATCTAGCTCATATCTTGTGGGGTCTGTAACCCATTTATGTGCCAAATAATTCAATGTTTCCCGTTCTCTAGAGTCGGGCAGTTGACTATGCAACTGTTTGCGTGTTGAAGCAGGGGTCATACTTGTTGCCCCAAAAAGAGGATATAGAAGACTAGCAACCGTATCTGTCATTCTCTGTCGAACAGAAGGAGAAGTTGACGAGAGAACAGGAGGAAAAACAGAGTGAGGCAAGGCAGATGCAGATGCAGACGCAGAGGCAGTAACAGGAGGAACATCAGAAGAGGTAGTCGATGCAGTAGGCAAAGTCGTAGGAAGTACAGGGGGAGCAGGTAGGAGTCTGCGCCATAGGAGTAGGAGCCAACTGAAGAGGAGCTGGCGGCTGTGGAAGAACTTGAGGCAAAACAACCGGAGGTTGCACAACTAAAGGTTGCGGAGGAGCAGTAGCACTCTGCGCATAGGGGGGTGGCGAACTCAATAAGTGAGACATTAAAGGATCTTTCTCAAGTTCTTTTGCTGCATCTTGCTGAAGTGGCGGCAAAACTGGGTAGCATTTATCGATCGCCATTTTATGTTGCCTGTGCAACTGCTCACTCGCTTGCTCTTCTTCGTTATATTTATACTGCATAACAGCTTGCATTATCGAGATACCCTTTTCTCTTTTATTTTTCTTTGCTAATTTAATTTCTTTCTATTTGGCTTCCTTTCGCCATAGGCGGAAAGAGTCAAACATCGCCGGCCGGCTTTCTTCTTAAAAAGTCTAACCTCTAGATTATCTTAAATCTCAGTGTCAAAGCTACCATATTGGGGCCATTTTAGAACACCATCCTTCCTGGTGTATCGGATCCATACTTCATTATATGTGATGGGGCCTACGCCATGCTTCACATAAAGCTCATAGGTTGGAGTTCCAATCGGAGGAACCGGACACGAGTCCTCCAATCGGGAATCCCTGTTACAACCAAGACAAAACAAGTTTTCAAGTCTGCTAAGACCAGGCATCTTCGCTCACTAGTCTAGCTTCAAACTTCAAAGGATTATCGAATACGATAGTCTCGTGAATACACGAGTCCCTCGGCTTTGGTACTTGCAAGTTCCAAATCAAAAGATTCCAAGGGGATACCCAAACTAAGAACCAAACTAAGGACTGGGAGACGCTCCACTTATACTTAACTGAGGTATCGATGACGTCACCAGAAGACTCGTCTATCGTTTCGCTCTACAAATCATCAAGGGTCCAAGACAGGGCGATAGTCAGGGCAGCAGTCCTTTGTAGCCGCCGGGAAGCGGGGAACCTCGCAGCAAAGCCTTTCGGACCACGAACGACATGCAGGGGTCGATGAAGTGGTTGGCCTTCCTCCAGAATTTCACACGAAGCTCCTCACGAACCTCTGGCTGGGACCGGTACCGCTGAAATCGCCCCACGTTGGGCGCAAACTGAAGTACCGGGTTTTTAAGAACCCAGTGGTGCCAGGGAACACACCCTAAGACTTCGAGTCCTTCCTGTCCTAGACTACAGAAACACAGAGTCTTCTTGGTGAAGTCAAAGATCGAATTTATTGGCTGCAGCCAGTAACAGGTATCCTAGAAGTACAACACGGTGTATATTCTCAGGAGACTGCTCAAACTTACAAAGCTAGCCATCCCTTTTATACAAAAGAGTATGCTTTAGGCAAACATTCCTTATTTTACAGTTGACCATTCACATATTTTCACTACAAAGAAAAAGCAGAATCATGATAAGCTTATTTTCGGTTTGTCCAGCCCACAATCAATTACCCGGCAAGGCCCAACATTTTTCATCAGATATCGACGGACCCCTAATAAAATCAGGCACCTCCTCCTCATAAAGCAGGTCATAAAGTAAGGAACAGAGACAGGTGTGTGTAAGATTAGGTGTGGTTTGTGTGCGGTGAAAGGTTTATGGCATGGTGTGCCTTGATACTAATCTCGATCGGCCACTGGGAAAGGAACTGACCGAACAGGTTTGGCTGCCGGCAGTGGAGTCAGCTTGCCCAGGTCACACAGAAGTCAGCAAAGGTAAACGTGTCCTTCAGACTCATTTTTGGCCTTAGTCATCAGCCTATGTGGGGGCAACCACAAAATGGCTGCCGTATACAAAATGGAACGCGAGGGTTCAGGACGGAATCTCTAATTTCCGGGTGATTTAGTCACTCGAATATGACGAAAACGCTTGTGTATGGTATACTAGTCATTCTCGGTCTGTTGATACCAAAATCCTCATGATTCAACGGCTTTTATAACACGGGTTCAGAATTTTCAGTACCAAAATAATGGGCTTGATTATATGTCCTTGTGAATTCCCGTAGAAGCCCAGGTTCACAACAGAACATGGGCTTCTATTGGAATTCTCAAGGGCATATTATCAAGCCTATTATCGCTGCTTTAGCAGCAGTTTCCTGCCGCTAATGTGGCAATAATTTTAACGCCGTTCTTGATAAAATGCCCAAGGAACGTGCCCCTTCCTCTAGTTTCTGGTCCATGTGAGTCACCCACGCATCATTCATCACGTCCAGAGTACACAGAGATGGTTCTCTAAGGAGGGACTGCACTCCCTCAACCAAACAACATTTGCGGTCTAGCCCAAAATAAGTGGAATATCATGTTAACTCTGCCATCCACTGTGAAAGCTGTATGATCAGGCACCAAGCATCGTCATACCAGAACCGGAGCAGCAGGGGAGCCCTTTTGAGCTGGCAATTTGATTACAAATCTCGTACCTCTCTGTAGGGGAAATTTGTAGTGCCATGATGCACTGAACTGTGCGCTATACCCCCTAACTGGCTCCCTTGCTTGCACTGAGTATGTCGCTCACTTCTGGAGCATCCAATTCGCTGCTCATAGCTCCTTTTTAGGTCTCGCCTAGGCAGTGCATGACTGTCTCATTGAGACATGCAGTATATCCTTTAGTGAGGGAGTCTCCACCTCCGTTTTCCTATTTTGAGTTTGTCTTTCAAAATGCCTTACTTGCTATTGGGTTAGTGTGTTTTATGTCCCTCATGTTTCGCTGTTGGGCACGCCTATGGCTATTGGCCGCTTTACTGGTGTTAGTGCATTTTTTTTGTGTCTGTTGTTTTTTTGTTGATCTCATTTCAGTTTTATTCATGCGAGGCAATGTTTTTTAATTTTTATTTGAGACACTGCTTGCCCGTTCTTTTTGCTCGTGCTTGTTTGCTCCCTCCTTTCAGCGGTGGTTGGAGATGGCGCTGTGCTTCGCATTACGGAGACTTGGCTGCAGCAGCTCTCACTTACTGCGCCTATTGTCTCCAGGAGCCTCTACTCGTCCCTGCCAGTCGCCAGCATTGCATCCTCCTCCTTGACTGCCTCACCACTGCTCCGCGCTAACTGATTCATTGGAGGTCGCTGGTGTCTGCCGCCGCCACTTTCCCAGTTCTGGACCCAGCCAGCGGAACCGAGCTACTGCAAGTGTCCGATTGCGGGCTTCAGGAGAACTGGGAGGTGGTGAGCGTTGCTTAAGACTTGTTAAAATAACTAAACCAATAAAGTTAAGAAGCTTTAATTTGGAAGCAAAGTCCTTAATCCTAGGCACCAAGGGCTGGATATGCAATGTTTTTTTTTTTGTTTTTACACATTTTTTTATTAGCAGCTGCTTACTGTTTTCCGTCTTTTTCAAGATTACATTTTATCATACTGTGTTGTTTTTCAACCAAGCATGCCAGGTTGATAAAGTGCAAAATGCTTCAGCCTTGAATCATATGCATTGCTGTATGAGGACAGAGACAGCAGCGCTATCCCTCGAGATACACACACACAGTGATGTGCGAGAACAGAGACAGCAGCATTATCCCTCAACATGCACACCGAGTGCTGTGTGAGGACAGAGACATCAGCAATATCTCTCATGATACCACATACACATGCAGTGCTAAAAAGGACAATGTTTTTTTGTCTAAGCCGCTGCTTACCCGTCCTTTTTGCTCGTGCTTGCCTAATCTCTCCTCTCAGCAGTGGGTGGAGATGGCGCTGTGCATTCTAGACACAAATACACTTTTTTTTTATTAGCAGCTGCTTACTGTGTTTCTGTCTTTTTCAAGATCACATTTTATTGTACTGAGTTGTTTTTCAGCCAAGTGCATCATATTAATAAGTTATGTTGATAAAGTGCAAATGATTTCAGCCTTCATACACACGCAGTACTATGCGAGGACAGACACAGCAGCGCTATCCCTCAAAATACACACACAGTGATGTGTGAGGATAGAGACAGCAGCGCTATCTCTCGATACCACATACACAAGCAGTGCTCAGCGAGGAAGGAAAGAGCAGTGATATCCCTCCAGGAATAAGACAGCAGTGCTATCCCTCAACATACACACACAGTGCACAGCGAGGAATGAGACAGCAGCGCTATTCCTCGAGATACCACATATACATGAAGTGCTCAAATGGACAATGTTTGTTTTTCTGTCTAAGCCGCAGCTTGCCCGTCCTTTTTGCTTGTGCTTGCTTGCTCCTTCCTCTCAGTGGTGGGTGGAGATGGTGCTGTGTATTCTAGACACAAATACACTAATGTATTATTAGCAGTTGCTTACTGTGTTTCCATCTTTTTCAAGATTACATTTTATCGTACTCTGCTGCTTTTCAGCCAAGCGTGTCATATTAATAAGTCATGTTGATAAAGCGCAAAAGGTTTCATCTTTGATACACGCACAGTGCTCTGCAAGAACATAGACAGCAGCGCTACCCCTCAAGATACACACACAATGATGTGCGAGGACAGAGTCAACAGTGCTATCCCTCTAGATACCACATACACAATACATGCAGTGCTCAGCTAGGAAGGAGGCAGCAGTGATATCCCTGAAGGAAGAAGACAGTAGCGCTATCCCTCAACATACACACACAGTGCTTAGTGAAGAAGGAGACAGCAGTGCTATCCCTCAAGATACCACATACATACCCAGTGGTCTGCGAGGAATAAGACAGTAGTGCTATCCCTCGAGATACCACATACACACGCAGTGCTCTGCAAGAAAGAAGACAGCAGTACTTTCCCTTGAGATACCACATACACATGCAGTGCTAAGGCAGAAGGAGACAGCAGCACTATCCTTTCAGATACCACATACACATGCAGTGCTCTGCGAGGAATAAGACAGTAGTGCTATCCCTCGAGATACCACATACACACGCAGTGCTCTGCAAGAAAGAAGACAGCAGTACTTTCCCTTGAGATACCACATACACATGCAGTGCTCAGGCAGAAGGAGACAGCAGCACTATCCTTTCAGATACCACATACACATGCAGTGCTCTGCGAGGAATAAGACAGTAGTGCTATCCCTCGAGATACCACATACACACGCAGTGCTCTGCAAGAAAGAAGACAGCAGTACTTTCCCTTGAGATACCACATACACACACAGTGCTTTGTGAAGAAGGAGACAGCAGTGCTATCCCTCAAGATACCACATACATACCCAGTGGTCTGCGAGGAATAAGACAGTAGTGCTATCCCTCGAGATACCACATACACACGCAGTGCTCTGCAAGAAAGAAGACAGCAGTACTTTCCCTTGAGATACCACATACACATGCAGTGCTAAGGCAGAAGGAGACAGCAGCACTATCCTTTCAGATACCACATACACATGCAGTGCTCTGCGAGGAATAAGACAGTAGTGCTATCCCTCGAGATATATGCGGTGCTTAAATGGGCAATATTTTTTTTTATCTAAGCCACGACTTGCCCGTCCTTTTTGCTCGTGCTTGTTTGTTCCCTCCTCTCAGTAGTGGGTGGAGATGACGCTGTGCATTTTAGACAGATGCACATTTTTATTAGCAGCTGCTTACTGTGTTTCCGTCTTTTTCAAGATCACATTTTATCGTACTGTGTTGTTTTTCAGCCGAGCGCATCATATTAATAAATCATGTTGATAAAGTGCAAAAGGTTTCAGCCTTTATACACACACAGTGCTATGCGAGGACGGACACAGCAGTGCTATCCCTCAAAATATACACACAGTGATGTGTGAGAATAGATACAGCAGCGCTATCCTTCAAGATACCCACACAGTGATGTGCGAGGACACATTAGCTCTATTCCTTAAGATACCACATACACACGCAGTGCTTAGCAAGGAAGATAACAGCAGTGATATCTGTCAAGGAAGAAGACAGCAGCGCTATCCCTCAACATACATACACGGTGCTCAACAAGTAAGGAGATAGCAGCGCTATGTCTTGAGATACCACATACACCAGCAGTCCTCCAGCGGAAGGAGACAGCAGCGCTATCCCTTAAGATACACACACAGTGATGTGTGAGAATAGATACAGCAGCGCTATCCTTCAAGATACCCACACAGTGATGTGTGAGAATAGATACAGCAGCGCTATCCTTCAAGATACCCACACAGTGATGTGCGAGGACACATTAGCTCTATTCCTTAAGATACCACATACACACGCAGTGCTTAGCAAGGAAGATAACAGCAGTGATATCTGTCAAGGAAGAAGACAGCAGCGCTATCCCTCAACATACATACGCAGTGCTCGACAAGGAAAGAGATAGCAACGCTATGTCTTGAGATACCACATACACCAGCAGTCCTCCAGCGGAAGGAGACAGCAGCGCTATCCCTTAAGATACCACATACACACGCAGTGCTCTGCAAGGAACAAGACAGCAGCGCCATCCCTCCAAATACACACACAGTCCTCTGTGAGGACAAAAACAGCAACGCTATCCCTCGAGATACACACTCAGTGATATGTGTGTACAGAGACAGCAGCGCTATCCCTCAAGATAAACACACATTATTAAATTTTATTTGCTGTGTTGTTTTTCATCCAAGCGTGTCATCTTGATAAAGTGCGAAAGATTTCAGCCTTTGATAACCTTCTGCCTTCCAGGCACAAACAGATATTTTTTCAGCTGGCATGAGGTTTATAAAGTGCAAAAGGTTAGAGCCCGGGTTAATCATATGCCTTCCAGACAGAAACAGTTTTATTTTGTAGCAGCTGCTTACTATGTTTCTGTCTTTGTCAAGATTACATTTTATCTTACTGTGCTGTTTTTTAGCCAAGTACGTCATGTCCATACAGTACAAAAGGTTTCAGCTTTTAATAATCATATGCCTCCCAGTTACACATATACATAGTTTTAATCAACATTACAATTTATGTTTGTGCTGCATTGTTTTTGAGCCAAGCGTGTAATGTTAATAAAGTGCAAAAGGTTTCAGCTCCTGCCCACCGTGTGCTTCCTAGGCACACAGAAACACGTTTTTTTTTTGCTAAGTTGGTGCCTGATTCAACGTTTGTTTTGTTGGAGCCACAACCAAGGAGTTCACAGGTCTTTTTCTAAATATATGCTTCTGGAGTACAACAAACACATAATTTCAAACTTGCTGCTTGGTGTTAAAGCCCCACCCGAGTATTTCACAGGTCTTCTTCAGATCGAGTGCTTTGCAAGCAGAGAGAAACAAATTACTTCAAAGTAGCTGCATAGCCCTGTCCGTCTACTCGGAGCCGCAGTTAAGTACTTCACACGTTTTTAAAATAGCATGCATATGTTAACAAGCATTTACAATGCAACTGGTTCGCCTTTGGAAAAGTTAGAGCTATTGGAATTGTAAATGACAAAATTTTTATTTATGTGTTGGCTTTGAAAACATAAATAATTGGCATTGTCATTAACAAAGCCAATAGCCTAATCTCTCGCAAATGCGACACCTATTGCATTTGCACCCACACACACACACACACAAATCCGGGTCACAAGCAGGCAACAGAGGCACACACAAAACCGGGTCACAAGCAGGCAACAGAGGCAAGGACCAACCTCCTTTAAGCTTAGGATGTCAAGATGAAATAGGAAGGTCTTATATACCTTCTGGTAGTGCCGGGCACTTAAAAAATACTTGAAAGGCACACAAGCGATTAGTATTCCCTATGGATGTCCATATGGTCCATATATTATATTCATACATCTAAATACAAAAAATGTGTAAATACACGAAATATAAAATCATTACCTGCAAGTAAACAGAGATCAAAGTGGGATATGGCATGTATAACTCCTTATCACCACATCAGTCAGGTCCTCCCCGTCTTATAGGTATTTACTGGTAAGAGGAAGAGTACAAAATCAGACCAGTACCAAAAGCAAAATGCTATCTAAGATGGATACAATCACACCCAGTGAGCTCTACTGTTAGGTAAACATCCTTTATAACCCAAGTAAACAGTGGGCTGATATTAATCTAATCTGCTGGGAGAAATTGCGGGACAACTAGTTCTGGGGAAAAGTGCTCTTTCAAAGGTAATCAAAGCCGAAATACGATATAAAACGAAAGGGGCACCATAATGTGCGCCAGGACCACAAGTGCCACAATATAAACCCACCCACATAAGGTGTATGCAACTTTATACCGGACAGACAGATGGACTGCTACCAGGAGCAGACAGTTTTCTGTGGGATAGACGTTTGAGACTACAGGCATGGTTAGGTGGGCAGAGGGGTGCTCCGGACAGCAGGCACCTTTATAGGGGTATCCGCCAGCAGACAGGGGGGGCTGGAGACTTCACAAGGGGCAATAGAGGGATGCTGCCAAGAGCAGGCAGGCTCCCATGGAGAAGAGGGGTGGTACTACTGGCAGCTTTAGGGGGCAGAGCGGTGGTCGCGGCAGCAGGCAGCTGGACAGAAGGCGATCCCAGCAGCAGGCAGGTTTACAAGGGACAGAGGGGCACGGGTGCCGCTGATCCCATGCAATGGGAGGGAGGGGGTGAAACCACGAGACCAACACACATTGCACAGCGTGACCAGTGAGCCGACGGGCTTCAGCCGCCCTCCCCACAGACCCGCACACCAGCCCCCGGCTGACAGCACATGGACGAGAAGCACGAATAATACAAAAATAAAAGGCCCCTACCCTCCGGTGCCCCGGCCGTCCTTTGTCTCCCCCGCTGCCTCCTCCGCCTCCCGCTCGGATCCAGATGCGGTTTTGTTCTTCACTCGTGCGGGCTATGAGAGGAATGCAGGCCCTGGATCGCCTCCGCCTCCTCTCCTCCCCCGAGGACAGGCCGGGATCCCGTGGCCGCACAGGCAGCGCGGGGAGGAGCGGGCAAACTTCTTCGGGTCCTTCTGTGCCCGAGAGGCGGCCGAGGCTCACAGTGCCCCACAGGGATGTCAGTGCCGCTTTGACAAGCAAGTTACCCGGCTTGGAAAAAGGGACAAATAGAAAAATAAAAGCAGCACATAAATTGGGAAGCTAATGGTTGTGGTACACCTAGGAGCTTGAAATTAACTGCCTGGAAGACCTAAATGCACAAAACGGGTCAACTAGGCTTATCCACAAATGTCACATCGGATGGCAAAATCATGCACACGAGAATACCGCCTATGTATATAAAAGTTACCAAGTGGTATAGAAATACGGAAGGCATCAGTGCCCCGCGCCTAGTATCTGCCATAATCTGAGGAGATAAAACGGGCAGCAAAGACCGTCGTCTTACCTACGCGGCCGCGTCCGAACAAGCGGTAATTCGAAGAAATCGCCATTGCCGCTCCACACGTACAAATACACCCACAGCGCTCACGTGACACCTACCTTGTGATGCTCAAACATATACGACAATATCCTACCCACTACCGGCGCCATATTAAAATGTGCAACAAGAATGATACATTTCTGAATCTCACGTAGTAATTCACAAAACGACTAATGTTGTCTGAAGCATACAGGCATAAAATGCTGGCGCTATTCCAATATACACCGTCCCGATGGAAAAATAAATAAAATATATAGATCGGGAACCAACTAGAAATTCTCCACAGTGCAACAGGGTGCACTATTTCCGAAAGAACAAGTTAATTTCTCCAGAATAAATGGCGTACCATAGCCAAAGGAAGCGTGATATCCACACAGCACATCCCGGCTGGCGGTGGGAAAAAGATAGTCAATTAAGTAGCCAATAAAACAAGGTCATTTTGGTATTCGGGGGTGTTTTTCGTGCTCTCCCCTTCCCATTGGCTGGAAGGTAAAATTCCAGCCAATGGGAAGAGGAGAGGGCGGGACTTAAAAAAAGACCCAGAAACGCCCCCGAATCGTGTCGTGATGGGGAAAGAGTGATTGACAACCAATCTCTTCCAATGGCTAGCCTCCATTTATGGAGCGAGCCAATGGAAGAAGGGGCGGGTTCAAGTCCCCAATACTGAGATAACATTAAATTTTGCCTGCGCGAACGCTGCTGCTCAGCGAACGCCAGGCAAAACCTAAAAAGGCTGTATTGTTGCTGTTGGTTACGGGGCTTGCATTTCCACTCGCTTACACCATCAAACTCTCTAGAACCAAAAGCAGGTCAAAAGTTAAAGATTAATTCAAAATTCAAAAAGTTTTATTTGGTTTAAAAACAAAAACCATAAAAGCATACTAACATGAGCACATTTAAATGTTAGTTAGAATAGAGCCAATAAAAACGTTATCTTAACCGAAAGCCTTTTTTTCATTGGTTGGCTACTATTTACCACAGGTAAATGTTATTACTTTGGTTGTTATTTAAACTGAAAACAAAGCAACAACAAAATGACTAATATGAAAAAATGTAAATATATGGCAAGACCGATTGGCTTTGCCAATGCTTGTTTTCGAAACCCCTAACTGCCCAGCAATAACTTGGTCACATTTGCAATAATCATACACAGAAACACCGATCTAAGATCAGATCTACACAATATCAAAATACTAATCTTTCATTTACAAGTCAGATGAGAAAGGTAAAATAGTGATTTATTTATTTTTTATTTATAAAGTTTTATATAGCGCTAGCTAGACCCGTGGGTATCAGAGCGCTCTACAAACACAAAGGAAAAGAAAAAGTTGCACTACATCACTTGACATGAGGATGTATATATATATATAAGCAAAGACCTCACACTTACGTATACAGAGAAGGAGTGAAAAACACAGGTGATTGGAACAGTCAGATAACCCCCATCATTGAAAGTCAGCGTGAGAGGGGAATCCTCTATGTCTATTGATGCCTAGGTTGGTTGGCTTGGTCAGAGAAGTATTGGTTGAGGAGCAGGAGTTTCAGGTCCTTTTTGAAGCAGGGAAGGAGGGGTTGCATCTGAGGTCCGAAGGGAGTGTGTTCCATATCCTGGTAACATTACGAGAGAAGGATCAGTATTGAGTCGCTTTCCTTTTCAATTTCGGGGGGATGAGAAGCAGTGAGTTGATGCTTCTTAGAGTTCTTCATTTTCCTGCTTTTACCAGTTTGCTGTTCAGGTAATTGGGGGATTGGGCGTGGAGGGCCTTGTGTGTAATGCAGGCCAGTTTGTCAATACATCTACCTTCCATGCGCAGCCAGTTGAGTGCGTTGAGGGTTGGTGAGATGTGTTCAAATCTTTTTCCGCCAGTTATGAGTCAGGCCACCTTCTTAAGGACTGATCTAGTGTGGCTAGGTGAGCTTTTGTAGCACCTGTTAGAATGGCGTTCCCGTAGTCCAGTTTAGAAAGGACTAGGGATTGTAAAATTGTCTTGAGTTCATCTTGAGGAATGAAAGGTTTCATTTTCTTGAGGTGTTTTAGGGAGTAGAGCTTTTGCAGAGTTCTTTATGTGGTCCTTCACTGGGAACGAAACACCCAATTGTAGCTCCTGACTATCAGAGGGTAGCAGAGCAGAGCAGTCTGAGGCTTACTCAAGGGAGGTGGTGAGGGCTATAAATCGCCATTTGCTGGTGCGCAAAAATAACACTCGATAATTGATTGTCCAGTCTGTACTTTGCTTTATAAAAGAGTACATTTATTAAACACCCACACTACTCAATACTACGCACCAATTTACAAAAATACATAAGCTGTTAGAATTACTTTGTGACATTGGTTAACATCTCCACCCCTCCCGTAGGGGGGGTGGGGTCTAGTACCACCACTCCCATGTATGTACATCATCTTGCCCCCAATGCAGTGAATTGGTCATAACCTGGAGCGAGGACCCTGCGCACTGGCACCATCCCAGTGGCGACCCCCATTACATCAACCAGCATTAAAAATGGATACACTTGCCTTGGTGACACATAACCCTGACTGAGCATCTCCTACTGACAATAAAGTATGCACCTCTACATCTTCAGGGCTAACAGTCTGGGTTGTTCCTCACCTAATAGCAGCAGCAAGAATACATGTTTAAGCACCACTTTAGAATGATCGTACTCATAACATTTGGATACCATTAAAAATGTATTGCAAATACAGCCCCTTAAGGCATCACAGATGATCACAGGATTAAGTAAATAAGGTCAGACACCCTAGCAGGAGTATCTAGCCACTTAAATACACTTTGCTTATGACATCACCTTACACCAGTTCTTCACATTACACATGTAACCTTCAGTCCCTCTAAAAGAGGTAACATTAGTAAAATCATTTCCAGAGCAATTACACGTCTTCACCTCCAGGGGATGCCCTTCTCCTGACTTCCCCAACTCAGCCATTCGCTCCACGGTCACTCCATGATGCACTTCTCAATCCTCCTGCAGCTGTAGAACAAAAGTTCTAGCCCAAGATGAGTTAAAATGTTGGCTGAGCCCTTGAGGGGTTATTCTTTTTAAGTCTCCATGTGACTTAGAGAGGGACTTCCAGTTTTGTGGTGGGGGAGACTGCGCTTCTCAAGCAGCTCCCCCCCTGAACCTTAGCAAAAATTTGGCGACAACCCGTTCTCCTGGGGCCACCACAAGTACCAAAATTATGTTTTTCCCATGCCTTGCAAGGCATTATGGGGCGCTTCAGGATCATTCCTTGCGCATATTATAGTAGCGGCTCCCCCGCTGCCTCGTTCTCCATGGGGGGCCCAGCCCCACCCGGACCCACAGGAGACTGGCTGTGGCTCGTTGGTGGGACCAGTCCCACCAGGACCCCCAGGGGTTTCCTCGCAGCTCGGAGACCCCACCCCCGGTTGCTCCTGCGAGGGAGTGCGTTCCTCTTTACTTCAGGAAGGTCCGGTCCCACCCAGACCTCCCGTGAGGCCAGCACGCAGATGAGAAGCCTGGGGAGGCCACCCCCGGCTAATCTGGCCGGCCCCCTGTGCAACCCGCACCACCGTGTGCAGCCGTGGAAGCCGGTACCTTTATTCTGGTCTGCCCACGGGCAGACACAGAAGTTCCTGCTGGTGCTGATGGACTTTGGGGGAGTGCGATGGCACACCCCCCACCTCCCTCCAGCTTCAGCCGGTCTTTGGGTCCTGAGGATGGGGTGCCGGACCCCTTCCGTGACTTCGGGGCCACGGGATGGGGTCCCAGGCCCCCGGACATCTTCAGGGGGGTGCGACGGCGCTCCCCTCCATCCCGCATTGGTGAGGGGCCAGGGTGGGCTCCTGGCACCCCCTTGGGGCCATTTTCATGGGGGAGGGCGCAACGGCGCTCCCCCCCTCCTTCACATTACCGTGGGCCAGGGTGGGCTCCTGGCCCCCTTCTGGCATCTTCACGGGGGTCGCGACGGGGCCCCCGACATTGCTTCCTCCTGGGGCAGCCCCGGGAGCTGACCCACCCCGGGGGCATGATTGTGACCGGCGGCAGAGGCCCACGTGTTTCGTCATCGGTCCCAGGCGGGGCCCCCTGGAGTCCGATTTGCCCCATGTTCATGTCTTTTTTCTCCTGGTGGTGTCCCCCAGCCACTGGGAGCACTCTCTTTCATCCTCTGGGTCTCCAAGTGGGTTTATTCTGCAGGGAGCAGTTTTCACTGGCTCCTTGTGCCTCTCTTCTCCCTGCGCAGAGGCCTCTTCTTCTGCGCACCGGTCCTGGGCTCTTCTTCTCTTGTTGTTAGGGGCCTGGGGGGCAGTCAGGGGTGTCCTCCTTCCAACTGCCCATTGCCAGGCTCCAGCACCTTCCGCCTCAGCAGACCACACCCCAGAGAGAATCAGATTGTTATATCCATTTCTGGAGTTGAGATATTAACGCGAATGCTGTAATGGTGTTTAGATGGAATTAAACCAAGTCAGTTTATCTTTACAGCATTTGGCCATTCCTTTGTCATGGTTCGGGAACTTGAAATGTTTGCCATTTATATTCAAATATATCTTTAGTAATATGTCAGAAGATAATCCTTTACTCCACCCACATCCTGCACTGACCTCTCAGCAGCGGCAGCAGTAAGAGCTTTCCTCTTCAGGCAGGAGTTTCTTAAGGGCGCCTCGCAGCCTCGCTAGCCAGGCATCTGTCGAGCCTAATCACACTCAAGGTCACTCTCCCGAAGTAACTCTCCAAAGAGCTCTTCACACAGTGCAAACTTGACACATTGAGGGCCATATTATGGGCTGCATTACGATGTCGGGCAGACTCATGTTCGCCTGACACCGCTATTACAATGTGACCGCACATGGGGTGGTTGATTACTACCATTTCTCTATAGAAGCTTGTGCTGCAGCCGTAGGCAGCCCACAGCACAAGCTCCCATACAGAAATGGTAGTCTATTAATCCCTGCATCATGTTGCATGGATTACCAGGGGTCTAGGTCCTCCAACAGGAGGCTGCAGGAAGGAGGCCCATCTAGGAACACCCAAAGTCACTTTCCGACAGGCTTTCCATGTCAAAAAGCCTAGCATGGAAGACCTGTGGGAAACCGATATCTTAATCCTGATGGCGGAAACACCATCCTTAAGGGATTACGTGCCGGTTCGAACTGGCCGACTGGCTCCTTGAGCCCGTTGCAAGCCAGCGGGAATGTCCGGTTTCACTTGCGAGCGCCGTCATTGTAATACGGTGGTCGAAAGTGAAACCAGAGATGTCGGTTTGAAAGCCTCCAACTGCAGGGATTAACCGAAACTCCAATTTCTCTATGGGAGTTTGTGCTGCAGCTGGTTTAAGGCTGCAGGACACCCTCCTACAGGGAAATGGGGGTTGTAATAGCGGTGTTGGGACTGCCGACTGGAGGTCGTCTGTCCCGAGACCACAACGGTTTCATGTCCACCCGACATTGTAATGAGGCCCTGACTGTTGATTTATCATGCGCCTAAGAACTCTAATTGCCTGTAAATTAAACATGTGCAAACCACTATGCTACGCTCCTATAGTTTGCGAAGTTTGCGCTACTTCACATTACACGTAGCACAGTGCAAACACTCGTAGCATAGTGTAGCATAGTGCAGCGGTCATTTTTTGCTTGCTCGCTGTCCTCAACGTCAAGTTGGCGACAGCGAGCAAGCAAAATGACATCCAGGCAAGACTTTTTCTTCGTCCGCGATCAGCAACATCAAGTTGCTGATCGCGAGCGTGGAAAATAAACCTCCCAGCGAGATTCTCCACACAGGGAGGTCAGGTTTCTCATTGCGAGTGGTCGCGTATGCTCGCGACCGCTCGTGATGAGATACTATCAGTCCGTGTTGAGAAAGCTGCTGCTCGAGTAAAAATGTACTCGAGCGGCAGAAAACGACAGCTCGCACTGTGCAAGTTGCCATTTTCAATGATTGCACCGTGCAGAAGAGCATCCGGCACTGTGCAATCATCGCGAACCGTGCACTACGCGGTTTGCGTATTGCTACACGTTGCTCGCATAGTGGGAAGTGCACTTCGCGTAGCTACGCGTAGCGCTACTTCACGAACTATGCCCAGGGTTTAAGTGTCCTGATAAATGCAGAATGTCTGGATTTCTGTTGTTGCCTCTGTATGCACTATACAAAGCAAAGATTTATTGCCATTGTTAATGATTGTTCAGAATATAAGTGCTTGTTTTTTGAATTCACAAAAATAGGTAGTGCGCATTTCTTTACCGTACTTTTTGGGTGGATACTATGATAAAGCAAACCATTGTAAAAGACCCCTTACACAATTTGAGCAAATGCAGTGCGTCCAACTGAGTAATGTACTTTACTGTTGCATGTTTCGAATGTCTTTGGGTTTAAGCAATTTCTTTCTTGTAAATAAATACCATACTCAATCTGCAGGTTTTTTCCCAATTTATTATATTGTATATCATTTCACTGTTATGTCAGACATAAAATAAATTAGCAGTGGATAAAAATGCTCAAACTGTGAAGGTTTTCCAGTATGTAGAACCTTCTGTATATTGATCATCGACACTTGCTCTTGCCTTCTTCCTAATAATGCTGAGTTTAGAGGATGAGGGCATTCTATTACACTTATGGAATTTCTGATTTCTGCATTTGCTGCGAACGGAGACAGTAGTGCAATCCCGGTGTTTAGTTTGGTAGCGACATATATATGTTTTGCAACAATTTATACTCATGTAGTCGCTACAAGTTATCTCTTTTTGTTGCTATTTTGTAGAATACTTCCGTAATATGGGACCAACAGGAGTACTAGCCCCACGTCCTCCACGTAAGTTTTCTTTCTGAAATAAATGTACATAGGAATGAACATGTGATATATTAAGTACATATTTGAACAGTGTTCTGCCTGTTAACATGCATCATCATCTGCAGCTCATTCAACGCCATACTAGGGCATACTATAGATAACCGTCAAACAACTCCCATCAGTTTTGCATTCCCTTGGATAGTGGATAGAAACTATGTTGCGCTGCTGAATTGGTTTTGGAAGGCTGACTGAGCAGACGGTGGGAGAACAGGCCACTCTTCACTAAAGCAATATCGGGTTTCTGCCAGATCTGAGCATGAGCTCCATTCTGTATCAGCTGCAGTGCTGTGCATAGTGTGTCACGCATGTTTGCCACTGTAACTACAGATTGAAGTTGCTTGCCCTAACAGTAGGTGTGTAAATAGCAAGGGAGCCATGGTGTTGTAATCTTAACATTCTTCCTGATTATGTACCCCCATTGCATTTCATATATTAATTTATTTGAATGCATGTTTTTAAATTATAAATACATATTGTATTTAGCATTTTTTGCACACGTGAATTGTTTAATGTTTGTCTCAGTACGATTTTATAGTGCATCGAATGTTTATATGTGTAAATCAGTAAACAATGATTCATACCCTGTATATGACCTCCTCCCCTTAGAGAACCAGTTGGCTTTGGGGATGGTGTCACTGGGCCTTTGGAAGGCTTTAGGTGGGCCAGCACCCGCACCTCTCATTGAACCAATTGGCTGTGTGGGATGGGGTCCTTGGGGCGTATGCAAATCTGGAAGAGGGGGCCATGTCCCCCTCTTAAAACATAATCCTGCCAACTCCTGGGGTCATAAATGTTTGAAAAGGGCAAAAGCCCACACATTTTCAATCTTGGTGACACAGATCAGTGGATTCTTTGCGGATCCATGGATGGTACTAGGGGGAAAGAAGTTATATATATATATATATATATATATATATATATATATATATATATATATATATATATTCACTGAAAAAACCATAGGTTATAGACCATATATAGTTAGGAATTAGCATTTAAAAAACCTTATTTTACTCACACAAAACCATTGAAATTCCATATATAGTTAGTTGCACTAACTATATATTGCGCACCCGCAATCCACTGCTGATCATGTCACATATTACATCATTCATGACATGGTCAGTGACATCACTGATGACATCACTGATGACATCTCAAATGACATCACTGATGACATCACTGATGACAACATCCAGTGACTATGTTTCTGTAAAGTTAAAATATGTCTTACATATTGAAGAATGAGTGGATGTATAAGTGTCTGGACGAAGGATTTAGTAGGTGCATGACTGAATGTATGAGTGAGTGATTAAATGTGTCTCACTGAGTGCATGGGTTAGTGACTAAACTGTCTTAATTTGTGCATCATTATGTCTGTTGTTCTGTAAACTGCTGCATGTGTTGATCAGTAGCTATATGAGTAACTATATGGGTTATTGATTGATTGCCCAAGTATTTGCATGGGAGACTGAGTGTGTGTGTGGCTGGATGGGAGGTGTGTGACTCTGTACAGATCAATGTGTACTTGTATCAATGATTGTATAAGAGAGTAAGTATGTGTTAGTATATGGTTGAAAACGTAAGGTGCTCTATGTTTAACTGTATAGAGTAGAAAATGGAAGTGTGATTGATTCTTTACAGGACTGACTAGGTGTGTGAGTAACTCCATGGATGAGTGGCAGAGTGTGAGTGTCTGTATAGGTGTATGAGTGCATATGATTGTGTTGTAAACATGAGTGATTGTATGTATGAATGATTGTATGGGTGAATGAGTGAATGTGTGTGTAGACGTAGGAATCAGTGAGTACGTATGTAGTAACTAGTATTGGTGTGTCAATGGTTTCAAAAATTATACTCTGTTTTTAACACTGGGTGAAACAGAGGTTATATTAAAATGTGAAGAGATGCATTGTATTGTCACATGAATAATATCATCAGTGATGTGGTCATTGATGTCAAATGAGATGTCATCAGTGATGTCATCAGTGATGTCATTTGAGATGTCATCAGTGATGTCATCAGTGATGTCACTGACCATGTCATGAATGATGTAATATGTGACATGATCAGCAGTGGATTGCGGGTGCGCAATATATAGTTAGTGCAACTAACTATATATGGAATTTCAATGGTTTTGTGTGAGTAAAATAAGGTTTTTTAAATGCTAATTCCTAACTATATATGGTCTATAACCTATGGTTTTTTCAGTGAATTTTCAAGGTTTTGTAAATGCTAATTCCTAACTATATATGGTCTATAACCTATGGTTTTTTCAGTGAATTTCAATGGTTTTTTAATAGCAAATATCATAAGCTGTCGAATGTCAAGTACGTGGTAAGTGAAAACATTTTCGTGTTTATGCACACTGATCTGCTTTGAATGGTGCCCCCCCCCCCTCATTTCTATTAGGAGTACTCTCTCTTTGCAGATAGTGAAAGGTAGTTAACGCAGGCCTTTGCCCCCGTTGTAATCCGTCGTGCCTGCTTCTCTCTCCATTTGATTGATTGTTATCCAAGTATTTACTGTTTTAGAATTAGTTCTCTTTGGTTCATTCTCTATTTACAAACAAACACAGAGTCGCAATACTCTGTTTAGTCTTTGCAGATAACGAAAAATCGTGTAAAAAAAAGAAAAGGAATTGAGCAAAATCAGTAGGCCACTAATGGGATCTCTTTTTGACCTCGCTAAAATAGAAACATTAGGAACAACCCCTCATGACAAATACAAAACTAGTGAGATGAACTGAACTCCACACAATGATGGCTGCAAAACAGCTCGGCTCCGCCACCCACCCCGCCCAAAATAACGATAAAGAGCGGCTGCCATGATTGGTTGCGGAATGGCCACGACGGAGCTACGAAATGATGCTGCTCTCATGCTAACCCCAGCTTCAGTCTGAAACATCCAGAAACACTGTAGACTACCAATTCGATCAGTTCCGGTAGCGCCCCAATGTAACCCGGTAGAGAAGAACTAGCCCTCCCCTCTTTGACTGATGGTTCTTGTTGCCTGTCCCTTCTGTTGTCATTTAACAGAACTATTTAGCCTGCTGAAAGGGGTTGTGTTCCGACCGCTGGTTGGTGGAGACATTTTGACTATATTCTGGACCTGCGTTGTCGCGTAATGCGTCATATGACGCGCCGCGTTAGCGCATCCGGAAGTCATCCGGGGCGCGCAGCGCGTAACGTAAGCATAACAAGTCATGTGACTTGTTAATAAAACTTTTCATTGGTTCATTTTACTTTTCTTATTGTAATGATGAAAGGCTTGGTCATATGACCTAAAAATTACGCTTTTCATTACTTCCGAACATTATTTTTTCTTAAATATATGTTATAATGTTCCAGACTAATGTACTTTCCCGGAAATTTTACAACTGTCCTGCAAGTAAAATATATTCTTTTTTCGAGAAAAAGAGCGTTTCTTCGTCCCATGATGGAGCCGTTGAGCAAAAGAGGGTCGACCTGCTGTCTTAGTCGCCGATACGCCTGAATATGAGATTCTTATCGATCACTTTATGTTGCAGGAATAGAAAACACAACAGCCCTTGACCATTTATCTTTACTGCGTTCCTTCGTATTATACCTTTTACCCTTCATGTAATTGGTCTGCTTTATTTCACTTGCCTTTTAATGATTCTAAAACAGTGACTATTATTACAAACTTTACCAATGTATATACTACTACCATGTTTTCTTTTAAAAACCTTTATTGTGAAAATTTCATTATACAAATACGAGCCTATAACCACGTGGGCCGGCCACGGAGCAAACTGTAATCGTATGTGATGAGTAGACATTTACACTGTAGAGGAACGTAACGGGCGGGCCATTAGGTTGCAAGAACTAAGGTGTCTAACAGTTACGGAATCGGTGGACGTACATTTTATAATTAAAATACGACAGGGCCAGTTACAATAAAATTATCTAGATATACATTTGCGGGCAAGTACCATGGGTGACGTTAATTCGAACTTTCAACAGTACAGTAATCAATAACACATCAGAACTTAATATCAATAGGGATGTCGAAATATTCAATCAATTCTCGTCCCCGCCCGCCATGTGCTTCAAAACTGCATACGTATCTCGTGATTTCAAGGTTCTGCAACCAGTACACAACAAGGAGTTACGAGTCCCATTTATTCCGGCGCCATTTTGGGCGAGGACGGGCAGGTCCAGGATATAGTCAAAATGTCTCTACCAACCATCGACTATGATGATGTTCATATGCTGTATTTATTAGAGTAACACTCATCTGTCCACATGAAATTAATTTGCCACAATCTAAACATGTCATTTTAATCTTTCCAAAGTTCTTCTAAAAATTTGGGACCGTTTCCCTTGCCTCTGAAGCTCTCAGTGCCACTTCTTTGATGAATGTACTAGCAGGTCAGGGGTTCTCCTCCAAATCTCTCTTTTATGCAGCACTATAATTAATTGGTGCCACCTCTCCATATGACGATGCATGGTATAGTTACCACAACTATATTTTTTTTCGGTTCCTCTGGAGAGTTCATCGTGGCAGATGAAGCGTGTAACGTACCGGGCATTTACCTTTTTTTGCATGTACAGGAAAGGAAAAAAAAATCGAGCGTCCGAGTTCTAAGGTGTCCCAGGGCCATTTTAGTGGAGGACATGATACAGCGATAATGCCCTGGATAAGGACACTTCCTTCGGGCACCCCACGCCGTCTTTCGGCGCAGCATTGTAGGATGGCCACACCAGTGCGGCAACTTGCTAGACACCACCTCGGTGCCATCCGGATCTCGGCGCCCCACTGCAGATGAACTGCCTCCACATGGAGAAGCGGGAGAGGCTCGTTTGCGCCGCCTCCCCCCCCCCCTTCGGGCACCCCACGCCGACTTTCGGCGCAGCATTGTAGGATGGCCACACCAGTGCGGCAACTTGCTGGACACCACCTCGGTGCCAACCGAATCTCAGCGCCTTGTGTTGTCTTCCATTCCGAAAATATTGTTGGCAGCATTTTGAAAGGAAAGACAAACAGCCGTTTGTGGCCCTCACTACACCGTTCTCCTAGTGAGTCTCACATTGTTACATTTAGGAAGAATGTTGAAGAGTAGTATGTTGAAAATCTGAAGCCATTGTTATACAAACTCTCAACCAGCCTTGGATGGAAAAATCCTGAAGAATGTACAAACTGAAAACCAGTTTTTCTCTGTATAGCATCAGCAGCAACGCTTGAGTCAGCTTTGTGTGAAGCCGCCATTTTGATTCAATCAATAGCGTCCCCCTGCACACATTCAGGGACCTGGTCGTGTCTTCAGGTCAAACGGATTGTGGGACAAGATGCACAAAGGAAAAGGAAAAAAGTTCCGCCGGACCCCGGGAGGTGGCCGCCTATGTCATGGGCGATCTTAGGCCACACCAGGGCAATAGTGAAGCTGCAGCAGGTGCAAATAAGCTTCAGACAGTGTTACAAGCGCTGCTCAGAACTCTCAACTATGACACCACCTCGGTGCCATCCGGATCTTGGCGCCTTGTGCTGGTTCCGGCCTATTCACACATCGGTCCGCTACTGACGCCACCTCACAGGCCAACGGGGCACCCCACGCCGACTTTCGGCGCAGCATTGTAGGATGGCCACACCAGTGCGGCAAATTGCTGGACACCACCTCGGTGCCATCCAGATCTCGGCGCGTTGTGCTGCCTTCGGCCTATTCGCCACAAGTGCGCACGCAACTCAGCTGCATAGCGAGTGAAACACCAAGGGGCGCCCCACTGCAGCCGAGGAACCTCCATCTTGGGGGCGACGCACAGCATCACATTGCTTTCCAATGCAGTCAGATCCTCAAACAGCCCCCACTGACTGACGCGAACTCACAGGCCAACGGGGCGCCCCACGCCGACTTTCGGCGCAGCATTGTAGGATGGCCACACCAGTGCGGCAAGTTGCTGGACACCACCTCGGTGCCATCCGGATCTTGGCGCGTTGTGCTGCCTTTGGCCCCATTCGCACATCAGTCCGCTACTGACGCCATCTCACAGGCTAATGGGGCGCCCCACGCCGACTTTCAGCATTGTAGGATGACCACACCAGTACAGCAACTTGCTAGACATCACCTCGGTGCCATCCGGATCTCGGCGCCCCACTGCAGATGAAGTGCCTCTCAACTATGAAACCACCACTGTGACATTGTGGAAAAGTAAATTTTGCCATGTTCTGTGTCCCTACGCCTCATCCATCATATGTTATATGTGCATGATCAATATGCATATGTTAGTCCCCATTTCTGATTAAAGACGCAATTACAGTTGTGTCCACCTCTAGTATGTTAGTTTCCAGTCCTCGTGAATACTACGAATATCAGGCCTATGTAAAGTAATGTTGCCACGTTTCTCAGTGTGCACGTTATTCAATTATAAAGTCCCCGTTTCCAGGCCTCAAAAAGGGCCCGGACCACAGATTCAGCTCCTGTCTCCTGAAAGCCTCGCTGAGGAGCGATACAGCCCCCACCTGTATCCTCGACCCTTCACTTACTTCCTGCCTTGCAGTGCCCGGTGCACCCCGGCTCTGCCTCTGAGTCTGCCAAAAGTATGTTATAGTTCCAGTTATCAGTTCAGTCCTCCTCCTCTGCATTCCTAAGCTACTGAACTGCATCAATAGTTTCCGTCATTGTCTAGCCTTCTCGTCTCCACGTTAGAGAAATACTGTATTTAATGGTCATTTAATATTCTTCACGCACTACATGTAGAATAATGCATGGTCCAGTCTTAGAATCAGGTTAGCTTTTCCCCTCATGACTTCTAGTTTATATCAACATGTTCCCTAAACATTAGATACCAGATAGGGTTTAGGTACATGTCGCTCCGACCCTCCAGACTCTAGTCTCTGCTCCTAGCACAGAGTTCGTAGCCCCCAGCTTCTCCTAGTAACACGTCATTGCTAGTTTTCGCGCACCATTAGGTTAGAGGTCCCGGCTCCTTAGGTAGCCCCCTCCAAAGTTTCCGCCCATTCATGACATATTCTGTTACGTTTGCACCACATGTCTATGTATACGCCCAGTTACACCTCTTTTTACTGTTATCTCTCGCGACTGCTACGCGTCACGCCTTCTACTCCACCTACTGTTACGCCTACTGCAATGTAATGCTATGTGTTTGCGCTATGTATATAAGTCAATGTTTTGTTATTAAATGTTAGCGCGCTCATCCCAGACCCAGCCCCGGCAGCTGCCGGGCCTTATTGTCCTATTCCTATGCAGGTTGTCCTGATCCTGTCCTTATGCTGTAATAAACCTGCAGAAACTCCTACTACCTCGAATCTTGACTCTTATTTATTGAGCTATCTGTTATGCTATAAGTCTAGTCAAAAATAGGGTATTATTTATTTATTTACCACATAATGGCGCCCGAATAGGGACTTGCCCTTTCCCCACGCGTCGGTGAAGCCACGCCGACCCCCTGACCCTCTGCAGTCGTGACGGAACCATACCGTGCACTGGCAGATATTTCTGCTCCAAGTATCCCTCAGGCCCACGGAGGAGACGGAGGAGGCGGTCCAGCATCCGAACGAGACGGTGGAGGAACGCGGCGAGTCCCGACCAGAGCCCAAGCCGAGAGTCCAAGGTCCGAGGTATCCGGAGGCCCACCCGTAACTGAAGTCCGAAGTCCGAAGTTCGTCGTCGTAGTCCAGTCCCGTCCGAGGCCTTCCGTTCCGTGCTGCCCGGTGAGTACCATTGCTGGGGTAGTGTCTAGACAGGGTCAGTCTAAATTGACTCCTGGTCCGTGGGTTGGTGGTACCCAAGCCCACAAACGAAGTGTTCACCTAGGTGGATACGGGTCTTGATGCGTTCCTTTATGGGACCGGTATGTTCCGTACTGTTACAGCAGTGCATCCAGTAACTCTAGTCTGTTCCGTTCTCGAGAATTCTGTTCTGTTTCTGTTTTCAGTATTTTCAGGTAGTATTCTGTTCGAACTGTTATTTATAATGTTGTTTAATGTATTTTCAACGTCGTGGTATGCCTGAATTGTTTTCCCAATTGTTATTGTTTTTCGTGTATTGTATTGTGTTCCGATTCAAGTTTAGAATGCCGCTCTTTTCCAAGTTACGTCAGTTAAAAACTAGAAAGGGTCTGCTGGAAGCAGCAGTTCCTGTTCCGCCTAGGGACAGTCCAGGTCACTTTATGTATCAGAAACATGGCATAAGCGCTATATTGTATCTAGATTTATGGGTAGAGTATACCAAACAGTTAGAAGAAAAGTATAGATGGCCCGTATCGGGTACATGGGATGCCGAATGTATCATGCGAGTAGAAGAAGCATTATGGAAAAAGAAAGCCAGACAGTCACAGAAAGATGCCATCGAGTTATGGCGTAAGGAAGCGCATAGAAGAACGGAAAAGGAAGTCAGAAAGTCAGAGTTAAGTAGAGAATCCCAAGAACGAGCCCAAGAAAGAGAATTAATCGAGATAGGTGAACAAGTCAAAGCCGAACAGTCAGACAGACAGAGGCATGCCCTTATTAAGGGTATGTATCCTCTCCTTGCCGAAGGCTTGCCAAAAGCGACCCCAGAGGCACCCAGTAATTTCCCGCCACCATTAGTTCCGACCAAGCTACGTCACAAACCGACCGCAGCTGATATTTTTATTTCGTCCTATTTGGACGACACAGTTCCAGAATATGCAAATCCAGTTCGCGCTCCACCTGTCCCTGTAAATCAGGCATTTCCCGTTCCTCCAGACACCGGAGTACCTGTTACGGTACCCCCGGGTCAGCCTGCCATACAAGTTCAGCCCACGTTACAATTACCGACCCTGCAAGCACGAAGAATGTCAGTCGACGATTCTAGTATAGGGGCCGCAGGAGGAGGTCCTCCTCAAACCCCGCCGCCACACAAACGTTTATCAGCACTCGAATTACATGCTCAAGCATCACAGCGTACTCCAAAAAGTAATAAGTCTGTTACAGAAATCAGACAAGCCCTTGCCGAATGTGTCTATGACGCAGTCCCAGGCGAGTATAATATGGTTTTATATTCCGTACGCGTAAGAAGGGTGACCGAGTATCTAGTCACCTTACCAAATATGAAAGAAGATCTAGACAGAATATATCGTTTCATCCGTACAGGGGATGATCCAGAAAGTATTGGCGAGATTATGTCTCAAAGGAAAGCCGAGATTCAGCTCATGATATTAAAATTCCTGATCAATTGTCTAATAAGAGAACAAGATTACCCGTCTAAAGATCCCGCCGAAATGAGAATCCTAACAAGGTGGAGTGATAATATAGCCGAGGGTAAGCACAAGACCATTAGTGCCATGGAAAGTATGTACAAGAAAATTCGTAAAGAAATAATAAGGTTACACGAACAGCGTAAAGCAGCACAAGTAAGCGAGAAAGAAAGTATCTCTGATCCTGAAGAGGAAGACGAGAATCCCGCCAGAATAGCGTATGTAGGAAAATCCAGATTTCCAGATCGCCATTTACGTCCAGAACCTAAGTCTATTTTTCATCATCCAGCACCAGAACGAGGTTCTCTAGAACAAGTATTTCAAGCTACCGATCACATCCTGAAATCACGAGTCGGATATAGCGAATTAAGTACCATGCACGAACAAGAACTAGCCCGATCAGCAGTCCGATGGATTACTGATTCTACCACTTTTCCAGACGAAATAGTGGCACAAATGTTTCTGAAACTGCCCCCAGCCGAGCAACGACTGGTGGGTATGTATATGATCCAGCACCTCATTACTCAGTATGAGGGTCAACATTCTGATCCAGGCCCGTTACATGATATCCTGAACGAGTTACTCCAGTACAGATGGAGAGGTCTAGGTACCGATTTAATTAGTGTCATTCTAGAACAGCGCCACAAGTATAGAACGTTCCTGAACCCGCATTTTGTTCATGTCTCACCCCCAGAAAGTAAACCATTCTACATAGACAGACAGAATCCGCTACGAGAAGTCCACCCAGTCCAAGGGGCGGGTGGCGTAATGCAACGAGTGTTTGTATACACTCCGATATCAAAGATGGAACTTCTTGAAATGAAGAAATTAATCCCCTGTCACGACAAAGATCCAGCGGGGTTCCATAGAGAATTAAAGGACATGCTCCGTATGGGAGAATACACTTACCCAGATATCATTAAAATGTTAAAGGTCCTGCTACCCGCAGGGGTGTATGAAAAGTTAAAGGAAAAAGAATGGGAGGTGGGAGAGAAAAAGATCGATTGGACAGCTCTAGAAGCTGAAGACAAGGCACGAGTACCAGGTACCGGTCTTGGAGATAAATGTAAAGAATTACCAGAATTATTGATTCAAGTTTTACCCAGATTATTGACAACTAGGAAAGAAGACTGGGATGCAATCTCAGCCTGTAAACAGAAACAAGATGAAGACATTAGTGATTTTTATTCTAGATTCGAAAAATGTTTCAGTATCAACAGTGGTCTCAAGACAAGTAGTGAGTCATACCCTCATCTTTTCGTCACCAAGTTAGTCGAGAATTCAAGTCCACAAATTAAAAACCGAGTTTTGAAAGTCGAAAGCACCTGGCAAGCAAATACTCCGTCCCAGATGCTCCAGATGCTCCAGTATCACCAGAATAGAATCAGAGAAGAGCAAGAACACGAAAGAAAACGTATGAAAGACACGAAAATGAAAGTGCTAGTTGCACAATCTATTCCTCAAGACAGTCAGAAGAGGGGTCCGAATCAAGCCAGTCACCCTGCGGCTCCCGTTAAAGGGAACTGCAATTATTGTAAACAGCCAGGTCATTTTATAAACGAGTGTGCAGTTCTGAAACACAACATAGCTACTGGTAAGACTAAAGAAAGACCACGTCCGCCGAGACAAGAACAAGTTTCACAGACTCCTCAGTCACAGAATGCACCACAGACAGTTTCCGCACCGCAGCCTATTGCTGCAACACAGCACGTTACATCGCAGATGTACCAGTATGCACAGTCCGAGTATCCAGAGTACCAGTCATATTCATGAAACAGCCTAGAGAGGGAGGTAGGCTTGCCTCTCATCGAGATACCTGTAGATCAAGAAGGTCCCTATGTTCACAGTCAGGTATTAGGGAAAGACAGAAAGTTTTTGATCGATACAGGGGCAAGTAGGACCACAATTAGTCACGCCGAAGTTCCAGGGGCTCCGCTCTCAGGCTCAAGAAATGTTTCCCTTGGATTTTCAGGAAAACCCATAGTTAATGAAATATCTAAGCCAGTTACTCTAGAAGTAGGTCCATTGTCCCGTACTACTGATCTGTTACTTACTAAGTCATGTCCAGAAAATCTATTAGGCATTAAGACATTGAAAGAATTAGGTGCAGTTATTTGCTGTTCCCCAGAGGGAATACGTCTGTTCCTACGTGACTTTAAGGGTCACTATGTGTTACGAGATTTTGATTCAAGATTGTCTAATGTCCCGCAGCATCTATGGGCACAAGGTCCAACTGATGTAGGTTACATGCAAATCACACCCTATCGTGTGACTCTCAAACCAGGTGTAGTGTTACCACGAATCAGGCAGTACAGATTGCCACCTGAGGCTGTAGCAGCCTTATCCAAAATTATTGACGAGCTCATGGCTCAAGGAGTAGTTGTAGAAACTGACTCCAATGTGTGTAATTCTCCGATCATTCCAGTCATGAAACGTACTGATCCGAATGCACCCCCAGTATATCGATTAGTGATTGATTTACGAGAGCTTAATAAATGTATTATTCCTCAGTACCCAGTTGTCCCAGACATTTCTTCCCTGTTAACAGCCATTGATTCCGAAGCCATGTTTTTCACTGTTATTGACCTCAAGAATGCATTTTTTAGTGTTCCAATTCATCCAGACAGCCAGTTCCTTTTCGGATTTTGTTTAAATGGAAGGAGCTATATGTTTACACGCGCTCCTCAAGGTTTCACAGAAAGCCCTAGTATTTACAGTCAAGCACTCAAGAGACAACTAGACAACATTCACATGCCAACTGACACTGCCCTGCTCCAGTATGTCGATGATCTACTGATCACAGCCCGTTCTGAACGTGCTTGCGAGCGAGCATCACTTACAGTTCTGTATTTTCTAGCCGAGATGGGGCACAAGGTGTCACCTTCGAAGCTTCAATTCTGTGTCCAGCAAGTGGTATACTTAGGACACTTGCTGTCCAAGAGGGGTAGGCAGTTGACACCCGACCGTATCCAGTTAATAGCGAGTCTTCCCCAGCCAAGAACCCAGAAGGAGGTACGTGCCTTTATCGGCCTTACTTCTTATTGTAGACAATGGATTCCCCAGTATGCATTCCTAGCCAAGCCCCTGATACAGTTAACGACACAGGAGGCAGCCGTATCGACTGTCCTCCCTTGGACATCTGACCATACACTTAGTTTCAACGAGTTAAAGAAAGCCCTATGTCAAGCTCCAGTTCTAGCTACACCGAACTACAGTAAGCCTTTTACACTTTTCGTTACTGAACGCGAAGGTACAGCATTATCTGTCCTCACACAAGATCAAGCAGGTCAATACAAGCCCTGTGCTTATTTTTCGAGCACATTAGATCCAGTCGCCCAGGCGTTGCCTGCGTGCCTCAAGTCAGTTGCAGCCACAGCACTAGCTATCAGACAAAGTGATTCCATAGTTTTAGGACATTCCCTGACAGTACAAGTTCCACATTCAGTAGAAGTTCTTTTAAACCGAACACAAACTCAGCACTTGACAATTGCACGTTTAACAGGTTATGAATTGACACTGTTCCAGCCACACATAGGAATTAGACGCTGCAACGTCCTGAATCCTGCTACACTGTTACCATCAGTTAGTTCAAATCCAGACACACATGATTGTGTGGAAGTAGTTAACATTACGACGAAGTCAAGACAAGACCTGACAGACATTCCATTACCAGATCCTGACCTGACACTTTATGTGGATGGTTCATGTATGAGAACTAGTACAGGAGAACTAGTCGCCGCGTATGCAGTGACTACTGACACTGAAGTTATTGAAACACACCGTATTGATACCCTGTCCGCTCAAGCAGCAGAGCTAGTCGCTCTGACACAAGCCTGTATACATGCCAAGAACCTGAAGGTTAATGTTTACACAGATTCACGTTACGCATTCGGAGTTGTACACGACTTCGGGGTGCTCTGGCAGGAGAGAGGTTTTATGACTTCTCATGGAACCAAGATTCAGCATGGTCTCCTTATTCAAGCCCTGTTAGATGCCATACATTTACCGACATCTATTGCTATCATGAAGTGCAAAGCACATACGAAAGTCACTGACATTATTTCCCAAGGTAATGATTTAGCAGACCGCACAGCCAAGCTTACAGCACAGACTCCAGACATTCCAGTTAATATGACACATACTCCAGATCCGATTACATGCATGACAGTTAAGGACCCTACTCAAGATGTCATAGATATCCAGTCACATGCTACTCCCGATGAAATCAAGAAATGGTCTGTACAAGGAGGGGTCCAGACAGATCAGGGATGGTTAACGAAGGGCAGAGCCACATGGTTTCTCCCCGATTCTATGGTTCAAGTCATTATCAATACCGCACATAGTCCAGCACATTTAGGAGAAAAAGCTATGTTAGACAGTATCCAGAACATTTGGTTCAACAAGCATTTACGAGCTGCAGCCAAGCAGAAAGTCCGTACCTGTATGATATGTTGTCAGTTTAATCCAGGTAAAAGTGTCCCGGTGGAACAAGGTGGTTTCCAGCCCCCTGACCACCCTTTTGAGGTCCTCCAGATGGATTATATTCAAATGGAGCGATGTCGAGGTTTCAAGTATGTCCTTGTAGTTGTATGCGCCTTGTCCAGATGGACAGAAGCATATCCAGTCCCAGATTACACAGCCGCGACCACTGCCAAGCAGTTGGTTCGTGAATTCTTCCCTAGATATGGACTCCCTAGAGTCGTATATTCTGATAACGGCCAGCCATTCTCATCTGAACTCATGAAACACGTTTCCCTTTTGTTAGGGTACCAGTGGAAGTTCCATTGTGTACGCCATCCAGAAGCAGCTGGACTAGTCGAAAGGCATAATCAGACTCTGAAAATCCGTATAGCAAAAGTCTGTAAAGACAAGGGTGTGGACTGGTTAGTAGCTTTGCCAGTCGCTCTGTTTTACATGCGTATGGTCGCACATTCCAGATCAGGTCTGTCCCCGTATGAGGTCGTTTTCGGCCGCCCCCCTAACATGTGGGGTACTCCTAGACCCCGAAGTATTACCGATGTTTCATGTAATATGCTGACAGATTACCTAGCTTCCTTGATGTCTGCCCTCAACTCATGTCGTTCACAGGTTGCCGCCGCATTTCCAGACAATACCGAGGTGGCACCGCACGAGATCGTTCCAGGCTCCCTTGTGATGATCAGAAATTTTGACAGATCAAGTCCGCTGGAACCACGTTGGAAAGAGCCACGTCAGGTCCTCTTGACCACCCGAACTGCCGTCAAGTTGGAAGGCAGGAAGGGGTGGGTCCACCTTTCTCATGTAAAACTTTTTAAAGGATCGAAACCAGTCTTCAAAAACATTTCCAAGAACATTTCCCAGGATTCGAAGGATTGCCAGAACATTGTTTTAAAGGACTGTCCCGCACAAGACATTATTACAACCCCTCCCTTGTTAGAGAAAACTCCGCAACAGGAGTATAAGTTAAAGCTCAGGTCTAATAAGTCAGCCAGTTTGATTGTATAAGTCCTCCCCTAGGTGAAACGGTTAGACTGTTTCTGACATGTATAAAATAGACCCCCATAGTGAGAGAGTCAGTCAAAGCTCAATCAAATGTATCGTTTTTCTGAGTTTCATATTATTTCTCAGCATAATGATTTCCTGCACTAGTTACGCACTTTATCTGTGTTTTTCAGTTCCTCATGTAAATATGTCTGCTCATGCTACAGTAGAGCACACGTTTAGTGATCTGCCTCCTCACGAATATGCATACCGCCTCGCTATGCGTAATAACACATTTATCCGTATGTTACATTATTCACACCAGACCAGCAATGCCACTAATTGTTGGGTGTGTGGTCGACTCCCCCCTTTCCAGACACCGAAGGGAGTTCTGCCACTCTTTCCTTATCCATTCTCACACAATGGTTCGTGTGGAGCATGGTCCACGTTAACGTCATCCTCAACAGATATGTCTTTTCTTAACAGTACATGTTTCCCAGACAAGCAAGGTTTCCCCCACAGAACAGGTTTAGATTTAGAAAATGAAGTATATAATTTAGGAAATTATTCGTCGAATTTCATGGTTCTGAATGTTCAGTCTGATACTACTCCAGACTCACCCGCTATTTCAGTACTACCAGTCAAAGGCGAATTATGTGTCCGTAGTTATGGTTCTGTACACATAGGTCATAGTGAATGTACTACTGTTATCCAGTATAGTGACAGTGGGAAATCTATTTTCAAAGCTTCACGTCATTCTTATTTTATTTGTGGTCAAACTGCATATGTTCGTCTGCCCCTCGATTGGGAGGGAACCTGTTACATTGCTTTCCTACTGCCACCTGTTTTTCTAGCCCCACCTGACTATCATAGGAATTCTTTCTTAGTACACACTAGACACAAGAGAAATCTCCCGATTGTCGATTATACTGAAACCGCCGCAGAGCAATTCATTGATATAGATAAAGGTGTTTTCCCTTATTTAGGTACAGTTGTAAATAGTAAGCTTATTCGTAGGTTAACAAGAACCCTTGAAGCAGTAGTAGATGAGACTGCCTCCGCTCTAGGTAACTTAACTGAAGAGCAATCCTTTATGAGAATTGTCGTTTTACAGAATCGTCTCGTCCTTGACGTCATACTGGCCGATAGGGGCGGGGCCTGTAGAGTTCTCGGATCCAGTTGTTGTATTTTCATTCCAAATAACGCGCCGTCTGTTTATTCAGCTATAACCAGACTCCATAAAATTGCCCATCTGTTACACCAAGATCCAGGCACCTGGACATGGTCCGGTTGGTTCTGGAATATAATTTCCGCGTGGGGTTGGAAAGTCCTGTCCTTTTTAGGTATTGCAGTAGCGACCATATTTAGCTGCTGCCTCTGTATACAATGTGGCCCTGCGATTTGCAGCATGTGTGCTACTTCTTGTATTCCCAGTCCCAAGCCCCGTTCTAAATCTCGTTCCAAGACAATTCGAGACGAGCAAATGGTACTGTATGAAATGATAGACGGTATCATGAATATTGATGTTTCCTGATGGAAACGTAGTGACAAGGAGGGAATGTGGAAAAGTAAATTTTGCCATGTTCTGTGTCCCTACGCCTCATCCATCATATGTTATATGTGCATGATCAATATGCATATGTTAGTCCCCATTTCTGATTAAAGACGCAATTACAGTTGTGTCCACCTCTAGTATGTTAGTTTCCAGTCCTCGTGAATACTACGAATATCAGGCCTATGTAAAGTAATGTTGCCACGTTTCTCAGTGTGCACGTTATTCAATTATAAAGTCCCCGTTTCCAGGCCTCAAAAAGGGCCCGGACCACAGATTCAGCTCCTGTCTCCTGAAAGCCTCGCTGAGGAGCGATACAGCCCCCACCTGTATCCTCGACCCTTCACTTACTTCCTGCCTTGCAGTGCCCGGTGCACCCCGGCTCTGCCTCTGAGTCTGCCAAAAGTATGTTATAGTTCCAGTTATCAGTTCAGTCCTCCTCCTCTGCATTCCTAAGCTACTGAACTGCATCAATAGTTTCCGTCATTGTCTAGCCTTCTCGTCTCCACGTTAGAGAAATACTGTATTTAATGGTCATTTAATATTCTTCACGCACTACATGTAGAATAATGCATGGTCCAGTCTTAGAATCAGGTTAGCTTTTCCCCTCATGACTTCTAGTTTATATCAACATGTTCCCTAAACATTAGATACCAGATAGGGTTTAGGTACATGTCGCTCCGACCCTCCAGACTCTAGTCTCTGCTCCTAGCACAGAGTTCGTAGCCCCCAGCTTCTCCTAGTAACACGTCATTGCTAGTTTTCGCGCACCATTAGGTTAGAGGTCCCGGCTCCTTAGGTAGCCCCCTCCAAAGTTTCCGCCCATTCATGACATATTCTGTTACGTTTGCACCACATGTCTATGTATACGCCCAGTTACACCTCTTTTTACTGTTATCTCTCGCGACTGCTACGCGTCACGCCTTCTACTCCACCTACTGTTACGCCTACTGCAATGTAATGCTATGTGTTTGCGCTATGTATATAAGTCAATGTTTTGTTATTAAATGTTAGCGCGCTCATCCCAGACCCAGCCCCGGCAGCTGCCGGGCCTTATTGTCCTATTCCTATGCAGGTTGTCCTGATCCTGTCCTTATGCTGTAATAAACCTGCAGAAACTCCTACTACCTCGAATCTTGACTCTTATTTATTGAGCTATCTGTTATGCTATAAGTCTAGTCAAAAATAGGGTATTATTTATTTATTTACCACAACATCCGGATCTTGGCGCGTTGTGCTGCCTTCGGCCTATTCGCACATCGGTCCGCTACTGACGCCATCTCACAGGCTAATGGGGCGACCCACGCCGAGTTTCAGCATTGTAGGATGACCACACCAGTGCAGCAACTTGCTAGACATCACCTCGGTGCCATCCGAATCTTGGCATCTCAACGCCTAGTGGTATCTTCCATACAGAAAATATTGTTACGCTACCTTTGGCCCCATTCGCACATCAGTCCGCAACTTAGACATCACCTCGGTGCCATCCGGATCTTGGCATCTCAGCGCCTTGTGGTGTCAGTCAGAAAATATTGTTGCGCTGCCTTTGGCCCCATTCGCACATCAGTCCGCTACTGACACCATCTCACAGGCCAACAGGGCGCCCCACGCCGACTTTCAGCATTGTAGGATGGCCACACCAGTGCGGCAACTTACTAGACACCACCTCGGTGCCATCCGGATCTTGGCGCGTTGTGCTGCCTTCGGCCTATTCGCACATCGGTCCGCTACTGACGCAAACTCACAGGCCAACGGGGCGCCCCACGCCGACTTTCAACATTGTAGGATGGCCACACCAGTGCTGCAACTTGCTGGACACCACCTCGGTGCCATCCGGATCTTGGCGCGCTGTGTTGCCTTCGGCCTATTCGCACATCGGTCCGCTACTGACGCCGCCTCACGTGCCAACGTATTTTCTCCGCATTTTATACCCTATGCCGCATAACAGGTCATGTGACTTGTTTATAAAACTTTTCATTGGTTCATTTTACTTTTGGTTTCCTAATGATGGAAGGCTTGATCATATGACCTAAAAACAACACTTTTCATTGGATGAAAACTTTTTTTTTTTCCAAACGATGAAAGCCCCACCTTGTTTCTGGATGTTTCAGACTGAAGCTGGCGTCAGCATGAGAGCACCACCATCTCGTAGCTCCGTCGTAGTCATTCCGCGAGCAATCATGGCAGCCGCTCCCCACCAGAAGCCTGCAGGAGTCGGGGCCCCCAAAACTTTTGATGAATTCTCAAGGCGGAGGGGACGCTTTCGAGAATGGGGTCCAAGACCTAGCAGACAAGCGTCCGATTTCCAAGGTGTCCCAGGGCCATTTCAGTGGACCAGGCCCAAAAAGGAAAGAGCCTGCCGCCATTTTGAGAGTCCTGTGACAGCCGCCTATCGCTGCACCGCAAGAGTGGGCGCAACTCAGCTGAATTGCGGCTTTTGACACAGTGGACCAAAAACGGACGGAATGGCAACTGAAACGGTAAAGGGGCGCCCCACTACAACAGATGACACTCCACCTGGAGAGGCCCGTTCACGCCGCCTCCCCCGGGGCGCCCCACGCCGTTATTCGGAGCAGCATTGTAGGATACCAAAACCAGTGCGGCAACTTACTGGACATCACCTTGGTGCCATCGTTCTGCTGCCTTGGAACTATTCGCACAACAGTTTGCTACTGAAGACCCACCCCCCGCGACGCCCCACGCCGTTATTTGCTGGGTGGCAACTTACTAGACATCACTTTCGTGTCATCTAGATTTCAGCGCGTTCTGCTGCCTTGGAACTATTCGCACAACAGTTTGCTACTGATGACCCGCCCCACGCCGGAAATCTGGACGTTGTGCTGCGTTGGGACTATTCGCACAGCCGACCGCTACTTCGTTGTTTTTCCCTAAAAATGTTTATATGTTATTACTATTTTTGTTTTCTTGTATATATTTATAAATTATTAAAGTTTTATAATCTTACTACTTTGTCGGAGTGCTATATATTTTTAATGTGACACATAATTGTAAAAACTTTGATGTACAAAGAGTCATCCCTGGAATCTTCCGCTTCACGCTCGGTCCCCTCCCCAATCACAATACAGGATGGTTTTCAGATAATAGCAACGCTTCTGCTGTGACGGATCTCATCGAGTGTGGGCCTTGATCTACTATAACTCCTTTGAAGAGGGGTGAATCTTTACAGCTGTGGCCATAAACTACATCTGCAGGGCTAGCTGATACCCTAGGACCAGCCTGGACAATCGGACACAGAGGAAAAGGAGTGTCAGAGGGTGCAGTAGTGAATAGGGCGAAAGGGAGGTGTCGGGCGGGCACAGGGTGTGATTCTCAGGAAAGAGCAGCGCAGATGGGGGGAGGTTTATTACCCATGCATAAGACAGAGAGCGGGGGTGACCACTGCCTGGGGGAGATGCTTGCGAGGGTGGGGAGCCATGCTAAGGATCGACAGCGTGCACAGAGTGGGTCTGGTCAAGGCATCTAAAATGGCTGCCGTGCACGACAAAAGTGTGGCATTTGAAAAAAGACAAGATGGCGCAGACAATGTTTTTCAACACTTCCTGATTTCCTTCGAATCGAACGTTAACAGACGTTGGGGCATATTACCAAAGTTAAGCGATATTTATCCCTAACGATGCATTGCAAAGATTTTTTTACCGTCAGAAATTATCGCAGATAAACCTTGCTATTATCAAAGTTTATCGCAAATACGATAAAAACCGACCGCAATGCATTAATATCGCTGAAAACTCAGCGATATTCATGCATTACCGAGCTAATCCTCTTAGCCATGTTATCCACCTCCCATAGGATAACATGGCTAAGAACTGCTCAGGGCAGCTGTTACTTTTTGGAGATATTCGCGCTTATCTCGAATATTTCCAAAAGTTGATAATAGGAGATAGCGATGTTAGCGACTGTTTCCAGTCGCTAACATCTTGGCATGCCCACTTTGCATGTCATTAGTGATAAATATCACTCACATGCAAAGTGGGGCCCAAGATGGTCGCTATCTCCTACTAGCCGTCGCTAACTGGTGTTAGCAACAGCTAGGTAATACAGATATAATTTTATCTCCGCGAAGCGGAGCGCTGTTACAGATATATATCTTGTTTTTGAACGTTAATTTCTCAAAATGCACTGAAGCACATATATTGAGACCTAGCAAAGGCACATCGGGCTACCAGTCCCTAATATTTTACCAAGTTTCGTGCAAATCCATTCAGCCGTTCGATTATTATTATTATTTATTTTTTTTGCCCCGCGGGGCCCTTTTAAAACCTCCACATCAAACCTAGGGGATCAGCGAGGATCTACTATGCCCCCTTATGGTCATTTGCCCCTTCGCTTTGGCCTCCTCTTGTCTCTCGATCCTACCGAGAGACAAGATGGCGGCCGCTACGGACTGTTTGGAATGTTTACAGACACCGGAGAGCCAATCAGCTTCGCTTCGCAAAGCTCCGTAACGCGAAAAGTACGCGAAGCGGTGCGCTGTTACAGATATATATCTTTTTTTGAACGTTAATTTCTCAAAATCCACTGAAGCACATATATTGAGACCTAGCAAAGGCACATCGGGCTACCAGTCCCTACAATTTTGCCAAGTTTCGTGCAAATCCATTCAGCCGTAAGATTATTATTATAATTTTTTTTTTTTGCCCCGCGGGGCCCTTTTAAAACCTCCACATCAAACCTAGGGGGTCAGCGAGGATCTACTATTCCCCCTTATGGTCATTTGCCCCTTCGCTTTGGCCTCCTCTTGTCTCTCGATCCTACCGAGAGACAAGATGGCGGCCACTACGGACTGTTTGCGGCCACTACGGACTGTTTGGAATGTTGACAGACGCCGGAGAACCAATCAGCTTCGCTTCACAAAGCTCCGTTGCGCGAAAAGTACGCGTCCTAGGCCGCTGCCCGGTCCGCGCTTACAGATATATATCTTTTTTTAAACGTTAATTTCTCAAAATCCACTGGAGCACATATATTGAGACCTACAAAAGGCACATCGGGCTACCAGTCCCTACAATTTTGCCAAGTTTCGTGCAAATCCATTCAGCCGTTCGGGCTAAAAGTGAGGCCAACCGCCCTATGGAAATTAACATGGGAAAAACGCGTTTTGGGACCCCCCTTTTTTCTCGGCCCCCCCTTGACAAACCCCCCCCAAATTTTCAAAGGCTGCTCAGAAACAAAATGTGCCATTTTCCTGAAAATTTCAGCCAATTCCGTCCACAAACGGCAAAGTTATTAGACATAGAATTTTCAAAAATCCCATAGAGAAAAAATCCTAACTATATATACCTACTGGCGACCGCCAGTAGGTAATATATATATATCATCAAAATGCCCTGAAGCAGTGAGAGGGCACACAGCAACGTCCCGCCCTCCGGCTTTGTATTGCTGTCCGCATTTACATCCTCACATTTTTACATGCCGACATGTTTCGAGGCCCTTAGCCTCTTCTTCCTGGGCTGTCACGAACTTCACAAATCAACGTATATTTAGCAAGGACCCCCTGAAGACATAGATAATATAGTTCCTAGGTCAGGGAAGGAATCTCATTTGACAAAAAACAACCTAGGCAACTTAAAGTATAAAGGGACAAGGATTGATGTAGAGGGACACAGGCTGTCAATTATTATAAAAGCAGAATTTTATTCTCAAATTTAAAAACACAATGAGCAGTGACATGAAACAAATTTGAATGTAAATTAGTCAAAAAATGTTACAAAGTAAAATTTCATGAATAGTGCATTGTACATAGAGTTATTTATACAGTAATTTGTACATAATATGGAAACGGTTAAATTAAAAAAGGGGGGACAAATGTAAACAGTGTCAAGGTAATAAAAATAGGTGGTCTAATATTTCTCTACGCGCGTTTCGGCGACCAGCGCCTTCTTCTGGAGTTGCCACGTGAATTTCTAAAAAATGGAAAAAAGTCATACAAAAAGATACAATTATTTATAGCGAATAACCTGACATAAAAAATAAGCAGACTTATCAATAATGATTCAGCCATAACGTGAACCCTTCTATTTTTCTAGATAACATCATAAATTTAATAAAACTGTTAGTCTTTGTTCATTTCCTTACTTATTCTAGTCCTTTGAGTGGGCTATTTGTTATTCAGTATATGGGAACGTCCAATAGATAGGCCTATATCGATGGGAGGTTGTTGTTGAACATCAACAAACCCGGTTCTAGGAGGAGGAGCTTGGCGGGCCGCGTGAGCACAGCGCTCTCCGGACCCCCGCCACTCCCGGCATGATATCCTGAACATATCCTGATTCTTCGTGAGGATTTATGTAGAGGACGCTGGGCTGATCTTCCTGTGATTTTTGGAATTTGATTTGGACCCGGGGCGCCGAAGATACGGCGATTCGAATTTTCGGGGTCCGCCTTTGGGGTGCGCCCGGGACTGGGTGAGGCTCTCTGGCCGTCTCGGAGTTGAACAACAACGGCAGGGGGATTGGACTTGTGGGTCCCCCCTCTTAAGTTTCGGTTTCGATTCTGCCTCAGACTGAGACATCTGGCAGGGGAGTCTGGCCTGGGCTGGGTCCGGCACTCGGTACGGCTACGGCTGTCGGGCCTTTGGCTGGCTTATTCTCCTTTCAGGCTGGACCTCTCCTAGTGGTACCCTTGCAGCGGCCTTTTGGTCCCGACGCCCTACTTTCCTGTGGCCATTTCCATCGGGTCGAGTGAGTCTCCTGGTGGCGCGGTTTCCGACATGGCGGGCAGAGGGGACCGAGAGACACGAAAGACCAAGACGCCCCTGCGGGGGGGCCCGGTCCAGTCTAACGTTATGGACCGTTACACCTATGCGAAGGGGTCCCCCGGAGCCGCCCTGCCTGGCCCAAGTGCGGTTGACCACATCGTGGACGCATCAACGGAACCGTCCTTGCAGGACATCATGGGCACCATTTCTGGCATGAAGGAAACGATAGGTCAACAATATGAAGCTTTGGCCCACAAAATCGACACCGTGGCCATTGATGTGAACTTGATTCGGGCCGACCTATCTAAAACCAATGAGAAGGTGAAGTCATTGGATCTCAAGTCATCCAGCCTCACGGCAGACGTCTCGGAGATACAGACAGAGATTGGCAATCTCCGTAGGGTGAACGATTTCATGACCCGGCGCTTGGAGGACTTTGAGAACAGGGCACGTCGCTGTAATGTGCGTGTGGTTGGCGTTCCGGAGAATCCAGAACCGCACTCTGTTGATCTCCTGGTTGAGGACCTGATCCAGAACTACCTCTCTCCGTCTGGGCTGAGTAAGTTCTTCGCAGTGGAGCGTGCCCATCGTGTTCCGGGAGGCCAGGGTAAGCCTGGCGCCCCGCCGAGGCCTATTGTTGCGAAACTCTTCCACTATAGGGATCGGGACGCTATCCTGCAGGCATCACGTGTGAAGGGCCCGGTGGCCTTTGAGAATGCCACGGTGAACTTTTATCCGGACTTTTCTCAACAGGTGCAGAAACAGCGTATGGGCTTCCGTGGAGTCAAGAAGCGTCTCCGGGACATGGGACTGCGCTACGCTATGCTTTTTCCGACCAGGCTGCGAGTTGAGTACAATGAACGAACCTTTTTCTTTGATCGGCCTGATTCTGTGAATGACTGGCTGGACTCCCTGCCAGACCGACCTCCTGCGGCTGAGTCCGCCGCCCATCCGGGTGGTGCTGAGGGTGGTGTAGAGAGCTGAACTGTTTGTTTATGCCCGGGTCCTCGTGTAAAGTAACTTCTTCGGGGATTCTATGCCTAAGTGCCTCTGCTGTCTGAGTGTTTTCTTTGTTATTTTTCTTGTTGGGGTGGCGGGTGGGTCAGAGCCTTTCCTCCTCCGGGGTCTTTTTGTAGAATGGGGGTTCTTGGGCGACAGGCACACTGCATGTTGGGGTGGCTTTTTAGCTTCTTGCAGGGGTGCAGGGTGGGGGGTGTTTCCTCGATTGTTGGGGGGTGGGTGGATGGGAAGTTTGATGTTTGTGTGTTGTGTTCTCAAGGCGATTCTATCTTGCTAATGATGTTTTTGATGTCATGCTCATTGGAGGGGGGTTGCGGCGTTGCTGTATGGGATGGGGGGTAGCGGGTTGAGGTTTATTTCGTGGAATGTTAATGGTCTGGGGGATCGTATTAAGCGGGGTGTGGTGTTGCGATGTATACGACGTTTGTCTCCAGATATTGTTTTTCTACAGGAGACTCATTTGGTAGGCAATACATGTCGTGCAATGAATAGGTGGGGCTATCGCCTCGCCGCTCATTCTGGGTTTACCACGGGTTCCAGGGGGGTGGGTATCCTTGTTCGGGCTTCCCTCCCCCTAGCTATTGATGATGTGATCCTTGATGATCGGGGGCGTTACGCCGTCCTCGTGGGTCGCTTTGAGGGTCGAACCCTTTCCTTGTTTGCCGTTTATGTGCCCCCCGGTCTACAGACCTCTACCTTTTCCGATTTGGGCCGTGTGTTGTTGAACCTCCCTGATAGTATTCTCTTCATAGCAGGTGACTTTAATTCTGTGCTCTCCGGTCTACATGATCGTCACCCCCCTAGGGACACCCCTTTGGCCCAACAGTGGCTGGGTGGGTTTCTGGATACGTTCGGCTTGGTGGATTGCTGGAGACTTATGCATCCTACTCAGCTTCAATACACTTTCCACTCTGGGGCCCATGGGAGTCTGTCTAGACTGGATTATTTCCTGATGCCTGCGGCGCAGTCGCCAGCGGTTCGTGAGATTAGGCACCTCCCCCGGGGCATCTCTGATCATTCCCCGCTCTGGCTTTGTTTTGAGGTGGGGGTGGAGGCGGCGGGCCGGGTGGCTCCTATCAACCCATGGTACCTCACCTCCCCCGAGACCCGCAATCTCTTGATTAAGTCTTTGGACAATTATTTTTTAGACAACGAGGGTTCCGTCTCCTCTGCTGTATCCCTGTGGGAGGCCTTTAAGACAGTGATTCGCGGGCAGGCCCTTTCCCTTATTGCCGAATCCAAAAAGGCGAGGAATCGGGAGGTGGTAGACCTTGAGAGGGAGATTGCTGAGATAGAGGCTGACCTAGAATCGAACGTTACATCTGATAAACTCCACGCCCTGGGTCTGAAACAATTTGCTTATAAGTCTTTGGTCACAGATGCGGCTAAACTGATGTTTCGGGAGCAACAGGGTCATTTGTATGATGTGGGGGACAAAGCGGGTAAATTACTGGCATGGTTGGATAAGACGGAGAGGGCGAATCGTGTGGTGCCTGTGATTCAGACTTCGAGTGGCGTGGGAGTGACAGACCCGGTTGGAATAGTTGAATGTTTTGCGGATTATTTTCGTGCGGTTTATACCCCTGTGTCTGAACGGGATGTTGATGACTCTCGCCTTTTGTTGCGTGATATAGCTCTGCCCAGTGTTTCTGATTTAGACCGAGTCTCTTTGGAGTCCCCTTTTACTACGGACGAGATAGCGACGGCCATTCGCTCACTCCGTTCGGGCAAAGCTTTGGGCCCGAATGGATTGCCAATTGAATTATACAAGCTACGTCCTGACAGGGTGGCGCCCTATCTTCGTACCATGTTTTTGGAATCCCGCGAACGGGGTATTCTCCCATATGATCAGCGTTTGGCTACGATAGTTGTTATTCCCAAAGAAGGTAAACCTCGGGACCTTTGTTCGTCTTACAGGCCCATTTCCCTGTTGAATGTTGAACCCAAGGTCCTGGCTAAGCTCCTGGCAACCCACCTCTTGACGGTCATTGGTGGCTTGGTTCATCCGGATCAATCCGGATTTATCCCACATCGCAACACGGCTCTTAACCTACGCCATCTCCACGGAGCTGTTGCGAGGGCGGGGCTTCTGACGGAGCCGGCCATTTTGGCTTCGCTAGACGCCTCGATGGCCTTTGACACGGTAGAGTGGCCCTATCTTTGGGCAGCTCTTGAGAAATTCGGTTTTGGACCTGAGTTTATTGGTTGGGTGAAGTTGTTATACTCCGAACCCTTGGCACAGGTAGTGGTAAACGGTCGAGTTTCTGTCCCCTTCTGTCTTGGTAGGGGGACCCGTCAGGGGTGCCCCCTGTCTCCGTTGCTTTTCGCGCTTGCTCTGGAACCGTTGGCTGCGTGGCTTCGATGGGAACCTTCACTCAAAGGGATCCGTTGGTCACCGGATTTTGAAGACCGCGTCTCGCTTTACGCGGATGACATTCTTCTGTATCTTACTTCCCCGCGTAAATCTTTAAATGTCTTATTTGACGTTCTTACTTCGTTTGGTGCTAACTCGGGTCTGGTTATTAATTGGGCTAAGTCCTGTGTATATGTTCTCTCGGGTGTTTTGCCCCCATTACCGGACAGGTTTCCTATCCAGGTTGTCCAATCTGGCTTCAAGTATTTGGGGATTTTTATTACACTGGACTCCTCACTCCGGTTCAAGCGTAACCTCCTCCCCCGCTTCTTAGACTGCGACTGGATGTGTCCCGTTGGCGTAAGCTACCCCTGTCTCCTCTGGGCAGGGCTGCCCTTTTTAAAATGATGTCTTTGCCGCGATTCCTATACGCGCTTCAAAATTCTTATGACGACATTCCTGCTACCTATTTCCGGGAGATCGAGAGTCTTCAAAGGCAACTGATCTGGGACGGGCATCCACGTATCGCCCTTGCGAAACTTACTATCCCTTGGTATGACGGGGGCATGGGCTCCCCGATATCAAGAGATATTATTGGGCTGCCCAGCTGTCTGCCATTAACCACGCAATGTATTCCCCGGGTCGAGATCCGGCCTTTGAGATGGATAGACTCCAGCTGCCGGGAGGGGATTTTAATAGAGCGCTTTATTCCAGATCGGCCGGGCGCCATCTTGTGGGCCCGTCCAGGATCGCAGTCAATGTGTGGCGCGCCGAGAATGTGAGTTTGGGATGGGAGAATCGACTGACAATGGCAACCCCGCTTTATGCTTCTGAACGTTTGGGGTGTCTCTGGTCTACTAAGGGCTTTGACCGCTGGGATATGATTGGGATATGTAAAGTGGGTGACGTCTGTGTGAAGGGTAGAGTGAAGTCTTTCCAGGCCCTTAAGGCAGAATATGACTTGAGTGATAGAGAGTTTTTTCGGTATTTGCAGGTCCGGCATGCCCTGGCCTCAGTTCTGACTCCTGATGTGACCCTGCCCGAGTCCTCCCCCCTTGAGGATCGGGTACTGGATGGACACCTGCCCGATAGCACTATCTCCCTTATCTACAAGAAACTGATTAATAATCGCGCTGACTTATTGGTCCGACTTAGGGAGGTTTGGGTCGGTGACGGATTGGACTTGGATGACGAGGATTGGCAGTCGGCACTCTCTTCTCCGAAAGAGGTCGCCATCCCCGCCCGTCTCCGTTTAGTTCAACTTAAGATCCTCCACCGGGTGTATGTAACTGGTCCGCGTCTGGTTGTGATGGGTTTTTCCCCGGATGGTTTATGCAAGCGTGGTTGTGGGATGAGTGCTACATTTCTGCATATTCCTTGGGAGTGCCCGGCGGTAGCAGCCTACTGGATTGATGTGCTTGCGGTGATGACTGTTGTGACTGGTATTACCCTGCGGCCTGAGGCCCGACGATGCCTGTTGAACGTGTGGGAACCCACCGACTATTCTGTGGCCCAGACCAGATGGGCGACCTTGGGATACATGGTCGCGAAGCGGGACATTGCGCAACTTTGGGGCGCATCCAGACCTCCCGAAGTTTCGGTGTGGGAGGATAACATGGACTGGTCCATGTTCCGAGAGAAGACCGTCTATGTGGCTAGGGGCAGACCCAGGGCGTGGACGAAGATTTGGGGTCAGTGGAATGCATATCGTGGAGATATTTGTGCCCCTCCCTTGGTTGACACTCCCGATGTTACCCTATCTCCCTAGGCTGACGTTCCCGAAAAATTTTCATATGGTTTTAGGATTTTCCTGCCCTCCCCGCTGGCCCCCCCCCCCCCAGCCATGCCGAGTTTCATTGCTTTGCTTTTGTCTTCCTGATTAGTTGCTTTCCCCTCCGCCTTCTGGGCTGACTTGATTACTGTGCATTCGCCTTGTTTAGAGTTTGTTGTTTTTATGATTAATATAAAAATTGTTATGTCCTGTCCTATGCTTCGAGCAATAATTGGTACATTCTTTGTGCCCGGCCACGGGAATGATCGTTCGCTACTTATGTTGTGCGTTGCTATTAGCGGCCAGCCCGTGTGGTTGTAGGCCCATCTCTGTAACTCTTATTTTATTGCTCAATAAAAGTTTTTAACCAAAAAAATAAATAAATAAAAAAACCCGGTTCTATCATTTACCGTAGTTTAGTGAGTGCTCTAGTCATTATAACTGAGGAGCAGAGAATAGCTATTAGATATTAATATATCGTATTTATACTTACAGGTAGCATTGAAATGTAGATAGTGCACTGTGATCTGAGGTTTCGTGTTATAGTCTCTTTAGAACATTCAAGCAGGCTATAATAAAGCTTTAAAATAAAAAGATTTTAAATTGTAATCAATTACTTGTCTTTTATGATAGATACATCTTTCATATTCACTTTCGTTACTTAAAATCAATTGTTTTATTATTTCAAAAAAGTTTTTAACTGAAGAATTTTATCTCACTTCCACTATATTTGTTCTGGATATTTTGTCGTTAGCCTTAGAGATTCAATCATCTCAATTTTGAAATTAAAATTAAAGGGTAGAGCAAATTCTTTGGTTCCAATAGTTTCACTTTTAGTGTTTTTGCATTAAAGATAATCTCATATCATATAGTTTCAATGTTTTCAGACAACTGTTTTCTATTAAAGTAAATTTCTATTTGGTAAAGCATGAATTACTAATGACCAGACTACAAGACAGGATGGGTCTGTCAGGGAACGTGCTGAAATAGTTCAATTCTTTCCTACAGAACAGGACTCAACGATACCTGGTTAACCAAGCAATCTCCGCCCCGAGCCCCAATGCAATCGGGGTTCCACAAGGATCAACGCTTTCCCCAGATCTATTCAACTTATATGTAGAACCTCTCACGGAGATCCTTCAAGAATCACAGGTATCCTATCATATGTATGCAGACGACACGCAACTATACATAAAAATCACCTCCCTTGAGGACATTGACCTAATGAACAGAACACTAAAGAGAGCTTTGCGATGGTTAACAATAAACCATCTGAAACTAAATTCCCAGAAAACAGAATTCTTGCTAATTTCACCGACAAGGAGCCAATCTGAAGTTAAAGAATGGACTAAACTGGTGACGGCGCTAAATTGTACCCCGACCCTAGTTAATTCAGTCAAATCACTTGGAATTATACTAGACGAAAACCTCGACATGAAAGATCATATTAACTCAATGGCCAAGAGCGCCCGCTTCCATTTGAATTACTTAAGGAAAGTGAAACCCTTTATCTCAGAGTCTGATCTAAAACTGGCTATCCAATCACTAGTCATCTGGAGGATCGAATACGGCTGCACCACATTAGCGGGTCTACCGAAAACAGCCACTGCACCACTAAAAGCCTGCCTCAACGCAGCGGCTAGACTCATTACGGGAACGAGAAAATTTGATCATATTTCCCCGCACCTGAAAGCACTAAACTGGCTACCTTACGAGGCCAGAATCCAAATGAAGATGGCCTGCATTACACACAAAGCGGTCCACTACAACACGCCGAGATACCTGGCTAAGAAACTTAAGCTTTCAGGGGGTAACAGAACAACCAGAAGCGCAAAAGAACTACTACTACGACCAGCCTTTTTCCACAAGAAAAAGACCTACAACCGAGCATTCTCCGGAGCGGCCCCCAGAATATGGAACTCCCTCCCTCCAAACATCAGGATGATTCAAAATATAATGACATTCAAACGGGAACTGAAGAGCCACTTGATGAGTAAATACCCGACATAGAAAATTAAGATGACTGGGACGATCACTTACAAGAATGGAGGGTCGTTCCTCGTCATGAAACATGACTGCTGCCGTGTTCAAGCTGAAGCTAGACACCTATAACTATATCTCACAGTCAAACTTTATAACCGCTACCTCATTGTATTTATCTACCCATTTCATCCTTGCGATGCACTTGAATGCCTTATAACCCTACCTCACCGAGCTAGGTGTGATATTTCTGACCTGAGCTCAGCCTGCTCGTCATCTATTGCTAATTGGGCAGTTAATAGGAGTATATATATCTAATCACGTCCTTACAATACACTGCCTTCTACCTCATATCTATCTGTTACTATTAATGTTAATATAATGTCTATATGTCATTTCTTTCCATGTTAAGCACCTACTGCTAATTGCACAGACAATAGGAATACTCATATCTAATCACAGCTTTGAGTATAGTACCTGCTACCTCAGATCAATTTGTTATTATCAATGCTATTTGAATGTCTATATGTGTATCTCTTTCCTTGTGAAGCGCTCTGATACCCACGGGTCTTGTCCGCGCTATACAAAACTCTATAAATAAATAAATAAATAAATAAATAAATATTATCTATCAATGAGAGAGACATTTGTTCAGGATGCGCGACTGCTTAATTCAAATAGCGCTACTTCTACTAATGATATATGCACTTACAGAAACGCAGAATTTACATAAAGACCGACATCTGTCTAGTAGACTGTTTCTAGTTCTTCTTTAAACTATTCGTAGAAAACGGAAAATTAGTCAGTCTTACCCAAAAAATTAAAATCAAGCTCCTTGCTGGACTTAGGATGAAGTGCAATGTATTAAAAGATCTCCCTGCCTAAAAAGACACATGAAAAGGTAGATTTAGGAAGAGCATACATTTATGCCATTGTGTTGATCTAAATTGGGGAACGAGGCAGGTCTAAAAAAGCTTACCCGAACTTAGACGGCAGGGCTCCTTGATTCCCTCGAGGTGATGTACAGATTCGTGTCTCAATCGGGAGGAATGATGGATCTCGGATATGGTTTGGATCAGGTATATTATATTAAAAGATCTCCCTGCCTACAAAAACATGGGAGGTATAGGAGGTTTAGGAAAAGCATAAGTTTATGCCATTGCAGTGTTCTAATTTTTGGGGAGCAAGGTAGGTCTAAGCGGACTTACCCGAAGATATACGGCAGGGCTCCTTGATTCCCTCGAGGTAACGCACAGACTCGCGTCTCGATCGGGAAGGTTGGTGAATCTTGATTATGGTTTACATCAGTTACTATATATTAAAAGGTCTCCCTGCCTAGAAAAAATGGGAGGTGGATTTAGGAAAGGCATATTTTTATTCTTTTGCGGTGATCTAATTTGGGGAGCAAGGCAGGTCTAATTTGACTTACCCGAAGATAGACGGCAGGGCTCCTTGATTCCCTCGAGGTAATCGCACAGACTCGCGTCTCGACCGGGAGAAATGATGAATGGATATATGTCTACGAGGGCCGCGTTTTTATATTGATAATCACGGGTCGAATAAATTTCAGCTGAGGAAATGTTTATTTTGTTAAAGCTAGAAGTAGGACTATCTTTTTTAGAGATTTTTGGGGTGGAACCCTCGTAGCGGGAGTTTTGATTAGTGCTTATTTCAGGTGAAGGTAGAGATAGGACTACTCTTTCTGTTCTTTTGGGAATTTCGTGGCATCCATTACTAAGAGATGCGAGGCTCAAAACAGAAGATAGAAATAGGACTATCTTCCTTGTATTATTGGAATTCTCGTGGCATCCATTTCTAAGAGATGCGGGGCTAGAATTAGAAAGAGGACTTATCAGTTTATTATTTTAATCTACATTCTTATTCTTTGTCATTGGAATTAATAGACTTTTATGAAGTTTTATATGAACAATATTAATTCCGCTGTAGATAATAAATAATAAAAGAAAGAAAGGGGATTAAATATCATTTAACTCGAAAGAGCTGATGTTCATATGATTGATAACTTCAATTTAATAAGTAAGACTAAAAGCTCATGTTTTCAGTGACTAGGATGTCATGTATAGTCGAAAAAAAGTGAATTAAAGAACGGCTAAAGGGTCAAAATTAATTTTATCCTATGGTGCAAGACTTGTACATCAGTCAGAAAGACATATGTGTTTATTTATATAGTAGATGTCTATTCTGCCTACATAATTGTACATTTCGTTGTGTGATTTGATAAGGTGCGATGTTGTATGCATATTTCATCATACATTTGGTAAAGGGCTTTATTTTCGAAGTGCCAACTTAAATCTTTCAGTGGCAGTTTTATTAGTGAATGGCGTGTTCCCATGGGATTTCGCTGTTCAATCCCTGGCTGAAGGAGTTAAAAACAAAAATCCAAAAGACTTCTCTTTTTTTCCGAATCGCAGTACCTCCTTTAGTATCAGGGGTATGTATTCTCTCTAGGATTCTCCACTTAAAATCTTCTACACTGTGTCCTTTTTCTAGGAAATGTTTCACCATCGGAGAGGCAATCTTTTTAGTTCTTATTGCTGAGCGATGCTCACTTAGGCGGGTTTGAATCATGCGTGACGTTTCTCCTACGTATCCTAGGAGGCAAGGACATTGTATGAAGTATATCACATTAGTTGATCTGCAGTTCCACATTTCTTTGGCTCTTGTGGTATGGCCATTGTGGGTGAATTCTTCTCCTCTCAGGATATTTCCACATGAGATACATGAGGAACAGGGAAAGGTCCCTCTCACAGGGTTGTTGGTTAGGATTGATCTTTGCGTCCAATTCTCTTCAACTGAAGTATTTTTAAAGCGAGAATGGACTATATACTCTTTGATATTTCTATTTCTTTTATGAGCAAAGAGGGGTTTAGCCATTTTCTGTTCACTGGAGCAATTGCTATTTAGAATATGCCAGTTTGAATTTATCACATGCTTTACTTTTGCATTAACAGTTGAGTGTTTAGTTATGCACACTATTTGATCGTTTTGTTTCGTTGATTTAGTTCTTAAGAGACAATCACGGTCATAGAACCGTGCTCTTTTGTAGGAGTGTCTCACTAATCGATGGGGATACCCTCTTTCTATAAATTTTGATCTCATTATTAGAGCTTGTCGGTCAAAGTCCACCAGATTCGTACAGTTACGTCTGACCCGTAAGAACTGAGAAAATGGGATACTGTCTTTCTGTGTCGCAGGATGGAAACTCTGGTAATGAAGCAACGTATTTCTGGCTGTTGGTTTCACATGTAGGTCAGTTTTTAAGGTTCCAGCATCGTTTATTATTTCGATGTCTAAGAACTCCACTTTTTCCTTACTGATGTGAGAGGTAAAGTTCAGATTGGGATTTGCCGCATTGATCCATAGAATGAATTCATCCAAGGATTCTCTCCCATCGGTCCAGATAAAGAAGATGTCATCAATGTATCTGGACCAATGGGAGATGGATTCGAAAAAGGGGGCCACTTCGTTCTGAATAAATTCTTTTTCGAATGCGGCCATGAAGATGTTGGCTATTGAAGGGGCTACCGAAGCCCCCATGCTTACCCCTTTGATTTGGCGATAGATATTAGTTCCAAATTCAAATATATTTTCCGTTAGGACTATTTCTAGGCAAGCCAACAAGAATGTTTTGGGGCAGGGGATATTGTGAAGATCAATAAACCAACTGGTCGTCTTCATTGCTTCAGCTAAGGGGATGTTGCTATATAAGGACTCAACATCCATAGTTACTAATAGCTCATTGTTTGAATTAAAACTTAGTCCTTCAGTTTTCTGTATCATATCTCCTGTATCTCTTATGTAGGATTCGATGTTTGGTATAAATGGACGTAAATAGTTGTCGACAAATTTGGATAATGGTTCAGTTGCTGTACCTATGGTGGAGACTATAGGACGGTAGGGAGGGTTTAGAATATTTTTGTGTATCTTAGGGAGGCCGTATACACATGCTATTTTCCCTTGGTTCTGGTTTAAAAAGTCAAACTCTTTTGTGTTAATAGATCCATTCTCTAGAGCAGATTTAGTAAGAGACATAATTCTTTTGGACAGATTTAGTGTGGAATGAGTTCTAACAGGGGCATAGAAAGTGGGATCGTTTAGCATCCGAAGCATGTTGTTTTCATATTGAGATGTATCTAAAATAACGATACCTCCTCCCTTATCACATCCTTTGAATGTGAGATCTTTATTAGTTGAGAAAGATATTAGTGCCTCATGTTCTTCTCTTCCTAAATTGTAAATCGGTTTAGGGATGAATTTTAAGGCCTGATCTAGTTTCTTTAAAACCACCAACTCGATCAACACAATGGCATAAATGTATGCTCTTCCTAAATCTACCTTTTCATGTGTCTTTTTAGGCAGGGAGATCTTTTAATACATTGCACTTCATCCTAAGTCCAGCAAGGAGCTTGATTTTAATTTTTTGGGTAAGACTGACTAATTTTCCGTTTTCTACGAATAGTTTAAAGAAGAACTAGAAACAGTCTACTAGACAGATGTCGGTCTTTATGTAAATTCTGCGTTTCTGTAAGTGAATATATCATTAGTAGAAGTAGCGCTATTTGAATTAAGCAGTCGCGCATCCTGAACAAATGTCTCTCTCATTGATAGATAATAGAAAACAGTTGTCTGAAAACATTGAAACTATATGATATGAGATTATCTTTAATGCAAAAACACTAAAAGTGAAACTATTGGAACCAAAGAATTTGCTCTACCCTTTAATTTTAATTTCAAAATTGAGATGATTGAATCTCTAAGGCTAACGACAAAATATCCAGAACAAATATAGTGGAAGTGAGATAAAATTCTTCAGTTAAAAACTTTTTTGAAATAATAAAACAATCGATTTTAAGTAACGAAAGTGAATATGAAAGATGTATCTATCATAAAAGACAAGTAATTGATTACAATTTAAAATCTTTTTATTTTAAAGCTTTATCATAGCCTGCTTGAATGTTCTAAAGAGACTATAACACGAAACCTCAGATCACAGTGCACTATCTACATTTCAATGCTACCTGTAAGTATAAATACGATATATTAATATCTAATAGCTATTCTCTGCTCCTCAGTTATAATGACAAGAGCACTCACTAAACTACGGTAAATGATAGAACCGGGTTTGTTGATGTTCAACAACAACCTCCCATCGATATAGGCCTATCTATTGGTTTATCTACAATCTACCCTGGTAAATGGAGAATAGAGACGTTCCCATATACTGAATAACAAATAGCCCACTCAAAGGACTAGAATAAGTAAGGAAATGAACAAAGACTAACAGTTTTATTAAATTTATGATGTTATCTAGAAAAATAGAAGGGTTCACGTTATGGCTGAATTATTATTGATAAGTCTGCTTATTTTTTATGTCAGGTTATTCGCTATAAATAATTGTATCTTTTTGTATGACTTTTTTCCATTTTTTAGAAATTCACGTGGCAACTCCAGAAGAAGGCGCTGGTCGCCGAAACGCGCGTAGAGAAATATTAGGCCACCTATTTTTATTACCTTGACACTGTTTACATTTGTCCCCCCTTTTTTAATTTAACCGTTTCCATATTATGTACAAATTACTGTATAAATAACTCTATGTACAATGCACTATTCATGAAATTTTACTTTGTAACATTTTTTGACTAATTTACATTCAAATTTGTTTCATGTCACTGCTCATTGTGTTTTTAAATTTGAGAATAAAATTCTGCTTTTATAATAATTGACAGCCTGTGTCCCTCTACATCAATCCATGTCCCTTTATACTTTAAGTTGCCTAGGTTGTTTTTGGTCAAATACTAACTTCACAAATGACTCGCATTAGCAGTGACGACTTTCATTTAAAACAGTGCCTCCCTCAGAGGGCGTATCCTAATTGCAACGTCCATGATGAATTATGGGGCATACAGTCTTATAATGCGACATTGTTTTTCACCTTTGAGTAAGTTCAACTGTGGAGTTCAAAATCTGACTCAATATATCCTTAAGTAGGAAGTAGGGATGTAGATGCGGGCTCGCGTGCATTTCGAACGTTGTGCTGTCAGTGTTCCAGCAGTTGGGACTGAAAACGAAGTGGTGTGCGGCGTCTTCCTTTGGAACGTTTTTGCTGTAAACATTGACTGCGAGGGCGTCCCGGACCTTGCCGCTAGCACCAGCCATCAAGTTGCTCCTCTCGTATTGGGACATTTTCTGAAACAATATATATATATATATATATATATATATATATATCAAAGCTCCACTTACACCTGCCAGACGCACTCCTAGGCTGGTGCCTGCTCGCCGGGGGTGCACCCGACCTTAATATCAGCTCGACAGTCCCTCCCCGCAAATTCCGGGAATTAGGTAGCAGCACTCCGGGGTAAATTCACAGTTAGGTTTTATTGTTCAAAACGCGCTTTTGGCACTCGGCCTTCGTCAGTGTTCAAAGCAACAGTACAGCGCAAAGTCTCAATGCTTTTAAAATCGTCACGTGATATTTTACAAGACACAAAGATAGGACCACGAAAATAAAAATGGTCGCCATCTTTGAATGGGTAAAGTGTGTTCAATGTTGCTTGCCGCTCCAAATAGCCAGCAGTGTACAGCCACGCATACAAAGATAAATCAACAGTGAAACATACAGAGAGTCTAAATTCATCACTCAATGTTTGCCATTGACATAATGCCCACAGTCCCTACAATTTTGCCAAGTTTGGTGAAAATCCATTCAACCGTTTGGGCTAAAAGTGAGGCCAACCGCCCTATGGAAATTAACATGGGGAAAACATGTTTTGGGACCCCCCTTTATTCTCGGCCCCCGCTTGACGGATCCACCCCAATCTTTCAGGTAAGGACCGGAGAGTAAATGTGCCATTTTCAGGAAAATTTCAGCCAATTCCTTCCATCAACGCCAAAGTTATTCAACATAGAATTTTGTAAAATCCCATAGGAAAAAATACTAACTATATATACCTACTGGCGACCGCCAGTAGGTAATATATATATATATATCAAAAACAAAGGTTGCCCCATTGGAAGGCCACACTCGAGGGGGTTTCACACTCGTTTGCCGCCGGTAGTGACACTGCAGCCCACCATGCTTTCACTCCATCTCGTGCCAAACGCATTTCGGGCGCATCACTTGCCCTTGATCACTGGCTGAAACAACAGGAAACGCAGGCTGTTTAATTGCACATTATTTATTCAAAATCAAAATCCCGCCCTAATAGACGTCATCAGGGAGCATTCTGGTCTTTGCAGTTCCTAATTGGACCAAGTGCAAAACCCCAGTGGTTGCCAGTGTTCCGTTGCTAAAATGTCAAGCCCCAGTGGGCAGAGCAGAAACATTGTAGGAGCCGCAATGCCACCAATATGTACCCGCGGCTCAGGCCCCCCTCGCTCAATTCATTGCTCAAGTTCCTAGCAATGTGGATCCGCTGTAGTCAAAGCGGCGGAGCCTTCCGCGACCGGACCAGCCGCATATTCCATCAAACACAAAGGTTGCCCCATTGGAAGGCCACACTCGAGGGGGTTTCACACTCGTTTGCCGCCGGTAGTGACACTGCAGCCCACCATGCTTTCACTCCATCTCGTGCCAAACGCGTTTCGGGCGCATCACTCGCCCTTGATCACTGGCTGAAACAACAGGAAACGCAGGCTGTTTAATTGCACAATATTTATTCAAAATCAAAGTCCCGCCCTAATAGACGTCATCAGGGAGCATTCTGGTCTTTGCAGTTCCTAATTGGACCAAGTGCAAAACCCCAGTGGTTGCCAGTGTTCCGTTGCTAAAATGTCAAGCCCCAGTGGGCAGAGCAGAAACATTGTAGGAGCCGCAATGCCACCAATATGTACCCGCGGCTCAGGCCCCCCTAGCTTAATTCATTGCTCAAGTTCCTAGCAATGTGGATCCGCTGTAGTCAAAGCGGCGGAGCCTTCCGCGACCGGACCAGCCGCATATTCCATCAAAAACAAAGGTTGCCCCATTGGAAGGCCACACTCAAGGGGGTTTCACACTCGTTTGCCGCCGGTAGTGACACTGCAGCACACCATGCTTTCACTCCATCTCGTGCCAAACGCGTTTCGGGCGCATCACTCGCCCTTGATCACTGGCTGAAACAACAGGAAACGCAGGCTATTTAATTGCACATTATTTATTCAAAATCTAAGTCCCGCCCTAATCGACGTCATCAGGGAGGATTCTGGTCTTTGCAGTTCCTAATTGGACCAAGTGCAAAACCCCAGTGGTTGCCAGTGTTCCGTTGCTAAAATGTCAAGCCCCAGTGGGCAGAGCAGAAACATTGTAGGAGCCGCAATGCCACCAATATGTACCCGCGGCTCAGGCCCCCCTCGCTTAATTCATTGCTCAAGTTCCTAGCAATGTGGATCCGCTGTAGTCAAAGCGGCGGAGCCTTCCGCGACCAGACCAGCCGCATATTCCATCAAAAACAAAGGTTGCCCCATTGGAAGGCCACACTCAAGGGGGTTTCACACTCGTTTGCCGCCGGTAGTGACACTGCAGCACACCATGCTTACACTCCATCTCGTGCCAAACGCGTTTCGGGCGCATCACTCGCCCTTGATCACTGGCTGAAACAACAGGAAACGCAGGCTGTTTAATTGCACATTATTTATTCAAAATCAAAGTCCCGCCCTAATAGACATCATCAGGGAGCATTCTGGTCTTTGCAGTTCCTAATTGGACCAAGTGCAAAACCCCAGTGGTTGCCGGTGTTCCGTTGCTAAAATGTCAAGCCCCAGTGGGCAGAGCAGAACCATTGTAGGAGCCGCAATGCCACCAATATGTACCCGCGGCTCAGGCCCCCCTCGCTCAATTCATTGCTCAAGTTCCTAGCAATGTGGATCCGCTGTAGTCAAAGCGGCGGAGCCTTCTGCGACCGGACCAGCCGCATATTCCATCAAAAACAATGGTTGCCCCATTGGAAGGCCACACTCGAGGGGGTTTCACACTCATTGCTGGACTGTTCCCATGAGGCACAGGGTCAGACTGATTTGCATATGGCCATGTCTGAACTGGGGTGGCTGAGTGAGCTAAAGAATGGTGATGGATTAAACCCAGATCAGTTGACTGGGGGTGAGTGTTTGATTTGCTCAAACACTCCGTCCATCATTCCCTTTTGTATCGCATAAGACATATGCAGCTGTGGCATCTCTGATACTGGTGCGTTTAGTAATGCACTGTGCAGGCATGATTACACACAGTTGGAGAATATTCGTATCTTGACAGTTTGTGTAGAACTCAATGTGATCCACTACTGCTGAGAAACAGAGGTATGCGTCTGCCTATGTAGTCGTATGAGATGTTCTGTACTTATAAACTAACCTGCTAAGTAGGGAGGGTAAAATGTAGGTATATTTTAAATCTGTTTCCTTTTTGTATTATAGGATGCTTTCTCCCTTTGTATTTTATGGAAAAGTAACAATGTTGACAACTTTGTTTCTGATAATATGTTTGCTTGTATTATCTAAGGTACTGGGCATGAGATTATGGTGTTAGAAATAAACATTTGAAAGTTGCAGGTGTCTTTATTTAGTGCTTGTTTTGGACTGGTGTAAGACTGTAACAAAAGAGTGCTCTTGTTATCTACCTTACCTGAGGTAACCTAAGTCGCATGTTGTGGGTTGAGTAATAATTGATAAGGGCAGCCAAGAAAGGGAGCAAGTGTGCAAATTTCATAGTGCCTTCGGCACGGTTAGTTGTTATAATAAAAAGCGTTGATGAAGGGTCTGCACTTGAATTTGAATTAAAGAAGAATGATTGATAATCTGGGCATAGAAAGGGAGCAAGTAGGTGTGTGTATGTGAGGATGAGGTGTTGATTGAGCAGAAGATGAATAAGGTGAAAAATAAGAAAGGCTGCAGACATGCAAACTTTATACTTCTTTGTAAGGGAAGTGGCTGCTTAGTTTTCCTGTGTGTGTGTATATATATGTATGCGCACCTTAAGATCCATACTCCGGTTAACGCATGTAGTGTGCGGTTTAAAATCGTCCAGAAAAGGGAACGGAGGAGAAAAAACAGAACGTGAAGCTTGAAACACCCTCGAAACCTTAAAGCGACAGAGCAGCATTTCCAGGAGCCGAATGAACATGGAGTGTTCACTAGGAGCAACAGAGAAACAGAACGAGTAGAAGTCAGCGAACTTTGATATAAGGGAGCTGTCGACCCTAGAATCTAAAAGAAGTGACACACCTGGCAATAAAAACGGAGCATTAATAAGAAGTAATTAAAATCAACCCTGCACAGTGAAGAATGGCAGACAGGTCCAGGAATCGCCAAATGAGAGCGAGCGAGTTGTTAAATGATGATAATCCCCCCGCCACAATTACAAGGTCTAAAGGGAATGGGGGAGATACAATAAAGGACAGAACGATTTTAACCATAGTAAGAGAGTTGCAACAACAACGCATTCAAGAAATAAACAAGTGGTGGGAGAAAACTACGCTTGAAAAATATATTGAGTACAAAAGAATTCAGCGAGGATTGAGAATCCTTATAATGTCAACTCTGAACGACCTAGAGACGGATCTAATTAAGCTATGGCAAACCGATACTAATGAATGTTCTTTTAAATTAATGAGAACTTTGATCATCCATGCCGAAAGGAAACTGGAGAAAATTACAAGCATAATAACGGCATTAGAAACTGAACTCGCAGACATCCCCACATCGGAAGATAATAAAGAAATCATGAAAACATGGAAAAAAAGGTAGCAAAACATGAAATGGAGGTGGAAATAAGAAAAGCCTGCAAATTTACCAGAGACAGATTGGATTATACGAATGGGCGAATATATACATTCGCACCTAAGTATGACACCATGAGGAGTCATGTGGCAATGTACAAGAATACTGACACAGTCACTGAACCAACAGATGATATTGATAGCTCTGAAGTGAGCTCCATTGAAGGAGAATCCAATAGTACACCACTGGATTTTCGGGGGGAAATCCAGTTGGCACACATGGTGACGCGACAGAGAGGAAGAGGCAGAGCCAATGCGTGGGGGAGGGAACAGAGACCACCAAAGAAACCCCCGACAAACCAAAAACCAGAAGGGGCGGAAAAAGAAACCAAACAAAAAAGAGGCAAAGGAAAGCAAAAGTAACAATGAAGAGAATGATGATATCTGACAATATAGTTATAAACTTATCAAGCAGAGAATTGTCAGATACACAACTTAAACTTTTGAATAGAGGTCTATCTTATTGCCCCACGAAGAATAAAAATTTACCAAACGCACGCATTGACTTATACAAATTTTGCCGCAAAATAAAATTGAAGAAATACTTTACAGAGAAGGAGCGCAGGAAAATACCAGCACCCAGAACATAAGAAATACTGTCTGTCAACTGTTAGACAAAAGGATTTACCAGCCATGATAACGTTAACATCTATCAAAGAGAGTCCCTCAGCAAGTCAAGAGGATAATACAATATCATCACAAATGGAGATTGAGTTCTGTGACTCACTGGGGATACCGACAAATATTGGAGGTAACAGTGGTTTAAAGAGGAATTCAAGGTTCTGTCCACAACTTCCACCAGGCAACAAAGTAGATTTGTTTTATGAACTAATGGTAGAAGAAATAACTAAGATTGCGGACAAGGCTGTGAACAAAAAACAAAAACAAAATCTTTCACCACAAGAATATAAGGCCATGACTGAATTGAAGGATGATGCAACAATAATAATCAAATCATTTATTTATTTATTTATTTTGTATACTTATATAGCGCGGGCCTGTCGCCCAAAGGGCATCCTGGCACTTGAGATCCGGTCAACAACGCTTCCACTGCTCAGCCAGTCCTAGGGAAAAGATAGGTTTTTAGGGCTTTCCTAAACGGGAAGTAGTCCCTATGACTTCTCAAAGGGAGTGGCAGGGAGTTCCAAAGTTTGGCCGCTGTGACACTAAACGAGCGGCCACCCATCCTTACTCTCTGGAACCTCGGGACCACAAGCAATTGTGCCGAAGAAGAGCGAAGGGGCCGCGGGGCAGAATACCAGGCAAACATATTCTGCAACGGCACTGGGCCCTGTCGGTGTACCGCCTTAAACACTAGGCACGCCGCTTTAAACAATACGCGCAAGTGCACCGGCAGCCAGTGTAGGTCCCTTAAGGCTAGAGTGGAGGAGCTTTATCATCTGATAAAGGTGGCAATCTCGTTGTACAGGATGTATCTAAATACATTGAGGAAGCCAACAGGCAACTAAATAATCAAGAACATTATGAAGAATTAACGAACAACCCAATGGAATAATGGACCAGTGAATATCATTCGCTGTTATTGGGCTGGAAAGACAGAGGCCTATTGGACTTTGATGAGTATTGCTATCTAAAAACTGAAAATCCAATTGTTGCAACAATATACTTTTTACCAAAAGTACATAAATCACTTACAGGCCCTCCAGGAAGACCAATTGTCAGCTCCATAGGGTCATTATTGGAAACTACATCAAGATTTATAGACATTTTTCTAATGAACTATGTGACAGCACTACCATCTTTCCTCAGGGATACAATGGATTTCTTAAAGAGAATCTCTGAGAGTGAATGGAAACCACATTACTTAATGGCATACATTGATGTTGCTTCTCTCTACACCTCAATTCGCCATGAGGATGGTGTGAAAACCGTGAGGAATGCACTAGGAGCACGCTCAGTGAACTTGTTGGAACATACAACAATGCTTCTGGATATGCTTCACTATTGTCTGACACACAACAATTTCCTGTTTCTGGGGAAAATGTATCTCCAAAAGCAGGGGACCGCAATGGGGACATCATTTGCGCCCACTTATGCTAACCTCCTGATGGGGGTGTGGGAAAGTGAGGTAGTGAAGAAAGAAGAAGAAAACAAAGATGGATCTAGAATAAAACTTTGGTGTCGTTTTATAGACGACTTGTTCATCATATGGGAAGGAGACAAAGACTCATTAGAAACTTTTGTCAAATCCCTGGAGGTAAATGATTATAATCTACACTTCACCTCTACAATCAGCTCTACAAATTTGGTCTTTCTTGATGTGGAAATATTTGTAAAGAATAACAAATTGAGCTCCAAGATCCACAGGAAAATAACATCATGCAATAGCATCCTCCACAGGAACAGTGGACATCCTGTAAGATTGAAATGGAGCATTCCTTATGGCCAAATGCTGCGAGCAAAAAGGAATTGTTCGGAACAAGAGGATCTAGAGGAGGAAATAAACAAAATGAGCCTTCGGTTTCTCGAGAGGGGATACCCAGAAGAAGTTATATCCTCTGCAAAATCTAGAATGATAGTGAAAAATAGAACAGATCTACTTGTACCAAAAAACAAAAACAAAAGGCCTGAAAACATCATGGAAAGCAATCATGAGAATGAAGTAACAAGATTAATCATTGACTTCGATAACCAAAGCAATGAAATGAAGAGGGCACTACAAAAACATTAACAAGTGCTGCTTCTGGATGAAACTTTGAAATTGAGTCTAACAACTGACCCTAGCATTGCGTACCGGAAAATGTCATCTCTAAGGGACATCCTAACACAAAGCCACCTTGAATTAAGAGAACCGGACAAACAAACTTGGCTAACAGCCCCTGGGTTCTGGAAGTGCTAAGTGCTACAAGTGCAAGGCCTGCGAGCATGGTGTGAATATCAAGGAATACAAACTCCAGAACGGGAAAACAGAGAAAATAAAGGAGCACATTACTTGTGAATCCAAATGTGTGGTTTACAGATTACAGTGTCCTTGTGATAAATCTTAAATCTTAAATCGGGAGCACAATTAACAAATTGAAATTAACTTCTACGGGCAATTAAGAACAAAGACCCTAGCTACCCGATGGCCACACACTTTGCCAAATATCATCAGAGCAACCCTGCCTTACTGAAATATTCAGGAATCAAACTAAGCAAAAACTCAGAAAGGGGTGGAGATCAAACTTTAAAACTTAGGAAACTTGAAACCAGAATGATATTAGGCATGGGAACGGAGGTCCCGTTTGGACATAACTTAGATGCTGAATTGTTTGTACACTTGTGGATATAAAGAGGAAGAATGACACAAAAAATGAGAGACTTGGTTCACGTACCAGAGAAGTGTAAAAAAGTGTAAAAATATGTAAATATGTATAAAAAAAGTGAAAAAAAGTGGAAAAAAATATATATATGTACATATAAAAGTATGGAAAAATTATGCAAATAGATGTGAGGGAAAAATAGGACATTACACATCAGCCAGAACCCAAACCAGGATGTTCTATCACTTTAGCCACCCCTTAATCTGCGAAGAACAAATTTGAATCATTGTTAGTGTGGGCTAAGGAATAAGAGAAATGGACAATAATAGAACAACATAGTAGAACGGGATGATGAGGATTGAACTTATATAGATAAATGTACTTTACAGATATTTTGAATGTCCAATCCCCTAGCCCGAGCACAATAACAACAAAGAACTGCCACAAAATTGAGTATCCATGCAATATGTACATATTTCTAGAATAATGACTAAGTATAGTAAATACAATGTGTAAAAAGTGTACATAAATACCAATGGGATAACGTTTCGGCGCAATAACTATGTTGAAACTAAGAATAAGTGTGTCCGTAATTGTAGCATCAATTGAGTACTTTACCAAATATAGTTGCATGACAATGAATGTCTAAAGAAAACAATTATGAAATCGTAATTGCACATATGAATGGGGAAGTGCACAAACACTGAATTGCAAACTGTAAAAATGTGAATATGTATATATTACAACCTGGTTTAAAAGATTTTATGGTACTTTACAATTGAAATGTAATATGGCTGCCTTAGTATGCCGGAAAATAACTGTGCAGGGTTGTTGGTCTAGATGACCAAGGAAAGGGAAAAGGGTACTTACACTGAGCACTTAAAAATGAGGTCTAGACCCAAGGACTCTATGGTCCAGTGGAAGGCTAGTAGTAGCCGAAACGCGTAGGCCGTCCGTTAGTTGATGCACGTTATTTTCCACATGGTGTGTAAATAAAAATCTGTAAAAAACTGACCTGTTGCTGTGCCGTGACTTCACCTGTGGGAAACCGTGGAAAAGAAGAAACAAGGCAAAATATATATATATATATATTCACAGAAAAAACCATAGGTTATAGACCATATATAGTTAGGAATTAGCATTTACAAAACCTTGAAAATTCACTGAAAAAACCATAGGTTATAGACCATATATAGTTAGGAATTAGCATTTAAAAAACCTTATTTTACTCACACAAAACCATTGAAATTCCATATATAGTTAGTTGCACTAACTATATATCGCGCACCCGTAATCCACTGCTGATGATGTCACATATTACATCATTCATGACATGGTCAGTGACATCACTGATGACATCACTGATGACATCTCAAATGACATCACTGATGACAACATCCAGTGATTATGTGTTTCTGTAAAGTTTAAATATGTTTTACATATTGAAGAATGAGTGGATGTATAAGTGTCTGAATGAAGGTTTTAGTAGGTGCGTGATTGACTGTATGAGTGAGTGATTAAATGCGTCTTACTAAATGCACGGGTTAGTGACTAAACTGTCTGAAAGTGTGCATCAGCATGTCTGTTGTTGTGCAAGCTGCTGCATGTGTTGATCAGTAGCTATATAAGTAGCTATATGGGTTATTGATTGGTTGCACAAGTATTTGTATGGGAGACTGAGTGTGTGTATGACTGGCTGGGAGGTGTGTGACTCTGTGCAGATCAATGTGTACTTGTATCAGTGATTCTATAAGAGAGTAAGTATGTGTTAGTATATGTTTTAAAATGTAAGGTACTCTATGTTTAACTGTGTAGATTAGAAAATGGAACTGTGATTGATTCTTTACAGGACTGACTAGGTGTGTGAGTAACTCCATGGATGAGTGGCAGAGTGTGAGTGTCTGTATAGGTGTATGAGTGCATATGATAGTGTTGTAAAGATGAGTGATTGTATGTATGAATGATTGTATGGGTGAATGAGTGAATGTGTGTGTAGACGTAGGAATCAGTGAGTGGGTATGTAGTAACTAGTATTGGTGTGTCAATGGTTTCAAAAATTACACTCTGTATTTAACACTGGGTGTAACAGAGGTTATATTAAAGTGTGAGGAGATGCATTGTATTGTCACATTAATGATATCATCATTGATGTGACCATTGATGTCAAATGAGATATCATCAGTGATGTCATTTGAGATGTCATCAGTGATGTCATCAGTGATGTCACTGACCATGTCATGAATGATGTAATATGTGACATCATCAGCAGTGGATTACGGGTGCGCGATATATAGTTAGTGCAACTAACTATATATGGAATTTCAATGGTTTTGTGTGAGTAAAATAAGGTTTTTTAAATGCTAATTCCTAACTATATATGGTCTATAACCTATGGTTTTTTCAGTGAATTTTCAAGGTTTTGTAAATGCTAATTCCTAACTATATATGGTCTATAACCTATGGTTTTTTCTGTGAATTTCATTGGTTTTTTAACAGCTAATATCTGTAGCTGTAAAATGTATTCTTCTTTAAATCCAAAAATATATTTTATATGTTTATGAATAATTTTTTTTTTTAAATATTTTTTTTTCTTCGTTCCCGCTTCGCGAATCGGGAAGCTTCCCGTTAGCTGACCTTGATGCCGCGAAATAGACCGCGAGCCGGTAAACGTTTCTTTACCGCAACTGCCGCGTTAGAAAACAACATCGTGACGCCTCCCGTCCGCATGACGTTTCGCGTTGTCGCGTGATACGTCATATGACGTGCTACGTTAGCGAACTCGTACGCTTACCGAGTCGCAAAGCACAGGTTTCTGGAAGCAAACCGGGAGGCCCTGCAAAGCGCGTAACGTAAACACAGCAGGTCATGTGACTTGGTAATAACACTTTTCATTGGTTCATTTCACTTTCGGTTTCCTAATGATGTAAGACTAGGTCATATGATCTAAAATGAACACTTTTCATTGGTTGAGAACTATTTTTTTTCCCAAATGGTGAAAATCCCTCCTTCTTTCCTCACTCTGACTTTCATCATTGTGAGAGAAAGACCCTTTGTTACCAGTGAGCAATGGCTTCTTTACTAGCTTCAGCTGGTGCTTCCCCACCACCTCCACCACATCCAAGGAAGAGTGGACCACCTGCTAAAGTTATAATTCAGCAAGAAGAGGAAGAAGAGGAACAGGACGACCTAGATAATCTCCCTATTATGGCCAGAAGATCTGTTGTACCGGAAGTAACGGGACCAGAGGGCAGGGAGATGGTGCCAAATGTACAAACGAGATTTCGTGAAGTAAAACAAGTCTGCGTACATTGCTGTGGAATCATTTGCTACGCAGAAAGTAGCATCACTCTGATCAACAGAGCTATTAACAATCATGCTCATGTTTGTCCGAAACTCCCCAAACAATAAATTCTTTTTTTTGTTTTCTTCCTCCTGTTGAGCCCTTTACAATGAATCGTTTTCGTTGCCCCCTCCGAAAAAAAAACAAAAAAAATATAAAACTGTTCAGAAAAATTCAAAAAAAGTAAAAAAAATGTTCAGAAAAATAATAAAAAAAATATAAAACAACAAAAACAATTTAAAAAAAAGTTCTTTTCAGAACTACCTCCCCGTTATAAAAAAATTGGTACAATATTTGCAACTGTGCCAACCTCTATTTCTCTTAGTTCGCTTCCCAGTTCGCTCCCCGGTACGCGAACCGGAAGCGAACCCAAAAAATTTTTTTATAAAAAAGAACAGTAAGTATAAGGGAAGGAAACAGACAGTTATGTTAAAAGAAAGACAGCTATAGGGGAGTAAACTAGAGATACTATTACCCGTAATCCACTGCTGATGATGTCACATATTACATCATTCATGACATGCTCAGTGACATCATCAGCAGAGGATTGCGGGTAACAGTATCCCTAGTTTATTCCCTATAGCTGTGTTTCTTTTAACATAACTGTCTGTTTCCTTCCCTTATACTTACTGTTCTTTTAAAAAATTTTTTTTTAGATCTGTCAGAAACAGTGAAAGTAATGAAATATAAAAGACTACGTAGAATATGAGCACTGTATGCAACAACTTTGACACTGACAGAAGCCTCACCTTCTCCATGCCTCCTACACAGTTCTACATGTACATCATAAATGCAAACAGAACAGAATTAATTATACATGTTAAATGGTTTATTTTTGCTGTTCTCAGAATGTATCAAATTTCACTAAAACAGTGACTTGAAGGTATTCATCATATAACAGCGGGGAAAAAAAAACACAATCAAAATGATTGTGTTTAAAAAACCCATACATTACAAATCAGAATTCAGAACTCCTTAAAGTTAACTTACTTTCCATGACGGCCAAGGATGTCCTATGAACAGCTTACACTCTGTTGTGCTGTTATTACTTTCAACCCGCCACTTTCTGAAAGAAAACTTCCATCGTTTTCAAAAACATGTTACATACAATAAATGACTTCTCGCTCTCTACCACACGATTCCACAAGGCCAAATCGTGTCAGAGCCATGTATAACTCTTGGATTTCTTGTAAGCCAATCCCGTCTTTTCGCATTTCCGCAACTTTCAGAATTAAAATGTTGAAGATCATTTACACAATCCTGGACTAGTAATATCTTCCCCTTCTTGCTCAATCATGTTCTACATTTCCTATCACACTGATACTGCTTACTATGAAGCAGACTTACACTACCTTTATGACTAGTACAATTATTTAATTCTCTACATCACTTTTAATCACAAAGCAATGTAAAACAGTAGACAGCATTGCAGACTTACATTCCCTCTACTCCATGTTTTGATTCGCTGCTTCAATTAGCTTATAAAAAGAAATAGTTTTTCTGAACTCATTCAAAGTGCAGTTATTTTTCCATGACGTCCAGTCTTATGGTTAGAAGTTATGTCTCTGTACTACACTTATCCTCAAGGCCAAATAGTGTAGGAGCCATAAGAACTTCTTGAAATTCCTCAGAGCACATCCCGAGATTCTTTCCCTAAAATTTTGGTTTTAAAAACACCAGGTAAGAGTTTTTAAGGTCATATGGCAATTTTTTTTTGAAAATTAAAACAGAATCATTGCAGAATGACCAGCCATTTCTACACTTTAAATAAGCTGTATAATGTCCTGATGTTATTGAAGGACCATCATGATATATAATTGCTACAGTTACAAAAGTCCTTCCTGATATTGACAACTGTGAAGCCACAAAATTTTTAATTAAAGTTGTCAATTTTGTTCCATCAGGCCTACATCGTTGGAACATTAAAATGACATACTGGCCATATGTTCGTATAAATAAAGTGGACATCATTTCAGATTTACATTGGCTACACTCCATGTTGTGATCAGCTGCTTTTACTAGCTTATTAAAAGAGACTGATTTACTGTCTGGCAAAGTTAAATATATAAATCTTTCTGAGTCTACACTAGTAGTAGCTGATACCCTACAATTCTCGCAGTCATGCTGCCATTGATAAGAAAGCCCAAACAGGTGATCTACATCTACACCTTCATCATGCAATACATCAAGCATATACATTAAAAACTCCTGACAATCTTGCTGACTATTTTGAGAGAATTGTGTTTGGCCTGAACATCTGTCTAACAGATTTCGAATTTCAGACACACTTTCTATGTTTGTTCTATCAGTGCTACATTTCTCTAACACAGAATTTAACAAACTGCAAAATCTTTGATCCGAATTGACCACAATCTGTTCTTTTAAAGTTTCTAGAGAAAAGACAACATTAACCACTACATTAGCATAGCAGTTGACACCAGAACTGTTTTCAAATTGAAAACCAACAACATCTTCAACAGAATCCTTTTTGTTTCTGCTTATAATTTCAGGTTCATCAACTTTTCGTCTTTTTGCTACAACCTCCCCAGTATTGGTCACATTTCTTCGTTTCCGGCCTACCACACGTTTCTCAAACAAAGGATACTGAGGCAAATGTGGCGCATACTCTCTTCTCAACCTATTGTATTCCTTAACACAATCTAGATCCGCACAAATGTTTGTGACATCACACTCAATCAAGTACAATCCCGATAAAGTCCTAACTCGTGACAATGCCACATATGCCATACCCTCCTTGAACACAGAACTGCCAATATTCACCAATGCACAGTCTACACTTAAACCTTGCGATTTATGGATTGTCACCGCATATGCCAAGCAAACAGGAAACTGCTTACGACGAACATATAAGTCTTTTACAAGCAAAAATCTAGCAGAACAACTTGCAATTAGCTGTACTTCCTCAATGCCATCAAATTTCATTTTTAAAAATTCAATTCCATCTCTATTTCTGTATTTCACAAAATCAACAACATTACCCATTGATCCATTTACCAGACCTCTTTCAACATGTAAATTCCTTCTTAAAATTATACGGCAGTTCAAGCACACATTCAGAGTCTTTTCAAAACCCGCAGTTTTAGATATACTCTTCTCTAATGAATCCAATTTTGTTTTCAGATTCTCAGACAAAATAATTGTTGATCCCATATGCTCTACTCTGTCAATAGCTTCCAATTTCACAATCTCTTGCTTTTCTAAATGCAACATTTTGTTGTTGAATTTGGCACATTCTGCAAGAGTTGGCATCAAACATATTCCAGATTTTTTCTCAGTAACTTTCTGAAAAATATTCTCAGGCACAACATCTTCGTCTGGATATAAATTTGTCAGTAATCGTGCATGTAAAGCTTCTTTCCCATGCTCGGTCACTTTTCCAATTCTAACATCTTGTAGAATAGTCTTGTAAACTTCATCCTTTGCCTGACGCATATTTTCATGCAGTTCAGCATAATTGAAGTTTAACCATATATTGACGTTGCCAATACTCCCTAAGCACTTCCTGGTATCTTCATGCGTGAGCATTTTGAACACAGGTTGCCCTTTCACTGGTGTCAGCTGCAGAAGATCTCCAAAAACAATGATGTGTTTGCCACCAAATAACACATCATACTCTGTTTTGAGAACTTCTTGCATTCTCAAATGCACAAAGGCAAGCATAACATTGGAAACCATGCTTACTTCGTCAATGATAAGAAGTTTCATTTTCCTCAAGACTCTTGAAACTTCAAAACAAGCATCTCCAGATAGCTTGTGATATTCTAATTTGTTGTCATGCTCCACTGGCAGCATCAGTAAACGATGTAAAGTAATCCCTTTAATGTTATGTGCTGCCAGTCCAGTTGGAGCGGTGACAACACAAGACAGCGATGACTCTGTCCTTTCCTGCAAATAACATGAAATTGCTTTAATAAGGAAACTTTTTCCAGTTCCCGCTTCTCCACTCACGTACAGTCGGACAGGCTTCAACGACGTACATGAGCACTCTTTCTTATCATGACTTAATCCATGATCAATTTGCATGGTAAGTTCGTCATATATTTTCCTCTGCTCAACGTTGAGTTGTCTTTCCAACTCTTCTAAGTTAACCGCATCCTCCTGAGCATGTGCCATGGCTCTTTCCACTTCATTCATAGCAGTGGCAGCTTCATTTTCGATAAGAGGTCCTCCTAGTGGATCCTGACTCAATGAAGCAGAACTCTGACTGTCCTGAGAACTGTCTCTGGCAATCTCGGCTGCAATCGTTGCTTCCTGCTCAATTTCCACATTCAACATTTCTACATATTTGAGAAAAGCAGGACATTCTATGGTCTCCTTGGCAGCATTGAAAGAGTCTTCGTAACAGAGGAAATCTCCAAGCAGTTCCTCTTCTGCACGCCAAGGCTTAAAAAGTTGCAAAAGTGCTAAATAGAAAAACTCCTTTTTTTCAGGAGATTCGCCACTCAATTTTCGATGGTTTATCAAGTGGCATTTTCTTTGCTTGACCAGACATCCCTCACTTCCTATTACAGCATACACTCCTTTCTCAGTATCTTCTTTGATGTTCCTCTTGAATATGTAATTTTGCAGAACCTCATACAGACAAACATTCTCGAGGTGACTGCTTCGATTTGGATAATATGTATCCAACATGTTGCTCTTCAAAATGTCGGTACTGTTTGGCTCCTTTTCCGCCAAATACTCAATTTCCCGCACAGGTTTCAGAACTCGATTACGCGTTGCAGCAAGACCAACACTCGCCCAAACGATACTCCTGGACTTGGCATAGAGACTTGCTGAAGACAACCGGTCAGAACATTCGTAAGCTCCGATTTCTCGATGCGACAACATCTTCAGACTGAAACTGTACAACTTCTTGCTGAGGCTCTTTTCATGGGAAATGTCCTCCCACATATCCTTCAATTCTGTCTTCTCTTTTTTGGTGATGTAAGATGTCACATACCTAGCCACAGCCATACAGTTATCAGCCACAAACTGTATATCCATGTTAGCATTCCACATGGACAAAATCACCGGGTTGTAGTCGTTGATGTACTTAGACTCTTCGTTCCTCTTCAAATTGTATGTGTTTTTAGGTGATTTCTTCATCACATTATGTCGCAGCGAAGACATCAAACTGTTCACTCTTCCTTTAGAAATCACCGATCGTGGAAAGCCGAAACGACATTTGGTGTAGAACTTGTCTTTGTTCCGGAATTTACGACGACAGTACTTTCCACATCGATGGCTTTGGAAACGTAGAACTTTTTCTCTTAGGCTTTTTTTCTCCTTTGCGTTTGGAACAGCACACGTAGAATACTGTTCTATGAAACTCATCACTGAGTCGTCTGCATCCGTTCCAAATTTAGGTGCATCCTTGATCCACAGCAACATATGTATATGAGGAGCACCTATTGCTTGGTACTCCTTCCTCCAGAAGAAATCCAACACCTCTCCAAGAGGTGGATTCTTCTTATTCATGATGAAAGACATCATACCTTCAAATCTATGATTGAAGTACCTACATACATTGACTGGATCCAAAGAGCACAGTTCTCCGGGTGTCTTGAATTCGATGTTTTCTACGTTAGCATTTGCCTCTCGTAGAAATTCAAGTAAGTCTTCCCAGCCATACTCAGCACAGCTCAAAGTGAGGAACCATGTGGGAGTTCCTAAGTTCCTCAGCATACATTTTAAATCACCATGACGACGGTACCAGTACTCATTAGTACCACGCTGACACGCCATGAGATTAATCAGGTGAGAATCCAAAATACTGTCTTGGACATTGACTTTATCCATAAAGTCACTTGCCGAGATGTTTTGCATGTGTATACCACTTTTCAAGATGTGGTTCACTGCATATGACAGTCCAGACAGATCGCTTTCAAACAGGAGATGAAACAAATAAGGAATGCATTGTCGAAACCTAGGATCTCCTGCATACAATCGCAAAGTCCGGTATTCAGAAGCAGGAATTTGATGAGGTCGCTCATCATATCTTCCTCCCTGACCTGTTGGAAAAAGCTGTGGGAAACACCGAGCTTCCAAACTTTCCTCCCAAACACTAATGGGACTCCCTTTCGCTTGTTTCATTTGAAACAACTCAATAGCATTCCCCATGACTTCCTTGGAATGCAAAGGATGAACACTATAATGTTCATATATTTCTTCACTAGTACAGGGTTCTACTTTCTCAATTTGACCAGCACACAAATCGCTATCCTCTTCCTCACTTACTTCCTCTTCTGCAACATATACATTTTTATAGTATTTATTATATTTTTTCAAATACAATGTTGCCCTTTTGACTTTCCTAACATCTACTAAATCTTGCCATATTTTCTTATTCTTTGTCGGAACCCCATTAACTAAGATAACCAGAGGTTCCTCTTCCACTTTTTCTACTCCAATTGTGTTAATGTTTTTCTTCAAATCTAGAGGCAAATAAACAACTCTTCCCTTTAATCCTCTCTGTAAATCTGATGGAGGCAATTTCCCTGTCTTTGGCTCCATTCTTACAATAGCCTGAAAGGGATGGATACTTTGAATCAAAATAGATTCATAAGTATTTAAATCCTTCAATTCAGAAGGAATTTCAACCAATTCCAGATTATTATGAACTGCTCTAGCAGGCATCTGGTTTTGATTTAATTTGTTACAACAATAAGTACACACACGTTGATCCAATCCCAAATCAAAACAATTTTCTACCATCAAGTATGTTGTAAAATCCTTCCATTCACTATTATTTTCCCTTTCACTTTTTCCATATAAATCCACTAACTTAGTTTGATTCTTATAATAAGTGCGTCGACAACACACACAAGTGAAATTTGGCCTCTCACTTGATTTCACCTCAAACGTCGCAATTTCCCTCTGGAAATTATCTGTACTGGAAACCTGTACACTATCTTCCACATTACTCTCTTCTTCTTGGTCAATTTCAACATTCTCCTCTTTACTTCCAAAGTAACAAAACTCAATTTCTTCACATATATTTTTCACATCTATTTCAGAACCATGCAAAAGAGCAGCGCATAATTGTTTTAGCATAATTGCTGGACTCTTAGCATAATACAACATTCTAACTAATTTCCTCACTTTATTATGATGCACTGCTAGCATCCTGAAATGATGAAAAACACTCTGGCATACTCTCCTGGAAAGACAAGCCAGTGAATGACCATGCAAACCTATCACTTCTCTCACTCTGCAAGGATCTAATTCTTGCAACAACTTCATTTTCTGCTTCAAACTTTTCTTACTAAATGACCGTATAAAATCACAAAGCAAATTGATGGAATCCTGTCGTACACTGCAAATACTACTACACTTCCAGGTGTACACAGGACCCTTAGGACGTCTCCCTAAAACCTCATTACCTAACACCTCTTCTATCTCTGTTCTCACAAGTTTTTCTTTTTCAACTGGACAACCATCTTTCACTTCATAAGCTCGACCACTGGTGTCAACTGCATGCACCAAATCATTATCCTGGAAATAACTCTCCTCATTAAAAAATGCCTCAGAGCTTGAACTATGCATCCATTCTCCAGAAAAAACTTCACAAAAATTACTACGATTAACTATTCTCTTCCATCTACTATTTCTTTTGAAATCATAAATTACCTTGTTTAGCTTCCTAATTCTATTGATTGTCAAAATAAATAACTTACGTTTAATTTCAAAGGCCTGATCAATAACTTTCTCAACTATTTTTTTTCTCTTATAAAAAACCACTTTCTGCTGACCTTTCTTAATATTTTTTAACAAATTCCCAATTATCCTGTTGCGGAACATTCGTTTACGAATATCCCTAAACTGTTGTTTCCTTCTACTTTCATGCATAGAGTTATCTCTTACTCTAGCAGTAACATTTCTCATTGGCCTTTCCTTACCATTTGAATTCGGTCTCCTTTTCTGGAGTGAAACATTTTCTGTAGTAATATTTTTTTTACTAGACATATTTCTTATGACTGTTTTTCGACTCTTACCCGCTGCTTTCTTGGTGACTTGACAAATCTTTTTGTTAGAGGACTGCTGCAATATTCCATGCTCCTGCTGTCTTTGACGTTTTCCAGCCTTTCTTACTCTTTCTTTGCTAGGCATCCTAAAATCTTGAAATAATGTGCAGTTGAATCTGTGGTAAAATATAATAAAAAATGTTATTAACCACTATTACCCAACAGTAAATTAATAACAGTCATCAAAAACTTAACACACTACTTAAGTATATAATATACTGAAGCCTATCTTCAATTTTTCACTGAACAGGACTCATCTCTTCTTAACCTTGGATAAACCTCACCTACTCTGTGTCCCCTGCACATAATTAAATGTAAAGGGGCAGATTTATATTAACTAGCACATCCCCAGGGATGCACCAGTTAACGTGCACCGCTGCTCTGCCACCCACGGTGTGCCGCATTTACAATCAGATAGGACAAAGCTACATCAAAACCCTGCGCCTGCTTGAAGCAGGCATAGATCTTGACGCAGGTAGGCTGAAAGCTAAAGCAACAACTAAGTGTCGTGTGCAGAACTTACAAAAAAGGAAAAATGGCGTTTAAACCAGTAATGAGACCATGCTAACGTAATACAGAGTAAAAATATCCAGGATCTACATCAGTTTGGGGTTCACGAACCTGGCAGGTACAAGGCACTGAGGCTTTCCACCGTGCATGTCTCATCCCAAAACATATGTTGTTTGTGAATGAAACAATTTCCCAGACCAAATGCTTTGGATTGGCTACTTCTAAAAAATTAAACACCCCTACTATCCCGGAGTTAGAGGAATACGATGGTTGGAGTAATTTTACTCGTTGTCTATTAAAGATTTACAGGCCCTACTCCGTAATTCTTCCTTTAACATTTCCAGTATAAATCCAAAAGGTTGACTGCTTTGGCAACGTGCCTTATCCACGGTTTAATAACGCTGCCTTTTGCTTTATATAAGTTTTCAAATTGTATGAAATATATACCAATAGGTCGTTATTAACCTTTAGGTAGTGGTTTTCTTCATCAAGTCTGGTCGCTTCCATACACATACAGATTTTCAAAGATGATCAAGAACTTTATCTGAATGGAGAGGAATGCACTGAGACGCCAGATCATTCACTAATGTGTAGGCACAGACAGTTACACGGTTCATGCAACAAACACCGACCAAATATGGCTTGCGTGTTGCAAGGCACGCCAGTTCCTGCTATCATCCCCACGTTCAAGTTCTTGGAAAATGGTAGTTATTTGATGCTCAGTAATGAAGATTGTTCTGGGTTAATTAAAAGTATTCATTTTATCGTAACAGTAAATGAACGGGTTATTTGCTGCAGAAATGTTCTATTTCCTCCCACACATGAACATAGGGAGTTTTCAATCTGGCCACAAATACCAACCTTGGGAGCACATTTCAACAGCATGGCAAGAATAAGAGCTCTTTTGTCTCAGAGAGAGGTGGCCTTGAGTTCGGCCCGTGAAACTTTCGTGCTTCACATAGCGAACACCCGTACAGAGGTGCAGACCCTTTTAAATACAGATTCGACTTTGCATTTCAGCAAGATTACCCATTCATTTCCATGCAGCAGGAGGCCCATAGGAATGAAGGTGCAATTTGCGATTAGCAATTACCTCATCGCAAATTACGAATTTTTCCGACGGTGCAGGGGTATCTCAAGAACACCCTGCTGCACCCCTGAAAAAAAAATTTGGGGTCATATGGCGCACATAAATTTTGAAAACATTCCTTTACCTCAAAAACGATTTTCAACTCATAATTTGAAAACACTGCACATGGGGAAATGACTTAAAATGTCCTTAAGACACATAAAAGCATTTTTTGATTGCCTTTGCAGCATGTTTCAGTCACCTTTAACATGCCTATGTAACGGAAACATTCAAAATCTAAATTTGCCATGCACAGGTGGGAGCATATTTACAAGCAATTTGCTCCACAGACAAACTTCTTACATTGAAATGGGAAAGACTCTCAATTACCTTATAAAGAAGCAGACACCATTATGTCCTTCTCATCAATATTAAAACCATTGCTTTTTCTCAAAAACGATTTACAAGTCATAATTTGAAAACACTCCACAGCTCCTATGCACATAAAAGCCCTGTCAGTACTAATACTTCACATTTTCTCCAATTACAATTTCTCAAACAAACAAAATCTATTTGTGAAACACTTGAGACAAAGCAACATTTGAAAAACACAACTTTCTTCATAATTTTCTCCTTAAAGCACACTATTTTCTATCTAAATTAAAGAATTTTTTTCTCACCTTAGCAAGTACTTTGAGTTTCAAAACAGTCTCAGAAACACACCAATTTGTCTTCAGCAGAGCAAAAGGTATGCACTCCAGAGTCTGCAGCTATCAAAAGCACAGAAATGCTGTAATTCCTCACACAGATCTCTCATGTCACCCAATCAAAACTCTTCCCTCACTTTTTTTCAAAGCAAAACCCTTCCCCCCTCTGCCCCCTCTCTGCTTTTTCTGCATAGCAACCACCTCTTGCAAGACCTCTCACACAACAATGTTGCAATTGAACTCTGAACTCTCAGTGCACCTGCATATCCAAAGCATTCTTTCATTTAATGATTTTTTCTTCGCCACTCAAAATACATCTTTCAACGAACTCATCCATGCACACTAACTTTCTGTTTTCAGCAATCAAAATCCACCAATCACTCTTACTGCTTCATTAACACAGAAACTCCTCAGTTTTTTTCATTTTACACTCTCATTTTTTCAACTGCCATTTCATTGCCACACTTCATCTGACTGCAAGAGAACCTTCTCTCGCCATGTTTTCTGTCTGGATTGTTGGACATAGCTACATCTATTGGGCTCAAAGGTACGCTGAAAACAGGAATTTACCTAACCTCAATTTACAAGATGTGGAAATTAAGTGGTTTGGCCACAGAGGATTAAAATGTCACCAATTGATACCATTGGTGAAAACCTTTATGCATTTGCCAAAACCTGACCTGTTAATTGTGCACTGTGGAGGTAATGATTTGGGCACTTTGACTGGGGTAGGTCTGGAAATGCTTTTAAAGGACACCTTTGAGCAATTGATGGCACTTTTTCCTCAGACTGCCTTGGTATATTCAAATATATGCCAAAGACAGAAATGGAGGTGGTCGAACCAATTTTGTCCACAAATTGAGAAATCGAGGAAGCATGTAAACAAATCTGTTTCAGCTTACATGAGAGACCATGGAATGGGCTCCCTGTACAACAATAACTTGCGTTACTACATGCAAGATATCTACAGAGGAGATGGAGTTCACTTCTCAGATGAGGGCAACAGAGTTTTCACTCTGAATTTAAGAATGTGCATTGGTACCTACTTATAAGTACCTAAATGTACCATAAACCCAAAAGCTCTTCTCAGAGCTACCCTACATCTGATCACTCACAATTATTATTGTACTCTAACTTTTTTCACTAATTTTCAAGAAAGTACGCTCCCCAGAACGCTTCCCGGTTCGCGAACCGAGCGCACTCCACGCAAAAAAACTAAAAAAACGGTATATATTTTTTTGCCCTGCGAGAACCTTTCAAAGCCTCCACATCAAACCTAGGGGGTCAGGGACGATCTACTATGCCCCCTTATGGTCATTTGCCCCTTCGCTTTGGCCTCCTCTTGTCTCTCGATCCTACCGAGAGACAAGATGGCGGCCGCTACGGACTGTTTGGAATGTTTACAGACGCCGAAAAACCAATCAGCTTCGCAAACCTCCGTAACGCGAAAAGTACGCGAAGCGGAGCGCTGTTACAGATATATATCTTTTTTTGAACGTTAATTTCTCAAAATCCACTGGAGCACATATATTGAGACCTAGCAAAGGCACATCGGGCTACCAGTCCCTACAATTTTGCCAAGTTTCGTGCAAATCCATTCAGCCGTTCGATTATTATTATTATTTTTTTTTTTGCCCCGCGGGGCCCTTTTAAAACCTCCACATCAAACCTAGGGGGTCAGCGAGGATCTACTATTCCCCCTTATGGTCATTTGCCCCTTCGCTTTCGCCTCCTCTTGTCTCTCGATCCTACCGAGAGACAAGATGGCGGCCGCTACGGACTGTTTGGAATGTTGACAGACGCCGGAGAACCAATCAGCTTCGCTTCACAAAGCTCCGTTGCGCGAAAAGTCCGCGAACCAGACCGCTGCCTGGTCCGCGCTTACAGATATATATCTTTTTTTAAACGTTAATTTCTCAAAATCCACTGGAGCACATATATTGAGACCTACAAAAGGCACATCGGGCTACCAGTCCCTACAATTTTGCCAAGTTTCGTGCAAATCCATTCAGCCGTTCGGGCTAAAAGTGAGGCCAACCGCCCTATGGAAATTAACATGGGAAAAACGCGTTTTGGGACCCCCCTTTTTTCTCGGCCCCCCCTTGACGAACCCCCCCCAAATTTTCAAAGGCTGCTCAGAAACAAAATGTGCCATTTTCCTGAAAATTTCAGCCAATTCCGTCCACAAACGGCAAAGTTATTAGACATAGAATTTTCAAAAAACCCATAGAGAAAAAATCCTAACTATATATACCTACTGGCGACCGCCAGTAGGTAATATATATACATATATATATATATATATATATATATATATATATATATATATATATATATATATATATATATATATATATATATATTCACTGAAAAAAACATACGTTTCACATACGTTATAGTTAGGAATTAGCATTTAAAAAACCTTAGAAATTCACTGTAAAAACCATAGGTTTCACACACGTTATAGTTAGGAATTAGCATTTAAAAAACCAACATATTGTGATGTGTGTTCAAGTATATATATATATATATATATATATATATATATATATATATATATATAGCCTGCCCACGTCAGAAAGGATTCTAATGCTGAGGTGGTTGTAGCGTTTGGGGACCAGAGGAAGCGCCGCTGCGCTACAGTGCTCCGGGGTTTCAGGACTGTTTACAGACTTAGGAGCAACACTGTCTTTCCCCATCTCATTCCTGCATATACCTACCAGACTTTGCCACTGCATGCTGGGACTTGTAGGCGTTGTCTACCAGACAGGCTACAGGAGGCATACATGCTGGGACAGCATAGGCGTGGGAGGAGCTGCGGTCTGTAAACGAGGAGAGGGCAGGACATTTAAACCTCGACTCATGCCCCCACACACAAGCACTTGCACCTGGCGCTGAAGAGGCAGACCACTCCGAAATGCATCTGCCTTAGAGGGTATGCCATAGATGATGGCAGACATTCTGGCTTGTGCAGCATATTAAAGCGCTTTTGAAGGTTTCCCCTGTTGTGGCCTTTCTCTTTCGTTGAAGGAGATTTCTTGGATATATATATATATATATATATATGCACACTCCTGGTGCACACGTTCCTTCTCCCAAGAAAAAACCAGAGCCGAGGCCCAAATAGTGCTCAGTGCGATGATTTAATGGCACACAAGAAAAGAACACTGGAATTGCAGTGCCAACCGAATGGCACTGTGCCTAAAGGCACTCCTTATGAAACATGTTTTCTTTGATTGTTAACAATGTATTCAAATGTTCAAAAAATTTTACATAAACTGAAGTTGTTCGTAGTTGATCAAAATAATATGTTGTTTATTTCAAATGTTCTTCACATTGGTGTATATCATTTCATTCATGATAATCCCGTTATCAATAACATGTAAATTTCATTCTGATTATGTGATCCTCGCTCAATTTGCGATGCATATAACCCTATGCATTTCGGGACCCAAGCCCTTCGTCAGGGGAGTAGTATGCTATCTGAAAACGAAGAAGTTTAATGTCAGTGTGTTGTACAGGAATGAGGACTCTTACAAAAAGACCTATTTTAAGAAAGGAAGCATGCTGATACAATAACTAAAAGATATGTTGTGGCTATTGATAGATGCTTCTAGCATGTGAGCATAACGGCTTTTCTTGGTGTCCTTGTCCTTCACACGCGTGAGGACAAGGACACCAAGAAAAGCTGTTACGCTCATGAACGCGGTAAGGTTCATGTGTTTGACCTTTGAGTTATCGCATGGTATAGCGGCACTCACAGTCGTTAGACAAAAAGACCACCTGGGTGTAATCTTGTTGTAACAGCAGGCTCCATGTATATACTGTCCGTTCTTTTACCGGAGTTACCACCTGGTTGGTGAACACTAACTGCATCAAAAAACAGACACGTGTTGCTCTAAGGGTAGTTCACGTTTTCACGACCCGTTTTTAGTTCCAATTTCATCCTCCTCACCCCTGTAACAATCACTGTCATTCAACATGCTAGAAGCTTTTGTAACAATAAAGTTTGTTGATTGCTGTACACAGTGCCATTGAAAAATATAATTTAGCACGTTCATTTACATGTAACACTAGTGTTATTCAAATGATGAACCAAACGTAATTCGGCACACTTCTCGAGTCTGTGAATTGAGCCCAAGTGGGCAAATAAAACTCATTTTAAATAGACTGAATAACTTAATACAAAAAATGATTCAACGTGAAATTAGCTTCAATTTTTCGGCAACATGTTTCTTGCCTCGTGAAATATTGCCCAAGTGGGCATTCCCATCCAATCAGCACCTGACATCTTCACATAGGTTCTGTAAATCAAATGGACAAAAGGCAATTTTTACTATCAATACATGTATTGATCACACCTCATCATTAAAAAACTTTTAAAATTCAAAGAATGAAATTCCTTGACGAGACAGCATACTCGATATATCAAACAGTATTAAATCTGTAAGTGAACTGTCAACTCCTCATCCAAGTTGTGTCCTGTAGGGTGTGTAGTGTTGTACTTGATGATGTATCGTGATTCAAGTTTGCGTAATTCCAACAGTCTATTGCCACCCCTTTCCCGGTATCCAATACAATCCAGTACATAAAATTTCAGTAGACTAGGGTTTTATTTGTGTTCTGTTGCAAAGTGTTGTGCAATTGGATATTGTTGATTTGCATTTTTAATAGCTCTCAAATGTTCTAATACTCTCAATTTGGCTTTCTTGATAGTGCTCCCGATGTAAAATTTGTTGCAGGGGCATTGTAATGCGTATATTGCATATTCTGTATTACATCCCACATGCTTCATTATTTTATGGGGAGCTTGATCCTCAGAGATTTTGAGATTTTTACAATTAGTGCTATTCTTACATGCTTTGCATTTTTTACAAACAAAAAAAACCTGTATCGGATTTGTTTTCCCTGGTTCTTTGATCAGAGCATTACTGAGTGTGTCTTTTAACGATTTAGCTTTTCTGAAGGTTATAGAGGGACTTTCACTTATCACTTCATTTAAATCTGTATCCAATTTGAGGATATTCCAGAATTTATTTAAGCTTCTCCTCACCTCCCAGGATTGACAGTCATAGTTGGTGATAAATCTTATCTGTTCTTCATTATCCCTCTGTTTAGGAATGAGAAGATCATTCCTAACCATCTGATCCACCTTGGCCTCCGCTTGTTTGATCAAAATCTTACTATACCCTCTCTCAATGAATCTTCTCTTCATGATGTTTTTTTCTTTTTCATACCCTGCCTGTGAGCTACAATTACGTTTCGTTCTAATTAATTCACCAAGCGGGATGCTATGAATTAGATTAGCCGGATGGCAACTCTCTGCATGGTGCAGACTATTGTCAGCTGTTTCTTTACGGAAGAGGACACTCGTCAGTACATTATCAATCACTTACAATCTGACATCTAGAAAATCCATTTTTTTTCTGTCCATATGACTGGTAAATTGTAGATTGTATCAGGTATCGTTAAGGATGACTCCAAATTCTTCTGCTTGCTCCTCTGAGCAATTCCAAATGCAGAAAATGTCGTCAATGTATCGGATCCAGAGAACGGCGTGGTCACTAAAGTGGGAGTTGTTGTTCACCACTTGCTCCTCCCACCAGCCCAGATATAAGCCTGCGAAACTGGGGGTGAAGCAAGTTTCCATCGCCGTCCCCTGGATCTGCTTGTATAATTGTTTGTGGAAGATAAAAAAATAGTTTTTTAGACAAATCGAGATCATATCCAAGATCATATTGGTAGGAATCAAAAATGACAAGGACCTCCCTCTGAGAAAATGTTTACAGGCGTCAATTCCCGAACTCTGTGGGATACAAGTATATAAACTTGTTACATCAAAGCTGAGTAGTAAATAATTGGGATTCCATGTTATCTCATTAATAATTCTCAGAAAGTCTGATGTGTCCCTGACATAAGAAGGTAATGCCTTAACAAATGGCTGCAAGAAAAAATCAATATACCTAGAGGTATTTTCCAGGAGGCTCCCCGTCGAGGAGACTATGGGTCTTCCTTTGGGACTTCAAGGTTCTTATGCAATTTTGGTAATAAGTATAATGCAGGGATTTGTGGGTGTTTACAGAGAAGATACCTGTACTCTTCATCTTCTATCAATCAATCAGGCAAATTATATAGCGCGCTACTCACCCGGAAGGGTCTCAAGGCGATGGGAAGGAGTGGTCCGTTACTGCTCAAAAAGCCAGGTCTTGAGTTGCTTCCTGAAGGAGAGATGGTTGTGGGTCAGCCGTAGGTGGATGGGGAGGGAGTTCCATGTCTTGGCCGCCAGGTAGGAGAAGGATCTTCCTGCGGTGGTGGCTCTGCGAAAGCGTGGTACTGTGGCGAGGGCGAGGCTGGTCGAACGCAGCTGGCGGGTGGGCTTGTAGAAAGTGAGGCGGTTGTTGAGGTTCTTGGGGCCCAGGTCGTGGAGAGCATTGTGTGCATGGGTGAGGAGTCTGAACGTGATCCTTTTGCTGACGGGGAGCCAGTGCAGGTCTCTCAGGTGGCCGGGGATGTGGTTGTGGCGGGGGATGTTCAGGATGAGTCTTGCGGAGGCGTTCTGTATGCGCTGGAGTCTTTTCTGTAGTTTGGCAGTAGTTCCTGCTTAGAGGGTGTTCCCTTAGTCCAGTCGGCTAGTGACGAGTGCCTGGGTGACCGTCTTCCTGGTTTCGGTGGGGATCCATCGGAAGATCTTGCGGAGCATGCGCAGGGTGTTGAAGCAGGATGACGAGACGGCGTTGACTTGTCTGGTCATCGAGAGGGAGGAGTCCAGGATGAAGCCCAGGTTGCGTGCGCGGTCTGTTGGCTTGGGGGTGGTGCCCAGGGCAGGGGGCCACTAGGAGTCATCCCAGGCGGAGGGAGATGATCCCAGGATGAGGACTTCCGTCTTGTCTGTGTTAAGTTTCAGGCGGCTGCTCTTCATCCACTCGGCGACGTCTTTCATTCCTTCGTGTAGGCTGGCTCTGGCGGTGGCGGGGTCGTTGGTGAGGGAGAGGATCAGCTGGGTGTCATCGGCGTAGGAGATGATGTTGAGGTTGTGTTTGCATGCGATGGCTGCGAGGGGGCTCATGTAGACGTTGAAGAGGGTGGGGCTGAGTGAGGATCCTTGTGGTACGCCGCAGATGATGCCCTGATCCCTCCAGTCACTTAGTTTTGCAAAGTAGTCATGTTTGGCTTCATCATACTCTTGTCTAGTGGCAATACTGTACTTGTCCCTGTCACCCAGTTGCCTCAGACCTTCCTTGAGGTACATATTCAATGGCGAGACAACAATATTACCCCCTTTATCGGAGTTTTTGATGACCACATCAGTTAATACTTCCAATTCTTTCAAAGCTTGAAATTGTTTTTTGTCAAAATTTAGATTAAGCTTAGGTTTATGTTTCTCAATTTTTCTAAGTTCACCAATCATTCCCATTTCAAAACAATCAATGTTGCTATTGGCTATTTGTGGAACAAAGACTGACTTGGGCCTAAAAGGCAGGAAACATGTTGCCGAATAATTGATGCTAATTACACGTTGAATCATTTTTTGTATTAAGTTATTCAGTCTATTTAAAATGAGTCAGTTTCATTTGCCCACTTGGGCTCAATTCACCGACTCGAGAAGTGTGCCGAATTATATTTGGTTCATCGTTTGAATAACACTAGTGTTAATTGTACATGAACGTGTTAAATTATATTTTTCAATGGCACTGGCAATGGCAATCAACAAACTTTATTGTTTCAAACGCGATTGAAATGGCAACAATGTAACTCTTCAACTTCTATTGATCACGTGCACTTTGTAAGAAACACTGTATCTTTAAATAGAATGGCCGCGAATTCCACCTCACCCGTGAGCAAGAAGTCCTAGTACTTCGAAACGCGTATGGTGTTTTCTTTTCTTGTGTGCCAATAAATTATCGCACTGAGCACTATTTGGGCCTCGGCTCTGTTTTTTTCTTGGGAGAAGGAACGTGTGTACCAGGAGTGTGCATATTTAATGGGTTGGCGACCCTGCCGAGTGCCCGCCGCATCAAGAGGCTTAAGCACGCCACAATTTGGTGTTTGGATTTTTATATATATATATATATATCACTGAAAACAACCATAGGTTTCACATACGTTATAGTTAGGAATTAGCATTTAAAAAACCTTGGAAATTCACTGTAAAAACCATAGGTTTCACACACATTATAGTTAGAAATTAGCATTTAAAAAACCTTAGAAATTCACTGAAAAAAACATAGGTTTCACACATGTTATAGTTAGCTGGACATTACACTCATACAAAACTATTGAATTCCCCTGCTATAGTTAGTTCAGGTAAGTATAACTCGCGTGCCCGCAATGCACTGCTGATAACGTCACATATAAAATCACTCATGACATGGTCAGTGACATCACTCATGACATCACTGATTGTTAGTGTATTATAAAATCATTATTACAAGTATACAGTCACTCACACAATCATTGAGTCTTATGTATACTTCTACTGTCACATACACTGCCATATGTTAGAATATGTAGTTTTAACTAATTAATCAACTATTCACACATCTTTGAGCAGACACACACCCCCTACCGAACCACACACACATTCACTCTCCCATACAAATACTCAGTTAACTAATTAATAAATAAAATACACTTTCACATAGCTAGTAAGCAACTGGAGAACCAGTTTACACAACAACTGACAAAGTGATACAGATATTCACACTGTTTTGTCACTATCCACTATATTTAGTGAGAAACTATACATTGTTAAAGTAAACAGTCAATTACCCTGTTACTAAATTCTCCATCCAAATATTTATTTTTATATATCCACTCATTCCTCAATGCAAATTGCTATATATATAATGAATATTTAAATAACGCGGCAAACCACATTCACTGGATGATGTCATCAGTGATGTCATTTGAGATGTCATCAGTGATGTCACTGACCATGTCATGAATGATGTAATATGTGACATCATCAGCAGTGGATTGCGGGTGCGTAAAATATAGTTAGTACAACTAACTATATAGGAGCAATTTCAATGGTTTTGTATGAGTGCAATGTCCAGCTAACTATAACACCCCTAAAACTTAGTTTTTTGAGTGAATTTCAAAGGTTTTTTAAATGCTAATTCCTAACTATATAAGGCCTGAAACCTATGGTTTTTTCAGTGAATTAGCAAGGTTTTTTAAATGCTAATTCCTAACTATATAAGGCCTGAAACCTATGTTTTTTCAGTGAATATATATATACATATATATATATATATATATATATATATATATATATATATATATATATATATATATATATATATATATATATATATATATATATATATATATATATATATATATATATATATATATATACTTGAACACACATCAGAATATGTTGACTTTTTTCTCCAGGATGCAGTAAGATCTTTGCCCTCCTATGTATGTGATACAGGTGACTTTTTAAAAAAACTCAAGGACTTTGTTTGGAATCATGAATACCTGTTCATAGCACTCGATGTTTGTGCATTATATATGAGCATTCAACATCAGGATGGCTTAAGGGCTTTGCGATATTATCTGGAGAAAAACAAAGAAATGACAACAACACAAAGAGAAATGTTGATTGAAATAGTTGTGTTTTGTTCATCGAACAACATATTCATGTTCAACAATTTACTGTACAAACTGATTAGAGGTGTGGCTATGGGGGCCAGCTTCTCCCCCAGCTATGCATGTTTACACATGGGCTGGTGAGAGGAGCTGGTCCTCAAAACCCAACACAGACAGGCAATGAAAAACAATGTAAAAATATGGTTACAATTCATTGACTACTTGTTTGCGGTTTGGGAGGGTGATAGAAAGGAGGTCAGCGACTTTGTGATGGCATTGAATACAAACAATTTAAATCTGCAATTCACCGCAAACATAAGTGCAACAGAAGTAAGCTTTCTAGACACAACGATTTATGTGGACAATAACAAAATTGAATCTAAGCTATTCTGCAAGGAAACTGCGGGAAACTCGACTTTACATTCGAGCAGTTCCCATGCCAGATACTTAATAAACAGCATCCCCTACGGCGAGATGCTACGTCTGAGGCGGATCCGCAGCAGGGAAAAGGACCTTAGAAAGGCGCAGGCTACCACCAGAATCAGGTTCCTCGACAGGGGATACTCTAGAAAGATAATTGATAGTGCCAACTTAAAATCTGTGCGCTTTGACAGATATCAGTTTCTGACAACAAAGCAAGCAAGACCTGGAACTGAGCTCCTCCAGTATTCAAACAGGGAAGCAGCACCCCAATTGACAGAGCATTTCAGGTTTATCATTCAATACAGCCAGCAACACAGACAGATTAAATCTATAATACCTCCGAACTGGCCCATGGTTTTGAGTGACCCCGTAATTGGTGGGAAATTCCCTATGAGACCTTCCATCACTTACAGCAAGGGACCTTCCATGCGGAATGAACTAGTCAAGACAAGCCCTGAGACGATTGACACAACAAGTTGGCTACAGACACATTAAGGTTTTTTCAAGTGTAAAACTTGTAAAGCTGGCCAACAAGGGGAAAAAAGGCTAACTTACACAACAACATTCAGCACAAGAAGTGTCAAAATAACTAAATTATCAACATGCAAAACAGAATATGAGGTGTATGTTTTAATCTGCCCATGCAACCTACATTATTTAGGAAGCACCAAACTACAGGTGCATAAACTAATTTTACAGCACCTAAGGGCAATCAACAATATGTGCAACACCTATCCAGTTGCACGCCATTTTAAGAGTAGCCATGGGTCCAAAAGTCAGGATTTGAAATACTTTATGATTGATTGTGTCCCACCTAGCAGAAGAGGGGGAGATAGAGAACAACGCTTGCACAAACTTGAGAAGAGATACATTCTTGAATTAAATTCCCAACATCCAACAGGGCTGAACCTAACAGAAGACCTATATACCGTCCAGAAGAAAAAATGTGGGACAGTCGAATATTTGAATAATCTGAGGTTTTTAGATATTTATTGCAAATTTTTTATTTTCTTATTGATCTTATGGGATAAGTTTTATGTGCAGCGATTTTAGATAGTTTTTATATAATTTAACAAACTTGCTGGTTTTAATGATGAAATGTGTACATGTATAGGTATTTTACCGTGATTTTAGTTATTATTGCAATTACTTGTACACATTTTTAAATGTATGTACATCGATTATTTCCACATGTAACGTGATTACAAACATGGTGACTTTTTATTTAAATTATATAACATCGCAAACATTGCACAGGGGATGACCCATCATGATCTGTAAGTTTAATACTTATTGGGTATTTGTAATATAGATAGGGTTGAGGACATGGTGAGAACCAGACACATTAATCGAAACATCTAAATTGAGGATACATATTACTCGCCGGAAGAGCCTGGCGATGGAAGATCTAGAGGTATTTATACCAACACTGCATGGCAGGTTCATGAAGACAGAATTACATTGGGATAGTCTTCATATGACTCTAGCATGAACCATATACCCTCTGGACACATAGGGGGAACATATATCATACTCAGGATGCATCTCAATAATTCTCGCATAGCATAACCACAGATAATTCAACTAAATATTCAGGAATATAACTGCCAAAACTGACATACAGAGAGGACACCCACAATATCAAACACATCGCTAAATGAAATACAAAGAAACAATGCTCCTACCGCTAAGAAATGAAAAGGGAAGATAAGAAACTATGCACAACCATGATTTTAAACAGATGGAATCACATGTGTCACAATTAGGGTGATTCATTACATAGCACTTTTAGCACAATAAAGCACATTTTGTTAAAAATTAATAAATATCATGTACAGAGTAAGCAACAATAGAAACAGTAGCAAAGAAATCAAAGGATAACATACTTTATGTGCAAGCATTGGATTCGCCTGTGGAGGTTTACATATGCAATGAAAAGCCGGAAAAATTGCACTCTAGAATGTTACGGGATTTACCTGTTTATTTATATAGTCCATAATTATTTATGTATATACTTATTTATGTATATATCCTTGCGTTTAAGGATAAGTGGTAAAGAAATTTGTCTCTAAAAATGGAAAGTATTTTCTCTATGTCTTTTGCGTACTTTGCACATGTGACCACTTCTAATTTGTACTAAGCACTTTAAAAACGTAAACGTAATGGCAAGCTATATGGTCCATTAGGATGGTTGACGGATCGCCACCGCCATGCAGGCGGTGGCGATCCTTCCACCTCCTTGCGCGTCCGCCACCTTTCTTCCCCCTACCATATTACAATGGCGGGGGGACCGTGGCGGAGGGGAATTCCGTCTGCCGCTTTTCCGCTGCGGTCGCCTTGCGACCGTGGTGGAAAAGGCCTGATATGGTGGCGGTGTCTATCAGACACCGCCAGCCATATTAGGATGGCCTGGGAGGAATGCCTTTCCGTGGCGGCAAGGCCGCCACGAAAAGGCATACGGTTCCTGCTTTGGGGGCCCGTTGCGGGCCTCCAGGGTAAAGGGGGGGTGGGGGGTGCACATGGGGGGTACATATGGTACCCCCCTGCATTTGCATGCACAATGCGGCAGACACCGCGCGGTGCCTGCTGCTTTGTGCATGCAAATGCACAGCATGCATTCTTTACTTTGTGGCAGGTGCTGCTTAAAGCAGCCCCTCCGCAATGTTAAATATACGGGTTGTGACCGCCAGGGTGGGGGTTACATCCTAATTCCAACGGAGGGAACGCCGCTGTCCCGGCGGGCGGTCCCTCCACCTCGGGGGTCCGCCATCATAATCGACCCCTATGTCAGGTGATCAAGGCTCCTGTGGGAGCTGAAACGCGTCATGCCGCCAAGAACACAATAAAGGATTCATTTTGACACTATACCGTGGTCCGGACCTGTTGATTTGGAGGGAATCTATCGATGTTACGGGTGTAACAGGACATATATATATATCATGTGATCAAGGCTTTGTGCCGAAACGTTATGGCGACAGCTGAATAAATCTAACCAGCATCTGAAACTTTGGTCTGTGTCTGTGTCCACAGCGTGATCGTAGTGAGAGCGATTGCGGGAGGAGACGGTGGTTGTGCTATATATATATATATAACGATATATATATATATATATATATATATATATATATATATATATATATATATATATATATATATATATATATATATATATATATATATATATATATATATATATATATATATATATATATATATATATATATATATATATATACAAAAGAGAAGGAGAGAGCTCTGGGTAGTTCCCCAGTTTAGGTGGAAGGCAGCTCCTATATAGAGCACCCTCAACACCAGTGGCACTCTAAATTTGCTCACCTCAAATATCTGCTTTTCTATCAAAGTTTTTAAGCATAGGATTAGCACAGTGCTATCCACGCTGAGATAGAAATGGACAAAGTCTTTTGCCATTTGTACAGCAAAGTCTTTAAGCATAGGATTAGCACAGTGCTATCCACGCCGAGCTGTAAAATGACAAAAGCCATTTACCACTCCAGGCACGATATTACAGCTTTGGATTGGTAAAATACCATCCAAGCCAACCTGAAATGAATAAAAGCAACCCCTGACACGCGTTTTGATGTCATTACAGCTCTTCGGAGAGGTTTAGCTTTGTCCAGACACAAGGGAGCAGCCAGTATAAGTCAAAACAATTCCCTTGCAAACATAGAGTGATGCATAAATTATGCAAAAAAGAAGGAGAGAACTCTGGGTAGTTCCCCAGTTTAGGTGGAAGGCAGCTCCTGTATAGAGCACCCTCAACACCAGCGACACTCTAAATTTGCTCACCTCAAATATATATATATATTTCACAGCAGGATCCCAGGGGTACCAACATCCAAAGAAAGGCGCAACACCAGTAAACAGACCCCAAAGGCAAAGTTAGAAAGTTAAATGATGATTTAATAAAGCATCAAGTGTCCAAATGACACATTTTGGCCGCCAGACATGCGGCTTTGATCACATGAATATATATATCAAAAACACAGGTAACCCACTTGAGACGCACTTGAGCAGAGATGAAAAGTTACCAGCCTTTATTGAAAAGGTATGGACATAGTTCAGCATGCCAGCAAAGATAAAAAACAGTCTTGCATTGAGCCTGACGCATTTCGAGTAATCTCTTCTTCAGAGGCATGGCGTAAGGTGTGTGCTTTGGCGATCACTCTCCCCCATTATATATGCATAATGACACACCCCCATTGGGGCTGCTCAGATGAGGCAGTGCTTAAGCATTATGGGAGTTGAATTGTTCGTAAACCCTCCGTTTAAATCAGTGCACTATAATCACTGTTTTTGAATAATACAGGATCTGTATGAGCCCCAGCAGTTGAACCAGTCCTCAATCCTTCATACCAGCTCCACGTTGAGGGTGATGTATCCAATCCTCTGGGCCCCCTTAATTAGTCATGGGGTGGTACGTTCTCAGCGGCCAGCCGCCACCCATTAAATCAAATACACAGGTAACCCACTTGAGACGCATTCGAGAAGGAATGAAAGGTTACCAGCCTTTATTGAAAAGGTGTGGACGTAGTTCAGCATGCCAGCAAAGATAAAAACAGCCTGGCCGCCGAGAACGCACCACCCCAGGATATATATATAGTGTTCACAAGCCACTGAGGAAGAGAGCACGTTGCTCTCGAAACGCGTTTGGCATACAGCTTTTGGAACATTCAGCCTTCGTTAAACTGCCAGCAGGCTGCCCTTTAGAGGGTGATTTATTGACATCCAGCTGCAGTTCTCTGAATGGGTGTCTGCTTTGGCTGGATTTATGGTGGCTGTCCCGGTCGCAATGAGAACTGCCCATCGCTGAGTGCGGGTCCTGGCAGGTTCCAAATGGCGCCGAGCTCCAGGGATGGAAGGGGAACCTGCGCCAACGCAGAATGTTGCGCACTCCAATCACAGGAACAGCCACAAAGCAGGGCAGTGGACTGAAGCCTGGGTTAACCAGACCCACTTGGGATTTCTATTTTTGGATCACATGCTGCAAACGAAGCGCACCCACTGGGGACTTCATTATCCAGAAGGCCGTGCTGTCGGCCACGCCCTACAGGTAGGTGATGGTCATTTTATGTGCTTCGCTGCAGTGTTCACAAGCCACTGAGGAAGAGAGAACCTTGCTCTCGAAACACGTTTGGCATACAGCTTTTGGAACATTCAGCCTTCATTAAACTGCCAGCAGGCTGCCCTTTACAGCGTGATTTATTGACTTCCAGCTGCAGTTCTCTGAATGGGTGTCTGCTTTGGCTGGATATATATATATATATATATTCACTGAAAAAACCATAGGTTATAGACCATATATAGTTAGGAATTAGCATTTAAAAAACCTTATTTTACTCACACAAAACCATTGAAATTCCATATATAGTTAGTTGCACTAACTATATATCGCGCACCCGCAATCCACTGCTGATGATGTCACATATTACATCATTCATGACATGGTCAGTGACATCACTGATGACATCACTGATGACATCTCAAATGACATCACGGATGACATCACTGATGACAACATCCAGTGACTGTGTGTTTCTGTAAAGTTAAAATATGTCTTACATATTGAAGAATGAGTGGAAGTATAAGTGTCTGGACGAAGGATTTAGTAGGTGCATGACTGAATGTATGAGTGAGTGATTAAATGTGTCTCACTGAGTGCATGGGTTAGTGACTAAACTGTCTTAATTTGTGCATCATTATGTCTGTTGTTCTGTAAACTGCAGCATGTGTTGATCAGTAGCTATATGAGTAACTATATGGGTTATTGATTGATTGCCCAAGTATTTGCATGGGAGACTGAGTGTGTGTGTGGCTGGCTGGGAGGTGTGTGACTCTGTGCAGATCAATGTGTACTTGTATCAATGATTGTATAAGAGACTAAGTATGTGTTAGTATAAGGTTGAAAACGTAAGGTGCTCTATGTTTAACTGTCTAGATTAGAAAATGGAAGTGTGATTGATTCTTTACAGGACTGACTAGGTGTGTGAGTAACTCCATGGATGAGTGGCAGAGTGTGAGTGTCTGTATAGGTGTATGAGTGCATATGATAGTGTTGTAAAGATGATTGATTGTATGTATGAATGATTGTATGGGTGAATGAGTGAATGTGTGTGTAGACGTAGGAATCAGTGAGTGCGTATGTAGTAACTAGTATTGGTGTGTCAATGGTTTCAAAAATTATACTCTGTATTTAACACTGAGTGTAACAGAGGTTATATTAAAATGTGAGGAGATGCATTGTATTGTCACATGAATGATATCATCAGTGATGTGGTCATTGATGTCAAATGAGATGTCATCAGTGATGTCATCCGTGATGTCACTGACCATGTCATGAATGATGTAATATGTGACATCATCAGCAGTGGATTGCGGGTGCGCGATATATAGTTAGTGCAACTAACTATATATGGAATTTCAATGGTTTTGTGTGAGTAAAATAAGGTTTTTTAAATGCTAATTCCTAACTATATATGGTCTATAACCTATGGTTTTTTCAGTGAATTTTCAAGGTTTTGTAAATGCTAATTCCTAACTATATATGGTCTATAACCTATGGTTTTTTCAGTGAATTTCATTGGTTTTTTAAAAGCTAATATCTGTAGCTGTAAAATGTATTCTTCTTTAAATCCAAAAATATATTTTATATGTTTATTAATAATTTTTTTTTTAAATATTTTTTTTGTTTCGCTCCCCGTTCGCGAACCGGGAAGCTTTCCGTTAGCTCAATTTGATGCCGCGACCCGGTCCGCGAACCGGTAAACGTTCCGTTAGCGCAACTGCCGCGTTAGAAATCAACATCGTGACGCGTCGCGGAAGCGCGACGTATCACGTTGTCGCGTAATGCGTCTTATGACGCGCTGCGTTAGCGCACCCGGAAGTGCTCCGGTATGCGAACCGAGGCGCGAAGCGCAGCGACCCGGAAGCGATCCGGGGCGCGTTCCGCAGCGCGTAATATAAGCGTGAGAGGTCATGTGACTTGTTAATAAAACTTTTCATTGGTTCATTTAACTTTTGGTTTCATAATCATGTAAGGCTAGGTCAGGTGACCTAAAAATAACACTTTTCATTGGTTTAGAACTATTGTTTTTCCCAAATGATGAAAACCCCTCCTTCTTTCCTCACTCTGACTTTCATCATTGTGAGAGGAAGACCTTTATTCATAGTAGAGCAATGGCTTCAGTACTTGCTTCAGCTGGTGCACCCCCACCACCACCTCCACCTCCTCATGGGAAGAGAGGACCACCTCCCCAGGTCATCACCAACACAGAGGAGGAAGAGGAAGAAATAGAGGAAGAGGAGAGAGAAGGACCACAGTTCTTGGAAGAGGTGCCCCGGGTTTCGCATAGGAAAGCCAGTTTCATTTGGCAGTTTTTTTCAATCCCTCCAGGGCAGAAGAAAGTGAATGCGAGGTATGTCACCTGCCTCATTTGCAAAGAGAAATTATCAAGAGGGACTGATAGAAAGTATAGCTATGGGAACTATACCATGCATAGGCACATGAACAGGTGGCATCCACTCAATTACAGCCGGGCGGAAATTCGTGACATGGAACAAAACCCAACAGCAACTCCTGTGGCCAGGTCAACATCGTTAATATCATTGACAGCAGCAGAGGCACGGGAAACCGTGCCAAACATCCAGGATAATTTTGGGCATATGAAATGTACTTGTCTGCACTGTGGTGCATTGATATCATGTGGTAACATGAGTATTAATTCCAACAACCTGGCTTATAACAATCATAATTGCCCTAACCGCCCCAGACAGTAATTTTTTTTTTTGCTCCTGTTGAGCCCTTTTCAATGCCTGTTTTTTGTTGTTTCCCCCCCCCAAAAAAAACCAAAAAAATATAAAATTGTTCAAAAAATACAAAAAAAACAAAAAATGTTAAAAAAAAATAAAAAATATATAAAACAACAAAAACATTAAAAAAAAGTTATTTTCAGAACTACCTCCCCTTTCAAAAAAAGTTGCTAGAATGTTTAGCACTCTGGCAAGCTCTATTTCTTTTAGTTCGCTTCCCAGTTCGCTTCCCGGTTCACGAACCGGGAGCAAACCAAAAAAAAAAAAAAAAAAAAAAAAGAAGAGTAAGTATAAGGAAAGTAAACAGAGAGTGATGTTAAAAGAAAGACAGCTATAGGGAGTAAACCAGAGATACTGTTTAATAGATCTATTTACCGAAGAAAAGACGGAGGAGGGTATAATTGTGGAAAACAAAATAGATAAGGAAGTGAAAGAAAAAAAAGAGAGTAGAACAATAACAAAGAAGAGTTTCTTGGAGAATGTGAGTGAATGTTCAAAATAAGATTAAAACATGGGGAATAACAGAGAGAAAAAATAGAAAACAGAAAACAAAAAATAACAGAAAAAGATTAATTGAAACAGCAAAGAAATGTAAATAACATAGAGCCATATCATCAACATAGGCAATAAAAGTTTTGCAGCTTTTATCGGCAGAAATATGTCACCAAAGCCGCTTTTGCGGCAGAAAACTGCCGCTAAAACCACTTTTGCACCAGTTTTCTGCCAATAAAAACAGCAATAATTTTATTGGCTGTGTTCATAATATGCCCCTTAGTGTGCTTCAACTACACAGAGAAAGCATTATGAACAAGTAGTGAAAAAGTGATCAGTCAAAGACACTAAGAGTAATAGAGACGGAGTGAGTGAACAAGAGTGAGGAACTATGAGAAGAGAGGGACTGAGAAAAAGAGTGGAAGGAGTTGAGTAAGTAGGTAATAGAGAAAGGAATGAGGAAAGTAGCAAAGGCAGGAAACTGAGGGTTAAAGAAATGAAGCTGTGGAACTAATAGTAGGTGAATGTGATAGAAATGTAACGAAAAGAATACAAAACATTTACCTTATAATTGTCGTTAAATTGCTCACTTTTTGTTTTTATACTTTCAATCTGTGAAAGAGAGAACAAACATTTGAAAAATATTAAAACATGTATTTAAAAATTACAAAAGACAAGGGAAAAGATTGAAGGACAAACAGTTTTTCAACAACTTTGACACTGACAAGAGCTTCTGCTTCTCCAGGCCCCCTACACAGTCCTAAAGATATACATTTTAAACTAACAGTATCTTGATGCAGATGAAGTGAGGCCTATCTTAAAACATGGTGCATCTTTTGCACTGCTGTTGTCTCAGAAAAGTGTCGCAAGACACTAACATTTTAAATGATTGCTTCAGGATGCCAATAAGATGTGTCCTATCCAGAGGTTTGTTTGAGGTGAGACCTACTCAGGGTTCCAAATGAAATTTCGAGTTGTTTGAAGAGAACAAAGGACATAATACATGTGAAGGCCTACCAATGAAGTAAGTCATGTCCACTTCACTCTTGAACAAAGGCCAGACCTCTTCTGTGTCCGTGGACAGACCTAAACTTCATCTGCACAATGTCATTCATAAACTTAGGAAACACAAGTGATGTAATTGAAAAATGTGGAGTTTCTTTTCCTCATTTCACAATCACATCACCTGTGTTGCCTTTGCTTAGGTATCTCATAGTGCAGAAGTAGTCCAGCATATTAAACAGTACCTAGAAGTGCAGCACTGCATGCAACAACTTTGACACTTATAAAAGCTTTTGCTTCTGCATGCCCCCTACACAATGCTAATTATATACATTTTAAACTGATGGTATCTTGCTGGAGATGAACTGAAACCTATCTTGCAACATGGTGCATCTTTTACACAAAAGTGACCCACAATGGAGCAAAAGAGGCGCACGGCCACCATAAATCTGACCCTAACATTTTAAATGATTGTTTCAAGATGCCAATAAGGTGTAACCTATCCACAGATTTGTTTCAGGTAAGTCCTACTCAGGGTTGCAGATGGAATTTAGGTTTGTTGAAGAATACAGAGAAGATAATACATGTGGAGGCCTACCAACGAAGTGAGTAATGTCCACTGCACTCTTGAACAAATGTCAGACCTCCTCTGTCTCCAGGAACAGGCCTAAACCTCATCTACACAATGTGGTGTGTAATGTTAGGAAACACAGGTAATATAATTGAAAAACATGAACATTTTGTTGCTCATTCCACAATCATATGACCTGTGTTTCCTTTGCTTAGGTATCTCATTGTGGAAATGTAGTCTATCATATGAAAGACTACGTAGAATATGAGCACTGTATGCAAGAACTTTGACACTTACAGAAGCCTCTCCTTCTCCATGCCTCCTACACAGTTCTAAATGTACATCATAAATGGAAACAGTACAGAATTAATTTTACATGTTAAATGGTTTATTTTTTCTGTTCTCAGAATGTATCAAATTTCACTAAAAACAGTGACTTGAAGGTATTCATCATATAACAGCGGGGGAAAAAAACACAATCAAAATGATTGTGTTTAAAAAACCCATACAACATAACAAATCAGAATTCAGAACTCCTTAAAGTTAACTTACTTTCCATGACGTCAAAAGATGTCCTATGAACAGCTTACACTCTGTTGTGCTGTTATTACTTTCAGCCCGCCACTTTCTGAAAGAAAACCTCCATCGTTTTGAAAAACATGTTACATACAATAAATGACTTCTTGCTCTCTACCACAAGTTTCCACAAGGCCAAATCTTGTCAGAGCCATTTATAACTCTTGGATTTCTTGTAAGGCAATCCCGTCATTTGGCATTTCCGCAACTTTCAGAATTAAAATATTGAAGATCATTTTCACAATCCTGGACTAGTAATATCTTCCCCTTCTTCCTCAGTCATGTTCTACATTTCCTATGACACTGATACTGCTTACTATGAAGCAGACTTACACTACCTCTATGACTACTACAATTATTTAATTCTCTACATCACTTTTAATCACAAAGCAATGTAAAACAGTAGACAGCATTGCAGACTTACATTCCCTCTACTCTATGTTTTGATTGGCTGCTTCAATTAGCTTATAAAAAGAAATAGTTTTTCTGAACTCATTCAAAGTGCACTTATTTCTCCATGACGTCCAGTCTTATCGTTAGAAGTTATGTCTCTGAACTACACTTATCCTCAAGGCCAAATCGTGTAGGAGCCATTAGAACTTCTTGAAATTCCTCAGAGCACATCCCGAGATTCTTTCCCTAAAATTTTGGTTTTAAAAACACCAGGTAAGAGTTTTTAAGGTCATACGGCAATTTTTTTTTGAAAATTAAAACAGAATCATTGCAGAATGACCAGCCATTTCTAGACTTTAAATAAGCTGTGTAATGTCCTGATGTTGTTGAAGGACCGTCATGATATATAATTGCTGCAGTTACAAAAGTCCTTCCTGATATTGACAACTGCGAAGCCACAAAATTTTTAATTAAAGTTGTCAATTTTGTTCCATCAGGCCTACATCGTTGGAACATTAAAATGACATACTGGCCAAATGTTCGTATAAATAATGTGGACATCATTTCAGATTTACATTGGCTACACTCCATGTTGTGATCAGCTGCTTTTACTAGCTTATTAAAGGAGACTGATTTACTGTCTGGCAAAGTTAAATATATAAATCTTTCTGAGTCTACACTAGTAGTACTTGATACCCTACAGTTCTCGCAGTCATGCTGCCATTGATAAGAAAGCCCAAACAGCTGATCTACATCTACACCTTCAGCATGCAATACATCAAGCATATACATTAAAAACTCCTGACAATCTTGCTGAATATTTTGAGAGAATTGTGTTTGGCCTGAACATCTGTCTAACAGATTTCGAATTTCAGACACACTTTCTATGTTTGTTCTATCAGTGCTACATTTTTCTAAGACAGAATTTAACAAACTGCAAAATCTTTGATCAGAATTGACCACAATCTCTTCTTTTACATTTTCTAGAGAAAACAAAACATTAACCACTACATTAGCATAGCAGTTGACACCAGAACTGTTTTCAAATTGAAAACCAACAACATCTTCAACAGAATCCTTTTTGTTTCTGCTTATAATTTCAGGTTCATCGACTTTTCGTCTTTTTGCTACAACCTCACCAGTATTGGTCACATTTCTTCGTTTCCGGCCTACCACACGTTTCTCAAACAAAGGATATTGAGGCAAATGTGGCGCATACTCTCTTCTTAACCTATTGTATTCCTTAACACAATCTAGATCCGCACAAATGCTTGTGACATCACACTCAATCAAGTACAATCCCGATAAAGTTCTAACTCGTGACAATGCCACATATGCCATACCCTCCTTGAACACAGAACTGCCAATATTCACCAATGCACTGTCTACACTTAAACCTTGCGATTTATGGATTGTCACCGCATATGCCAAGCAAACAGGAAACTGCTTACGGCGAACATATAAGTCTTTTACAAGCAAAAATCTAGCAGAACAACAACCAATTAGCTGTACTTCCTCAATGCCATCAAATTTAATTTTTAAAAATTCAATTCCATCTCTATTTCTGTATTTTACAAAATCAACAACATTACCCATTGATCCATTTACCAGACCTCTTTCAACATGTAAATTCCTTCTTAAAATTATACGGCAGTTCAAGCACACATTCAGAGTCTTTTCAAAACCTGCAGTTTTAGATATACTCTTCTCTAATGAATCCAATTTTGTTTTCAGATTCTCAGACAAAATAATTGTTGATCCCATATGCTCTACTCTGTCAATAGCTTCCAGTTTCACAATCTCTTGCTTTTCTAAATGCAACATTTTGTTGTTGAATTTGGCACATTCTGCAAGAGTTGGCATCAAACATATTCCAGATTTCTTCTCAGTAATTTTCTGAAAAATATTCTCAGGCACAACATCTTGTTCTGGATATAAATTTGACAGTAATCGTGCATGTAAAGCTTCTTTCCCATGCTCGGTCACTTTTCCAATTCTAACATCTTGTAGAATAGTCTTGTAAACTTCATCCTTCGCCTGACGCATATTTTCATGCAGTTCAGCATAATTGAAGTTTAACCATATATTGACGTTGCCAATGCTGCCTAGGCACTTCCTGGTATCTTCATGCGTGAGCATTTTGAACACAGGTTGCCCTTTCACTGGTGTCAGCTGCAGAAGATCTCCGAAAACAATGATGTGTTTGCCACCAAATAACACATCATACTCTGTTTTGAGAACTTCTTGCATTCTCAAATGCACAAAGGCAAGCATGACATTGGAAACCATGCTTACTTCGTCAATGATAAGAAGTTTCATTTTCCTCAAGATTCTTGAAACTTCAAAACAAGCATCTCCAGATAGCTTGTGATATTGTAATTTGTTGTCATGCTCCACTGGCAGCATCAGTAAACGATGTAAAGTAATCCCTTTAATGTTATGTGCTGCCAGTCCAGTTGGAGCGGTGACAACACAAGACAGCGATGACTCTGTCCTTTCCTGCAAATAACATGAAATTGCTTTAATAAGGAAACTTTTTCCAGTTCCCGCTTCTCCACTCACGTACAGTCGGACAGGCTTCAACGACGTACATGAGCACTCTTTCTTGTCATGACTTAATCCATGATCAATTTGCATGGTAACTTCGTCATATATTTTCCTCTGCTCAACGTTGAGTTGTCTTTCCAACTCTTCTAAGTTAACCGCATCCTCCTGAGCATGTGCCATGGCTCTTTCCACTTCATTCATAGCAGTGGCAGCTTCATTTTCGATAACAGGTCCTCCTAGTGGATCCTGACTCAATGAAGCAGAACTCTGACTGTCCTGAGAACTGTCTCTGGCAATCTCGGCTGTAATCATTGCTTCCTGCTCAATTTCCGCATTCAACATTTCTACATATTTGGGAAAAGCAGGACATTCTATGGTCTCCTTGGCGGCATTGAAAGAGTCTTCGTAACAGAGAAAATCTCCAAGCAGTTCCTCTTCTGCACGCCAAGGCTTGAAAAGTTGCAAAAGTGCTAAATAGAAAAACTCCTTTTTTTCTGGAGATTCGCCACTCAATTTTCGATGGTTTACCAAGTGGCATTTTCTTTGCTTGACCAGACATCCCTCACTTCCTATTACAGCATACACTCCTTTCTCAGTATCTTCTTTGATGTTCCTCTTGAATATGTAATTTTGAAGAACGTCATACAGACAAACATTCTCGAGGTGAATGCTTCGATTTGGATAATATGTATCCAACATGTTGGTCTTCAAAATGTTGGTACTGTTTGGCTCCTTTTCCGCCAAATACTCAATTTCCCGCACAGGTTTGAGAACTCGATTACGCGTTGCAGCAAGACCAAGACTCGCCCAAACGATACTCCTGGACTTGGCATAGAGACTTGCTGAAGACAACCGGTCAGAACATTCGTACGCTCCAATTTCTCGATGCGACAACATCTTCAGACTGAAACTGTACAACTTCTTGCTGAGGCTCTTTTCATGGGAAATGTCCTCCCACATATCCTTCAATTCTGTCTTCTCTTTTTTGGTGATGTAAGACGTCACATACCGAGCCACAGCCATACAGTTATCAGCCACAAACTGTATATCCATGTTAGCATTCCACATGGACAAAATCAGCGGGTTGTAGTCGTTGATGTACTTGGACTCTTCGTTCCTCTTCAAATTGTATGTGTTTTTAGGTGATTTCTTCATCACATTATGTCGCAGCGAAGACATCAAACTGTTTACTCTTCCTTTAGAAATCACCGGTCGTGGAAAGCCGAAACGACATTTGGTGTAGAACTTGTCCTTGTTTCGGAATTTACGACGACAGTACTTTCCACATCGATGGCTTTGGAAACGCAGAACTTTTTCTCTTAGGCTTTTCTTCTCCTTTGCGTTTGGAACAGCACACGTAGAATACTGTTGTATAAAACTCATCACTGAGTCTTCTGGATCCGTTCCAAATTTAGGTGCATCCTTGATCCACAGCAACATATGTATATGAGGAGCACCTCTTGCTTGGTACTCCTTTCTCCAGAAGAAATCCAACACCTCTCCAAGAGGTGGATTCTTCTTATTCATGATGAAAGACATCATAGCTTCAAATCTATGATTGAAGTACCTACATACATTGACTGGATCCAAAGAGCACAGTTCTCCGGGTGTCTTGAATTCGATGTTTTCTACGTTAGCATTTGCCTCTCGTATAAATTCAAGTAAGTCTTCCCAGCCATATTCTGCACAGCTCAGAGTGAGGAACCATGTGGGAGTTCCTAAGTTCCTCAGCATACATTTTAAATCACCATGACGACGGTACCAGTACTCATTAGTACCACGCTGACATGCCATGAGATTAATCAGGTGAGAATCCAAAATACTGTCTTGGACATTGACTTTATCCATAAAGTCACTTGCCGAGATGTTTTGCATGTGTATACCACTTTTCAAGATGTGGTTCACTGCATATGACAGTCCAGACAGATCGCTTTCAAACAGGAGATGAAACAAATAAGGAATGCATTGTCGAAACCTAGCATCTCCTGCATACAATCGCAAAGTCCGGTATTCAGAAGCAGGAATTTGATGAGGTCGCTCATCATATCTTCCTCCCTGACCTGTTGGAAAAAGCTGTGGGAAACACCGAGCTTCCAAACTTTCCTCCCAAACACTAATGGGACTCCCTTTGGCTTGTTTCATTTGAAACAACTCAATAGCATTCCCCATGACTTCCTTGGAATGCAAAGGATGAACACTATAATGTTCATATATTTCTTCACTAGTAGAGGGTTCTACTTTCTCAATTTGACCAGCACACAAATCGCTATCCTCTTCCTCACTTACTTCCTCTTCTGCAACATATACATTCTTATAGTATTTATTATTTTTTTTCAAATACAATGTTGCCTTTTTAACTTTCCTAACATCCACTAAATCTTGCCATATTTTCTTATTCTTTGTCGGAACCCCATTAACTAAGATAACCAGAGGTTCCTCTTCCACTTTTTCTACTCCAATTGTGTTAATGTTTTTCTTCAAATCTAGAGGCAAATAAACAACTCTTCCCTTTAATCCTCTCTGTAAATCTGATGGAGGCAATTTCCCTGTCTTTGGCTCCATTCTTACAATAGCCTGAAAGGGATGGATACTTTGAATCAAAATAGATTCATAAGTATTTAAATCCTTCAATTCAGAAGGAATCTCAACCAATTCCAGATTATTATGAACTGCTCTAGCAGGCATCTGGTTTTGATTTAATTTGCAACAACAATAAGTACACACACGTTGATCCAATCCCAAATCAAAACAATTTTCTGCCATCAAGTATGTTGCGAAATCCTTCCATTCACTATTATTTTCCCTTTTACTTTTTGCATATAAATCCACTAACTTAGTCTGATTCTTATAATAAGTGCGTCGACAACACACACAAGTGAAATTTGGCCTCTCACTTGATTTGACCTGAAACGTCGCAATTTCCCTCTGGAAATTATCTGTACTGGAAACCTGTACACTATCTTCCACATTACCCGCTTCTTCTTGGTCAATTTCAACATTCTCCTCTTTACTTCCAAAGTAACAAAACTCAATTTCTTCACATATATTCTTCACATCTATTTCAGAACCATGCAAAAGAGCAGCACATAATTGTTTAAGCATAATTGCTGGACTCTTAGCATAATACAACATTCTAACTAATTTCCTCACTTTATTATGATGCACTGCTAGCATCCTGAAATGATGAAAGACACTCTGGCATACTCTCCTGGAAAGACAAGCCAGTGAATGACCATGCAAACCTGTCACTTCTCTCACTCTGCAAGGATCTAATTCTTGCAACAACATCATTTTCTGCTTCAAACTTTTCTTATTAAATGACCGTACAAAATCACAAAGCAAATTGATGGAATCCTGTCGCACACTGCAAATACTACTACACTTCCAGGTGTACACAGGACCCTTAGCACGTCTTCCTAAAACCTCATTACCTAACACCTCTTCTGCCTCTGTTGTCACAAGTTTTTCTTTTTCAACTAGACAACCATCTTTCACTTCATAAGCTCGACCACTGGTGTCAACTGCATGCACCAAATCATTATCCTGGAAATAACTCTCCTCATTAAAAAATGCCTCACAGCTTGAACTATGCATCCATTCTCCAGAAAAAACTTCACAAAAATTACTACGATTAACTATTCTCTTCCATCTACTATTTCTTTTGAAATCATAAATTGCCTTGTTTAGCTTCCTAATTCTATTGATTATCAAAATAAATAACTTACGTTTAATTTCAAATGCCTGATCAATAACTTTCTCAACTTTTTTTTTCTCTTATAAAAAACCACTTTCTGTTGACCTTTCTTAATATTTTTTAACAAATTGCCAATTATCCTGTTGCGGAACATTCGTTTACGAATGTCCCTAAACTGTTGTTTCCTTCTACTATCATGCACAGAGTTATCTCTTGCTCTAGCAGTAACATTTTTCATTGGCCTTTCCTTTCCGTTTGAATTACTTCTCTTTTTCTGGACTGAAACATTTTCTGTAGTAATATTTTTTTTACTACAAATATTTCTTATGAATGTTTTTGTACTCTTACCCGGTGCTTTCTTGGTGACTTGACAAATCTTTTTGTTAGAGGACTGCTGCTTTTTTTCATTAACCTGCTGTCTTTGACGTTTTGCAGCCTTTCTCACTCTTTCTTTGGTTGGCATGCTGAAATCTTGAAATGATCTGCAGTTGAATCTGTGGTAAAATATAATAAAAAATGTTATTAACCACTATTACCCAACAGTAAATCAATAACAGTAATCAAAAACTTAAAACACTACTTGACATTTTTACATAGAAGATTTTTTAGTGCTTGGCAAATTTAGAATACAGAAATAGCAGAAAAGAAATGGAAATTATATTCATGTTACCTGTGCTATTTTATATGTGAATCTGATCTAATTTTATGAGCATATTTTAATATTTTATTGAAGACACTACACATAACCTGTTTTTGAAGGTGTCTTTATTTTTAAATTAAACGGTTTACATTTTTACTTTTTATTTATTATAAATTTTTAAAATGAATGTTTATAGTTCCATAGGCTCAAGCACGTCAGCTTCCCATCCTATGTCATATAATTCGGACAAATCTGCATCCTCATCACGTTCTTCTTCATCCTCAGGATTTAAATCATCCAAGGGATCAACATCCACTGATGTTTCAATTACGAGTTCAATGATGAGGTCAAAATCAACTGGTTGCTGATTGTCGCTCATGTTGATGTTGTCTTTATCTTTAAAGAAAGATAACAACAATGAGATGTTGCAGAGTAAGAGACAAATCTCAGAGATTATAATAGTAAAATTGTTTAACAAGAGTAACATTTTGCAGCTATTATATAGCCATGTCCAACGATGCTGAGCAGGTGAAGCCTATGTCTAATTTTTCAGTGAACAGGACTCATCTCTTCTTAACCTTGGATAAGCCTCACCGACTCTGTGTCCCCTGCACATACTTAAATGTAAAGGGGCAGATTTATGTTAAATGGCACATCCCCAGGCATGCACCAGTTAACGTGCACCGCTGCTCTGCCACTCATGGTGTGCCGTATTTACAATCAGATAGGAGAAAGCTACGTCAAAACCCTGCGCCTGCTTGAAGCAGGCATAGGTCTTGACGCAACATTGTGGAGATGGGGCACCCCTGAGCCTTGCTGGAGCTGAATCACACTTGCGATACAACTCCAGCAATGCGCCACCTTTACGGCACAGATGCGTCACGCATCTGTGCCATTTTTGCCCCATGCTGCGCCGCATTGTAAATGCAGCACACCATGGGTGGCGGAACAGCAGCGCAGGATGACTGGCACATCCCTGGTGATGCGCCAGTCATCATAAATCTATCCCTAAGCTTCTTATCTTGTTAGAGATGAACCGCCATATGTATCATCAAACTATTTTGCATTTCCTAAATAGCGAATTTTAAGGGATAAATAGCAATTCTTTACCATTCCTAATTTGCGATGAGCAAATTGCTAATTGCAAATTACCCATTCATTTCCATGGGCCAGGAGGCCCATAGGAATGAAGGTGCAATTTGCGATTAGCAATTAGCTCATCGCAAATTAGGAATTTTTCCAAAGGTGCAGGGGTGTCTCAAGAACACCCTGCTGCACCCCTGAAAAAGAAATTTGGGGGCATATGGCGCACATACATGCCCTAAGGGCATGTATGGGCGTCATATGGCACCTTTTGTTTTTTGGAAAAAAAGCTTTTTGAAAAGAATTCGCAAATTACCACCAACTAGAAGTTGGTGGTAATTTGCAAATCCTTAATGGCATTTTTTGCATATTTTTTGTTTGATACATTGCATTTAAGGAATCGCAAAATTTGCAAATCCTTCAGTACAATCGCAAAATAAGGAATAGCAATTTTTGCTATTCCTTATTTTGCATCAAACTTGTTTGATACATACCATTTGTCTAATTAGCATTCGCAAAGGCCGAAATTCGCAGAATTTTGACCTTTGCGAATGCTAATTAGCTTGATACATATGGCCCCAAGTGAGGCCTGTCTTGCAACATGGTGCATCTTTTGCATCACTGCTGCATCGGTTTCATGTGGCACGTTTTTTTTACACCATGACACATCTGCCTAAATGCATCAATTTGTAATTTTGTCGCCTCATAGCAAATCTTTTGCACCGCCGCTGCATCAGAAAAGTGACGCACAGTGGCGCAAAAGAGGCATACACCTATCATAAATCTGTCCCTAGCATTTTAAATGATTAATTCAGGATGACGATAAGGTGTGGCCTATCCAGAGGTTTGTTTAAGGTGAGGCCTACTCAGGATTGCAGATTAAAGTTACGCTTGATGAAGAATACAGAGGAGATAATACATGTAAAGGCCTACCAATGAAGTAAGTAATGTCCACTTTATTGCGCCAGTCATCATAAATGTATCCCTAAGCTTCTTATCTTGTTACAGATGAACCGCCATATGTATCATCAAACTATTTTGCATTTCCTAATTAGCGAATTTTAAGGAATAAATAGCGATTCTTTACCATTCCTAATTTGCAATGAGCAAATTGCTAATTGCAAATTACCCATTCATTTCCATGGGCCAGGAGGCCCATAGGAATGAAGGTGCAATTTGCGATTAGCAATTAGCTCATCGCAAATTAGGAATTTTTCCAAGGGTGCAGGGGTGTCTCAAGAACACCCTGCTGCAGCCCCTGAAAAAGAAATTTGGGGGCATATGGTGCACATACATGCCCTAAGGGCATGTATGGGCGTCATATGGCACCTTTTGTTTTTTGGAAAAAAAGCTTTTTGAAAAGAATTCGCAAATTACCACCAACTAGAAGTTGGTGGTAATTTGCAAATCCTTAATGGCATTTTTTGCATATTTTTTGTTTGATACATTGCATTTAAGAAATCACAAAATTTGCAAATCCTTCAGTGCAATCGCAAAATAAAGAATAGCAAATTTTGCTATTCCTTATTTTGCATCAAACTTGTTTGATACATACCATTTGTCTAATTAGCATTCGCAAAGGCCGAAATTCACAGAACTTCGGCCTTTGCAAATGCTAATTAGCTTCATACATATGGCCCCAAGTGAGGCCTGTCTTGCAACATGGTGCATCTTTTGCATCACTGCTGCATCAGTTTCATGTGGCACGGTGTTTTTTACACCATGACACATCTGCCTAAATGCATCAATTTGTAATTTTGTCGCCTCATAGCAAATCTATTGCACCGCCGCTGCATCACAAAAGTGACGCACAGTGGCGCAAAAGAGGCATACACCTATCATAAATCTGTCCCTAGCATTTTAAATGATTAATTCAGGATGACGATAAGGTGTGCCCTATCCAGAGGTTTGTTTAAGGTGAGGCCTACTCAGGATTGCAGATGAAAGTTACGCTTGATGAAGAATACAGAGGAGATAATACATGTAAAGCTCTACCAATGAAGTAAGTGATGTCCACTTCATTGCGCCAGTCATCATAAATGTATCCCTAAGCTTCTTATCTTGCTACAGATGAACCGCCATATGTATCATCAAACTATTTTGCATTTCCTAAATAGCGAATTTTAAGGAATAAATAGCGATTCTTTACCATTCCTAATTTGCGATGAGCAAATTGCTAATTGCAAATTACCCATTCATTTCCATGGGCCAGGAGGCCCATAGGAATGAAGGTACAATTTGCGATTAGCAATTAGCTCATCGCAAATTAGGAATTTTTCCAAAGGTGCAGGGGTGTCTCAAGAACACCCTGCTGCACCCCTGAAAAAGAAATTTGGGGGCATATGGCGCACATAAATTTTAACAACATTCCTTTACCTCAAAAACGATTTTCAAGTCATAATTTGAAAACACTGCCCACGGGGAAATGACTTAAAATGTCCTTAAGACACATGAAAGTGTTTTTTTAAAGCCTTTGCAAGTTTTTGGGTCACTTTTAACATGGCTATGTAACTCAAACAGTCAAAATCTAAATTTACCATGCACAGGTGGGACCATATTTACAAGGAATGTGCCCCACGGGGAAAGGTCTTTTAATGTAATATGGGAAAAATGACATCAGAGACACTGAAATGCCTTATAAAGAAGCATACACCATTATATCCTTGTCATAAATTTACAAACCATTCCTTTTCCCCAAAAACGATTTTCAAATCATAATTTGAAAACACTGCACATGGGGAAATGACTTAAAATGTCCTTAAGACACATGAAAGCGTTTTTTGATTGCCTTTGCAGCATGTTTGTGTCACTTTTAACATGGCTATGTAACGCAAACATTCAAAATCTAAATTTGCCATGCACAGATGGGAGCATATTTACAAGCAATTTGCTCCACAGAGAAAGGTCTTACATTAAAATGGGAAAAATAACATCAGAGACACTCAATTGCCTTATAATGAAGCATACACCATTATGTCCTTGTCATAAATATTATAACCATTCATTTTCCTCAAAAACGATTTTCAAGTCATAATTTGAAAAGACTCCACAGCTCCTATGCACAATAACACCCTGTCAGTACTAATACTTCACATTTTCTCCAATTACATTTTCTCAAAGAAACAAAATCTATTTGTAAAACACTTGAGACAAAGCAACATTTGAAGAACACAACTTTCTTCATAATTTTCTCCTTAAAGCACACTATTCTCTATCTAAATTAAAGAAATCTTTTCTCACAATAGCAAATACTTTGAGTTTCAAAACAGTCTCAGAAACACACCAATTTGTCTTCAGCAGAGCAAAAGGTATGCACTCCAGAGTCTGCAGCTATCAAAAGCACAGAAATGCTGTAATTCTTCACACATATCTCTCATGTCACCCAATCAAAACTCTTCCCTCACTTTTTTTCAAATGAAAACCCTTCCCCCCTCTGCCATTTCATGCCTTTTCTGCATGGCAACCACGTCTTGGAAGACCTCTGGTGTTTGCAAGTTCACACAACAATGTTGCAATTGAACTCTGAACTCTCAGTGCACCTCATATCCAGTGCATTCTTTCATTTAATGATTTTTTCTTGACCACTCAAAATACATCTTTCAAACAACTTATCCATGCACCCTAACTTTCTGTTTTCAGCAATCAAAATCCACCAATCACTGTTACTGCTTCATTAACACAGAAACTCCACAGTTTTTTTCATTTTAAACTCTTATTTTTTCAACTGCCATTTCATTGCCACACTTCATCTGACTGCAGGAGAACCTTCTCTCACCATGTTTTCTGTCTGGATTGTTGGACATAGTTACATCTATTGGGCTCAGAGGTATGCTGAGAACAGGAATTTACCTAACCTCAATATACAAGATGTGGAAATTAAGTGGTTTGGCCACAGAGGATTAAAATGTCACCAATTGATACCATTGGTGAAAACCTTTATGCATTTGCCAAAACCGACCTGTTAATTGTGCACTGTGGAGGTAATGATTTGGGCACTTTGACTGGGGTTGGTCTGGAAATGCTTTTAAAGGACACCTTTGAGCAATTGATGGCACTTTTTCCTCAGACTGCCTTGGTATATTCAAATATATGCCAAAGACAGAAATGGAGGTGGTCAAACCAATTTTGTCCACAAATTGAGAAGTCGAGGAAGCATGTAAACAAATCTGTTTCAGCTTACATGAGAGACCATGGAATGGGCTCCCTGTACAACAATAACTTGCGTTACTACATGCAAGATATCTACAGAGGAGATGGAGTTCACTTCTCAGATGAGGGCAACAGAATTTTCATTCTGAATTTAAGACTGTGCATTGGTACCTACTTATAAGTACCTAAATGTACCATAAACCCAAAAGCTCTTCTCAGAGCTACCCTACATCTGATCACTCACAATTATTATTTTACTCTAACATTTTTCACTAATTTTCAACAAATTACGCTCCCTGGGGCGCTACCCGGTACGCGAACCGGGAGCTAACCTCGCAAAATTTTTTAAAAAATGTTTTTTTTTCTCACATATGGGCCTCCTCAGCCACCCTCAGAAAACCTAGGGGGTCAAGATAAGTCTACCGTGCCCCCTTCTACCCATTCTGAACATTATTTGCCCTCCATCTTGTATCTTAATTCGACCGAAACACAAAATGGTGGACTCCCGTAACGCTTAAGGTTCGCGAACCGGGGCGCTCGCCAGTTCGCGTACCGGGTCGCTCCCTGGGAAGCGCACCATCAAAAAAGGTGGGAAAGTAGTTTACAGAAAAGCGACTGGAGACAATTTCACCAAATATAGATTACCTCATACTACATACCAATGCCTACCATTTTCACAAATTTGATTGAAATTCCATTTAACCATTTAGCCTGTAGACCTCTCTAAATACCCTGAGGTAAATTACTTCACAAAACACATCTGAAGTGTTGGAATTGACAACCAATTAAAATGTTACTTTCATTTTCTACTTTTTTTACCTGACATTTGATTGGCTATGTACCTGAATATATATAAAGGAAGAGAGAGAAACACAGCCATTTTGACTACTACTTCCTGAACTACATTGCAAGATCATTTTCACTCACAACTTAAACTTCTTTTTAGAAGGTGAGATATTATTTTATAAATTTGAAAACATTTTCAGATAGTTATATACTATCCCTCTGTAAGAGTTAGACATTGAGAAAGGCTTCTTTATTATAATTATGGATTGATTTAGGTTTCTGTGGTATAATTATGAATTTACTTAGGCTTCTTAACAGGCACTTTTTAATAGTACTACTTCACGCCTGAAACCATACAGTGCCCTTAGATTACTTCTCTGTTATAAACTCACAAGTACCTGTCTGAACTTAAACCCAACAGTGCCCTATCTCTACTGATATATTTATTTTTTATGCAAATTACAACAATAAAATGGAAGGTGAGCAGAATGTTTCCTTCGAAATTGTTCTGGAGAACAACACAGAAAAAGATATTGAGGACAATGATGACTCAGATTTCATGGATGAATCACAGGACCATGAATTAGTTCAATGTGTAGAATCTGTGGATCATTTACTTCAATATGATGACGGTCAAATGTGGGAACTTATGTTCACTCAACAAGAGGACATATCGGACAGTCAAATGCTAGACGTTCTATTAAATTTTGAAAAACAATCCGAAAAATAAAATTGTATGTAATATTAAAAAATTGTTTGAGTCTTTAATCATTTTTATATGTAATTCATAAACTAGTTAAATGTTAGAAATGTTATTACATTTTCAAACACAATCACAATAATAAATAATTGCTTAAAAAATAAAAAAAATTAAAAAATAATCAACAAAACCAACAATCAATTAACATACAGTATTTGAAAAGTCTATCATTCTTTTTTCCTTATAGTACGCTGCCCAGAACGCTTCCCGGTTCGCGAACCGGGCGCTACCCATGCAAAAAAAACAAAAAAAAATTATTTTTTTTGCCCCGCGGGGCCCTTTTAAAGCCTCCACATTAAACCTAGGGGGTCAGGGAGGATCTACTATGCCCCCTTATGGTCATTTCCCCCTTTGTTTTGGCCTCCTCTTGTCTCTCAATCCTACCGAGAGACAAGATGGCGGCCGCTCCGGACTGTTTAGAATGTTGACAGACAACGGAGAGCCAATCAGCTTCGCTACGCGAAGTTCCGTTACGCGTAAAGTCCGCAAACCGGAGCGCTGCCCGGTCCGCTGTTACAGATATATATCTTTTTTTGAACGTTAATTTCTCAAAATCCACTGAAGCACATATATTGAGACCTAGAAAAGGCACATCGGGCTACCAGTCCCTACAATTTTGCCAAGTTTTGTGGAAATTCATTCAGCCGTTCGGGCTAAAAGTGAGGCCAAACGCCCTATGGAAAACTCAATGTTAAAAACATGTTTTGGGACACCCCTTTTTTCTCGGCCCCCCCTTGACGAACCCCCCCCAAATTTCCAGGGGCTGCTCAGAAACAAAATGTTCCATTTTCCAGAAACTTTCAGCCAATTCCGTCCACAAACGCCAAAGTTATTAGACATAGAATTTTCAAAAATCCCATAGGGAAAAAATCCTAACTATATATACCTACTGGCGACCGCCAGTAGGTAATATATATATATATATATATATATATATTCACTGAAAAAACCATAGGTTATAGACCATATATAGTTAGGAATTAGCATTTACAAAACCTTGAAAATTCACTGAAAAAACCATAGGTTATAGACCATATATAGTTAGGAATTAGCATTTAAAAAACCTTTTTTTACTCACACAAAACCATTGAAATTCCATATATAGTTAGTTGTACTAACTATATATCGCACACCCGCAATCCACTGCTGATCATGTCACATATTACATCATTCATGACATGGTCAGTGACATCACTGATGACATCACAGATGACATCTCAAATGACATCACTGATGACATCACTGATGACATCTCAAATGACATCACTGATGACATCACTGATGACAACATCCAGTGACTGTATGTTTCTGTAAAGTTAAAATATGTCTTACATATTGAAGAATGAGTGGATTTATAAGTGTCTGGATGAAGGATTTATTAGGTGCATGACTGACTGTATGAGTGACTGATTAAATGTGTCTCACTGAGTGCATGGGTTAGTGACTAAACTGTCTTAATTTGTGCATCATTATGTCTGTTGTTCTGTAAACTGCTGCAAGTGTTGATCAGTAGCTATATGAGTAACTATATGGGTTATTGGTTGATTGCCTAAGTATTTGTATGGGAGACTGAGTGTGTGTGTGAGTGGCTGGGAGGTGTATAACTCTGTGCATAGATGTGTGAGCAGTTGATTCACTAGATGTATGGGTTCAAAAGTGCATGTGGAAACACCTGTATGGGCGGTTGACTGAGTGCATTGGTGAGTGAATGGATATCTCAGTGCTACATGTCAAAGTAAGTACATATGTAAAACACAGTACATGTGACAGTTGACATATATAAATAACTGTGCATAAGAGCCAGTGAATGTGTGAGTGGCTGTATTGATCATTGTGAACTTGTATCAGGCATTGTAAAAGAGAGTAAATATGTGTTAGTATATGTTTGAATAAGTAAGGTGTGTATAACTGTATAGTTGAGGAAATGGAGGTGTGATCGATTCTTTGCATGACTGACTAAGTGTGTGAGTAACTCCATGGATGAGTGACAGTCTGTGAGTGTTTGTTTACACTGAGTGTATCTAAGGTTATATTAGAGTCTGAAGAGGTTCATCGTATTATCACATGAATGATGTCATCAGTGATGTGATCAGTAATGTCAAATGAGATGTCATCAGTGATGTCATCAGTGATGTCATTTGAGATGTCATCAGTGATGTCATCAGTGATGTCATTTGAGATGTCATCAGTGATGTCATCAGTGATGTCACTGACCATGTCATGAATGATGTAATATGTGACATGATCAGCAGTGGATTGCGGGTGCGCGATATATAGTTAGTACAACTAACTATATATGGAATTTCAATGGTTTTGTGTGAGTAAAAAAAGGTTTTTTAAATGCTAATTCCTAACTATATATGGTCTATAACCTATGGTTTTTTCAGTGAATTTTCAAGGTTTTGTAAATGCTAATTCCTAACTATATATGGTCTATAACCTATGGTTTTTTCAGTGAATTTCATTGGTTTTTTAAAAGCTAATATCTATAGCTGTAAAATGTATTCTTCTTTAAATCAAAAAATATATTTTATATGTTTATTAATAATTTTTTTTATTATTATTTTTTTTTGTTCGCTCCCGGTTCGCGAACCGGGAAGCTTCCCGTTAGCTCAATTTGCTGCCGGGACCCGGTCCGCGAACCGGTAAACATTCCGTTTGCGCAACTGCCGCGTTAGAAATCAACATCGTGACGCGTCGCGGAAGCGCGACGTATCGCGTTGTCGCGTAATGCGTCTTATGACGCGCCGCGTTAGCGCACCCGGAAGTGCTCCGGTACGTGAACCGAGACGCGAAGCGCAGCTCCCCGGAAGCGATCCGGGACGCGTCGCGAAAGCGCGACGTATCGCGTTGCCGCGTAATGCGTCTTATGACGCGCCGCGTTAGCGCACCCGGAAGGCTCCGGAGCGCGAACCGAGGCGCGAAGCGCAGCTCCCCGGAAGCGATCCGGGGCACGTCCCGCAGCGCGTAACATAAGCGTAACAGGTCATGTGACTTGTTAATAAAACTTTTCATTGGTTCATTTCACTTTTGGTTTCCTAATGATGTAAGGCTAGGTCATGTGACCTAAAAATAACACTTTTCGTTGGTTTAGAACTATTTTTCTTCCAAAATGATGAAAGCCCCCACCTTTTTTCTCACTCTGACTTTCAACTTTGTGAAAGGAAGACCTATTTTGCTGAGAAGAAAATGGCTTCAGTAGTAGCTGCAGCTGGTGCACCCCCCCCACCACCACCACCTCCTCATAGGAAGAGAGGACCACCTCCACAGTTCCTTCCCAACACAGAGGAGGAAGAGGATGAAGAAGAGGAAGAGGAAATACAGGCAACACAGTTTTTACGTGAGGAGCCCCGGATATCTCACCATAAAAATAGTTTTATTTGGCAGTTTTTTTCTTTTCCTGAAGGACAAAAAAAAGTTAATGCTCGCTATGTGACATGCCTCATATGCAAAGAAGACTTATCTAGAGTCACAGATAAGAAGTATAGTTACGGCAACTATACTATGCACCGTCACATGCAAAGGTGGCATCCACTAAATTACAGCAGGACAGAGATGCGTGACCTCCAGGACAACCCACCAACTCCTGTGGCCAGGACATCGGCACAGGTAAATCTGTCGGGGCCAGAGGCACGGGAAACAGTGCCAAACATTCAAGAAAACTTTGTGCACATGAAGATAGTGTGTATATATTGCGGTAACTTACTCTCATGTGGCAATATGAGTATTCATTTGATAAACAGAGCATATGAAAACCACAAGTGCTCTAAACGCCCCAAAAAAAAATTTTTTTTTTTGCTCCTGTTGAGCCCTTTCCAATGCCTGTTTTTCGTTGTTTCCCCCCAAAAAAACAAAAAAAACATAAAATTGTTCAAAAAATACAAAAAAAACAAAAAATGTTCAGAAAAAAAAAATATATAAAACAACAAAAACATTAAAAAAAAGTTCTTTTCAGAACTACCTCCCCTTTATAAAATAATTGCTAGAATGTTTAGCACTCTGGCAACCTCTATTTCTTTTAGTTCGCTTCCCGGTTCGCTCTCTGGTACGCGAACCGGGAGCGAACCAAATTTTTTTTTTTTAAATAAAGTAGAGTAAGTATAAGGGAAGTAAACAGAGAGTAATATTAAAAGAAAGACAGCTATAGGGACTAAACCAGAGATACTGTTTAATAGATTTATTTACCGAAGAAAAGATGGAAGAGGATATAATTGTGAAAAACAAAATAGATAAGGAAGTGAAAGAAAAAAAGGAGAGTAGAAGAATAACAAAGAAGAGTTTCTTAGAGAATGTGAGTGAATGTTCAAAATAAGATTAAAACATGTGGAATAACAGAGAGAAAAAAACAGAAAGCAGAAAAGAAGAAGTAACAGAAAAAGAATAATTGAAACAGCAAAGAAATCTAAATAACATAGGGGCATATTATCAACATAGGCAATAAAAGTTTTGCAGCTTTTATCGGCAGAAATGTGTCGCTAAAGCCGCTTTTGCAGCAGAAAACTGCCGCTAAAACCGCTTTTGCAGCAGTTTTCAGCCGATAAAAACAGCAATAATTTTATTGGCTGTGTTCATAATATGCCCCTTAGTGTGCTTCAACTACACAGAGAAAGCATAATGAACAAGTAGTGAAAGAGTGATCAGTCAGAGACACTAAGAGTAATAGAGACGGAGTGAGTGAACAAGAGTGAGTAACTATGAGAAGAGAGAGACTGAGAAAAGGAGTGGAAGGAGTAGAGTAAGTAAGTAATAGAGAAAGGAATGAGGGAAGTAGCAAAGGCAGGAAAGTGAGGGTTAAAAAAATGAAGCAGTGGAACTAATAGTAGTTAAATGTGATAGAAATGTAACGAAAAGAGTACAAAACATTTACCTTATAATTGTCGTTAACTTAGTCACTTGTTATTTTTATACTTTCAATCTGTGAAAGAGAGAACAAACATTTGAAAAATATTAAAACATGTATTTAAAAATTCAATTAATTTTCAATTAAATTTCAGCCAATTCCGTCCACAAACGCCAAAGTTATTAGACATAGAATTTTCAAAAATCCCATAGGGAAAAAATCCTAACTATATATACCTACTGGCGACCGCCAGTAGGTAATATATATATATATATATATATATACATATATATATATATATATATTCACTGAAAAAACCATAGGTTATAGACCATATATAGTTAGGAATTAGCATTTACAAAACCTTGAAAATTCACTGAAAAAACCATAGGTTATAGACCATATATAGTTAGGAATTAGCATTTAAAAAACCTTTTTTTACTCACACAAAACCATTGAAATTCCATATATAGTTAGTTGTACTAACTATATATCGCGCACCCGCAATCCACTGCTGATCATGTCACATATTACATCATTCATGACATGGTCAGTGACATCACTGATGACATCACAGATGACATCTCAAATGACATCACTGATGACATCACTGATGACATCTCAAATGACATCACTGATGACATCACTGATGACAACATCCAGTGACTGTATGTTTCTGTAAAGTTAAAATATGTCTTACATATTGAAGAATGAGTGGATTTATAAGTGTCTGGATGAAGGATTTATTAGGTGCATGACTGACTGTATGAGTGACTGATTAAATGTGTCTCACTGAGTGCATGGGTTAGTGACTAAACTGTCTTAATTTGTGCATCATTATGTCTGTTGTTCTGTAAACTGCTGCAAGTGTTGATCAGTAGCTATATGAGTAACTATATGGGTTATTGGTTGATTGCCTAAGTATTTGTATGGGAGACTGAGTGTGTGTGTGAGTGGCTGGGAGGTGTATAACTCTGTGCATAGATGTGTGAGCAGTTGATTCACTAGATGTATGGGTTCAAAAGTGCATGTGGAAACACCTGTATGGGCGGTTGACTGAGTGCATTGGTGAGTGAATGGATATCTCAGTGCTACATGTCAAAGTAAGTACATATGTAAAACACAGTACATGTGACAGTTGACATATATAAATAACTGTGCATAAGAGCCAGTGAATGTGTGAGTGGCTGTATTGATCATTGTGAACTTGTATCAGGCATTGTAAAAGAGAGTAAATATGTGTTAGTATATGTTTGAATAAGTAAGGTGTGTATAACTGTATAGTTGAGGAAATGGAGGTGTGATCGATTCTTTGCATGACTGACTAAGTGTGTGAGTAACTCCATGGATGAGTGACAGTCTGTGAGTGTTTGTTTACACTGAGTGTATCTAAGGTTATATTAGAGTCTGAAGAGGTTCATCGTATTATCACATGAATGATGTCATCAGTGATGTGATCAGTAATGTCAAATGAGATGTCATCAGTGATGTCATCAGTGATGTCATTTGAGATGTCATCAGTGATGTCATCAGTGATGTCATTTGAGATGTCATCAGTGATGTCATCAGTGATGTCACTGACCATGTCATGAATGATGTAATATGTGACATGATCAGCAGTGGATTGCGGGTGCGCGATATATAGTTAGTACAACTAACTATATATGGAATTTCAATGGTTTTGTGTGAGTAAAAAAAGGTTTTTTAAATGCTAATTCCTAACTATATATGGTCTATAACCTATGGTTTTTTCAGTGAATTTTCAAGGTTTTGTAAATGCTAATTCCTAACTATATATGGTCTATAACCTATGGTTTTTTCAGTGAATTTCATTGGTTTTTTAAAAGCTAATATCTATAGCTGTAAAATGTATTCTTCTTTAAATCAAAAAATATATTTTATATGTTTATTAATAATTTGTTTTATTATTATTTTTTTTTGTTCGCTCCCGGTTCGCGAACCGGGAAGCTTCCCGTTAGCTCAATTTGCTGCCGGGACCCGGTCCGCGAACCGGTAAACATTCCGTTTGCGCAACTGCCGCGTTAAAAATCAACATCGTGACGCGTCGCGGAAGCGCGACGTATCGCGTTGTCGCGTAATGCGTCTTATGACGCGCCGCGTTAGCGCACCCGGAAGTGCTCCGGTACGCGAACCGAGACGCGAAGCGCAGCTCCCCGGAAGCGATCCGGGACGCGTCGCGAAAGCGCGACGTATCGCGTTGCCGCGTAATGCGTCTTATGACGCGCCGCGTTAGCGCACCCGGAAGGCTCCGGAGCGCGAACCGAGGCGCGAAGCGCAGCTCCCCGGAAGCGATCCGGGGCACGTCCCGCAGCGCGTAACATAAGCGTAACAGGTCATGTGACTTGTTAATAAAACTTTTCATTGGTTCATTTCACTTTTGGTTTCCTAATGATGTAAGGCTAGGCCATGTGACCTAAAAATAACACTTTTCGTTGGTTTAGAACTATTTTTCTTCCAAAATGATGAAAGCCCCCACCTTTTTTCTCACTCTGACTTTCAACTTTGTGAAAGGAAGACCTATTTTGCTGAGAAGAAAATGGCTTCAGTAGTAGCTGCAGCTGGTGCACCCCCACCACCACCACCACCTCCTCATAGGAAGAGAGGACCACCTCCACAGTTCCTTCCCAACACAGAGGAGGAAGAGGATGAAGAAGAGGAAGAGGAAATACAGGCAACACAGTTTTTACGTGAGGAGCCCCGGATATCTCACCATAAAAATAGTTTTATTTGGCAGTTTTTTTCTTTTCCTGAAGGACAAAAAAAAGTTAATGCTCGCTATGTGACATGCCTCATATGCAAAGAAGACTTATCTAGAGGCACAGATAAGAAGTATAGTTACGGCAACTATACTATGCACCGTCACATGCAAAGGTGGCATCCACTAAATTACAGCAGGGCAGAGATGCGTGACCTCCAGGACAACCCACCAACTCCTGTGGCCAGGACATCGGCACAGGTAAATCTGTCGGGGCCAGAGGCACGGGAAACAGTGCCAAACATTCAAGAAAACTTTGTGCACATGAAGATAGTGTGTATATATTGCGGTAACTTACTCTCATGTGGCAATATGAGTATTCATTTGATAAACAGAGCATATGAAAACCACAAGTGCTCTAAACGCCCCAAAAAAAAAATTTTTTTTGCTCCTGTTGAGCCCTTTCCAATGCCTGTTTTTCGTTGTTTCCCCCCAAAAAAACAAAAAAAAACATAAAATTGTTCAAAAAATACAAAAAAAACAAAAAATGTTCAGAAAAAAAAAAATATATAAAACAACAAAAACATAAAAAAAAAGTTCTTTTCAGAACTACCTCCCCTTTATAAAATAATTGCTAGAATGTTTAGCACTCTGGCAACCTCTATTTCTTTTAGTTCGCTTCCCGGTTCGCTCTCTGGTACGCGAACCGGGAGCGAACCAAATTATTATTTTTTTAAATAAAGTAGAGTAAGTATAAGGGAAGTAAACAGAGAGTAATATTAAAAGAAAGACAGCTATAGGGACTAAACCAGAGATACTGTTTAATAGATTTATTTACCGAAGAAAAGATGGAAGAGGATATAATTGTGAAAAACAAAATAGATAAGGAAGTGAAAGAAAAAAAGGAGAGTAGAAGAATAACAAAGAAGAGTTTCTTAGAGAATGTGAGTGAATGTTCAAAATAAGATTAAAACATGTGGAATAACAGAGAGAAAAAAACAGAAAGCAGAAAAGAAGAAGTAACAGAAAAAGAATAATTGAAACAGCAAAGAAATCTAAATAACATAGGGGCATATTATCAACATAGGCAATAAAAGTTTTGCAGCTTTTATCGGCAGAAATGTGTCGCTAAAGCCGCTTTTGCAGCAGAAAACTGCCGCTAAAACCGCTTTTGCAGCAGTTTTCAGCCGATAAAAACAGCAATAATTTTATTGGCTGTGTTCATAATATGCCCCTTAGTGTGCTTCAACTACACAGAGAAAGCATAATGAACAAGTAGTGAAAGAGTGATCAGTCAGAGACACTAAGAGTAATAGAGACGGAGTGAGTGAACAAGAGTGAGTAACTATGAGAAGAGAGAGACTGAGAAAAGGAGTGGAAGGAGTAGAGTAAGTAAGTAATAGAGAAAGGAATGAGGGAAGTAGCAAAGGCAGGAAAGTGAGGGTTAAAAAAATGAAGCAGTGGAACTAATAGTAGTTAAATGTGATAGAAATGTAACGAAAAGAGTACAAAACATTTACCTTATAATTGTCGTTAACTTAGTCACTTGTTATTTTTATACTTTCAATCTGTGAAAGAGAGAACAAACATTTGAAAAATATTAAAACATGTATTTAAAAATTAGAAAAGACAAGGGAAAAGATTGAAGGACAAACAGTTTTTCAACAACTTTGACACTTACAGAAGCTTCTGCTTCTCCAGGCCCCCTACACAGTCCTAAAGATATACATTTTTAACTAACAGTATCTTGATGCAGATGAAGTGAGGCCTATCTTGGAACATGGTGGATCTTTTGCACTGCTGTTGTCTCACAAAAGTGACGCAATGGCAGCGCAAAAGAGGTGCACAATCATCATAAAACTGTTCCTAACATTTTAAATGATTGTTTCAGGATGGCAATAAGGTGTGTCCTATCCAGACGTTTGTTTCAGGTGAGGCCTACTCAGGGTTGCAGATGAAATTTAGGCTTGTTGAAGAGTACAGAGGAGATAATACATGTCCAGGCCAACCAATAAAGTTCAGACCTCCTCTGTTTCCCTGGACAGGCCTAAACTTCATCTGCACAATGTGATTCGTAATGTTAGGAAACACAGATAATGTATTTGAAAAACGTGCAATTTCATTTGCTCATTTCACAATCACATCACTTGTGTTTCCTTTGGTTAGGTATCTCATTGTGTAGATGTAGTCCAGCATATGAAAGAGTATGCACTGCATGCAACAACTTTGACACTTACTGAAGCCTTAGCTTCTCCATGCCCCCTACCCAGTCCTAATTATATACATTTTAAACTGACGGTATCTTGCTGGAAATGAACTGAGGCCTATCTTGCAACATGGTGCATCTTTTACACAAAAGTGACGGAACAGCGGCGTAAAAGAGGCACACAGCCTTCATAAAACTGCCCTTAACATTTTAAATGATTGTTTCTAGATGCTGATAAGGTGTAACCTATCCACAGATTTGTTTCGGGTAAGTCCTACTCAGGGTTGCAGATGAAATTTAGGCTTGTTGAAGAGTATAGAGGAGATAATACATGTGCAGGTCTAATAACGAAGTGAGTCATGTCCACTGCACTCTTAAACAAATGTCAGACCTCCTCTGTCTCCTGGAACAGGCCTAAACCTCATCTACACAATGTGATGTGTAATGTTAGGAAACACAGGTAATATAATTGAAAAACGTGCAATTTTTTTTGCTCATTCCACAATCACATCACCTGTGTTTCCTTAGCTTAGGTATCTCATTGTGGAAATGTAGTCTATCATATGAAAGACTATGTAGAATGTGAGCACTGTATGCAACAACTTTGACACTTACAGAAGCCTCAGCTTCTCCATGTCTACTACACATTTCTAAATGTATATCATAAGTACAAAAAGTACAGAATTAATTATACATGTTAAATGGTTTATTTTTGCTGTTCTCAGAATTTATCAAATTTCACTAAAAACAGTGACTTGAAGGTATTCATCATATAACAGCGGGGAAAAAAAACACAATCAAAATGATTGTGTTTAAAAAACCCATATAACATAACCAATCAGAAATCAAAACTCCTCAAAAGTAACTTACTTTCCATGACGTCGAAGGATGTCCTATGAACAGCTTACACTCTGTTGTGCTGTTTTTTTTTTCAGCCCGCCACTTTCTGAAAGAAAACCTCCATCGTTTTGAAAAATATGTTACACACAATAAATGACTTCTCGCTCTCTACCACACGTTTCCACAAGGCCAAATCATGTAAGAGCCATTTATAACTCTTGGAATTCTTGTAAGCAAATCCCGTCATTTTGTATTTCCGCAACTTTCAGAAAGAAAACGTTCAAGATCACTTTCACAATCCTGGAATAGTAATATCTTACCCTTCTTGCTCACTCATGTTCTACATTTCCTATGCCACTGATACTGCTTACTATGAAGCAGACTTACACTACCTCTATGACTACTACAATTATTTAATTCTCTACATCACTTTTAATCACAAAGCAATATAAAACAGTAGATACAATTATATCAACCCCTAAAATCATTATAGGCCAGTTACCTACCCTAAATTCTGTCTTCTGAAAACAGAAAGTAAGAATATTTTTAAGTTAAAAGGCAACATTTTTCATAGTCAAATGTGAATCATTTCCGAAACACCAGCTTTTTTTACATTTTAGGCTGTGTAATAAGCGGATGTTGTCAAAGGACCATTATGTCATATAATAGATGCAGTTACAAATGTTCTTCCTAAAATCAACGACTGTGTAGCCACAGCATTTGTAATTAAAGTTGAAGACTTACTTTCATCAGGTTTATATAGTTGGAATTTTAAAATGACATTATAACCAAAAGTTTGGTCAAATAATCTAGACAGCATTGCAGACTTACATTACCTCTACTCCATCTTTTTATTGGCTGCTTGAATTAGCTTATAAAAAGAAACAGTTTTTCTGAACTCATTCAAAGTGCAGTTATTTTTCCATGACGTCAAGTGTTATGGTAAGAACACCGTTTGCTTTGGGAAATACTCTGTTGTCCTTTAACTAATCCGTGCCCACCACTTTCTGTAAGAAAACCTTCTTTTTTTCCAGGAACTATTTAAAACTCAAAAATAACTTTTGACTCTGTACTACACTTATCCTCAAGGCCAAATTGTGTAGGAGCCATTAGAACCTCTTGAAATTCCTCAGAGCAAATCCTGAGATTCCTTCCCTAAAATTTTGGTTTTAAAAACACCAGGTAAGAATTTTTAAGGTCAAAAGGCAATTTTTTTTTAAAAGTTAAAACAGAATCATTGCAGAATGACCAGCCATTTCTAGACTTTAAATAAGCTGTGTAATGTCCTGATGTTATTGAAGGACCGTCATGATATATAATTGCTGCAGTTACAAAAGTCCTTCCTGATATTGACAACTGCGAAGCCACAACATTTTTAATTAAAGTTGTCAATTTTGTTCCATCAGGCCTACATCGTTGGAACATTAAAATGACATACTGGCCATATGCTCGTATAAATAATGTTGACATCATTTCAGATTTACATTGGCTACACTCCATGTTGTGATCAGCTGATTTTACTAGCTTATTAAAGGACACTGATTTACTGTCTGGCAAAGTTAAATATATAAATCTTTCTGAGTCTACACTAGTAGTACTTGATACCCTACAGTTCTCGCAGTCATGCTGCCATTGATAAGAAAGCCCAAACAGGTGAGCTACATCTACACCTTCAGCATGCAATACATCAAGCATATACATTAAAAACTCCTGACAATCTTGCTGAATATTTTGAGAGAATTGTGTTTGACCTGAACATCTGTCTAACAGATTTCGAATTTCAGACACACTTTCTATTTTTGTTCTATCAGTGCTACATTTCTCTAACACAGAATTCAACAAACTGCAAAATCTCTGATCTGAATTGACCACAATCTCTTCTTTTACATTTTCTAGAGAAAACAAAACATTAACCACTACATTAGCATAGCAGTTGACACCAGAACTGTTTTCAAATTGAAAACCAACAACATCTTCAACAGAATCCTTTTTCTTTCTGCTTATAATTTCAGGTTCATCGACTTTTCGTCTTTTTGCTACAACCTCCCTAGTATTGGTCACATTTCTTCGTTTCCGGCCTACCACACGTTTCTCAAACAAAGGATATTGAGGCAAATGTGGCGCATACTCTCTTCTTAACCTATTGTATTCCTTAACACAATCTAGATCCGCACAAATGTTTGTGACATCACACTCAATCAAGTACAATCCCGATAAAGTTCTAACTCGTGACAATGCCACATATGCCATACCCTCCTTGAACACAGAACTGCCAATATTCACCAATGCACTGTCTACACTTAAACCTTGCGATTTATGGATTGTCACCGCATATGCCAAGCAAACAGGAAACTGCTTACGGCGAACATATAAGTCTTTCACAAGCAAAAATCTAGCAGAACAACGACCAATTAGCTGTACTTCCTCAATGCCATCAAATTTAATTTTTAAAAATTCAATTCCATCTCTATTTCTGTATTTCACAAAATCAACAACATTACCCATTGATCCATTTACCAGACCTCTTTCAACATGTAAATTCCTTCTTAAAATTATACGGCAGTTTAAGCACACATTCAGAGTCTTTTCAAAACCTGTTGTTTTAGATATAGTCTTCTCTAATGAATCCAATTTTGTTTTCAAATTCTCAGACAACATAATTGTTGATCCCATATGCTCTACTCTGTCAATAGCTTCCAGTTTCACAATCTCTTGGTTTTCTAAATGCAACATTTTGTTGTTGAAGATGGCACATTCTGCAAGAGTTGGCATCAAACATATTCCAGATTTCTTCTCAGTAATTTTCTGAAAAATATTCTCAGGCACAACGTCTTGTTCTGGATATAAATTTGACAGTAATCGTGCATGTAAAGCTTCTTTCCCATGCTCGGTCACTTTTCCAATTCTAACATCTTGTAGAATATTCTTGTAATCTTCATCCTTCGCCTGACGCATATTTTCATGCAGTTCAGCATAATTGAAGTTTAACCATATATTGACGTTGCCAATGCTCCCTAGGCACTTCCTGGTATCTTCATGCGTGAGCATTTTGAACACAGGTTGTCCTTTCACTGGTGTCAGCTGCAGAAGATCTCCGAAAACAATGATGTGTTTGCCACCAAATAACACATCATACTCTGTTTTAAGAACTTCTTGCATTCTCAAATGCACAAAGGCAAGCATGACATTAGAAACCATGCTTACTTCGTCAATGATAAGAAGTTTCATTTTCCTCAAGACTCTTGAAACTTCACAACAAGCATCTCCAGATAACTTGTGGTATTGTAATTTGTTATCATGCTCCACTGGCAGCATCAGTAGACGATGCAAAGTAATACCTTTCATGTTATGTGCTGCCAGTCCAGTTGGAGCGGTGACAACACAAGACAGCGATGACTCAGTCCTTTCCTGCAAATAACATGAAATTGCTTTAATGAGGAATCTTTTTCCAGTTCCCGCTTCTCCACTCACGTACAGTCGGACAGGCTTCAACGACGTACATGAGCACTCTTTCTTCTCATGACTTAATCCATGATCAATTTGCTTGGTAACTTCGTCATATATTTTCCTCTGTTCAACGTTGAGTTGTCTTTCCAAGTCTTCTAAGTTAACCACATCCTCCTGAGCATGTGCCATGGCTCTTTCCACTTCATTCATGGCAGTGGCAGCTTCATTTTCGATAACAGGTCCTCCTAGTGGATCCTGACTCAAGGAAACAGAACTCTGACTGTCCTGAGAACTGTCTCTGGCAATCTCGGCTGCAATCGTTGCTTCCTGCTCGATTTCCGCATTCAACATTTCTAGATATTTGGGAAAAGCAGGACATTCTATGGTCTCCTTGGCGGCAGTGAAAGAGTCTTCGTAACAGAGGAAATCTCCAAGCAGTTCCTCTTCTGCACGCCAAGGCTTGAAAAGTTGCAAAAGTGCTAAATAAAAAAACTCCTTTTTTTCAGGAGATTCGCCACTCAATTTTCGATGGTTTACCAAGTGGCATTTTCTTTGCTTGACCAGACATCCCTCACTTCCATTTACAGCATACACTCCTTTATCAATATTTTCTTTGATGTTCCTCTTGAATATGTAATTTTGTAGAACCTCATACAGACAAACATTCTCAAGGTGACTGCTTCGATTTGGATAATATGTATCCAACATGTTGGTCTTCAAAATATCGGTACTGTTTGGCTCCTTTTCCGCCAAATACTCAATTTCCCGCACAGGTTTCAGAACTCGATTACGCGTTGCAGCAAGACCAAGACTCGCCCAAACGATACTCCTAGATTTGGCATAGAGACTTGCTGAAGACAACCGGTCAGAACATTCAAAAGCTCCGATTTCTCGATGCGACAACATCTTCAGACTGAAACTGTACAACTTCTTACTGAGGCTCTTTTCATGGGAAATGTCCTCCCACATATCCTTCAATTCTGTCTTTTCTTTTTTGGTGATGTAAGATGTCACATACCGAGCCACAGCCATACAGTTATCAGCCACAAACTGTATATCCATTTTAGCATTCCACATGGACAAAATCACTGGGTTGTAGTCGTTGATGTACTTGGACTCTTCGTTCCTTTTCAAATTGTATGTGTTTTTAGGTGATTTCTTCATCACATTATGTCGTAGCGAAGACATCAAACTGTTCACTCTTCCTTTAGAAATCACCGGTCGTGGAAAGGCGAAACGACATTTGGTGTAGAACCTGTCCTTGTTTCTGAATTTACGACAACAGTACTTTCCGCAACGATGGCTTTGGAAGCGTAGAACTTGTTCTCTTAGGCTTTTGTCCTCCTTTGCATTTGGAACAGCACATGTAGAATACTGTTCTATGAAACTCATCACTAAGTCTTCTGGATCCGTTCCAAATTTAGGTGCATCCTTGATCCACAGCAGCATATGTATATGAGGAGCACCTCTTGCTTGGTACTCCTTTCTCCAGAAGAAATCCAACACCTCTCCAAGAGGTGGATTTCTCTTGTTCATGATGAAAGACATCATAGCTTCAAATCTATGATTGAAGTACCTGCATACATTCACTGGATCCAAAGAGCACAGTTCTCCGGGTGTCTTGAATTCAATATTTTCAATGTTTCCATTTGCCTCTCGTAGAAATTCAAGTAAGTCTTCCCAGCCATACTCGGCACAGCTCAGAGTGAGGAACCATGTGGGAGTTCCTAAGTTCCTCAGCATACATTTTAAATCACCATGACAACGGTACCAGTACTCATTAGTACCACGCTGACACGCCATGAGATTAATCAGGTGACAATCCAAAATACTGTCTTGGACATTGACTTTATCCATAAAGTCACTTGCCGAGATGTTTTGCATCTGTATACCACTTTTCAAGATGTGGTTCACTGCATATGACAGTCCAGACAGATCGCTTTCAAACAGTAGATGAAACAAATAGGGAATGCATTGTCGAAACCTAGCATCTTCTGCATACAATCGTAAAGTCCGGTATTCAGAAGTAGGAATTTGATGAGGTCGCTCATCATATCTTCCTCCTTGACCTGTTGGAAATAGCTGTGGGAAACACCGAGCTTCCAAACTTTCCTCCCAAACACTAATGGGACTCCCTTTGGCTTGTTTCATTTGAAACAACTCAATAGCATTCCCCATGACTTCCTCGGAATGCAAAGGATGAACACTATAATGTTCATATATTTCTTCACTTTTAGAGGGTTCTACTTTCTCAATTTGACCAGCACACAAATTGCTATCCTCTTCCTTGATTACTTCCTCTTCTGCAACATATACATTCTTATAGTACTTATTATTTTTTTTTCAAATACAATGTTGCCTTTTTGACTTTCCTAACATCCACTAAATCTTGCCATATTTTCTTATTCTTTGTCGGAACCCCATTAACTAAAATAACCAGAGGTTCCTCTTCCACTTTTTCTACTCCAATTGTGTTAATGTTTTTCTTCAAATCTAGAGGCAAATAAACAACTCTTCCCTTTAATCCTCTCTGTAAATCTGATGGAGGCAATTTCCCTGTCTTTGGCTCCATTCTTACAATAGCCTGAAAGGGATGGCTACTTTGAATCAAAATAGATTCATAAGTATTTAAATCCTTCAATTCAGAAGGAATCTCAACCAATTCTAGATTATTATGAACCGCTCTAGCAGGCATCTGGTTTTGATTTAATTTGTTAAAACAATAAGTACACACACGTTGATCCGATCCCAAATCAAAACAATTTTCTACCATCAAGTATGTTGCGAAATCCTTCCATTCACTATTATTTTCCCTTTCACTTTTTGCATATAAATCCACTAACTTAGTCTGATTCTTATAATAAGTGCGTCAACAACACACACAAGTGAAATTAGGCCTCTCACTTGATTTCACCTGAAACGTGGCAATTTCCTTCTGAAAATTATCTGTACTGGAAACCTGTACACTATCTTCCACATTACCCTCTTCTTCTGGGTCAATTTCAACATTCTTCTCTTTACTTCCAAAGTAAAAAAACTCAATTTCTTCACAAATATTTTTCACATCTATTTCAGAACCATGCAAAAGAGCAGCGCATAATTGTTTAAGCATAATTGCTGGACTCTTAGCATAATACAACATTCTAACTAATTTCCTCACTTTATTATGATGCACTGCTAGCATCCTGAAATGATGAAAAACACTCTGGCATACTCTCCTGGAAAGACAAGCCAGTGAATGACCATGCAAACCTGTCACTTCTCTCACTCTGCAAGGATCTAATTCTTGCAACAACATCATTTTCTGCTTCAAACTTTTCTTATTAAATGTCCGTACAAAATCACAAAGCAAATTGATGGAATCCTGTCGTACACTGCAAATACTACTACACTTCCAGGTGTACACAGGACCCTTAGGACGTCTTCCTAAAACCTCATTACCTAACACCTCTTCTGTCTCTGTTGTCACAAGTTTTTCTTTTTCAACTGGACAACCATCTTTCACCTCATAAGCTCGACCATTGGTGTCAACTGCATGCACCAAATTATTATCCTGGAAATAACTCTCCTCATTAAAAAATGCCTCACAACTTGAACTATGCATCCATTCTCCGGAAAAAACTTCACAAAAATTACTACGATTAACTATTCTCTTCCATCTACTATTTCTTTTGAAATTGCCTTGTTTAGCTTCCTAATTCTATTGATTATCAAAATAAATAACTTTCGTTTAATTTCAAATGCCTGATCAATAACTTACTCAACTATTTTTTTTCTCTTATAAAAAACCACTTTCTGTTGACCTTTCTTAATATTTTTTAACAAATTGCCAATTATCCTGTTGCGGAACATTCGTTTACGAATGTCCCTAAACTGTTGTTTCCTTCTACTATCATGCACAGAGTTATCTCTTGCTCTAGCAGTAACATTTTTGATTGGCCTTTCCTTTCCGTTTAAATTGCTTCTCTTTTTCTGGACTAAAACATTTTCTGTAGTACTACTTTTTTTTTTACGAATGTTTCTTATGAATGATTTCGTGGTCTTACCCGGTGCTTTCTTGGTGACTTGACGATTTTTTATTGTAGAGGACTGCTGCATTAATTGATGAACCTGCTGTCTTTGACGTTTTGTAGCCTTTCTGATTCTATCCTTAGACGGCATTCTCAAAATTTGAAATGATCTGCAGTTGAATCTGTGGTAAAATATAATAAAAAATTTTATTAACCACTATTACCAAACAGTAAATCAATAACAGTCATCAAAAACTTAACACACTACTTGATATTTTTACATAGAATATTTTTTAGTGCTTTGGCAAATTTAGAATACACAAATAGCAGAAAAGAAATGGAATTCTTCTTCATTTTACCTGTGCTGTTTTATATGTGAATCTGATCTAATTTTATGAGCATATTTTAATATTTTATTGAAGACACTACTCATAACCTGTTTTTGAAGGTGTGTTTAATTTTAAATGAAACGGTTTACATTTTTACTTTTCATTTATTGTAAATTTTAAAAATAAATGTTTATAGTTCCATAGGCTCAAGCAGGTCAGCTTCCCACCCTATGTCATACAATTCTGACAAATCGGCATCCTCATCATGTTCTTCATCATCCTCAGGATTTAAATCATCCAAGGGATCTACTTCCACTGACGTTTCAATTACAAGTTCAATGATAAGGTCGAGATCAACTGATTGCTGATTGTCACTCATGGTTGATGTTGTCGTTATCTTTAAAGAAAGAGAACAACAATGAGATGTTGCAGAGTAAGAGACTAATCTCAGAGATTATAATAGTAAAATTGTTTAACAAGAGTAACATTTTGCAGCTATTATTTAGCCATGTCCAGCGATGCTGAGGAGGTGAGGCCTATGTCCAAGTTTTCAGTGAACAGGACTCATCTCTTCTTAACCTTGGATAAGCCTCACCGACTCTGTGTCCCCTGCTCATACTTAAATGTAAAGGGGCAGATTTATGCTAACTGGCGCATCCCCACGGATGCAACAGTTAATGTGCACCGCTGCTCTGCCACCCATAGTGTGCCGCATTTACAATGTGGAGCACCATTGAGCAAAAACAGCACATTGCAGGAATCACGTCATAAGCGCGACATGTCTACTGCAATGCACAGGAGGAAGCCTCACATTGCATGGTGCATCACTTCTTATGCCTGTTTCAAACAGGCGTAAGGATTTGATTCAGCAATGCTATAAAGCTGACTCAGTGAAATCTTCTAAATTTCACTGAGTTAGTTTTACAGGGCTTTCATGCAAATTAATGCATACCTTGCAACAAAACACCTATATGAAAACTGACGCAGGTTTCATGTGGCAAAGGACTTTACAGCATGACACATCTGCCTAGATGCATCAAGTTGTAAATATGTCACCACATAGCAAATCTTTTGCACCACCGCTGCGTCACAAAAGTGACGCACAGTGACACAAAAGAGTCATACACCTATCATAAATCTGTCCCTAACATTTTAAATGATTGATTCAGGATGACGATAAGGTGTGGCCTATCCAGAGGTTTGTTTAAGGTGAGGCCTACTCAGGGTTGCAGATGAAATTTACGCTTGTTGAAGAGTACAGAGGAGATAATACATGTGAAAGCCTACCAATGAAGTAAGTCATGTCCACTTCACTCTTGAACAAAGGCCAGACCTCTTCTGTGTCCGTGGACAGACCTAAACCTCATCTGCACAATGTCATTCGTAAACTTAGAAAACACAGGTGATGTAATTGAAAAATGTGGAGTTTCTTTTCCTCATTTCACAATCACATCACCTGTGTTTCCTTTGCTTAGGTATCTCATAGTGCAGATGGAGTCTAGCATATCAAAGAGTACACATAAGTTGAGCAGTGTATACAACAATTTTGACATTTACAGAAGATTCAGCTTCTTATCTTGTTGGAGATGAAATGAGGCCTGTCTTGCAACATGGTGCATCTTTTGCATCACTGCTGCATTGGTTTCATGTGGCACGGGACTTTACAGCATGACACATCTGCCTAGATGCATCAAGTTGTAAATATGTCACCACATAGCAAATCTTTTGCACCACCGCTGCGTCACAAAAGTGACGCACAGTGACGCAAAAGAGGCATACACCTATCATAAATCTGTCCCTAACATTTTAAATGATTGATTCAGGATGACGATAAGGTGTGGCCTATCCAGAGGTTTGTTTAAGGTGAGGCCTACTCAGGGTTGCAGATGAAATTTACGCTTGTTGAAGAGTACAGAGGAGATAATACATGTGAAAGCCTACCAATAAAGTAAGTTGTGTCCACTTCACTCTTGAACAAAGGCCAGACCTCTTCTGTGTCCGTGGACAGGCCTAAACCTCATCTGCACAATGTCATTCGTAAACTTAGGAAACACAGGTGATTTAATTGAAAAATGTGGAGTTTCTTTTCCTCATTTCACAATCACATCACCTGTGTTTCCTTTGCTTAGGTATCTCATAGTGCAGATGGACTCTAGCATATCAAAGAGTACACATAAGTTGAGCAGTGTATACAACAATTTTGACATTTACAGAAGATTCAGGTTCTTATCTTGTTGGAGATGAAATGAGGCCTGTCTTGCAACATGGTGCATCTTTTGCATCACCGCTGCATCGGTTTCATGTGGCACGGGACTTTACAGCATGACACATCTGCCTAGATGCATCAAGTTGTAAATATGTCGCCACATAGCAAATCTTTTGCACCGCCGCTGCGTCACAAAAGTGACGCACAGTGACGCAAAAGAGGCATACACCTATCATAAATCTGTCCCTAACATTTTAAATGATTGATTCAGGATGACGATAAGGTGTGGCCTATCCAGAGGTTTGTTTAAGGTGAGGCCTACTCAGGGTTGCAGATGAAATTTACGCTTGTTGAAGAGTACAGAGGAGATAATACATGTGAAAGCCTACCAATGAAGTAAGTCATGTCCACTTCACTCTTGAACAAAGGCCAGACCTCTTCTGTGTCCGTGGACAGGCCTAAACCTCATCTGCACAATGTCATTCGTAAACTTAGGAAACACAGGTGATGTGATTGAAAAATGTGGAGTTTCTTTTCCTCATTTCACAATCACATCACCTGTGTTTCCTTTGCTTAGGTATCTCATAGTGCAGATGGACTCTAGCATATCAAAGAGTACACATAAGTTGAGCAGTGTATACAACAATTTTGACATTTACAGAAGATTCAGCTTCTTATCTTGTTGGAGATGAAATGAGGCCTGTCTTGCAACATGGTGCATCTTTTGCATCACTGCTGCATCGGTTTCATGTGGCATGGGACTTTACAGCATGACACATCTGCCTAGATGCATCAAGTTGTAAATATGTCGCCACATAGCAAATCTTTTGCACCGCCGCTGCGTCACAAAAGTGACGCACAGTGACGCAAAAGAGTCATACACCTATCATAAATCTGTCCCTAACATTTTAAATGATTGATTCAGGATGACGATAAGGTGTGGCCTATCCAGAGGTTTGTTTAAGGTGAGGCCTACTCAGGGTTGCAGATGAAATTTACGCTTGTTGAAGAGTACAGAGGAGATAATACATGTGAAAGCCTACCAATGAAGTAAGTCATGTCCACTTCACTCTTGAACAAAGGCCAGACCTCTTCTGTGTCCGTGGACAGACCTAAACCTCATCTGCACAATGTCATTCGTAAACTTAGAAAACACAGGTGATGTAATTGAAAAATATGGAGTTTCTTTTCCTCATTTCACAATCACATCACCTGTGTTTCCTTTGCTTAGGTATCTCATAGTGCAGATGGAGTCTAGCATATCAAAGACTACGCAGAAGGTGAGAACTGTATGGAACATGGCTATGTAAGTCAAATAATCAAAATCTAAATTTGCCAAGCACACATGGGGGCGTATTTACCTAATTGATTTCAAAAATCATTTTTAAACACATCATCTAAATCAATTATATACCTACATTCATCGGGAAGTGACTTAAAATGCCCTAAGACACATGAAAGCGTTGTTTTTAAGCCCTTGCTCCATTTTTAGATTACTTTTAACATGGCTATGTAAGTCAAATAATCAAGATCTAAATTTGCCAAACACAGATGGGGGCGTATTTACAAGGACCTTGTACCACAGGGAAAGGTCTTAAATTAAAATGGGAAAAATAACATCAGAGAGACACAAAGGCCTTATAAATATGCCCCAAGCAACCTATGAATCTCTAGCAGTACATATCAAGAAACCTAATTGTTTTCATAAATCGTTTTTAAACACATCATCTAAATCAATTATATACCTACATTCAAGGGGGAATGACTTAAAATGGCCTAAGACACATGAAAGCGTTTTTTTAAGGCCCTTGCAACATTTTTGGGTCACTTTTAACATGGCTATGTTAGTCAAAGAATTAAAATCAAAATATTCCAAGCACAGATGGGGGCATATTTACAAGGACCTTGCACCACAGAGAAAGGTCTTAAATAAAAATGTGAAAAATAACATCAGAGAGACTCAAAGGCCTTATAAATATGCCCCAAGCAACCTATGAATCTCTAGCAGTACATATCCAGAAACCTAATTGTTTTCTTAAATCGTTTTTAAACACAACATCTAAATCAATTATATACCTACATTCATGAGGAAGTGAGTTAAAATACCCTAAGACACATGAAAGCATTTTTGTAAGACCCTTGCACTATTTTAGCGTCACTTTTAACATGGCTATGTAACACAAAGAAACAAAATCTATTTGTAAAACACTTGACACAAATCAACATTTTAAATACACAACTTTCTTCATAATGTTCTCCCTAAACCATACTATTCTCTATCTAAATTAAATGAATCTTTTCTCACCTTAGCAAATACTTTATGAGTTTCAAAACAGTCTCAGAAACACACCAAATTGTGTTTAGTAGAGCAAAAGGTATGCACTCCAGAGTCTGCAGCTATAAAAAGCACAGAAAAGCTGTAATTCATCACACATATCTCTCATGTCACCCAATCAAAACTCTTCCCTCACTTTTTTCAAATCAACACCCTTCCCCCTCTACCCTTTCTGCCTTTTTTGCATAGCAACCACCTCCTGAAAGACCTCTCATGTTTGCAAGTTCACACAACAATGTTTCAATTGAACTCTGAACTCTCAGTACACCTGCATATCCAGTGCAATCTTTCATAAAATGTTTTTTTTGACCATTCAAATTACATCTTTCAAATAACTCATCCATGCACCCTAACTTTCTGTTTTCAGCAATCAAAATCCACCAATCACTGCTACTGCTTCATTAACACAGAAACTCCACCGTTTTTCATTTTAAACTCTTATTTTTTCAACTGCCATTTCATTGCCACACTTCATCTGACTGCAGCAGAACCTCCTCTCACCATGTTTTCTGTCTGGATTGTTGGACATAGTTACATCTACTGGGCTCAGAGGTATGCTGATAACAGAAATTTACCTAACCTCAATTTACAAGATGTGGAAATTAAGTGGTTTGGCCACAGAGGATTAAAATGTCACCAATTGATGCCATTGGTGAAAACCTTTATGCATTTGCCTAAACCTGACCTGTTAATTGTGCACTGTGGAGGAAATGACTTGGGCACTTTGACTGGGGTAGGTCTGGAAATGCTTTTAAAGGACACCTTTGAGCAATTGATGGCACTTTTTCCTCAAACTGCCTTGGTATATTCAAATATATGCCAAAGACAGAAATGGAGGTGGTCGAACCAATTTTGTCCACAAATTGAGAAATCGAGGAAGCATGTAAACAAATCTGTTTCTGCTTACATGAGAGACCATGGAATGGGCTCCATCTACAACAATAACTTACGTTACTACATGCAAGATATCTACAGAGGAGATGGAGTTCACTTCTCAGATGAAGGGAACAGAATTTTCATTCTGAATTTAAAACTGTGCATTGGTACCTACTTATAAGTACCTAAATGTACCATAAACCCAAAAGCTCTTCTCAGAGCTACCCTACATCTGATCACTCACAATTATTATTTTACTCTAACTTTTTTCACTAATTTTCAACAAAGTACGCTCCCCGGAGCGCTACCCGGTACGCGAACCGGAAGCTAACAGCGCGAAATTTTATTAAAAAATGATTTTTTTTCACACATATGGGCCTCCTCAGCCACCCTCAGAAAACTTAGGGGGTCAAAATACGTCTACCGTGCCCCCTTCTACCCATTCTGAACATTATTTGCCCTCCATCTTGTATCTTAATTAGACCGAAACACAAAATGGTGGACTCCTGTAACGCTGCCGGTTCGCGTACCGGGGCGCTCACCGGGAAGCGCTCCATTAAAAAAGGTGGGAAAGTAATTTACAGAAGAATCTCTGGAGACACTTTCACCAAATATAGATTAGCTCATACTACATACCAATCCCTACCATTTTCACACATTTGGTTGGAATTCCATTTAGCCATTTAGCCTGTAGACCTCTCTAAATACCCTGAGGTAAATTACTTCACAAAACACATATGAAGTGTTGGAATTGACAACCAATTAAAATGTTACTTTCATTTTCTACTTTTTTTACCTGACATTTGATTGGTTATGTACCTGAATATATATAAAAAAGAGAGAGAAACACAGCCATTTTGACTACTACTTCCTGAACTAGATTGCAAGATCATTTTCACTCACAACTTAAACTTGTTTTTAAAAGGTAAGATATTATTTTATAAATTTGAAAACATTTTCAGATAGTTATATACTATCCCTCTGTAAGAGTTAGACATTGAGAAAGGCTTGTTTATTATAATTATGGATTGATTTAGGTTTCTGTGGTATTATTATGAATTTACATAGGCTTTCTCACAGGCACTTTTTAATAGTACTACTTCATGCCTCAAAAGTACCTGTCTGAAATTAAACCCAACAGTGCCCTATCTCTACTGATATATTTATTTTTTATTCAAATTTCAGCACAAAAATGCAAGGAGAACAGAACGTTTCCTTTGAAATTGTCCTAGACATGAATAATGAGGAAATAATTGAACCCATTGACTTGGAATTCATGGATGAATCACGAGACCATGAACTTCTACAATGTGTAGAATCTGTGGATCATTTACTTCATTATGATGACGGTCAAATGTGGGAAGTTATGTTCACTCAACAAGAGGACATATCGGACAGTCAAATGTTAGACGTTCTACTAAATTTTGAAAAAGAATCAGAAAAATAAAATTTTATTTAATATTAAAAAATTGTTTGAGTCTTTAATCATTTTTATATGTAATTCATAAACTAGTACCAATTTGATTATAATGTAAATTCATACTTATAGTATACTGTGCACAATTCCAAAAATACATTTATATTTAATAATCATTAATACTGCTACTTAAATAAAAATAAAAAAAAAACAACAAAAAGAACAATCAATAAACATACAATATTTCAAAATATCATAGTCTATCATTCTTTTTTCCTTATAGTACGCTCCCCGGACCGCTTCCCGGTGCGCGTACCGGGCGCTCCCCACGCAAAAAAAAAAAAGTATTTATTTTTTTTGCCCCGCGGGGCCCTTTTAAAGCCTCCATATCAAACCTAGGGGGTCAGGGAGGATCTATTATGCCCCCTTATGGTCATTTCCCCCTTTGTTTTGGCCTCCTCTTGTCTCTCGATCATACCGAGAGACAAGATGGCGGCCGCTCCGGACTGTTTAGAATGTTGACAGACACCGGAGAGCCAATCAGCTTCGCTTCGCGAAGTTCCGTTACGCGTCAAGTACGCGAACCGGGGCGCTGCCCGGAGCGCGCTTACAGATATATTTATTTTTTGAACGTTAATTTCTCAAAATCCACTGGAGCACATATATTGAGACATAGCAAAGGCACATCGGGCTACCAGTCCCTACAATTTTGCCAAGTTTCGTGCAAATCCATTCAGCCGTTCGGGCTAAAAGTGAGGCCAACCGCCCTATGGAAATTAACATGGGAAAAACGCGTTTTGGGACCCCCCTTTTTTCTCGGCCCCCCTTGACGACCCCCCCCAAAATTTCAGTGGCTGATCAGAAACAAAATGTTCCATTTTCCTGAAAATTTCAGCCAATTCCGTCCACAAACGCCAAACTTATTAGACATAGAATTTTCAAAAATCCCATAGAGAAAAAATCCTAAGTATATATACCTACTGGCGACCGCCAGTAGGTAATATATATATGTATATATATATATATATATATATATATATATATATATATATATGTATATATATATATATTCCAACAAAAACTGCTCGCAGTTAGAGACACCCACGCAACGTTTCAAAATCACCTTTTTTATTCATGCAGCAGCAAGGTCGGGAGATGCTTCAGGACGGCGCTGTCATGTGCCATATGGTTGCCTACGCGTTTCGGATTCAGTCCTTAATCATGGCATGGCATTGTGGGGGATAGATGAGGTGAAGCGCATTGTAATTGTTCATATGGTCTCAGTTCCGCCTAGTGGGCGGGTACTTCGCTGTGCATGATGGTAATCGTAGTCACAGGCAATGTTCATCCACATTGGGTGCCGCTTGTTCCTCATGCCCTCCATTCTGTCACTTCCTTCGGGAGCCCCGCTTTCAGCATAACGCGGCCCTTGCTTCTCTCATGCTCCAAGAACAGGTACGTTGCTCCATTCAATGCGCCTCTCTTTCCAGGCGTATGGATCCGCAGGCAGCGGTGGGGTTGTCTCCGTGACCTGAGCGCGGCCACATTATATTCCAACAACAACTGCTCACAGTTAGAGACACCCACGCAACGTTTCAAAATCACCTTTTTTATTCATGCAGTACAAGGTCGGGAGATGCTTCAGGACGGCGCTGTCGTGTGCCATATGGTTGCCTACGCGTTTCGGATTCAGTCCTTAATCATGGCATGGCATTGTGGGGGATAGATGAGGTGAAGCGCATTGTAATTGTTCATATAGTCTCAGTTCCGCCTAGTGGGCGGGTACTTCGCTGTGCATGATGGTAATCGTAGTCACAGGCAATGTTCATCCACGTTGGGTGCCACTTGTTCCTCATGCCCTCCATTGTGTCACTTCCTTCGGGAGCCCCGCTTTCAGCATAACGCGGCCCTTGCTTCTCTCATGCTCCAAGAACTGGTACGTTGCTCCATTCAATGCGCCTCTCTTTCCAGGCGCATGGATCCGCAGGCAGCGGTGGGGTTGTCTCCGTGAACTGAGCGCGGCCACATTATATTCCAACAAAAATTGCTCGCAGTTAGAGACACCCACGCAACGTTTCAAAATCACCTTTTTTATTCATGCAGCAGCAAGGTCGGGAGATGCTTCAGGACGGCGCTGTCGTATGCCATATGGTTGTCTACGCGTTTCGGATTCAGTCCTTAATCATGGCATGGCATTGTGGGGGATAGATCAGGTGAAGCGCATTGTAATTGTTCATATAGTCTCAGTTCCGCCTAGTGGGCGGGTACTTCGCTGTGCATGATGGTAATCGTAGTCACAGGCAATGTTCATCCACATTGGGTGCCGCTTGTTCCTCATGCCCTCCATTGTGTCACTTCCTTCGGGAGCCCCGCTTTCAGCATAACGCGGCCCTTGCTTCTCTCATGCTCCAAGAACAGGTACGTTGCTCCATTCAATGCGCCTCTCTTTCCAGGCGTATGGATCCGCAGGCAGCGGTGGGGTTGTCTCCGTGACCTGAGCGCGGCCACATTATATTCCAACAAAAACTGCTCGCAGTTAGAGACACCCACGCAACGTTTCAAAATCACCTTTTTTATTCATGCAGCAGCAAGGTCGGGAGATGCTTCAGGACGGCGCTGTCGTGTGCCATATGGTTGCCTACGCGTTTCGGATTCAGTCCTTAATCATTGCATGGCATTGTGGGGGATAGATGAGGTGAAGCGCATTGTAATTGTTCATATAGTCTCAGTTCCGCCTAGTGGGCGGGTACTTCGCTGTGCATGATGGTAATCGTAGTCACAGGCAATGTTCATCCACATTGGGTGCCGCTTGTTCCTCATGCCCTCCATTGTGTCACTTCCTTCGGGAGCTCCGCTTTCAGCATAACGCGGCCCTTGCTTCTCTCATGCTCTAAGAACAGGTACGTTGCTCCATTCAATGCGCCTCTCTTTCCAGGCGTATGGATCCGCAGGCAGCGGTGGGGTTGTCTCCGTGACCTGAGCGCGGCCACATTATATTCCAACAAAAACTGCTCGCAGTTAGAGACACCCACGCAACGTTTCAAAATCACCTTTTTTATTCATGCAGCAGCAAGGTCGGGAGATGCTTCAGGATGGCGCTGTCGTGTGCCATATGGTTGCCTACGGGTTTCGGATTCAGTCCTTAATCATGGCATGGCATTGTGGGGGATAGATGAGGTGAAGCGCATTGTAATTGTTCATATAGTCTCAGTTCCGCCTAGTGGGCGGGTACTTCGCTGTGCATGATGGTAATCGTAGTCACAGGCAATGTTCATCCACATTGGGTGCCGCTTGTTCCTCATGCCCTCCATTGTGTCACTTCCTTCGGGAGCCCCGCTTTCAGCATAACGCGGCCCTTGCTTCTCTCATGCTCCAAGAACAGGTACGTTGCTCCATTCAATGCGCCTCTCTTTCCAGGCGTATGGATCCGCAGGCAGCGGTGGGGTTGTCTCCGTGACCTGAGCGCGGCCACATTATATTCCAACAAAAACTGCTCGCAGTTAGAGACACCCACGCAACGTTTCAAAATCACCTTTTTGACGTACCTGTTCTTGGAGCATGAGAGAAGCAAGGGCCGCGTTATGCTGAAAGCGGGGCTCCCGAAGGAAGTGACACAATGGAGGGCATGAGGAACAAGCGGCACCCAATGTGGATGAACATTGCCTGTGACTACGATTACCATCATGCACAGCGAAGTACCCGCCCACTAGGCGGAACTGAGACTATATGAACAATTACAATGCGTTTCACCTCATCTATCCCCCACAATGCCATGCCATGATTAAGGACTGAATCCGAAACGCGTAGGCAACCATATGACACACGGCAGCGCCGTCCTGAAGCATCTCCCGACCTTGCTGCTGCATGAATAAAAAAGGTGATTTTGAAACGTTGCGTGGGTGTCTCTAACTGCGAGCAGTTTTTTTGGAATATAATGTGGCCGCGCTCAGGTCACGGAGACAACCCCACCGCTGCCTGCGGATCCATACGCCTGGAAAGAGAAGTGCATTGAATGGAGCAACGTACCTGTTCTTGGAGCATGAGAGAAGCAAGGGCCGCGTTATGCTGAAAGCGGGGCTCCAGAAGGAAGTGACACAATGGAGGGCATGAGGAACAAGCAGCACCCAATGTGGATGAACATTGCCTGTGACTACGATTACCATCATGCACAGCGAAGTACCCGCCCACTAGGCAGAACTGAGACTATATGAACAATTACAATGCGCTTCACCTCATCTATCCCCCACAATGCCATGCCATGATTAAGGACTGAATCCGAAAGGCATAGGCAACCATATGGCACACAACAGTGCCGTCCTGAAGCATCTCCCGACCTTGCTGCTGCATGAATAAAAAAGGTGATTTTGAAACGTTGCGTGGGTGTCTCTAACTGCGAGCAGTTTTTGTTGGAATATATATATATATATATATATATATATATATATATATATATATATAAATATATATATAAATATATATTTTTTCAACAATGTGGCTGAATTCATCGGAGCAGCACAAACAGCGGGTGCGGACGTTCGGCTCAGCCAGCAGCCAGGAATGTCAATTTTCTATCAAAGAAACGCCGCACTCGGGAACTTTTAAGATGTTTATGGTTTATTCAAACAGATCCTATTCTGCACACCGACGCGTTTCAGCCTTGCGGCCTTGGTCACGGTAGTTGGTAATACTTTCGCAACTGTTTAATGTAATTTCCTATTTCACAGCATGCACATGAATTCTGGGACATGTAGTTTTTAGATATATTCACAGTTTTTTTCCACAATGCAGATATTGTATAAAGTTTCACATGTTTTGAAAGTGCATTTGAAACCCTTGTTTTTTCAAACGTCACAGTACTTCATCCTCTTTGCATCCTTAACAATCAGTTATTTTAAGTAACGTTATTTACAAGTCAATTAGTTATAACACATTTTGTCCTATCGTTATATATGGAGCGTTCCATTTCTTAAAACCATCTAACTTTATATGGTCATTTTATTACTCAAATTCAGGGTTTGGTATCCTACTTACAGAAAAACTGCTGTTCAGAAAGGAGAGTAATAAATTAATAAGCAATTCTAATTTGAAAGATATACCGAATGCTTAAGATCATATCTGTACATAGATAGAGAGTTCAAAAATTGCAAGTTGTTAGCATAATTAGATTTATTCCGGGTGACCATACAGTTCCTCATCGAAGTTCATCCCTCTGGGTTGTTTTTTTTTTTTTTTTAAATCTTTTTATTATTTTAAAACCAAGAAAAAGGAATAGACACATCCGGTGCCATACATTCATAGACAATACCAGATTGGGCAGATACTTTGACAGGATAAACTTGGAGCAACAAGAAAGTTCCTCATGCGCCTGTGTTAATAAGTCCAAAACAGATATTGCAACAATACAATCGAGAAATAGTTTAAACACAAGCCATCTAGTCCCGCCCACACCATATAATCAGGATAATAGAAGAAGCGTGGCCACCAGACAGTGGAATTTGAAGAAAACAGGATATGTCACCAAGTGTACTAAAAAGGGAAAGACCAAGAAAGGCTAAGGAAAGAGAAACCAAGAGAAGGAAACACAAAGAAAATATTAACCCATCCCCCCACCCTGCACCCCTGCATATGGCTGTCGCATAACCCCAACTAGCAGCGTGCCTGTCGCCCCAACTAGCTAGGTTCCGAAGATGGAAAAAAGAGAAAACATGGGGGAGGGCATATCCGTATGGGCTCCCAGCCCCCTTTCCCCCCCCTGCCAGAGACAGGCACCCCCTATAGTAAAAAATACAAGTATATCAGAGACCACAGTAGAAGAAAATTAGGGGGAGCCATAATACACCGCCCAGGCTCCCGTAAGTCCAACAGTTGCAGATCGAACACCCATTTGAGCCAAACCAACTGCCCCGATCTATCTATCTCAGCCTTGACCCTTCCGAACCATCACTCAAACCCCTCCCAGCAAGACTAACATGCCAACAAGAGAAACAAAGAGGAAAAGGAAGCTAACAAAAATCAGTTAGTTACTACTCGTAGTCTGTGAGTCCATGAGAGCTTCAGCCGCACAAAAAAGCTCCCTCCTGGATGGATAGTCCCAATGTAGTTTCCCCGCAATCGTACAGGCACCAAGGAAGGAGAGGATGAAAACAAAGTGGAAGAACAGTCAACAATAAAAGTCTCCGGGAGGGGAGCGTCAATCGATACATCCAAAGTCAGCAATGATGGAAGGCTTAGCGATATGCTCATGACCTCAGGAATACAGTTCTCGAGAGCACAACTGAGGGTTTCAACACTTGTTTCCTCATGGGGTCCTCGCACAGAATCAAAATGGCCATTGCTTGGATCGCTGCCGGTTGCAGTTCCAGCCATTGGGCAGGGTCCTGTTCCACAAACACCACCTTAGATAGGCCCGTATTCATGTTGCGTATCAGGACATCCATATGCGAATGAAATGCCCCAATCGCTGCCAATACTGACATCAGCGATGGCTCATGCTCCGTTCGGTCCATTGTCTCTCGCCGGTACCAATCATAATCACCTCCCCCGGTGAATCTGGTATCTCCGGGGGAACAAACAGGACCATGAACGGGCGGTGTCGGAGAGTGACTGTTCGTTATATGCGGCAGTAATCCACCTGTCGACACCGTAAGCGAAGGCCCCGACCCACCGAACCCTGGCGGGGGCCAAAACCCGCGTCTGCGGGAAGGCGACCCCACCTACAGTCGATATCGTGCCAAGTCACTCGTCCCTCGATGTTAAATAGTCAAACGATCGCTGACAAATCCAGGCGAAAAAGAAACATCCATTTCGATAGACCGGACCCTGCTTGAGTCACTCGACCGATGTTGTTGAACTGCAACCCGGCTATGCAGATACTCGAGGCCCCGGCTTCCCCTCTGGACTAGGCCACAAACTTGGACTTGACGCAACTCCGTCAAACAAGTCGATCGAAATTTCAGGATTACACCATCGGAGTGCCGAACAGTTCATCTACACGGGGGTAGGGTGTAAAAACAGGATAATGAACAGGATCATCTGGCAGGATACGGAGGTCGGCAGAGCCGGGTGCCTAAGCAGCCATCTTGTTTGCCAGCGTAGCTCCTCCCCCCTCTCTGTTGTTTTGTTCTCATTCTAATGATATAATTTGATTCCCGTTGATGTAATCTTTTCTTTTGGTCTCCTAGTCTTTTGTTAGTCTCGACTGTGTCTTTTGCAAAGTAACTCATGTTAAGCTAGTTCCCATTTTGTCTTGTTAAGAGGTGCTTTGCTGTTGCATATGTCAAGTCCTTGATCTTGACTGCTCGTATATGTTCGAGAATTCTTTTTTTCAGCATGCAAATGGTACTTCCTATGTATAACATAGTACAGTCACACTGGATTGCGTAGACCACAAATTCTGTCGAACAAGTGATCTGTTTTTCAATGTTGATAAGTCTGCCCTCTGGATCTCTAATATTCTTTTTGTTCACCCCAATTTTACAAGCTTTGCAAGTGTTACATTTCCTGAACCCAATCTGTTGTTCTGTTAGCCACTTAGATTTCTTATTTGGTGGATTACAGTGGCTTCTGACTCTTAGGTCCTTGATTGATGGGGCCTTTCGGAAGGTTATTTGCGGTCCTGGGCCAATTATTTTTGCAAAATCTTGATCCTGTTTTAGAAGTGGCTAATATCTTTGTACCGTTTGACGGATTTTTTGGGATTCCTTACTATAGGTTAATATTAATCTTGGTGGTTTTTATACTTCTCTTCCTTGTCCCTTAGTATTGGATGGTTTTTTAATCAAAATTTCCATTCTTGCTAGATTTTCAAGTTTCTTCTAGCTTTTGTTTAGATCTCGTCCTCTGTATCCTCGCTTTTGCAATCTGTCCATACTTTTTTCGATTTCATGTTTGACATTCTCAGGTTGTGAACATTTTCTTTTCATCCTCAAAAATTCGCCATAAGGAATGCTGCGTATCAATAGTTGGGGATGAAAACTTGCAGCAGGCGGCGTTTCTTTGATAGAAAAAAAAAAATATATATATATATATATATATTGTTACACCAAGAAGACCCGTTTTGCATGAAGTCCGCGGCCCGTTGACAGATGGCAAGTCCAACCGAGCGGGACACTCGGTAATTAATCCAACACCCAAACTCTTTACTTCGCTTTAAAGAGAGAAGGACTCGCGCTCAGGATAACAAGAGTTTATTTAGGCAAGGTAACGCGTTTCAACAGCAAAGCTGTCTTGATCACACCGGTGTGATCAAGACAGCTTTGCTGTTGAAACGTGTTACCTTGCCTAAATAAACTCTTGTTATCCTGAGCGCGAGTCCTTCTCTCTTTAAAGCGAAGTAAAGAGTTTGGGTGTTGGATATATATATATATATATATATATATATATATCAGTACTTCTGTGCAGTTCCAAGAACAGGTAGCACAACCAGACAAGGTACTGCAATTCATTTTTATTTTATTTTACATCCCCCAAGCCTCAGGAGTGTTTGGTGGCACCGACGGAGAGAGCGGGGCCTCGTATACCTGAGCACGGTCCAGGTGAGGTGAGGTCCGGTCCCCTGTCATTCTGGATTGTTATTGACATCCGCTGACATGGAGGATTAGTACAAAAGTGTTGGTACAGGTTGTATTGTTTTCCAAACTTTATTATTTGTAACTTTCTCACAACTTTATTTGGTGCACTATTTAATACACACTTAGCTTAACAGTAGCAACAAGTAAAAGAACAGTGGCCCTGATGAAAGCCTAGGGAGGTTTTGCCAGGTAGGCAGAAACATGTTGGCCCATATCGTGACAGATATTTGGTTCATACTGTTGTTTGCGCTGTTCCTGTATTTTAATTAGGGGACGTGCTTTGTTTTTTACTAAAATAGTTTGTTTGAGACATATCACCCTACTTTAAATCACCACTTTTGGTTAGTTGCACTGTGTTTTCACTATTTGTCTCTACCATCAATAATTGGCTATCAGTTGGTGGTTCACAGTTAACTGTGGACTAGATCCAGTATCAACAACTTACTGTGTGGCATGTGGTCTCGATAATCAAAGGACCCGCCAATTCACAAGTTGGACGGCCAAATGATATGACTCATTACCTGGTCTGTTTGATGGTTATCCACGATGAGATGATCTGGATCTTGTTGATCAGTTTTTTGAAGTAGTTCCACATTTTGTGTTCTTAGTTCACTGCTCTTGTGTTTTCCTTTTCTTGCTCCTTGTACTTTGCTACGGTGACTGTAGCACCCACTGACATAGTGCTATCAATGTCAGTTAGGCCAGAAGAAATTGCCTCATAGACCGATTCGGTTCCTTGTGTTGTTCATATTGTGTAGCCGGGGATATGAACAAGGATCAGGTCTTTAAACTCTGTATCCATATGACCCTCCTTTCTCGGTTTGTTTTGATAATTTTACATCCTCCCAAGTGTGGGATATATATATATATATATAAATATATATATATTCACTGAAAAAAACATAGGTTTCACACACGTTATAGTTAGGAATTAGCATTTAAAAAACCTTGCAAATACACTCAAAAAACCATAGGTTTCACACATGTTATATTTGCTGGAGATTTTACTCATACAAAACCATTGAAATTCCCCCGTTATAGTTAGTTCAGCTAACTATAACTCGCGCGCCCGCAATGCACTGCTGATGACGTCACATATTACATCACTCATGACATGGTCAGTGACATCACTCATGAAATCACTGATGACATCTCAAATGACATCACTGATGACATCACTGATGACATCATCCTTGTGAAAGAATGACAGACCTCCTCTCACCCTAATATAACCTTTGATAGACACATTCAAAAATAGAAACTAACATTTTCAAAAAAATGGAGGTACCAATACCAGTTACAACAACCTATTCAGTAATTCCAACATCTACATACACATCCACTCATTCACCAACAGTTCTATATAGTCACTCATACATGTACTCACTCATCATATGTACTAATACACCTATACATCCTCTGACACACCGATACTCATCCATAGAGTTACTTACACACATACTCACACATGCAAATCAAACATCCATTTACCTGCATATACAGCTATACACACACACCACTACACTTACTTCTACAGAAACGTACACATACTTACTCTCTTAAACAATCACTTATAGAAACACATACTTATTTATACAGGAACACTTCCAATCTCTCACTCTCATATATACTCACTTATATACATTAATACTCACATGTACTAGTTTAAAACATTTGTACTTACTCATAAAGATACTATTGAGGCTGTCATTCACTCACTAACACACCCATACACACACTCATCCAGCCATACAGTCCTGCACACATGCTGTCTTCAAAACACATACAGTGAGTCACTCATTCATGCATCTGTGCGCTAAATAATATTCCCCACTGAACCATACAAACATTCATTCTGATAGTTTAAAAAACAACAAATAACCCATATAGACACTCATGTAGCTACTCTACCTATGGTTTTTTCAGTGAATTTCTAAGGTTTTTTAAATGCTAACTCCTAACTATAACGTGGCTAAAACCTATGTTTTTTTCAGTGAATTTCTAAGGTTTTTTAAATGATAATTGTTAACTGTATTAATTTTTTAATTTCTTTCTTTTTAAACTTTTTTTCTTTATTTTTATAATAAATATTTACATTTTCATTTTTTTATTTATATTTTATATTTTAATGTAAACTACAAACAAATACAAAAAACCTTTTTATAATATTTTTAAAAAAAATATATAAAGATTAAATTCTACATAATTCCTTTTTTTGGGGGGTGGGATAATCGCACAGTATGCGTACAGTAATTGCACCGTCTTTTGTACTGTAAGTCGTACTTAGCGCGCATGCGCGCATACGTCACAAATACGTATCGACGTTACCCGTCGCATCGGCGCTTCCGTGTGACATCATTTGCGTTCGTACGATGACCGTGCGCGTACCCCATGAAACTTTTATAATGTTTAAAACAATGTATTTATTGTAAAGTTTAAATGTAGACATTATCTGGGATAATCAAGAAAATAGTTTATTTTAAGTTTTAAAAAGCGTATATTACTTTTCAAAGCAATTTCACACATCGTGATGGTACGTCGTACGTACACGCACCGTAAGAACTCTGTAAGCGCACCGTAAGAGTATGTACAGTCATGTGACTTTAAAAAAAGACCTTTCATTAGTTTATAATACTTCCTATTCCAACTGTTGAAAGACCCCTCCCATTTTGATCATGCTACCTGGACTTTTTGAGGAGCAGGATCATTTATTTGGAGCTGCAAACAAGAACTTTTTCATCAATATGGATGGTCTGCCTCAATCACTATCTGAGAATTCATCTAATAAAAATGAATTTGTAAATGAGCCTCCTCAAAAGTAAAAAAAGAAGCATTCATTTGGAAATGTTTCAGTTTTCCAGAGGGCCAAACAAAGGTGAATGCACCTAAGGTCACATGCAAGATATGTGAAGTAACACTATCAAGAGGTGACCCTACGAAAAAATACTCTTTTGGGATGGCAAGTATGGACCGTCACGTTAGAAATTTGCATCCAGTCAACTATGCAAGGGAGGCAACACGCAGCCAACAGGATAATCCACCACCTGCAGTGGCTAGCACCTTAAGTGCACCACCACCACCTCCTGGAAGCGGTCCTACCCCTATTATTGCTTCCCAGTTTGCAAACATAACTTTCCACTGCAAATTTTGCAATCAGTTGCTGTGCTATGGAGAGCAATCTGTGGACCTCATAGTCAAGAGGCAGGAGCAGCACCTTTGCCCGAAAGAATCATTTTTTTTTTTACTTTTTGTTCGAGGTCCACAGTTATTTTGTTACTAAAGTTCCATTTTTCTGGGGGGGGTTTAAAAAAAAGAAAAAAAAATGTTGAAAAAACTACAAAAAAACATAAAACAACAAAGACAAAAAAACAGTTCTTTTTAGAACTACCTCTACTGGTCAAAAAAAGAACTACATTTCTATGTAAGTCTGTAAAAGTTTGTCAGAAAGAATGTGTAGTTCGTAAATGAATGAATGAATATATTAGTAGTGTATGGTGAATGTAAAAGTGCATAACTATAAGGATGTGCTACAGCATAAATCTATAAGGTGTTTACTTATAGTATACTGTAGTACCTCCGAAGCACTTGAATGTAACATATGCATATAAATATGTTACAAGTCTATGCTTCAATTTGCACTATTGGTGAAACTGCCTGGATGAATTTGTATGTATTAAGGGCGGTTTAATAACGTCCTTGTGCCTCTTTTACACAACTGTTGCATCACATTTGTGATGCAGTGGTGGTGCAAAAGATGTACTCTAATGTATGGTATTTACAATGTGACGTAATTGGAAGGTGCTTCACATTGTAAATCCCTGCGCCAGAAGGAGGCTTTCTTGCGCAGCTGGGGGGTGTTCTGACACAGGACCGCCACCTAAAAGAAATAAGTAAAATCTAAAAGATTTGATTCAGTCACTTTTCAGCTTATACTGCGTCAAAACCCTGCACTTGTTTGAAGCAGGTGTAAGGATTGACACGGTATTATGAGCATAGAGCCCAAAGAGCATTCCTGGAGTTGCATTGCGCTTACAACGCAAGTCAAGCAATGCACCATTTTCACAGCACAGATACATCACATATCTGTGCCATTTTTCCCTCATAGTGCACCACATTGTAAATACGATGCATCCATGGTGGTGATGTCACAGTGCACAATAACTGTCATATCTCTGGGAATATACTACTTATTGTACAACTACTAATTACTAATTTAATGTAGTGAATGCCTTACTACACACTGATCAATGAGTCACTAGAAAACGATACCAAGAGTAACAGAGTGTTTGGTGGAATTAAAAAGATAGAAACTGTGAAATTCAACATAAATAAAACAAATATGCAGGTACATAGAACAGTGTATGCACAGTCTGTAGGAGTTTGAAACACTCTAGGCCTAAGGCCCACTTTGTATCATGAATACTTAACTGCTGACATAGGCCTCATTTATGAGATTTTGCTGTAGAAATGTGCCATATCTATAAGGTAGAGCGCATTCCTATTCTTTTCCCTTGTGCCAGCGCACAATGGTCTGCTGCACCAACGCAGGAACCTTTGCACAATTTTGCAAGGCTGCCTGCGTTGCAAGGATGATTATTTTTGAACAGGTAAGGAAACCTTTCTGTAGAAAAATAATCACAAGAGACTTTTCCTTTTTCTACGTGTGCTGCAGAAAGCAGCACACATAGAAAACGAAAAAATAAAGAGAAATACAACTATTTTTCCCCGTTGCACCTTCCTTACGCCTCCCCTGGGGAGGCATACGTTTTTGGCAGTGCCTCAGATTTTCGATTTCTCATAAATATGCAAAAGTGTAAAAAGGCCATGGGTGTTGCTGGGAACACCCTCAACAACACCCATTGCACACCCCTTTAATGCAGAACACTGCATTAAATGAGCTGATATTTATCAGGCAACAGTACACCAAAAAAAGTGCCTTAGTGCTGCCTGATAAATATCACGCTGACAGTTGTGCCACAGAACATCACAAAAAGTGACGTTGCAATGGCACAAGAAGTCTCATAAATGAGGGGGTGAATGACTACAATTCTGCAATGAGAGTGTCTAGGTGAAACAGTGTTTGCTGCAAGTGTAAGAAGAGAGACTAGGGAATTGAAGGTATAAAACACAAATTTGCCGGTACAAAGAATAGTGCATGCATAGTCAAAAGGGGTTTGAAACAGTCCATACCCTAAGCCCACTTTACCTCATAAACACTTTTATAGCCACTTTTGGGCTTATGCTGCATCAAAACCCTGCACCTGCTTGAATCAGGTGTAAGGATTGACACCGCATTATGAACATAGGCCCCAACAACATTGCTGGAAGTACGTTGCGCTTGGAACTCAAGTCAAGCAATGCACCACCTTCACAATACAAATACATCGCATATCTGTGTCATTTTTGCTCCATAATATACCACATTGTAAATACGGTGCATCCATTGTGGTGATGTCACAGTGCTCTGTAGAAGTACATCCCATCGATCATTTTTAACACTTAGTTATACTTACCGTCAAAATAATAAATCATTTTTTTAAATAAATTTAGCATCTGTACAAGACAAAAAATACAATTGCAATTTATCTTTTACAACACAAAATCATTTGTAAAGCATTTTAGATGCCTTTTTAGCTGTTCTCAGAATATATTGAAATTCACTAGAAACAGTGAGTTCAATAGTACTCATCACATAACAGCGGGCAAAAAAAAGACAATCAAGAAGATTATCTAAAAAAAAAAACAACAATCTCAATAACAATCTCAAATATTTTTTTGAAAGATACATTTCTTATGTAACTATGAGATATGGAAAACAATCTTGAAAAAACAAAACACCATCATTAATTTTGTTTCATTATAAATAATGTTACTTACAAATATATGTTGATAAAATTTACAACAAAAAGTCATTAAGAGTTTCACGAACTTTTCTCCATGGCCAAATAGTATGTGTGAAAATCTTAGTTTAAAAGTTGTTCAAAAGAAACTTTGAGCATCTGCCTCCCAGCGTTTACATCCAAAACCACTGACATCATTTGTACCGTCTTCCACTGCTCATTCTTCAGTCCAACGCTATTCAACATCTATATGGCCACCCTTACACAAATGGCCCACCAGCTGAACTACAACATTATCTCCTACATCGACGACACCCAGCTCATCCTCTTCCTCACCAAGGAGCCACATACCACCAAAAACAACTTCCACAACACAATTAAGCACGTCACCAAGTGGATAAGGACCAGCTCTTTAAACATGATTTCACACAACATGAAGATACTCTTTCTAAAACTCACCCCCTTAGCTTCAGATAACTCCTGCTGATCAACTACACTATGAACACTACCAACACCTACCGACCATGTACACAACCTATGATTCATATTAAACTCCTCCCTCTACAAATGTAAACAAGTCTACAGCACTTCCTCATACTGCTATAATACTCTCAACATTCTCCACAACATTTACAAGTACATCCTAAACAAAACAAGAAGAAACAGACTACACTGTGGCAACACACTCTACACAAGAATTGCAGCCAAACACCTATAACGACCACAACCAATCCAAAGCTTCTTCACCTGATTGATCTTTAATGTCCCCTGCTACAGCCACATTACCCACGACATGATACACTTACTCTGCCTCAACATCAACAAGAGGATTACCTTCAAGCTCCTCACCCTCACTTACAAATGACTGCACAACACCAGACGAATCTACCTTAACAGCAGTAATTCTGAAAGGCCACATTTTTATCTTAAAATTTTGGCTTTAAAAATATTAGGTAAGAATTTGGTAACTCTTTAGGCAAACGTTGCTTAAAAACTAATTGAGTATCATTACAATGTATCCAACCTTTCAGACATTTTAAATAAACAGTGTAATGTCCAGATGTTGTAGAAGGTCCATCATGAAAAATAATTGAAACAGCTACAAAAGTTCTTCCTGATATTGAAACTTGACCAGCTACAAAATTTGTAATTAAAGTTTCCAATTTTCTTCCATCAGCTGTACAACATTGCAGCATTAAAATAACATATTGTTCATATCTTTGTATAAATAATGTTGATGACATTTCTTATTTACAATGGCTACACTCTATGTTTTGACTTGGTCCTCTAACTAGATTGTTAAAGGACACTGATTCACAGTCTGGTAAAGTCAAATATATGAATCTTTCACTGTCTATGTTAGTGTTACATGTAAACAAACAATTTTGACAGTCATGTTGCCATTTATAAGAAAGGCCAAAAAGATTTTCAATATCTATACCTTCCTCTTCCAGTACACCAACCATAAACATTAAAAATTCCTGACAATCTTGTTGAATATTCTGCATAAATTGGGTAGAACCAGAACACATGTAAAAAACATTTCGAATATCAGAAACACTTTGTATTTTACTTTTATCACTACTACATTTCTTATAAACAGAATACAACAATGAGCAGAATCTTTCGTCCTGATTTTAAAAAATTTGCTGTTGCAAACTTTCAAGAAATAAAACAACATTAACTATTACATTAACATAGCAGTTGACACCACAAATATTTTCAAACCGATAACCAACATCCTCTTCAACACTGTCCTTTTTTTTTTTCGCTTGCAGGCGCAACTTCATCTTTTTTTTTTCTTTCTCTACAGATATTCTCAAATATTCTTTTTCTACCAACCACACGCTTTTCAAATACTGGATATTGACCTAAATTGGGAGCATATTCTCTTCTTAACCTATTATACTCTTTCACACAATTTGCATCTGCACTAACCTTTGTCTCATCAAAATCAATCAAGTACAAAACAGATAAAGTTCTGACTCGGGACAAAGCAACATATGCCATTCCCTCTTTAAACACGGTACTTCCAATATTCACTAAAGCACTATCTACACTTAAACCTTGAGATTTATGAAAGGTCACCGCATATGCCAAACAAATAGGAAACTGTTTTCTGCGTACATTTAAATCTTTTACAAGCAAGAACCGAGATGAACAACAACTAAATTGTTGTATTTCAAAAATTTCATCAAATTTGATCTTTAAAAATTCAATTCCATCTCTATTTACATAATTAACAAAATCAATAATTTTACCCATTGCTCCATTTACTAAACCTTTTTCACCATTCAAATTACAGCGTAAAATTACCCTACAGTTTACACATGCATATAAATTCTTTTATAAACCAGCAGTTTTACTCATTGACTTCTCCAAACAATCCAATTTCTTCTTCAACTTTTCAGTCAAAATAATAGTGATTCCTTCATGCTCTATTTTATCAATAGCTTCCAATTTTATAATTTCTTCATATTCCAACTTTAACATTTCTTCATTGAATACAGAACATTCATTCAGTGTTGGCATTAAGCAGATTACAGACTTGTTTTTTGCAATTTTCATATATATTTTTTCTGGAACAATATTTTCATTTGGAAACAAATTGGGAAGTAATTGTCTAAGTAATGCATGTTTGCCATGTTCTGTCACTTTTCCAATTCTTACATCTTGAAGAATTTTTCCATAATCTGCATCATTTGCCTGACGCATATTTGTAATAAGTTCCTTATACTCAAAATATGACCAAATAGTAACATTTCCAATGCTCCCCAAAGACTTTCTGGCATCTTCATGTGCCAGTGTTTTAAACACTGGTTGTCCTTTTACAGGAGTAAGTTGCAGTAGATCTCCAAAAACTATGACATGTTTTCCTCCAAATAATACATCATAGTCTGTTTTAGGAATTTGCTGCATTCTTAAATGTACAAAGGCAAGCATTACGTTTGATACCATTCTTACCTCATGAATAATGAGAACTTTCATTTTCTTCAAGACTCTTGCAACTTCAAAACAAGCTTCTCCAGATAGCTTTTAGTATTCTAATTGGTTTTCATGCTCTACTGATAGCATTAATGAACGATGTAAAGTAACTCCTTTAATATTGTGTGCCGCCAACCCAGTTGGAGCAGTGACAACACAAGACAAATACGAGTCAGTTGTTTTGTGTAAATAAGTTGAAATTACTTTAATTAAAAAACTTTTTTCTGTTCCAGCTTGTCCACTCACATACAATGGGATAAGTTGAAATAATGAGCAAGAACACTCTTTCTTTTCATGAAGTAATCCATGGTTAATCTGTTCTCTCACTTGCTCATATATTTGTTTCTGCTCAACATTATCAGCCTGATTCATGTACGGGCCGTTTTGCGTGTCCCTAATAGCGATTAATAGCGACTCGCTATTGAGGAAACGCAAAACGGCATTCATGTACTTTTCGGGGAAAAAATAGCGACTCGCACGCGGGCGCTAAAACCGTTAGCGACCGACAAAAAACGCAGAAAAATCGCTATTTCCGGCTACCTGCGATCGGGATAGCGACCCGCAATCCCGATCGCACGGGATACCGACTCGCAATCCCGATCGCACGGGATAGCGACTCGCAATCCCGTGGGATCGGGAATGCGAGTCGCAATCTCGCGGGATCTGGAAAACGGGAAGACGCATTACGAGCACCGTGATGACATCACAACCAGGAAGCAGCCAAATCCCACCCCCAAACAACACAGTGACGCTATCAGTCGAGTGTTGAAGACCGAAAGCTGCCGCTAAACCGCCGTTAGCGACTCACAACCCCGCCGAAATTGCGACCGCCATGTCGGAGGAACCCCAGCCAGGCCCCAGCAACAGCGCTGCCCGCAAGCGCAAACTGAAATTCTCCGAACAGGAGCTGGAGAACCTCATCGAAGGGGTGGTGGCCAACCACGACCAGCTGTTTGGTGCCAACTCCCGGAGGGTCCCAGAGCAGGAGAAGAGGAGGATCTGGGTTGGGATTGCCTCCAGTGTGAACTCTGTGGGCGTTGCGGACAGGTCTCTGGAGGAGCTCAAAAAGCGGTGGTACGACCTCCGAGGCCGTGCCAAGGAGAGGGTGGCGGAGCGCCTTGGTGAGGCATCAGGCACCGGAGGTGGTAGACCGACTGTCCCACCCAACACCCCCCTGGAGGACCAGGTAGAGGACACGTTGGAGAGGGAGGCGTGTGTTGGCGTGACCCCTCTGGACTCCTCCCGCCCCACCCAAGACACCCAAGGTAAGTGGCATGCGACTGCGACCCTGTCCCCTATGACCGCCCCTGACCAAATAGGCTCACTCATTGGCCCTTAGTCATGCCTATGTTGTGCATCAGGAAATGCCCTGAAGCATTGTGGGAGACGTAGTATGTCCACAATGTAGTAGTACCACAATGCGGCCAGAAAGGTTCCAAAGTGCGCAAATACACAGCCACCCAGCGAATGACACCCAGCATGCATGTAACATCTGCACGTCTGACAGTCACATGCACCTAATGAGTATCCACTTACCCTCACAGGTGCGGGAGACAGCAGTGACAGTGAGAGGCTGCTGATCGATGAGGAGGCCCAGGAGGAGGAATCCCTACCTGATACACAGCCACCAGCCCCTGCAGCAGCGCCAACACCAGCAGCCAGGCCCCCCACCTTACCTGCTGCAACACCTGCAGGCCCACCGGCTGCCAAGGCCAGGCCCCCCGCCTCTGCTGCTACAACACCTGCAGGCCCACCGGCTGCCAAGGCCAGGCCCCCCGCCTCTGCTGCTACAACACCTGCAGGCCCACCGGCTGCCAAGGCCAGGCCCCCCGCCTCTGCTGCTACAACACCTGCAGGCCCACCGGCTGCCAAGGCCAGGCCCCCCGCCTCTGCTGCTGCAACACCTGCAGGCCCACCGGCTGCCAAGGCCAGGCCCCCCGCCTCTGCTGCTGCAACACCTGCAGGCCCACCGGCTGCCAGAGCCAGGCCCCCCACCAATGTGCCTCCAGTGGCTGCCGCACCTGCAACACCAGCTGCTACAACACCTGCAGCACGTCCTATAAGATCTGGGCCAGCCACATCCGCTACACAGCGGCCCAACAGCAGGCGGGGCAATGGGCATCTCCATGCCTGCATGAGCGTGGAGCGGCGCATGCTCCGCATACACCAGCGCCAGTCCCAGCAGCAAGGAGCAATCCAGCTCCAGCTTCATAAGATAGGCCGCAATGTGGCTGGAGTCGGCGAGAGGATGGACCGCATGACGGCGGCCATGGACCGCATGACGGCGGCTATGGAAGACAACACTGCAGCGCTGGTGAAGCACCGCAGTGTTGCAAGCAGGCGCCACCACCAGTTGCTGAGCCGGCTGTCCACCTATAGCCGCTCCAATTATGTCTCGGCAAATGCCACCACCCTGCTTGCGCGGCGCTCCTTGACCCAGCAGCACCAACTGGTCCAGTGCTGCGAGGATATTACCCGGGTGCTGGAGCATTTGACCACCGCCGTCACCGCACTGCACGCACCTGTGCTACCAGCAATTGTGGGGGGTGATGATGCTAGTGAGGGTGCCTCCAGTGTCAGCAGCCACTCTGCCACGCAGGCCCCCCCACCTAGGCACAGCACAAGGGCTACGCCTGCTCCAGCTGCCCAGGATGAGGAAGAGCCTCCCAGGCGCCTGCAAATTGTGCGCCGGAGGCGCCAATGACATTGTGTCAGGGACACAGGCGCAGGCTGAACTTAAGCCTGCCATGGACCGTCTCATGCAGTATGCATGAATACTGCATTTTGTAAATAGTTGTTTCCAAGACCCATTTTTTTTTGTGATTCAAACAAATACATTTATTTTGGTGCACACATACGCCTTGTGTAATCATTACAGTTTGCATGCAATTGTGATATGTGGGGTGGGGGAAGGGGGTGGGCTAGAAATTGTTAGCTGTGATGTGGTTGCGACGTCTGTGGCCTTCAGCTGGGTTCTCCCCGCGTGCATGGTGCGCATGTGCTGGTGGCCGGTCGTCCCCCTCAGATTCACTGCCTGAGATGTCAACTGGTATCCGGCGCTTGGTTGCAATGTTATGAAGCATTGCACAGACAGCCACAATGCGGCAGCACGCTGCAGGACTGTAATACATGGCCCCACCTGTCTTGTGCAGCATACGGAACCTGCTCTTGAGCAGGCCAAATGTCCTTTCAATACAGTTCCTTGTCCGGATGTGCGCAACATTGTAGCGGCGTTGCTGAGGTGTGGCAGGGTTGAGGTAAGGGGTCAGGAGGTATTCCCGTAGGGCGTAGCCACTGTCACCTGAATGAGAGGAGCAGATGTTGATTGCCTGTGCAGCGCAGTGACTTCATAGCAATGTGACATTGTCGACAAAGTGTACTTACCAAGTAGGTGTCCTTCCCCAAACTCTCCCCTGATCAGTCGTGTGTGGAGTCCGCTGTGCCTGAAGATAAAGGAGTCATGGGTACTCCCTGGGTACTGGGCCACAATGTCAGTGATGATGGTCTTGGCATTGCAGACCATCTGTATGTTGAGGGAGTGGTACGACTTCCTGTTGCGGTACATATACTCCGTGCCAGCTGGTGGGCAGATGGCGACGTGGGTACAGTCTATGCAGCCAAGGACATGGGGAAAATGGGCAACATTATAAAATTGTAGTTTTGTGAGGTCCAAATCCTGTTGGCTCGTGGGAAATGTGATGTGCCGGTGGAGCTGGCTGAGCATGGCGTCAACAAAAGTGTGGAGGCAGTGTGACATGGTGGGCTGGGATATCCCCCCAGCAGCGGCTACTATGCCCTGGAAACTGCCGGATGCCAGGAGGTGCAGGCTGCACAATACCTGCACATGTGTGGGCACAGAATTGTTTCGCCTTGTTGGGTGCTGCATGATGGGGTCGAGTTCTTGTATCAGCCAGGTGATCATTTCCCCATTCAGCCTGTATTTAGCATAAATCTGTTCTCTGGTTTGCCCCAGCAAGGTGACCCGCTGCCGGTAAATCCTTGCCTGCCTCATGCGTCTCCTCCGTGCTGCTCGCTGTAGCCTTCGCCGCCTCACCACCATGTACATCCCAGGCATTGTGGAACGCCTATTGCTGCTGCTGAATGTCCTTATGTGTAATTGGTCAGGCCTGGACCTGTTGGTGATTGGCTAACAGTTTTTCAAATTTTGGTTAATCATGGCTTTTATGGTTACCACCTGCTTTGAGTTGTCCTTAAATTGCGCCGCGCTAATGTGCGATGTAGCGCTTTTTCGCTAATGTTTTTCTTTCATGAATGCCGATTGAGACAATATTGCGTTTCGCTATTCAATTCGCAGATTCCGTGGTTGGTCGCTATTTCATTATCGCTAATGCTCGACTTCCCGGAGTCTGCGACTTTTACAGCGTAATCGCTATTCCGCTCGCTATTATTTTTTAGCGATTTCGCTATTTCGTACTTGAATGCCGATTCCGTGTTTTGCACCCGCAATTGCGTTTTCGCAGCCATTGCGGGCGCTATTTCGCTTCATGAATCAGGCTGTATGTTCTTCCAAATTTCCTAAATTTCTTACATCTTCTTGAGCTTGATACATTGCTTTTTCCACCTCTTCCATAGCAGTTGCTGCTTCATTTTGAATAATTGGTTCTCCTAATGGATCCTGACTTAACGGAGCAGCAGTTTGACTGTCTCGAGAACTTTCTCTAGCAATCTCAGCTGCAATTGGAGCTTCTTATGCAATTTCATCGTTCAACAATTTCACATAATTAGCAAAAACAGGACATTCTATACTATCTTTAGTTGCATTGAAACAATCTTCATAGCTGTCAAATCTCCAAGTAATTCCAATTCTGAACGCCATGGCTTGAAAAGTTGCAAAAGAGCTAAGTAGTAAAATTCCCTTTTGTCAGGAGTTTCGCAACTCAGTTTACGATGATTAATCAAATGTCCTTTTCTTTGTTTTACCAAACATCCTTCAGAACCAGTCACGGCATATATACCCTTATTGATGTTTTCTGTAATATTCCGTTTAAAATTATAGTTTTGCAGCACTTCATAGAGACAAATGTTCTCCAGATGGTGACCTCTGTTTGGATAATATGTATCCAATATTTGTTTTCACAATATCTGTACTTTCTGGCTCCTTTTCAGCTAAATATTCAATTTCTTGTACAGATTTAAGTACTCGGTTTCGTGTTGCAGCAAGACCTAGACTCACCCAAATGATTCTTCTAGATTTGGAGTATAGACTTTCAGATGATAAGCGATCAGAGCATTCATATGCTCCAATTTCTCGATGAGATAACATCTTCAAACTGTAAGTATATAATTTCTTACTTAGACTCTTCTCGTGGGAAATCTCTTCCCACGTTTCCTTCAATTCTGTCTTTTCTGATTTTGTTATGTACGATGTTACATATTGAGCAACAGCAATGGAATTGTCTGCAACATATTGAATATCCATGTTAGCATTCCACATAGACAAAATGACTGGGTTGTAGTCATTTTTATATTTTGAGTCTTCATTTCTTCTTAAATTGTAGGTATTTTTAGGAGACTTTCTTGTGATAGTATGTCGCAAAGATGACCTAAAACTGTTCACTCTTCCTTTCGATATTACTGGTCATGGAAATCCAAAACGGCATTTGGTGTAGAATTTGTCTTTAGATTTGTACTTTCGACAACAGTATTTCTCACAACAATGGCTTTGGAATCGTAAGACCTGTTGTTTTAAGTCCTTATCCTGTGTGCTTTTGGGTATATCACATGTAGCATATTCTTCAATAAAAGACATCACAGTATCATCTGACTCTGTTCCAAATTTGGGAGCATCTTTGATCCATAGTAGCATGTGTATGTAAGGAGCACCTCTTGCTTGATACTCCTTTCTCCAAAAGAAATCCACAACCTCTCCAAGAGGAGGATTTTTTTATTGATGATAAAAGACATCATAGCTTCAAATCCATGATTGAAATACCTGCATACATTTACTGGATCCAAAGAGCACAATTCTCCAGGTGTCTTGTATTCAATGTTTATTATATTTGCATTTGCCTCTCGAAGAAATTGAAGTAAATCATCCCAAGCATATTCAGCACAGCTTAGAGTAAGGAACAATGTAGGAGTTCCTAAGTTCCTTAACATACATTTAAGTTCTCCATGACGACGGTACCAGTACTCATTAGTACCACGCTGACATGCCATGAGATTAATTGGCTGAGATTCCAAAACGTTATCTTCTGGTGTACTTTATCCATTAATTCCTTTGCCGAAACATTTTGGAGATGTAAACCTGTTTTCTATATATGGTTTACTGCATAAGAAAGTCCAGACAAATCACTCTCAAACAAAAGATGAAACAAATACGGAATACATTGTCGAAATCTTGGATCTTCTGCATACAATCTTAATGTCCGGTATTCAGATGCAGGAATCTGCACAGGTCGGTCATCATATCGTCCTCCTTTTCCTGTAGGAAACAAATGAGGAAAACAACAAGCTTCTAAGCTTTTTTCCCATACACTAATGGGACTTCCCTTTGCTTCTTTCATTTGGAATAACTCTATTGTATCCCCATCACTTCTTTGGAATGCAGTGGATGAACACTGTAATGTTCATATATTTCTTCAGTTCTGGACACATTCACTTTTTCAATTTGTCCAGATGGCAAGTCACTATCTTCTTCTAAAGTTATTTCTTCTTCACTCATAAAAACATCTTTATAATATTGATTATTTTTCATCAGATACAACGTTGCCTTTTTTACTTTCCTAACATCCACTAATTCCTGCCAGATTTTCTTACTCTTTCTAGGTACGCCATTTACAAGAATAACTAAAGGTTCATCTTCTACATTTTCTACACCAACTGTTTCAATATTTTTCTTTAAATCTAATGGCAAATACACAACTCTTTCCTTTAATCCTCTCTGTAAATCTGAAGGAGGCAATTTCCCTGTCTTAGGCTCCATATGAACAATAGCCTGAAAAGGATGCACACATTGAATAAGAATAGACTCATAAGTATTTAAATCCACCAGTTCAGAAGGAATTTTTATCAACTCAAAATTATTATGCACAGCTCTAGCAGGCATTTTATTTTCATCTAATTTGTTATAACAATATTTACAAATACACTGATCACCACCCAAATCCATAGTGTTCTCTACCAACAAATAAGTTACAAATTCCATCCACTCCTTATTATTTTCCTTTTCACATTGTAAATACAAATCAACAATCCTAGTCTGATTTTGATAATGAGTAAGTCAACAACAAATACAAGAATAATTTGGTGTTTCACCTGAAATCACCTTGAACTTTGTAATTTTTTGCTCAAATGTTTATGTACTGCAATGTTGTACATTATGCACTATCTTATTCTGCACCAGAGTAACTAACCTGAATTTCATCACAAACGTTCTTTACATCTGACACAGATCCATGCAAAAGAGCACTGTTCAACTTCTTTAACATCAGAGCTGGACTTTTTGCATAATACAACATTCTGACTAATTTCCTTATTTCAGTATGATGTACTGCCAACATCCTGAAATGGTGAAAAACATTTCCACATACTTTTTTAGAAAGACAAGCCAAAGAATGTCCTTGCAAACCAGTATTTTCTCTCACTCTGCAAGGGTCTAATCCTTGCAACACTTTTTTTAGTATAGTTACGTAAGAAATTGTGTAAAAAATCAATAGATTCCTGCCGTACACTACAAATACTACTGCAATTCCAAGTGTACACTGGAGCTTTAGGCCTTCTTCCTAATACTTCATCAGCTAACACCTCTTCTACATTTCTAGGAACAATTTTCTCTTTTTCAATAGGACAACCATTTTTAACCTCATAAGCATGACCTGTAGTGTAAACTGCATGCAACAACTCATTACTCTGAAAATAACTCTCCTCATTAAAAAAAGGCTCTGAACTTGAACTATGTTTCCATTCACCCAAAAAAACTTCAGAAAAATTACTTCTATTAATTACTCTTATCCACTTACTTTTGCTCTTCATTAAATGTATTGGCTTGTCTAGTGATTGAATTCTATTGATTACTAAAACAAAATGTTTTTTTTAATTCAAAAGCTTTCTCAACTACATTTTCAATACATTTTCTCTTCTCATAAAATGTGTTTTTCTTCTTACAATTCTTTATTAACTTAGTTAAATTAAACAAAATTCTATTATAAAACATCTTCTTCCTTATTTCCTGAAATTGTTTTTTCCTCCTTTTACTATATCCATTTTTTTTCACAAGTTTTTCCATTGTTCTTGTCTTTTCTCTTAGTTGCAGAAACAATCACAGTATTTTTGACTTTGCACACACTACTGTTACTGGTTGACAATCTTCGCAGAAAAGTCTTAGTTTTCTTATGAGGACTTTTTTTCTTTCTGTTAACACATTGTTCTTCAGGTAAATGTTGTACATGAGATCTCTTTTAGTAAACTACTTTCTTTCGTCCTTTCTTTTCAATTTTCGAAGGCATGATGATTTTTTTTCAGTGATGAACAAAAGAATCTACTATAACAATATATACCACTTTAGAAAAATAAATATATCAAATACACTATTATGTTACTTATAAGAAGAGAGGAGATATTATGACAACAAACATAAGAGTATGACAATAGAAGGACTTACAACAAGAGAAAGAGGACTATGACACAATAGGAAATATAAATAAAAAAGAGGATATAAGCAGACACTACATTATAAGAGGATTAATAGAGTATGAAAACACTGAAAAATATGATGAGATAATGAGAAGTATGAGGACAAAGATGTCAGTATGAGTAGAGAAGGGAAACTATAAGAAGAAAAACATAGAGAATAAGTAGACAGGGGGCAGTATAAAAAGAGGTTAGACAAGGGAGTATAAAAAGAAGTAAGACTAATAGGAGACAGACGAGACAATGAGGACAGAGAGACTCTAGGGGGCCCAATAAGATGGCGGACAAATTGCCCCCACCAGGCTGGCGGTACCCACTACCAGCCTGGCAGGGGCAATCCACCCACCAACCCAACTAGAATGACCCACCACCATATTAGCATGGCTGGGGGTTCCACAGCAGGCGAATAGACCGCCCACTGCTTTTCCACCCCAGTCGCCTAGCAACCAAGGTGGAAAGGATTTAACATGGTGGTGGTGTCTAATACACACCGCCAGACATATTATAATGGGCCTCTACGGATGCCTTTCCGTAGTAGCGATGACGCCACTGAAAAGCAAGCAGTCTTTACTGTGAGGGCCCCCTGCGGGCCCCCGGAGTGAAGGAGTGATTGAGGGGCCAGCAGCATTGTGTGTGCAAATGCATATATGCATTTTTAGCATTGTGGCAGGCGAACCTGAGAGCACCACCCACCATAATGTTAAAAATGCAGAATGCATCCGCCACTGTGGCGTACGCATCCTAATACCCTCACAGGACTCCCACCCTTATGGCAGGCAGTCCCAACTACCATGAGGATGGCAGGCAAACTAAGTCCACCCACCATCCTAATGACCTCCTAAGAGTACAGAAGACACTATGACAACAAGCAGCACTATAAGAAAATACAAATGAAAATAAAGAAAGAGGGAAACTATCACAAGAGAGGAGACTCTATAAGCAGAGAGAGGTAGACTGTGAGAATGACAGCGGACATTATGGAAAAAGGTGAAAGAGTAAATCTTGAATTTTCACAGATGCTCAGTGTGATTCTAGACAAAAAAGTTTAAACCATACATTTCACCAAAACACATTTACCACACTAAAACATTTTAGTGACTAAACATATTCCATGTGGATGTATGACATTACAACGCATGCTTTTACATCGCATGCCTTTACAACGCATAGTGCTTTGGGGCTCTGGATAGTGAATAGTTTAATTTACTATTCCAACTCCAGTCCCCGTGGATAGTAGGGAAGGTGTTGGATAGTAAATTAAACCTATTCCCTATCCTAGAGTGCCCCCCAGCGCATTGCGTTGTAATGGTTTTCGTTGTAAAAGTTGCGTCGTAAAGGCACTGCGTAGTAAAAGTTGCGTTGTAAAGGATGTTTCCCATTCCATGTATATAACCACTACATTTCAGTAGACAATCCTGACTCATTTTGCAAATACATTTCCAATTTGCACAATTATTTTTTTTGCCAACATTACATCCAAATATGAAACACAGTAGAACAAGAAAGAGGCCTAAGATGCTTGTAAATCTGCACAAGAATGTATGCAGCAGTCTATTAAGAGAGAGATATGATGAGAGAGAGAGGAATAAGAGGTCATAGGAGAGACTATAAAAAGAAGGGGAACTATTAGGAGACAGAAGGAGACAATAAAGACAGTGAGGGATTAAAAGGATAGGAGGGAGTATGAAAAAAAGTGGCACTGTGAAGAAAGACAAATTAAAATAAGGAAAGAAGGGACATATCAGAAGAGAGGGTACACTATAAGCAGAGAGAGTTAGACTGGAAAGAGACAGTGAAGATTATAGAAAAAGATGCAAGTGTAAATCTTTAATTTACACATACGCTCAGTGTGATTCTAGACAAAAAAAATGTAAACCATACATTTCACCAAAACACATTTACCACACTAAAACATTTTAGTAACTAAACACATTCCATGTATATGACCACTACATTTCAGAAGACAATACTAACTCTTTTTGCAAATACATTTCCAATTTGACCATTATTTTCTTCCAACATTACATCCAAATATGAAACACAGTACAGCAAGAAAGAGGCCCAAGGGCCTTGTAAATCAGCGTAACAATGTATGCAGCAGTCTATGTATACTGACTAGAGAATTATTAAGAGACAGATATGATGAGAAAGAGAGGAATAAAAGGTCAGAGGAGAGACTATAAAAAGAAGGGGCACTGGGCTGGTACTTGGGCTCCCCAAGCGCTTTCCCTCAGCTGAAGCTCTAAAAAATCTTCATGGGCGGCCAGTCCATAAAAGGATCTTGTTCAAAATCCTGACTATCACCAATAAAGTCATAAATGAAACAGGCCCAGAATATCTGAGAGACAATCAGGCCCTACCACACTAAACGAACTCTGAGGTCCACAATAGGAAAATCTATTCACCATCCCCAACTGCAAAATGAAAACCGGGGAGGTAAAACCTTGGCAGCCCTTGGTACTAAAGCCTGGAACACTTTGCCTACTCAATTAAGGCACACCCACAACAAACTCACCTTTAGGAAGCTCCTCAAAACATGGATCTTCAGTACTCCAGAACACCTAGTACTGTCACTAATATGATCCTCACCAATAGTTTCTTGATGCCCCCCCTTTCTCTCCTTTTCTTCTGTCAAACCCTTTCCTGATGTCCTTAAAAGTGCCAAGATGCTCCCTGGAGTGAACGTTACGCTATACAAAACCCCTCTCATTCATTCATTCATTATTAGAAGACAGAAGGAAACAATGAGGACAGAGGGGGACTAAAAGGACAGGAGGGAGTATGAGAAAAATTGAAACTGTGAATAAAGACAAATTAAAATAAGGAAAGAAGGGAAATATCAGAAGAGAGGGGACACTAAAAGCAGAGAGAGTTAGACTAGAAAGAAACAGTGAAGATTATGGAAAAAGGTGTAAGTATAAATCTTTAATTTTCACAGACGCTCAGTGTGATTCATGACAAAAAATTGTAAACCATACATTTCAACAAAACACATTGACCACACCAAAACATTTTAGTGACTAAAGACAATCTATGTATATGACCACTACATTTCAGTAGACAATCCTGACTCACTTTGCAAATACATTTTTAATTTGCACCATTTTTTTTTCCAACATTACATCCAAATATGAAGCACAGTAGAACAAGAAGAGGCCAAGAGGCTTGTAAATAAGCATAAGAATGTTTGCAGCAGTCTATGTATACTGACTAGAGAAATATTAAGAGACAGATATGATGAGAGAGAGAGGAATAAGAGGTCAGAGAGACTATAAAAAGAAGGGCCACTATTAGGAGACAGAAGGAGACAATAAAAACAGAGAAGGATTAAAAGGAAAGGAGGGAGTATAACAAAAAGTGGCACTATGAGAAAACAAATTAAAATAAGGAAAAAAGGGAAATATCAGAATACAGGAGACACTATAAGCAGAGAGAGTTAAACTGTGAGAGAGACAGTGGAGATTATACAAAAAGGTGCAAGTGTAAATCTTTAATTTTCACAGAAGCTCAGTGTGATTCTAGACAAAAAAATTTAAACCATACATTTCACCAAAACACATTGACCACACTAAAACATTTTACTGACTAAAGACAATCCATGTATCTGACCGCTACATTTCAGTGGACAATACCCACTCATTTTGCAAATACATTTCCAATTTGCACCATTATTTTTTTCCAACATTACATCCAAATATGAAACACAATAAAACAAGAAAGAGGCCCAAGGGGCTTATAAATAAGCGCAAGAATATATGCAGCAGTCTATGTATACTGACTGGAGAATTATTAAGAGACAGATATGATGAGAGAGAGAAGAATAAGAGGTCATAGGATAAACTACAAATAGAAGGGGCACTATTAAGAGACAGAAGGAGACAATAAAGACAGAGAGGGATTAAACAGACAGGTGAAAGTATGACAAAAAGTGGCACTGTAAAGAAAGACAAATTAAAATAGGGAAAGAAGGGAAATATCAGAAGAGAGGGGACACTATAAGCAGAGAGAGGTAGACTGTGAGAAAAACAGCGGAGATTATGGAAAAAGGTGCAAGTATAAATCTTTAAAAGACACAGACACTCAGTGTGATTCTAGACAAAAAAATTTAAACCATACATTTCACCAAAACACATTTACCACATCAAAACATTTTACTGACTAAAGACAATCCATGTATGTGACCACTACATTTCCGTGGATAATCCTGACTCATTTTGCAAATACATTTCCAATTTGCACCATCATTTTCTTTCCCAACATTACATCCAATGCCAACATTACATCCAAATATGAAACGCAATAGAATAAAAAAGAGGCCCAAGGGGCTTGTAAATCAGCGCAAGAATATATGCAGTAGTGTATGTATATTGACTACAAAATTGTAGATTTAAAACACAAGCCTAATTCTACAAAAGCAACACTATTAAATATTCTACAACTAAAAAAGTGACTACAAACATTCTACATTTTTTAGTACTGCACTTTATGACACATTAACTTACCAAATGATTTTATCACAATAGTTATCCAAATGGAGAGAAACTCAGAATATGTTTCTATAAACTTTACAGGAATAAACACATTACTATTACTAAAAATAAAATGCAACACATACAGTTCCCTACAAGTAATAAACTCACCGTTCAAACTGATTGGAATATTAAGAAGAATGCCACTCACACAGCAGATAGCCTCACACAGAATCTCTCTTCTTCAGTGCGTGCAGCAGAACCAAACAAAATGGCTCATTTTCCCTCTCAATTTACACATACATACACATTATTAACAAATCAAATTCCTTCACACAATAATTCAAAACCAAAGACACATTTCAATTGGTTCAACATATCAAACCTTTCCAACTGACATAACTTTCCACCCTCCTCCAGCAGACCATGCAAAGGTTAACTGTCAACCGAGGTAAAAAGTTCAGCACTCTTTAAAACACTGCTACTCAACAAGTTTAGACTATGCATAAGTACTTACATATAAGTACCAATAAATAGAAAAGGTATAATTAGAACCAACCAACACATAAACTTGATAGATATTTGTAAAATATATATTTTTATTGTGTTTTTCATGCAGCGGTACGCTTATGGGACGTCTTACTGACTTTGCACCGTATGTCGTACGTGCGAGCTTGGTAAGCGTGTAGTATTGGGTTTTGACAGACCTACATATTCTGTACGAACTTTCGATACCTTAGAATAGAAGTTGGCACGGAAACTGGAAAATGCAAAAGACAAGTTTATTAAGACCCCATGGGGTGGTGGTACAATCCTACAGCACCCTTCGGTAATGCAAGGAGTATCACACCGAACATCGGTGCATAGCTCCTTTTATACAGTTTACAGGAATGCAGGAAAAAGGTGGTACATTTGTACACGATTTTAGGTACATATAAGGGCATTTTTGGAACACAGCCAATATGTGGGAGGAGTTTAGTACCACTGGTCAGTTTGGAGAACATTCCTAAGCAGTGACCGATCATTAACCTTGGGGCTTGAATACGAATGTGCAAGCTTGACCACTGCTAAAAATAGCCGGTTGCTGGGCAGATCAAAATGGTCATCGGGTGAGAGAAAGGACAAAAGGGTATGCTGACCACGAGGCAGCGCATTCACTAAGATGGAAGCCAGAAATACAAAATGGCCTCCGGAATATGGTCAAGCTAACAGTGAGAAGTTTGTGTAGCTTAAGCAAATGCTAACCCAATCGCTGTCAAATTACGACAGAAGGCCCTTTTAGCATTTAGCTGAAGCTACCTCGTATCTGAAGTAATCTGGGTGCTCATCATCAATATTAATTAGCATTATGTTTGCTATTTCTTTGCTGATCATTTGTTCATTTTTGACAATAGCTCGTTTGGACAGAATGCAAGCAGTGATACATACAGAACAGGCCACATAGGATACATAGGCAAAGGAAAAACAGTGTAGTGCAGGCAAAGGAAAAACAGTGTAGGGCCACATTGGATACATAGGCAAAGGAAAAACAGTATTCCAATAAAAACACAAAGAACCGTCAATAGCTTCCAACCCCAGGTACTAAGCAAAGTCCAGAACCAATTTGAGAATGTCCATCTACCATTTTCGGGGTGGATTTCAGCAGCGATTTTATGTAGTTTAGAAATAGCATCATATACAGAAGGCGAGTTGTCGGGAACATAAACATAACAACTACTTCCGATAATGCGACATGCACCTCCACGATCAGCTAATACTACGTCCAGAACCACTCGGTTCTGAAGCATCACAATTCTGGTAATTTGAAGCTCCTCAGTTAAATTCCCTAAAGCGGAGGCAGTTTGATTAGCAACAGCTTCCACAACACATGTTAGCCGTCTTATCTTTCTACTGTTTAGGGCTGCTCCTACAAATGAAAACAGGCCTAAATTAAAGTCAACATATTGCTGCAGGGCAGTATCTGTTTGGTCAATATCTTCAATGACTAATGTCCTTTTAACTCTATTCAGTATAAAATCATGATATAGCACAAAATCATTATGGTACATTGGCGGGGCGATAAACACAGGGGGTAATACAAAAGATATGTAGCAAGTTCCTAACGATCCAATCGGAAGGCGGTGGTAGCCCTTATTTCCACAAATAAAATAAGTATTACGTGATGCTACAAAAGCAATATTATTTGGTGTATCAAATGCTAGAGTAGTAGTACATTCGCTTTTTCCTACTGGGATTGTACCTTTATTTCTTACACAAAGATCCGCTTTTGCTTCTATAACTGTAATCACAAATAAACTAAACATATTCACAGTTCTTAGATTAGTAAAAATACGGGGTATAGCTACATTGTCCGGACGATATTCTTCCCACTCAAGTTTAGTTCCTTCTGCTTGTGGGTAGCCATCTTTATCGTTATGACATACTTTATTGAGCCGGAAAAGAAGTCCACCTTTTGTTGGCCATTTCAAGGTGAAGAGGAGAGTGTACCAAGCGTTGCAAAATCCATTGTGAGAAAATGGAATAGGAATAAGTGGAGTTCCTCCTTTCCTTTGATGTCCAGGCAACATTCCACATACCCAACAGTTCGTAGTGTTCGTCATATTATGGGTGTGATGTAGAATTTGGATGAAACTGTTATTCAAATAAGTTTGTCTATGTCTTTCTTCATGATAAGGCAAAGTAAAATGGAAATGCTCAGATGGAACTGGAGTGGTAGGCAGCAAATAGTCTCTAGCCGGGGCCATTCATTCTACAACCCAAGCTATTACTGCTATTACCACTATTGTGAAAACAAAAATCACAGCACCAAGAATCTTCTTATTTCTCATCATATTAGGTGCCATAGTCTCAAAACAAAACAATCAAAATAAAAACTAAAAAAAAACAAGTGAGTGCTATGCCCCGAGGTAGCCGCTGGTTTCTCCTCCGAGTTTCAATACGGGTGCCTCTACACTGGACAGAACTGATCCCCCCCCTTGATATTCTCGGCTTCCGTTTTCACAAACCTCAGAGCGGTAACTCAACCAGTCTTGCACAAAACAGCTGCTTTTCTCAATCGCAGAGTATACTTCACTGCACCAGAAACAATATGGTCCAGGAAGGCTCCCTCAGATTCGCTGGACGTAGTGGCTGTGCTCTTCTCTGCGTCCAAGATATCCCGATAATCAGACAGCACAGCAGAATTCACCAGATCCGGAGAAACACGGCGACAATGAGTAGAATGGATCCACCGCTTCCTGTTTGTGACTTGCACGGCTGTTCGGGTAGCCAACAACACTTCCTCAGGACCACGCCATCTCGGCTCTAGACAGCTGGACCTCTCGAATGCTCGGACCATCGTGTGGTCCCCAGTTCGGAGAGTGTGAGCCTCATCTTCAGATTCATCTGGGAGCGCTTCTCGAACATGCTGGTGAATAGAAAATAAATCATTTGTTAATCGTGCCACATAATCGTTCATCATTATACAAGGCACATCAAGGATCAGGCGGGGCTTAGGAACTCCCCAAATATTCATGGGCCTTCCAAACACCACTTCATAGGGTGTGAGGCCAGATCGAGAGTGTGGGACTGATCTAATAGATAGTAATGCTAGGGGCAAGGCATCTGGCCATTTCAAACACGTGGATGCCACAATCTTCGCTAGCTTCAGCTTCAAAGTAGCATTTTATCTCTCCACTAAACCTGCTGACTGCGGATGGAACACAGCATGGAATTTTTGCTTTATCCCCAATCCTTTCAGGACCTACTCCACAATCTTCCCGACAAAATGGGGGCCCATGTCGCTCCACAAAAATGTATAAATTCCATACCTAGGGAAGTACTCTTTGAGTAACACCTTAGCTGTTGTCAACGCTGTATTGTCCTTCATGGGGTAGGCCTCTATCCATTTACTGAAGGCGCACACCACCACTAAGACATACTTTAAATTGTTACAGCGTTCGAGCTGGATGTAATCCATCTGTAGTACTTCAAATGGTGCGGTCGGTGGAGCAAACCCTCCTTTAGAAGTATAAGTCCCTTTGGCAGGATTGTACTGTAAGCATATCAAACAGGTCTGCACTTCTCTCTTAGCCATGCTGGCAATCTCAGGATGCTCCCAAACTCGTGTAAGCAATTTGGTAATTGCAAGAGCTCCAATATGTGCCAGCCCATGTGTCATTTGAACCATTGCTTGCAGATAGGCGGCAGGCAATTTCCATCTCTCCATATATTTGCTACGCCAACAGCCCTCATCACTCAACACTCCCTCTGTTGCCCAACTTGCAAATTCCGCTTCAGAGGCCGATTTCTGTATGTCTAATATCTCCTCTCTAGCATCATGCCATCGCTCAGCCTGTGATTTCACCACATACATAGGAGAGTCGTTCTTTAACATCGCAGTCTCTCTTGCTATATGGTCTGCAAAAGAATTTCCTTGTCTTATTTTATCTGTCACCCTTTTGTGTGCACTGCATTTGACTATCGCCACTTTCTTTGGACATAATAGTGCATTTAGGAGATCGTGTACTAACTCTCCATGCATAATTTGTACTCCATGCGAAGTCAAAAATCCTCGCTCCTTCCAGAGTAGGCCAAAGTCATGCGCTACTCCAAAAGCATAGCGACTATTAGTATAAATATTCACACACAATCCAGCACTTAGCTCACATGCTTTCGTTAGAGCTATCAGTTCAGCTGCTTGAGACGATTTTTGTGGGATACGAGCTGTCTCTACCACTGTTCTGAGTGTCGTGATTGCATAGGCTGCAGAAGTCGTACCATCTGGCAGTTTTAAACACGATCCATCAACCCACAGTTCCCCATCTACATCTGGAAGTGGCGTATCCTGTAAGTTGATGCGGCCCTTTGTTTGTTCTTCAGTCAGAAAAACACAATCATGTTGTTCTTCCTGTTGGGACTCAGAAACAGAATATGGCAGTAAAGTAGCAGGGTTCAAAGTGGCTCACCTCTTCAGTGTAATATATGGCGCCAACAGCGTTAAATCGTATCCTGTTAAACGAGCGCTAGTTAAATGCTGTGTTTTCGTTTGGTTCAATAAGGCCTCTACCGCATGGGGCACTAACACCAACAATTTGTGCATCAAAACTATTCCCTCACTCTGTCGTATAGCCACTGCAGTTGCTGCAACTGCTCGAAAGTACCCAGGTAGTCCCCGTGCTACAGGATCAAGTACTGCTGAAAAGTATGCACACGGTCGCTGTTTATCTCCGTGTGTCTGCACTAGAACTGATAATGCGCACCCATCCTTCTCATGTACATATAATGTAAACATCTTTGTGTAGTCTGGTGTCCCTAACACTGGTGCAGAACAAAGGGCCTGTCTCAATTGTTCAAAGGCATTCTGACATTCATCCATTCAAGGGGAATCGGTGTTCTTTTGGATAACAATGCTAACAAAGGTTTTATAATGTGTGGAAATCCTAATATCCACTGCCTGCAAAAGGACGTTAACCCTATGAAGGCAACAACATCTTTCTGAGTGTAAGGAACTGGTATGACTAAAATTGCTTGAATTCGATCTGATGTCAATGCACGCCCCTCCTTAGACAGAAGATGACCGAGCTAGGTCACCTTCGGTCTACAATATTGTAATTTTTTCCTTGAAACCTTGTGATTATTCTTGGCAAGGAAAGAAAGCATGGAGAGAGTACTCTCCTCGCATTGTTCATGTGTGTCTGCTGCTAACAAAATATCATCAACATATTGAATAAGAGCCACTCCAGACAGTAGCTCAAAAGAATCAAGCTGTCTTTTCAAGGCCTGACTGTAAATACTGGGACTCTCTGTATAACCTAGAGGAACTCGACAAAATCTGTATGATCTATTTTTCAAAGTGAAGCCGAAGAGGTACCGGCTGTCGGGAAGAATGGGAATTGAAAAGAAAGCCATTTTTAAAACAATGACAGAGAAAACAGTGGCTGCAGGTGGGACCAAAGTAAGTAAGGTAGTAATATCAGACACTACAGGATATTGGGGCACTACTATCTTATTTACTTCCCTCAAATCAATAATGAAAAGATAGATTCTGGTGTCTGTATCTTTCTTTAGAATCAGAAGAATAGGGCTGTTGCAAACATTATAGGGAACTTCCTCCACCACTCCTACAGCAATCAAGTCACTTATAATTTGGGTCAAGGCGGCTTCACCTTCTCTGGATATTTTGTACTGTGGTACATGGGGCAAGAGTGCTTCCTCCTTTACAGTGATGTGTACGGGCGGGATAATCATCTGTCCTACATCAGTATCAGAAGTGGCCCATAAAGTACTTGGGAGGGAGGCTAACGCACCAGCTTCCTGAAGGAGGCACAATCTCGCAAACTCAGGGTAATTCTCATTCAAAATGACCCGCACTCCTTCAGGGGGGCAGCGTATGGTTGCTCGAAAATACTTGAGCATATCAAGTCCCACAATATTATCCGGCGTATTTGGGGACAACAAAAATGGACATGGGGCAGTGAATTTATCAATGTGAAATGGAAGGGGCTGAGACAATGGGCTAAGGGAAGGTGTTCCATCGAACCCTATTGATGTAATCGTTTTGCCAAACAGGGGAGCCCTTGGAACCAATTGTTTGGACAGAGCGCTACGAGTAGCTCCTGTATCGACCAGAAACTGATCAGTGGAACCCAAAACATGCGCTGAAATATATGGACCCCTTTGATCTACTGGTACCTCAACCGATTCCATACCCCAGCCTACGCAATCCTATGAATACACATTATCCTGAAACTCAGAAGACTCACCCTCAGCTATCTGATACTGATTCCATCGAACAAAAGTATTATAGTCAGCCTGACCACGACTCCTACCATCAAACCTACCACAATCGTTCGCTCCACCCCTCAAACCTGAATAACTATTCCGAAACCTATTATTTCCTCGACCAAGCTGAATAAGCTGTTCTTGGAGCACCGGACAATCTGAAAGCCAATGCCCAAACTGTTTACAGTATGCACACTGGTCTGCAGAGAGATCAGGGCGGGAAGAAGGCGGGCCATAAGACCCACGTCTACCCCTATCATTTCCCCTCGGTTGCGTAGCGTAAACCTGAGCCAACATCACCTTTGTCTTCAAATCTTTCGCCTTTTTATCACTACTTTCCTTAGTCTCCAATTCCTGTTGTTCATAATACTGAGCCATAGTCAGGAGAGAAGCGGGAGTTGCAGTAGTCCATGAACTTTTACTAGCCTTCAAATGCTTTGCAATCTCCAGTAGGAGATTAGCCACATACTTATCAACAAACAAATGCCTGCCCGTGTCCTCTGTTAATAATTGACCGCTGTAATCATGAAACGCTTCCTTGAAGCATGTAAAGAAATCAGAAAATGATTCATCTGGCTTCTGTTTACAAGAGGCCAACATCGTCCAATCAATCTTTTTAGGGGGAATGAGCGTTTTTAATTTATTCAAAATAGCCGCCGGAAGATCTAAAATTAATTGACATGGTTTACAAGCGGGTTCTCTATCCAAATCGGCCTGTGCTAAATCCTTCCAATCTGCACCTAAAATCTGTCGATCATCAAACTTACAAATTGCCCTCCACATTTCGGGAGGCAAGATTAGTCCAAAGAAAAGATCAATATCAACTAATGTCATAACACACGAAGAAATAGCTCCGTCCACTCCCTCATAGAAAGCTGCCGGATTTTTACGCGGTCAGGCAAAGCATTTTTAAGCGCCATAACATCCGCTCTATTCCAAGGAGTATAAACCCAATTATATATAAAATAACCCTTCGAATCCGTAGACAACTTATTATCATCTGTACCTTGACCTTTAGGAGGGACATACAAAGGCGCAGCTTCTCGCATAGGCATAATATGAACTGCATCACTCTTATCTGCTCCAAAGATAGGGCACTCCTTAGACATCAATATTAAGTTTTCGAGCCATCCCGCGTAAATCCGCAGATCGAGCAGTAGAAAGCATAGAAAGGGTATCCCTCCTTTTATTCTGATCATCAGCCAAATCAGAATCCGTAGCTGGAGCGGTAGGCATGATATACGGAGGCGGGAAACGATCTAGCAATGAAAAATCATCAGATTCATTAGTAAGGACAGGATAGAGAGGACCTCGAATAGGAAACTGACCATTAACTTGTAAATTACGCTCTCGTATCTCCCTATCTTTCTCGTCCTGTAGTTCCTTATCCTGTAGCTGCAAAGCTTTAACATGGGCAGCCTTTTGCTGCTCCTTGTCCGCCAAGGCTTGTTCACGCTTCATTCGTTCATGCACCGCTTTCTCCCACATACGCACACAATCAAACATATCCTGTCTAGACCTGCGCTGAAACAAACACTGCTCCACATACTGAACCTTTCGTAAATCAAACGACCCATGTAGTGGCCATTGCAATTCAAGATCGGCCTTGGTATACCTATTCCATAATGTACTATACATAATAGGGGGAAGGCCGAATTTTATGCACATTTCACGATTAGGTGTTCCCTCTGGGGGAGCCGGCTGAGATAACTGGTACCATTTCCAAGACAGCACATTCCTCGGAGTGTGCTTAAAACAGGCATGTCAAAAATATCACGAAAACGCGATATTACACCAAATGGCACTTAAAATGTTTTACACATGGTGCGCTGTTCAAACAAATACAAAGTCAGAGAAATATCTCTACATTACCTGCCTATGTGAGGTGCACTCCACATATAGTACAAATCATAGGTCCAAATGTTAGCTAACTCAAACAAATCCAAAAAGCCACAGTAAGTGTTAGTAGACTACCTTACCAATCCAAAGCTTACCAAATATTCCAAACGTCCAGATTCCAACTGCCAAGTTCTCGAATCGAATCGACCAAACGGTCACTGCACAACAACCCAACGATCGGGATCTCAGTCGAGGACCGGCGCCACCTGGAAGGTCAGATCAGAAGAAAGGGAAAAACCCACCTACTTATCAAGAAAGCCCCAGGGGGTGGCGGTCCCCGGGGCTCAGGGGGCCTTGGAGGCCCCCATAACTAATATCAAAGCCCCGGGGATGGGGGTCCCCGGGTCTGCGAGGGGGCAAAGAGCGCCCCCACAAACATATTCCTTAAGCCCCGGGAGATGGGGTCCCCAGGGATTATAAAAAATGTGTAATATGGGCTATTTTTTTTTTACGATAGATTTACAGTGCGCATACCATGAACGTACTTACGACGTACGGTGCGAAGTCTGTAAGTCGTCCCGTAAGTGCACAAAACCAAGAAAAGAAAAAAACATGGACATTGGGGATCATTGTAAAACCCCCTAACTAACCCAAGAGAGTCAGGAAGTCCTATAGCCGACAGACAACATTTCCTGCCAATCTACACATTCTATCCACATACATATACAAATAAATAACAAATCACATTTATTCCAACATCAAATCAAAATGAAACACACTTTTCTATTGCTTGAACTTTTGAACCTTTTCCAACTGACAAAACTTTCAACCCTTCCCCCAACCACATTCTGCCAGTTAAAATAGAAACACTTCAGGGAACACGTTACTGACAACACAGGTGAAAAGTTCATCATACATTGTTGCAAATCAAAACAGCAAGTGTGCTTGACTTCTCAATATACCAGCTTGCTTATCTTAAGTAATGTTCTTTTCTACCACTTTGTCTTAACCAATAAATGACAGGCTTTTAAAAAACAGAAAATTGCACCCTACTTTTCTACTTAGTAACATTTCAAACAACCAATCACTTCTTTGCTTTTTTTCAAAACTCCACTTATCCACCATTTTAGAAAATAAAATTCTTCAAACTGCCCTTTCATTTACAGAGACCATCTGAGTGCATCGAGACCTCTATTCAAGATGCTTACAGTGTGGATTTTGGGACACAGCTATATTTTCTGGAGTGGAAGGTACGCACAACAGAAAGAAATTCACAAAGACCTAGGTTTACCAAATGTGGACATCAAATGGATTGGACAGAGAGGTTTAAAGTGGCATCAATTAATGCCTTTGGATAAATCCTTTATGCATCTCCAACACACTAACCTCATAATTGTGCACTGTGGTGGCAATGACCTAGGCACATTGACTGGGGTAGGACTGTCAATGTTTATGAAGGACACCTTTAAAGAACTGATGTCACTTTTTCCCCAAACTGCCTTTGTCTACTCTAATATATGTCAAAGGCAAAAATGAAACTGGTCCAATCAATTTTGTCCACGAATTGAGAAAGCTAGGAAACATGTGAATAAATCTGCTTCTGCTTTTCTACAAGACTATAGAATGGGGTCCATTTACCAAAACAATCTGCGTTTCAATATACAAAACATCTATAGGAGAGACGGTGTACATTTTACAGATGAAGGGAACAGAGACATCCTCATAAACTTAAGACTGCATCGGTACTTACTTGAAGGTACTAAAATCATCCAATAAACACAAAGGCTCTTTTTAGAGCCACCCAACATGTAAACACATACACTTCATAAATATCTTAAAATATTTTACTTTTTGTAGCTTAGGTACACTTATGCGATGTCTTATAGACTTCGCCCCGTACGTCGTACGTGTGAGCATTATATGCGTAGCTTAAATCTATTGTAAAAAAAATAGCGACTATATTTTTTATATAATCCCCGGGGACCCCATCCCCTGGGACTAAAATATGTTGTTGGGGACCGTGGGGGAGCCCCAAAGCCCCCATGGCCCCAGCCGGCTCCCCGCTTCCTTCGGGAGCCAGCATTGCTTTTCATCAGAGAGAGCAGCCAACATGCTGCTCTCTCTGACGAAAAGCAGTTTGCTATGGTAGGGTGGGAGCCGCAAGGCTCCCGCCCTACTATACCAAACGATTCAGAAAAGGGGGTGGTGATGAATAGAGTGTCTGAATTAAGCAGACCACTCTTACCCAGTCCAAAGATCAGGGCTTGATCCATCACCGTTATTTAGCTCACTGCCCCATCCCAGCTCAGAACCTGGCTATATGCAAATTAGTCTGTCCCTGGCCCAGTGCATCATGGGAACAGGACAGACCAAACTACCAAGCCAATTCTTCACCAGAAAGGAGACAAGCTTCCGGGGACCGGTTTCTGCCATTTCAGGCGTCGTCGGCCCGGCTTGCTTGAATCCTGATGGAGCAGTGAGCAAGGGACTCATGTCTGAGTATACCCTTCCACGCTTATGGTGGACAAAATTATTCAGAAAAGGGGGTGGTGATGAACAGAGTGTCTGAATTAAGCAGACCACTCTTACCCAGTCCAAATGCCAGAAACCGGTCCCCGGAAGCTTGTTTCCTTCCCAGTGTAAGAATTGGCTTTTGTTGTCTGGTCTGCCCTGTTCCCATGGTACATACGCGAACCCCGTAATTTCTATTTTTATCTTTTTTTTAAAATGTTTTGGGGCCATTGGGGTTCTTGTGGGACCCCCTGAGCAGGCCTAAGGGGTCAGGGTGTTTCTACCCTGCTTCCTTTTTGCGTTTTCCACGTTTGTTTATCTGCTTTCTCGTGCCGCGGTTCTACCGAGGCACAAGATGGCTGCCAACACTTCCTGGTTTAGAGTGTTGACAGCCAATTAGCATTCAGCTCGTGCTCTGAAAGTTACAGAGTACAGTAAGCTTACGGTAAGCTCCTATAGATATACTTATGATTTTACTTATGATTTTCTCAGGAACTACTGAATGGATCTGCGAACCAAACTCTACCTTTCTGCCAAATTTGGTGTAATTCCGTTCAGCCGTTCGGGCTGTAGCCCTGTCCAAAGGTCCTATGGAAAATTACATGGGGAAAACACGTTTTGGGACCCCCTTTTTTATCATCCCCCACTTGACGAATCACCCCCAAACTTTCAGGGAAGGAGCGTAGTGGAGCAGGCCATTTTCTTGGAGAAATTCACAAAGATTTGTCCACCCCTCGCCAAAGTTATTCCAAATAGAATGTTGTGGATTTCCTATGGAAAGTAGGTCCTAACTATAACTACCTACTGGCAACCGCCAGTAGATTATATATATATATATATATATATATATATATATTTTTTACCTTAAACTCAGACGGGATTCACTGTACTCCCGCCTTCGCCCATTTCCTGATCGGACTGACGGCAGATGAGGTTACGGGGACTCGAGGCAGCTCTGCAACTTGGGGGGTCCTGTCAACGCTGTGCAAGTGCCCTACCCCCTGCTATTTTCCCGGACTCTACCCGGAACGTCCCTAAGCTTTACTCACCCGGGAGCCACTGCTGCAACCTGGGAAACTGAGTCCTGAGATCGTCTGGACCAGCTGAACTGAGCTAATTTGAGCTTAGGGGCGGAGCTTACATTGCACCTACCAGAGTGCGGGTGGACTCATTTAAACTGCACATCATGGGATTCCTTTTGAACTTTCACTGGCGCTGACGAAGGCCACACCGGCCGAAATGCATTCGCCTTAGTTACTAATAAACAGAGCTGTCTTCTCACCCCGGCTGTGGCTTCTGCTTCTTTCACTGGAGAGGAGGTTGTTGTTTCATTAATTCTACGCGTGTTCCAGAAGCGCGTTCAGAAGCCCCTTCATCGCGAGTGGCCTGGAGACTCTGGCCCATGCTGCTGCATTGTTGTTTCTTCCTTGCTTTGGAAATTCTCCAGGCTCGCCAGCAGTTCGCAAAGACACGGAGCGGTGCAGTTAGGTATTTTACCTTAAACTCAGACGGGACTCACTGTCCTCCCGCCTTCGCCCATTTCCTGATCGGACTGACGGCAGATGAGGTTACGGGGACTCGAGGCAGCTCTGCAACTTGGGGGGTCCTGTCAACGCTGTGCAAGTGCCCTACCCCCTGCTATTTTCCCGGACTCTACCCGGAACGTCCCTAAGCTTTACTCACCCGGGAGCCACTGCTGCAACCTGGGAAACTGAATCCTGAGATCGTCTGGACCAGCTGAACTGAGCTAATTTGAGCTTAGGGGCGGAGCTTACATTGCACCTACCAGAGTGCGGGTGGACTCATTTAAACTGCACATCGTGGGATTCCTTTTGAACTTTCACTGGCGCTGACGAAGGCCACACCGGCCGAAATGCATTCGCCTTAGTTACTAATAAACAGAGCTGTCTTCTCACCCCGGCTGTGGCTTCTGCTTCTTTCACTGGAGAGGAGGTTGTTGTTTCATTAATTCTACGCGTGTTCCAGAAGCGCGTTCAGAAGCCCCTTCATCGCGAGTGGCCTGGAGACTCTGGCCCATGCTGCTGCATTGTTGTTTCTTCCTTGCTTTGGAAATTCTCCAGGCTCGCCAGCAGTTCGCAAAGACACGGAGCGGTGCAGTTAGGTATTTTACCTTAAACTCAGACGGGATTCACTGTCTTCCCGCCTTCGCCCATTTCCTGATCGGACTGACGGCAGATGAGGTTACGGGGACTCGAGGCAGCTCTGCAACTTGGGGGGTCCTGTCAACGCCTTGCAAGTGCCCTACCCCCTGCTATTTTCCCGGACTCTACCCGGAACGTCCCTAAGCTTTACTCACCCGGGAGCCACTGCTGCAACCTGGGAAACTGAGTCCTGAGATCGTCTGGACCAGCTGAACTGAGCTAATTTGAGCTTAGGGGCGGAGCTTACATTGCACCTACCAGAGTGCGGGTGGACTCATTTAAACTGCACATCGTGGGATTCCTTTTGAACTTTCACTGGCGCTGACGAAGGCCACACCGGCGGAAATGCATTCGCCTTAGTTACTAATAAACAGAGCTGTCTTCTCACCCCGGCTGTGGCTTCTGCTTCTTTCACTGGAGAGGAGGTTGTTGTTTCATATATATATATATATATTACCTACTGGCGGTCGCCAGTAGGTATATATAGTTAGGATTTTTTCTCTATGGGTTTTTTGAAATTTCTATGTCTAATAACTTTGGCGTTTGTGGATGGAATTGGCTGAAATTTTCAGGAAAATGGCACATTTTGTTTCCGAGCAGCCCCTGAAAATTTTGGGGGGGTTCGTCAAGGGGGGGCCGAGAAAAAAGGGGGGTCCCAAAACGCGTTTTTCCCATGTTAATTTCCATAGGGCGGTTGGCCTCACTTTTAGCCCGAACGGCTGAATGGATTTGCACGAAACTTGGCAAAATTGTAGGGACTGGTAGCCCGATGTGCCTTTTGTAGGTCTCAATATATGTGCTGCAGTGGATTTTGAGAAATTAACGTTTAAAAAAAGATATATATCTGTAACAGCGGACTGGGCAGCGGCCCAGGACGCGGACTTTTCGCGCAACGGAGCTGATTGGTTCTCTGGCGTCTGTCAACATTCCAAACAGTCCGTAGCGGCCGCCATCTTGTCTCTCGGTAGGATCGAGAGACAAGAGGAGGCCAAAGCGAAGGGGCAAATGACCATAAGGGGGAATAGTAGATCCTCGCTGACCCCCTAGGTTTGATGTGGAGGTTTTAAAAGGGCCCCGCGGGGCAAAAAAAAAAAATTATAATAATAATCGAACGGCTGAATGGATTTGCACGAAACTTGGTAAAATATTAGGGACTGGTAGCCCGATGTGCCTTTGCTAGGTCTCAATATATGTGCTTCAGTGGATTTTGAGAAATTAACGTTCAAAAAAAGATATATATCTGTAACAGCGCACCGCTTCGCGTACTTTTCGCGTTACGGAGCTTTGCGAAGCGAAGCTGATTGGCTCTCCGGTGTCTGTAAACATTCCAAACAGTACGTAGCGGCCGCCATCTTGTCTCTCGGTAGGATCGAGAGACAAGAGGAGGCCAAAGCGAAGGGGCAAATGACCATAAGGGGGCATAGTAGATCCTCGCTGACCCCCTAGGTTTGATGTGGAGGTTTTAAAAGGGCCCCGCGGGGCAAAAAAAAAAAATAATAATAATAATCGAACGGCTGAATGGATTTGCACGAAACTTGGTAAAATATTAGGGACTGGTAGCCCGATGTGCCTTTGCTATGTCTCAATATATGTGCTTCAGTGCATTTTGAGAAATTAACGTTCAAAAACAAGATATATATCTGTAACAGCGCTCCGCTTCGCGGAGATAAAATTATATCTGTATTACCTAGCTGTTGCTAACACCAGTTAGCGACGGCTAGTAGGAGATAGCGACCATCTTGGGTCCCACTTTGCATGTCAGTGATATTTATCACTAATGACATGCAAAGTGGGCATGCCAAGATGTTAGCGACTGGAAACAGTCGCTAACATCGCTATCTCCTAGGGACTGGTAGCCCGATGTGCCTTTGCTATGTCTCAATATATGTGCTTCAGTGCATTTTGAGAAATTAACGTTCAAAAACAAGATATATATCTGTAACAGCGCTCCGCTTCGCGGAGATAAAATTATATCTGTATTACCTAGCTGTTGCTAACACCAGTTAGCGACGGCTAGTAGGAGATAGCGACCATCTTGGGTCCCACTTTGCATGTGAGTGATATTTATCACTAATGACATGCAAAGTGGGCATGCCAAGATGTTAGCGACTGGAAACAGTCGCTAACATCGCTATCTCCTATTATCAACTTTTGGAAATATTCGAGATAAGCGCGAATATCTCCAAAAAGTAACAGCTGCCCTGAGCAGTTCTTAGCCATGTTATCCAATGGGAGGTGGATAACATGGCTAAGAGCATTAGCTCGGTAATGCATGAATATCGCTGAGTTTTCAGCGATATTAATGCATTGCGGTCGTTTTTTATCGTATTTGCGATAAACCTTGATAATAGCAAGGTTTATCTGCGATAATTTCTGACGGTAAAAAAATCTTTGCAATGCATCGTTAGGGATAAATATCGCTTAACTTTGGTAATATGCCCCAACGTCTGTTAACGTTCGATTCGAAGGAAATCAGGAATTGTTGAAAAACATTGTGTGCGCCATCTTGTCTTTTTTCAAATGCCACACTTTTGTCGTGCACGGCAGCCATTTTAGATGCCTTGACCAGACCCACTCTGTGCACGCTGTCGATCCTTAGCATGGCTCCCCACCCTCGCAAGCATCTCACCCAGGCAGTGGTCACCCCCGCTCTCTGTCTTATGCATGGGTAATAAACCTCCCCCCATCTGCGCTGCTCTTCCCTGAGAATCACACCCTGTGCCCGCCCGACACCTCCCTTTCGCCCTATTCACTACCGCACCCTCTGACACTCCTTTTCCTCTGTGTCCGATTGTCCAGGCCGGTCCTAGGCTATCAGCTAGCCCTGCAGATGTAGTTTATGGCCACAGCTGTAAAGAATCACCCCTCTTCAAAGGAGTTATAGTAGATCAAGGCCCACACTCGATGAGATCCGTCACAGCAGAAGCGTTGCTATTATCTGAAAACCATCCTGTATTGTGATTGGGGAGGGGACCGAGCGTGAAGCGGAAGATTCCAGGGATGACTCTTTGTACATCAAAGTTTTTACAATTATGTGTCACATTAAAAATATATAGCACTCCGACAAAGTAGTAAGATTATAAAACTTTAATAATTTATAAATATATACAAGAAAACAAAAATAGTAATAACATATAAACATTTTTAGGGAAAAACAACGAAGTAGCGGTCGGCTGTGCGAATAGTCCCAACGCAGCACAACGTCCAGATTTCCGGCGTGGGGCGTCGCGGGGGGTGGGTCATCAGTAGCAAACTGTTGTGCGAATAGTTCCAAGGCAGCAGAACGCGCCGAAATCTAGATGACACGAAAGTGATGTCTAGTAAGTTGCCACCCAGCAAATAACGGCGTGGGGCGTCGCGGGGGGTGGGTCATCAGTAGCAAACTGTTGTGCGAATAGTTCCAAGGCAGCAGAACGATGGCACCAAGGTGATGTCCAGTAAGTTGCCGCACTGGTTTTGGTATCCTACAATGCTGCTCCGAATAACGGCGTGGGGCGCCCCGGGGGAGGCGGCGTGAACGGGCCTCTCCAGGTGGAGTCTCATCTGTTTTAGTGGGGCGCCCCTTTACCGTTTCAGTTGCCATTCCGTCCGCTTTTGGTCCACTGTGTCAAAATCCGCCATTCAGCTGAGTTGCGCCCACTCTTGCGGTGCAGCGATAGGCGGCTGCCACAGGACTCTCAAAATGGCGGCAGGCTCTTTCCTTTTTGGGCGTGGTCCACTGAAATGGCCCTGGGACACCTTGGAAATCGGACGCTTGTCTGCTAGGTCTTGGACCCCATTCTCGAAAGCGTCCCCTCCGCCTTGAGAATTCATCAAAAGTTTTGGGGGCCCCGACTCCTGCAGGCTTCTGGTGGGGAGCGGCTGCCATGATTGCTCGCGGAATGACCACGATGGAGCTACGAGATGGTGGTGCTCTCATGCTGACGCCAGTTTAGTCTGAAACATCCAGAAACAAGGTGGGGCTTTCATCGTTTGGGGGAAAAAAAAAGTTTTCATCCAATGAAAAGTGTTGTTTTTAGGTCATATGATCAAGCCTTCCATCATTAGGAAACCAAAAGTAAAATGAACCAATGAAAAGTTTTATAAACAAGTCACATGACCTGTTATGCGGCATAGGGTATAAAATGCGGAGAAAATACGTTGGCACGTGAGGCGGCGTCAGTAGCGGACCGATGTGCGAATAGGCCGAAGGCAATACAACGCGCCAAGATCCGGATGGCACCGAGGTGGTGTCCAGCAAGTTGCAGCACTGGTGTGGCCATCCTACAATGCTGAAAGTCGGCGTGGGGCGCCCCGTTGGCCTGTGAGTTTGCGTCAGTAGCGGACCGATGTGCGAATAGGCCGAAGGCAGCACAACGCGCCAAGATCCGGATGGCACCGAGGTGGTGTCTAGTAAGTTGTCGCACTTCTGTGGCCATCCTACAATGTTGAAAGTCGGCGTGGGGCGCCCCGTTGGCCTGTGAGATGGCGTCAGTAGCGGACCGATGTGCGAATGGGGCCAAAGGCAGCGCAACAATATTTTCTGACTGACACCACAAGGCGCTGAGATGCCAAGATCCGGATGGCACCGAGGTGATGTCTAAGTTGCGGACTGATGTGCGAATGGGGCCAAAGGCAGCGTAACAATATTTTTTGTATGGAAGATACCACTAGGCGTTGAGATGCCAAGATTCGGATGGCACTGAGGTGATGTCTAGCAAGTTGCTGTACTGGTGTGGTCATCCTACAATGCTGAAACTCGGCGTGGGTCGCCCCATTAGCCTGTGAGATGGCGGCAGTAGCGGACCGATGTGCGAATAGGCCGAAGGCAGCACAACGCGCCAAGATCCGGATGTCACCGTGGTGGTTTCATAGTTGAGAGGCACTTCATCTGCAGTGGGGCGCCGAGATCCGGATGGCACCGAGGTGATGTCTAGCAAGTTGCTGTACTGGTGTGGTCATCCTACAATGCTGAAACTCCGCGTGGGTCGCCCCATTAGCCTGTGAGATGGCGTCAGTAGCGGACCGATGTGCGAATAGGCCGAAGGCAGCACAACGCGCCAAGATCCGGATGTCACCGTGGTGGTTTCATAGTTGAGAGGCACTTCATCTGCAGTGGGGCGCCGAGATCCGGATGGCACCGAGGTGATGTCTAGCAAGTTGCTGTACTGGTGTGGTTATTCTACAATGCTGAAACTCGGCGTGGGGCGCCCCATTAGCCTGTGAGATGGCGTCAGTAGCGGACCGATGTGCGAATGGGGCCAAAGGCAGCGCAACAATATTTTCTGAAGAGAAGACACCAAAAGGTGCTGACATTCCAAGATCCGGATGGCACCGAGGTGGTGTCTAGCAAGCTATGCAGTTGAGTTGTGTGCGCACTTGCGGCGAATAGGTCGAAGGCAGCATAACAATGTTTTCTGAATAGGAGACACCACAAGGCGTTGAGATTCGGTTACCACCGAGGTGATGTCTAGCAAGTTGCCGCACTGGTGTGGCCATCCTACAATACTGCTCCGAATAACGGCGTGGGGTGCCCGAAGGGGGGGGGAGCCGGCGTGAATGGGCCTTCCTAGGTGGAGGCTCGTCTGCTGTAGTGGGGCGCCCCTTTACCGTTTCAGTTGCCATTCAGCTGAGTTTCGGCTGCTCTTGATGCTACAGCGACAGGCGGCTGCAAGAGGACTCTCAAAATGGCGGCCTGTTCTTTGGATTTGGGCCTGGTCCACTAAAATGGCCCTGGGACACCTTAGAACTCGGACGCTCGATTTTTTTTTCCTTTCCTGTACATGCAAAAAAAGGTAAATGCCCGGTACGTTACACGCTTCATCTGCCACGATGAACTCTCCAGAGGAACCGAAAAAAATATAGTTGTGGTAACTATACCATGCATCGTCATATGGAGAGGTGGCACCAATTAATTATAGTGCTGCATAAAAGAGAGATTTGGAGGAGAACCCCTGACCTGCTAGTACATTCATCAAAGAAGTGGCACTGAGAGCTTCAGAGGCAAGGGAAACGGTCCCAAATATTTAGAAGAACTTTGGAAAGATTAAAATGACATGTTTAGATTGTGGCAAATTAATTTCATGTGGACAGATGAGTGTTACTCTAATAAATACAGCATATGAACATCATCATAGTCGATGGTTGGTAGAGACATTTTGACTATATCCTGGACCTGCCTGTCCTCGCCCAAAATGGCGCCGGAATAAATGGGACTCGTAACTCCTTGTTGTGTACTGGTTGCAGAACCTTGAAATCACGAGATACGTATGCAGTTTTGAAGCACATGGCGGGCGGGGACGAGAATTGATTGAATATTTCGACATCCCTATTGATATTAAGTTCTGATGTGTTATTGATTACTGTACTGTTGAAAGTTCGAATTAACGTCACCCATGGTACTTGCCCGCAAATGTATATCTAGATAATTTTATTGTAACTGGCCCTGTCGTATTTTAATTATAAAATGTACGTCCACCGATTCCGTAACTGTTAGACACCTTAGTTCTTGCAACCTAATGGCCCGCCCGTTACGTTCCTCTACAGTGTAAATGTCTATTCATCATATACGATTACAGTTTGCTCTGTGGCAGGCCCACGTGGTTATAGGCTCGTATTTGTATAATGAAATTTTCACAATAAAGGTTTTTAAAAGAAAACATGGTAGTAGTATATACATTGGTAAAGTTTTTAATAACAGTGACTGTTTTAGAATCATTAAAAGGCAAGTGAAATAAAGCAGACCAATTACATGAAGGGTAAAAGGTATAATACGAAGGAACGCAGTAAAGATAAATGGTCAAGGGCTGTTGTGTTTTCTATTCCTGCAACATAAAGTGATCGATAAGAATCTCATATTCAGGCGTATCGGCGACTAAGACAGCAGGTCGACCCTCTTTTGCTCAACGGCTCCGTCATGGGACGAAGAAACGCTCTTTTTCTCGAAAAAAGAATATATTTTACTTGCAGGACAGTTGTAAAATTTCCGGGAAAGTACATTAGCCTGGAACATTATAACATATATTTAAGAAAAAATAATGTTCGGAAGTAATGAAAAGCGTAATTTTTAGGTCATATGACCAAGCCTTTCATCATTACAATAAGAAAAGTAAAATGAACCAATGAAAAGTTTTATTAACAAGTCACATGACTTGTTATGCTTACGTTACGCGCTGCGCGCCCCGGATGACTTCCGGATGCGCTAACGCGGCGCGTCATATGACGCATTACGCGACAACGCAGGTACAGAATATAGTCAAAATGTCTCCACCAACCAGCGGTCGGAACACAACCCCTTTCAGCAGGCTAAATAGTTCTGTTAAATGACAACAGAAGGGACAGGCAACAAGAACCATCAGTCAAAGAGGGGAGGGCTAGTTCTTCTCTACCGGGTTACATTGGGGCGCTACCGGAACTGATCGAATTGGTAGTCTACAGTGTTTCTGGATATTTCAGACTGAAGCTGGGGTTAGCATGAGAGCAGCACCATTTCGTAGCTCCGTCGTGGTCATTCCGCAACCAATCATGGCAGCCGTTCTTTATCGTTATTTTGGGCGGGGTGGGTGGCGGAGCCGAGCTGTTTTGCAGCCATCATTGTGTGGAGTTCAGTTCATCTCACTAGTTTTGTATTTGTCATGAGGGGTTGTTCCTAATGTTTCTATTTTAGCGAGGTCAAAAAGAGATCCCATTAGTGGCCTACTGATTTTGCTCGATTCCTTTTCTTTTTTTTTTACACGATTTTTCGTTATCTGCAAAGACTAAACAGAGTATTGCGACTCTGTGTTTGTTTGTAAATAGAGAATGAACCAAAGAGAACTAATTCTAAAACAGTAAATACTTGGATAACAATCAATCAAATGGAGAGAGAAGCAGGCACGACGGATTACAATGGGGGCAAAGGCCTGCGTTAACTACCTTTCACTATCTGCAAAGAGAGAGTACTCCTAATAGAAATGAGGGGGGGGGGGCACCATTCAAAGCAGATCAGTGTGCATAAACACGAAAATGTTTTCACTTACCACGTACTTGACATTCGACAGCTTATGATATTTGCTATTAAAAAACCATTGAAATTCACTGAAAAAACCATAGGTTATAGACCATATATAGTTAGGAATTAGCATTTACAAAACCTTGAAAATTCACTGAAAAAACCATAGGTTATAGACCATATATAGTTAGGAATTAGCATTTAAAAAACCTTATTTTACTCACACAAAACCATTGAAATTCCATATATAGTTAGTTGCACTAACTATATATCGCGCACCCGCAATCCACTGCTGATCATGTCACATATTACATCATTCATGACATGGTCAGTGACATCACTGATGACATCACTGATGACATCTCAAATGACATCACTGATGACATCACTGATGACATCTCATTTGACATCATTCTTGTGCTAATACGATAAACCTCTTCAGACTCTAATATAACCTTAGATACACTCAGTGTATACAGACACTCACACACTGCCACTCATCCATGGAGTTACTCACACACCCAGTCAGTCATGCAAAGAAACAATCTCACCTCCATTTCTTCAACTATACAGTTAAACACACCTTACTTATTGAAACATATACTAACACATATTTACTCTCTTATACAATCCCTGATACAAGTTCACAATGATCGATACAACTACTCACTCATTCAGTGGCTCTCATGCACAGTTATTTATATATGCCAACTCTCACATGTACTGTGTTTTACATATGTACTTACTATGACATGTAGCATTGAGATATCCATTCACTCATCAATACACTCATGCACACAGTCAACTGCCCATGTAGCTGTTTCCACATGCACTCTTGAACTCATACACCTAGTGAATAAACTGCTAACACATCTATGCATAGAGTCACACACCTTCCAGCCACCCCTACACAAACTCAATCTCCCATAGAAATACTTGGGCAACCAATTAATAACACATATAGCCTCTCGTATAGCTAATGATCAACACATGCAGCAGTTTACAGAACAACAGACATAATGATGCACAAATTAAGACAGTTTAGTCACTAACCCATGCATTCAGTGAGACACATTTAATCACTCACTCATACAGTCAGTCACGCACCTACTAAATCCTTCATCCAGACACTTATACATCCACTCATTCTTCAATATGTAAAACATATTTAAACTTTACAAAAACACACAGACACTAGATGATGTCATCAGTGATGTCATTTGAGATGTCATCAGTGATGTCATTTGAGATGTCATCAGTGATGTCATCAGTGATGTCACTGACCATGTCATGAATGATGTAATATGTGACATGATCAGCAGTGGATTGCGGGTGCGCGATATATAGTTAGTGCAACTAACTATATATGGAATTTCAATGGTTTTGTGTGAGTAAAATAAGGTTTTTTAAATGCTAATTCCTAACTATATATGGTCTATAACCTATGGTTTTTTCAGTGAATTTTCAAGGTTTTGTAAATGCTAATTCCTAACTATATATGGTCTATAACCTATGGTTTTTTCAGTGAATATATATATATATATATATATATATTACCTACTGGCGGTCGCCAGTAGGTATATATAGTTAGGATTTTTTCTCTATGGGATTTTTGAAAATTCTATGTCTAATAACTTTGGCGTTTGTGGACGGAATTGGCTGAAATTTTTAGGAAAATGGAACATTTTGTTTCTGAGCAGCCACTGAAATTTTTGGGGGGGGTCGTCAAGGGGGGGCCGAGAAAAAAGGGGGGTCCCAAAACGCGTTTTTCCCATGTTAATTTCAATAGGGCGGTTGGCCTCACTTTTAGCCCGAACGGCTAAATGGATTTGCACGAAACTTGGCAAAATTGTAGGGACTGGTAGCCCGATGTGCCTTTGCTATGTCTCAATATATGTGCTCCAGTGGATTTTGAGAAATGAACGTTAAAAAAAATATATATATCTGTAAGCGCGCTCCGGGCAGCGCCCCGGTTCGCGTACCTGACGCGTAACGGAACTTCGCGAAGCGAAGCTGATTGCCTCTCCGGTGTCTGTCAACATTCTAAATAGTCCGGAGCGGCCGCCATCTTGTCTCTCGGTATGATCGAGAGACAAGAGGAGGCCAAAACAAAGGGGGAAATGACCATAAGGGGGCATAGTAGATCCTCCCTGACCCCCTAGGTTTGATATGGAGGCTTTAAAAGGGCCCCGCGGGGCAAAAAAAAAAAAATTTTTTTGTTTTTTTTGCGTGGGGAGCGCCCGGTACGCGCACCGGGAAGCGGTCCGGGGAGCGTACTATAAGGAAAAAAGAATGATAGACTATGATATTTTGAAATATTGTATGTTTATTGATTGTTCTTTTTGTTGTTTTTTTAATTTTTTTTATTTAAGTAGCAGTATTAATGATTATTGAATATAAATGTATTTTTGGAATTGTGCACAGTATACTATAAGTATGAATTTACATTATAATCAATGTGGTACTAGTTTATGAATTACATATAAAAATGATTAAAGACTCAAACAATTTTTTAATATTAAATATAATTTTATTTTTCGGATTGTTTTTCAAAATTTAATAGAACGTCTAACATTTGACTGTCCGATATGTCCTCTTGTTGAGTGAACATAACTTCCCACATTTGACCGTCATCATAATGAAGTAAACAATCCACAGATTCTACACATTGTAGAAGTTCATGGTCTCGTGATTCATCCATGAATTCCAAGTCAATGGGTTCAATTATTTCCTCATTGTTCATGTCTAGGACAATCTCAAAGGAAACGTTCTGTTCTCCTTGCATTTTTGTGCTGAAATTTGAATAAAAAATAAATATATCAGTAGAGATAGGGCACTGTTGGGTTTAAGTTCAGACAGGTACTTTTGAGGCATGAAGTAGTACTATTAGAAAGTGCCTGTGAAAAAGCCTATGTAAATTCATAATTATACCACAGAAACCTAAATCAATCCATAATTATAATAAACAAGCCTTTCTCAATGTCTAACTCTTACAGAGGGATAGTATATAACTATCTGAAAATGTTTTCAAATTTATAAAATAATATCTTACCTTTTAAAAACAAGTTTAAGTTGTGAGTGAAAATGATCTTGCAATGTAGTTCAGGAAGTAGTAGTCAAAATGGCTGTGTTTCTCTCTCTTTTTTTATATATATTCAGGTACATAACCAATCAAATGTCAGGTAAAAAAAGTAGAAAATGAAAGTAACATTTTAAATGGTTGTCAATTCCAACACTTCATATGTGTTTTGTGAAGTAATTTACCTCAGGGTATTTAGAGAGGTCTACAGGCTAAATGGCTAAATGGAATTCCAACCAAATTTGTGAAAATGGTAGGGTTTGGTATGTAGTATGAGTTAATCTATATTTGGTGACATTGTCTCCAGGGTTTCTTCTGTAAATTACTTTCCCACCTTTTTTAATGGAGCGCTTCCCGGTGAGCGCCCCGGTACGCGAACCGGCAGCGTTACGGGAGTCCACCATTTTGTGTTTCGGTCGAATTAAAATACAAGATGGAGGGCAAATAATGTTCAGAATGGGTAGAAGGGGGCACGGTAGACGTATCTTGACCCCCTAGGTTTTCTGAGGGTGGCTGAGGAGGCCCATATGTGCGAAAAAAAAACATTTTTTTGAAAACTTTTGCGCGGTTAGCTTCCGGTGCGCGTACCGGGTAGCGCTCCGGGGAGCGTACTTTTTTGAAAATTTGTGAAAAAAGTTAGAGTAAAATAATAATTGTGAGTGATCAGATGTAGGGTAGCTCTGAAAAGAGCTTTTGGGTCCTGTGGCTGATGTAGGTACCTACAAGTAGGTAGCAATGCACAGTCTTAGATTGAGGATGAAAATTCTGTTCCCCTCATTTGAGAAGTGAACTCCATCTCCTCTGTAGATATCTTGCATGTAGTAACGCAAGTTATTGTTGTACATGGAGCCCATTCCATGGTCTCTCATGTAAGCTGAAACAGACTTATTTACATGCTTCCTCGATTTCTCAATTTGTGGACAAAATTGGTTCGACCACCTCCATTTCTGTCTTTGGCATATATTTGAATATACCAAGGCAGTTTGAGGAAAAAGTGCCATCAATTGCTCAAAGGTGTCCTTTAAAAGCATTTCCAGACCTACCCCAGTCAAAGTGCCCAAGTCATTACCTCCACAGTGCACAATTAACAGGTCAGGTTTTGGCAAATGCAAAAAGGTTTTCACCAATGGTATCAATTGGTGACATTGTAATCCTCTGTGGGCAATCCACTTGATTTCCACATTTTGTAAATTGAGGTTAGGTAAATTTCTGTTATCAGCATACCTTTGAGCCCAGTAGATGTAACTATGTCCAACAATCCAGACAGAAAACATGGTGAGAGGAGGTTCTGCTGCAGTCAGATGAAGTGTGGCAATGAAATGGCACTTGAAAAAATAAGAGTTTAAAATGAAAAAAACTGTGGAGTTTCTGTGTTAATGAAGCAGTAGCAGTGATTGGTGGATTTTGATTGCTGAAAACAGAAAGTTAGGGTGCATGGATGAGTTCTTTGAAAGATGTAATTTGAATGGTCAAAAAAAATCATTTTATGAAAGATTGCACTGGATATGCATGTGTACTGAGAGTTCAGAGTTCAATTGAAACATTGTTGTGTGAACTTGCAAACATCAGAGGTCTTTCAGGAGGTGGTTGCTATGCAAAAAAGGCAGAAAGGGCAGAGGGGGGAAGGGTGTTGATTTGAAAAAAGTGAGGGAAGAGTTTTGATTGGGTGACATGAGAGATATGTGTGATGAATTACAGCTTTTCTGTGCTTTTTATGGCTGCAGACTCTGGAGTGCATACCTTTTGCTCTGCTAAAGACAAATTGGTGTGTTTCTGAGACTGTTTTGAAACTCTTAAAGTATTTGCTAAGGTGAGAAAAGATTCATTTAATTTAAATAGAGAATAGTATGCTTTAGGGAGAAAATTAATAAGAAAGTTGTGTATTTAAAATGTTGCTTTGTGTCAAGTGTTTTACAAATAGATTTTGTTTCTTTGTGTTACATAGCCATGTTAAAAGTGACACAAAAATAGTGCAAGGGTCTTACAAAAATGCTTTCATGTGTCTTAGGGTATTTTAACTCACTTCCCCATGAATGTATGATTATAATTTGTTTACAAGATGTGTTTAAAAACGTTTTTTGAAATCAATTAGGTTTCTTGATATGTACTGCTAGAGTTTCATAGGTTGCTTGGGGCATATTTTCAAGGCTTTTGAGTTCCTTTGATGTAATTTTTCCCATTTTAATTTAAGACCTTTCCCCGTGGTGCAAGCTCCTTGTAAATATGCTCCCATTTGTGCTTGGCAAATTTAGCTTTTAATTCTTTGACTAACATAGCCATGTTAAAAGTGACGCAAAAATGTTGCAAGGGCCTTAAAAAAACGCTTTCATGTGTCTTAGTCCATTTTAAGTCATTTCCCCTTGAATGTAGGTATATAATTGATTTAGATGATGTGTTTAAAAACGATTTATGAAAACAATTAGGTTTCTTGATATGTACTGCTAGAGCTTCATAGGTTGCTTGGGGCATATTTATAAGGCCTTTGAGTCTCTCTGATGTTATTTTTCCCATTTTAATTTAAGACCTTTCCCTGTGGTGCAAGGTCCTTGTAAATACGCCCCCATTTGTGCTTGGCAAATTTAGATCTTGATTATTTGACTTACATAGCCATGTTAAAAGTGATCTAAAAATGGAGCAAGGGTTTAAAAAAAACGCTTTCATGTGTCTTAGGGCATTTTAAGTCACTTCCCGATGAATGTAGGTATATAATTGATTTAGATGATGTGTTTTAAAAGTTTTTTGACATCAATTAGGTTTCTGGATATGTAGTGCTAGAGTTTTATAGGTTGCTTGGGGCATATTTATAAGGCCTTTGAGTCTCTCTGATGTTATTTTTCCCATTTTAATTTAAGACCTTTCCCCGTGGTGCAAGGTCCTTGTACATATGCCCCCATCTGTGCTTGGCAAATTTAGATTTTAATTCTTTGACTAACATAGCCATGTTAAAAGCGACCCAAAAATGGTGCAAGGGCCTTAAAAAAACGATTTCATGTGTCTTAGGCCATTTTAAGTCATTTCCCCTTGAATGTAGGTATATAATTGATTTAGATGATGTGTTTAAAAACGATTTTTGAAATCAATTATGTTTCTTGATATGTAGTGCTACAGTTTCATAGGTTGCTTGGGGTATATTTAAAAGGCATTTGAGTCCCTTTGATGTTATTTTTCCCTTTTTAATTAAAGACATTTCCTCGTGGTGGAAGGTCCTTGTAAATACACCCCCATGTGTGCTTGGCAAATTTAGATTTTGATTATTTGACTTACATAGCCATGTTCCATACAGTTCTCACCTTCTGCGTAGTCTTTGATATGCTAGACTCCATCTGCACTATGAGATACCTAAGCAAAGGAAACACAGGTGATGTGATTGTGAAATGAGGAAAAGAAACTCCACATTTTTCAATTACATCACCTGTGTTTCCTAAGTTTACGAATGACATTGTGTAGATGAGGTTTAGGTCTGTCCACGGACACAGAAGAGGTCTGGCCTTTGTTCAAGAGTGAAGTGGATATGACTTACTTCATTGGTAGGCCTTCACATATATTATCTCCTCTGTACTCTTCAACAAGCGTAAATTTCATCTGCAACCCTTAGTAGGCCTCACCTTAAACAAACCTCTGGATAGGCCACACCTTATTGTCATCCTGAATCAATCATTTAAAATGTTAGGGACAGATTTATGATAGGTGTATGCCTCTTTTGCGTCTCTGTGCGTCATTTTTGTGACGCAGCGGCGGTGCAAAAGATTTGCTATATGGCGACATATTTACAACTTGATGCATCTAGGCAGGTGTGTCATGCTGTAAAGTCCCGTGCCACATGAAACCGATGCAGCAGTGATGCAAAAGATGCACCATGTTGCAAGACAGGCCTCACTTCATCTCCAACAAGATAAGAAGCTGAATTTTCTGTAAATGTCAAAATTGTTGTATACACTGCTGAACTTCTGTGTACTCTTTGATATGCTAGACTCCATCTGCACTATGAGATACCTAAGCAAAGGAAACACAGGTGATGTGATTGTGAAATGAGGAAAAGAAACTCCACATTTTTCAATTACATCACCTGTGTTTCCTAAGTTTACGAATGACATTGTGCAGATGAGGTTTAGGTCTGTCCACGGACACAGAAGAGGTCTGGCCTTTGTTCAAGAGTGAAGTGGATATGACTCACTTCATTGATAGGCCTGCACATGTATTATCTCCTCTGTATTCTTCAACAACCCTAAATTTCATCTGCAACCCTGAGTAGGCCTCACCTCAAACAAACCTCTGGATAGGCTACACCTTATCGTCATCCTGAATCAATCATTTAAAATGTTAGGGACAGATTTATGATAGGTGTGTGCCTCTTTTGTGCCGCTGTGCGTCATTTCTGTGACGCAGCGGCGGTGCAAAAGATTTGCTATGTGGCGACATATTTACAACTTGATGCATCTAGGCAGATGTGTCATGCTGTAAAGTCCCGTGCCACATGAAACCGATGCAGCAGTGATGGAAAAGATGCACCATGTTGCAAGACAGGCCTCACTTCATCTCGAACAAGATAAGAAGCTGAATCTTCTGTAAATGTCAAAATTGTTGTATACACTGCTGAACTTCTGTGTACTATTTGATATGCTAGAGTCCATCTGCACTATGATATACCTAAGCAAAGGAAACACAGGTGATGTGATTGTGAAATGAGGAAAAGAAACTCCACATTTTTCAATTACATCACCTGTGTTTCCTAAGTTTACGAATGACATTGTGCAGATGAGGTTTAGGTCTGTCCACGGACACAGAAGAGGTCTAGCCTTTGTTCAAGAGTGAAGTGGATATGACTTACTTCATTGGTAGGCCTTCACATATATTATCTGCTCTGTACTCTTCAACAAGCATACATTTCATCTGCAACCCTGAGTAGGCCTCACCTTAAACAAACCTCTGGATAGGCCACACCTTATTGTCATCCTGAATCAATCATTTAAAATGTTAGGGACAGATTTATGATAGGTGTGTGCCTCTTTTGTGCCGCTGTGCGTCATTTTTGTGACGCAGCGGCGGTGCAAAAGATTTGCTATGTGGCGACATATTTACAACTTGATGCATCTAGGCAGATGTGTCATGCTGTAAAGTCCCGTGCCACATGAAACCGATGCAGCAGTGATGGAAAAGATGCACCATGTTGCAAGACAGGCCTCACTTCATCTCCAACAAGATAAGAAGCTGAATCTTCTGTAAATGTCAAAATTGTTGTATACACTGCTGAACTTCTGTGTACTCTTTGATATGCTAGACTCCATCTGCACTATGAGATACCTAAGCAAAGGAAACACAGCTGATGTGATTGTGAAATGAGAAAAAGAAACTCCACATTTTTCAATTACATCACCTGTGTTTCCTAAGTTTACGAATGACATTGTGCAGATGAGGTTTAGGTCTGTCCACGGACACAGAAGAGGTCTAGCCTTTGTTTAAGAGTGAAGTGGATATGACTTACTTCATTGGTAGGCCTTCACACATATTATCTCCTCTGTACTCTTCAACAAGCGTAAATTTCATCTGCACCCCAGAGTAGGCCTCACCTTAAACAAACCTCTGGATAGGCCACACCTTATTGTCATCCTGAATCAATCATTTAAAATGTTAGGGACAGATTTATGATAGGTGTATGCCTCTTTTGCGTCTCTGTGCGTCATTTTTGTGACGCAGCGGCGGTGCAAAAGATTTGCTATATGGCGACATATTTACAACTTGATGCATCTAGGCAGATGTGTCATGCTGTAAAGTCCCGTGCCACATGAAACCGATGCAGCAGTGATGCAAAAGATGCACCATGTTGCAAGACAGGCCTCACTTCATCTCCAACAAGATAAGAAGCTGAATTTTCTGTAAATGTCAAAATTGTTGTATACACTGCTGAACTTCTGTGTACTCTTTGATATGCTAGACTCCATCTGCACTATGAGATACCTAAGCAAAGGAAACACAGGTGATGTGATTGTGAAATGAGGAAAAGAAACTCCACATTTTTCAATTACATCACCTGTGTTTCCTAAGTTTACGAATGACATTGTGCAGATGAGGTTTAGGTCTGTCCACGGACACAGAAGAGGTCTGGCCTTTGTTCAAGAGTGAAGTGGATATGACTCACTTCATTGATAGGCCTGCACATGTATTATCTCCTCTGTATTCTTCAACAACCCTAAATTTCATCTGCAACCCTGAGTAGGCCTCTCCTCAAACAAACCTCTGGATAGGCTACACCTTATCGTCATCCTGAATCAATCATTTAAAATGTTAGGGACAGATTTATGATAGGTGTGTGCCTCTTTTGTGCCGCTGTGCGTCATTTCTGTGACGCAGCGGCGGTGCAAAAGATTTGCTATGTGGCGACATATTTACAACTTGATGCATCTAGGCAGATGTGTCATGCTGTAAAGTCCCGTGCCACATGAAACCGATGCAGCAGTGATGGAAAAGATGCACCATGTTGCAAGACAGGCCTCACTTCATCTCGAACAAGATAAGAAGCTGAATCTTCTGTAAATGTCAAAATTGTTGTATACACTGCTGAACTTCTGTGTACTATTTGATATGCTAGAGTCCATCTGCACTATGATATACCTAAGCAAAGGAAACACAGGTGATGTGATTGTGAAATAAGGAAAAGAAACTCCACATTTTTCAATTACATCACCTGTGTTTCCTAAGTTTACGAATGACATTGTGCAGATGAGGTTTAGGTCTGTCCACGGACACAGAAGAGGTCTAGCCTTTGTTCAAGAGTGAAGTGGATATGACTTACTTCATTGGTAGGCCTTCACATATATTATCTGCTCTGTACTCTTCAACAAGCATACATTTCATCTGCAACCCTGAGTAGGCCTCACCTTAAACAAACCTCTGGATAGGCCACACCTTATTGTCATCCTGAATCAATCATTTAAAATGTTAGGGACAGATTTATGATAGGTGTGTGCCTCTTTTGTGCCGCTGTGCGTCATTTTTGTGACGCAGCGGCGGTGCAAAAGATTTGCTATGTGGCGACATATTTACAACTTGATGCATCTAGGCAGATGTGTCATGCTGTAAAGTCCCGTGCCACATGAAACCGATGCAGCAGTGATGGAAAAGATGCACCATGTTGCAAGACAGGCCTCACTTCATCTCCAACAAGATAAGAAGCTGAATCTTCTGTAAATGTCAAAATTGTTGTATACACTGCTGAACTTCTGTGTACTCTTTGATATGCTAGACTCCATCTGCACTATGAGATACCTAAGCAAAGGAAACACAGCTGATGTGATTGTGAAATGAGAAAAAGAAACTCCACATTTTTCAATTACATCACCTGTGTTTCCTAAGTTTACGAATGACATTGTGCAGATGAGGTTTAGGTCTGTCCACGGACACAGAAGAGGTCTAGCCTTTGTTTAAGAGTGAAGTGGATATGACTTACTTCATTGGTAGGCCTTCACACATATTATCTCCTCTGTACTCTTCAACAAGCATAAATTTCATCTGCAACCCAGAGTAGGCCTCACCTTAAACAAACCTCTGGATAGGCCACACCTTATTGTCATCCTGAATCAATCATTTAAAATGTTAGGGACAGATTTATGATAGGTGTATGCCTCTTTTGCGTCTCTGTGCGTCATTTTTGTGACGCAGCGGCGGTGCAAAAGATTTGCTATGTGGCGACATATTTACAACTTGATGCATCTAGGCAGATGTGTCATGCTGTAAAGTCCCGTGCCACATGAAACTGATGCAGCAGTGATGGAAAAGATGCACCATGTTGCAAGACAGGCCTCACTTCATCTCCAACAAGATAAGAAGCTGAATCTTCTGTAAATGTCAAAATTGTTGTATACACTGCTGAACTTCTGTGTACTCTTTGATATGCTAGAATCCATCTGCACTATGAGATACCTAAGCAAAGGAAACACAGGTGATGTGATTGTGAAATGAGGAAAAGAAACTCCACATTTTTCAATTACATCACCTGTGTTTTCTAAGTTTATGAATGACATTGTGCAGATGAGGTTTAGGCCTGTCCACGGACACAGAAGAGGTCTGGCCTTTGTTCAAGAGTGAAGTGGACATGACTTACTTCATTAGTAGGCCTTCACATGTATTATTTCCTCTGTACTCTTCAACAAGCATAAATTTCATCTGCAACCCTGAGTAGGCCTCACCTCAAACAAACCTCTGGATAGCCGACACCTTATCGTCATCCTGAATCAATCATTTAAAATGTTAGGGACAGATTTATGATAGGTGTGTGCCTCTTTTGCGCCGCTGTGCGTCACTTTTGTGACGCAGCGGCGGTGCAAAAGATTTGCTATGTTGTGACATATTTACAACTTGATGCATCTAGGCAGATGTGTCATGCTGTAAAGTCCCGTGCCACATGAAACCGATGCAGCAGTGATGCAAAAGATGCACCATGTTGCAAGACAGGCCTCACTTCATCTCCAACAAGATAAGAAGCTGAATTTTCTGTAAATGTCAAAATTGTTGTATACACTGCTGAACTTCTGTGTACTCTTTGATATGCTAGACTCCATCTGCACTATGAGATACCTAAGCAAATGAAACACAGGTGATGTGATTGTGAAATGATGAAAAGAAACTCCACATTTTTCAATTACATCACCTGTGTTTCCTAAGTTTACGAATGACATTGTGCAGATGAGGTTTAGGTCTGTGCACGGACACAGAAGAGGTCTGGCCTTTGTTCAAGATTGAAGTGGATATGACTCACTTCATTGGTAGGCCTGCACATGTATTATCTCCTCTGTATTCTTCAACAACCCTAAATTTCTTCTGCAACCCTGAGTAGGCCTCACCTCAAACAAACCTCTGGATAGGCTACACCTTTTCGTCATCCTGAATCAATCATTTAAAATGTTAGGGACAGATTTATGATAGGTGTGTGCCTCTTTTGTGCCGCTGTGCGTCACTTTTGTGATGCAGCGGCGGTGCAAAACATTTGCTATGTTGTGACATATTTACAACTTGATGCATCTAGGCAGATGTGTTATGCTGTAAAGTCCTGTGCCACATGAAACCTGCGTCAGGTTTCATATAGGTGTTTTGTTGCAGGGTGGGCATTCAATTGCATGAAAGCCCTGTAAAACTAACACAGTGAAATTTAGAAGATTTCACTGAGTCAGCTTTATAGCATTGCTGAATCAAATCCTTATGCCTGTTTGAAATAGCCTAAGGAGTGATGCACCATGCAATGTGTGGCTTCCTCCTGTGCTTTGCAGTAGACATGTCGTGCTTATGACGTGATTCCTGCAATGTGCTGCTTTTGCGGCACTGATGCGTGACGCATCTGTGCTGTTTTTACTCAATGGTGCTCCACATTGTAAATGCGGCACACCACGGGTGGCAGAGCAGCGGTGCACGTTAACTGGTGCATCCCTGGGGATGTGCCAGTTAACATAAATCTGCCCCTTTACATTTAAGTATGTGCAGGGGACACAGAGTCGGTGAGGCTTATCCAAGGTTAAGAAGAGATGAGTCCTGTTCACTGAAAACTTGGACATAGGCCTCACCTCCTCAGCATCGCTGGACATGGCTAAATAATAGCTGTAAAATGTTACTCTTGTTAAACAATTTTACTATTATAGTCTCTGAGATTTGTGTCTTACTCTGCAACATCTCATTGTTGTTCTCTTTTTTTAAAGATAACGACAACATCAAGCATGAGTGATAATGAGCAATCAGTTGATCTCGATCTTATCGTTGAACTTGTGATTGAAACGTCAGTGGAAGTAGATCCCTTAGATGATTTAAATCCTGAGGATGATGAAGAACATGATGAGGATGCCGATTTGTCAGAATTGTATGACATAGGGTGGGAAGCTGACCTGCTTGAGCCTATGGAACTATAAACATTTATTTTTAAAATTTAACGGAAATAAAAAGTAAAAATGTAAACCGTTTCATTTAAAATTAAACACAACTTCAAAAACAGGTTATGTGTAGTGTCTTTAATAAAATAGTATAATATGCTCATAAAATTAGATCAGATTCACATATAAAACAGCAGAGGTAAAATGTAGAAGCATTCCATTTCTTTGCTACTATTTGTGATTTATAAATTTGCCAATGCATTAAAAATTATTCTAAGTGAAAATGACAAGTAGTGTGTTAAGTTTTTGACGACTGTTATTGATTTACTGTTTGGTAATAGTGGTTAATAACATTTTTTATTATATTTTACCACAGATTCAACTGCAGATCATTTCAAAAGTAGAGAATGCCGTCTAAGGATAGAATCAGAAAGGCTACAAAACGTCAAAGACAGCAGGTTCATCAATTATTGCAGCAGTCCTCTACAATAAAAAATCGTCAAGTCACCAAGAAAGCACCGGGTAAGACAACAAAATCATTCATAAGAAACATTTGTAGAAAAAAAAGTATTACTACAGAAAATGTTTCAGTCCAGAAAAAGAGAAGCAATTTAAACGGAAAGGAAAAGCCAATCAAAAATGTTACTGCTAGAGCAAGAGATAACTCTCTGCATGATAGTAGAAGGAAACAACAGTTTAGGGACATTCGTAAATGAATGTTCCGCAACAGGATAATTGGCAATTTGTTAAAAAATATTAAGAAAGGTCAACAGAAAGTGGTTTTTTATAAGAGAAAAAAAAAGTTGAGAAAGTTATTGATCAGGCATTTGAAATTAAACGAAAGTTATTTATTTTGATAATCAATAGAATTAGGAAGCTAAACAAGGCAATTTATGATTTCAAAAGAAATAGTAGATGGAAGAGAATAGTTAATCGTAGTAATTTTTGTGAAGTTTTTTCCGGAGAATGGATGCATAGTTCAAGTTGTGAGGCATTTTTTAATGAGGAGAGTTATTTCCAGGATAATGATTTGGTGCACCAGTGGTCGAGCTTATGAGGTGAAAGATGGTTGTCCAGTTGAAAAAGAAAAACTTGTGACAACAGAGACAGAAGAGGTGTTAGGTAATGAGGTTTTAGGAAGACGTCCTAAGGGTCCTGTGTACACCTGGAAGTGTAGTAGTATTTGCAGCGTACGACAGGATTCCATCAATTTGCTTTGTGATTTTGTACGGACATTTAATAAGAAAAGTTTGAAGCAGAAAATGAAGTTGTTGCAAGAATTAGATCCTTGCAGAGTGAGAGAAGTGACAGGTTTGCATGGTCATTCACTGGCTTGTCTTTCCAGGAGAGTATGCCAGAGTGTTTTTCATCATTTCAGGATGCTAGCAGTGCATCATAATAAAGTGAGGAAATTAGTTAGAATGTTGTATTATGCTAAGAGTCCAGCAGTTATGCTTAAACAATTATGCGCTGCTCTTTTGCATGGTTCTGAAATAGATGTGAAGAATATTTGTGAAGAAATTGAGTTTTGTTACTTTGGAAGTAAAGAGGAGAATGTTGAAATTGACCAAGAAGAAGAGGGTAATGTGGAAGATAGTGTACAGGTTTCCAGTACAGATAATTTTCAGAAGGAAATTGCCACGTTTCAGGTGAAATCAAGTGAGAGGCCTAATTTCACTTGTGTGTGTTGTCGACGCACTTATTATAAGAATCAGACTAAGTTAGTGGATTTATATGCAAAAAGTGAAAGGGAAAATAATAGTGAATGGAAGGATTTCGCAATATACTTGATGGTAGAAAATTGTTTTGATTTGGATTGGATCAACGTGTGTGTACTTATTGTTGTAACAAATTAAATCAAAACCAGATGCCTGCTAGAGCGGTTCATAATAATCTGGAATTGGTTGAGATTCCTTCTGAATTGAAGGATTTAAATACTTATGAATCTATTTTGATTCAAAGTATCCATCCCTTTCAGGCTATTGTAATGGAGAATGGAGCCAAAGACAGGGAAATTGCCTCCATCAGATTTACAGAGAGGATTAAAGGGAAGAGTTGTTTATTTTCCTCTAGATTTGAAGAAAAACATTAATACAATTGGAGTAGAAAAAGTGGAAGAGGAACCTCTGGTTATCTTAGTTAATGGGGTTCCGACAAAGAGTAAGAAAATATGGCAAGATTTAGTGGATGTTAGGAAAGTCAAAAAGGCAACATTGTATTTGAAAAAAAATAATAAGTACTATAAGAATGTATATGTTGCAGAAGAGGAAGTAAGTGAAGAAGAGGATAGCAATTTGTGTGCTGGTCAAATTGAGAAAGTAGAACCCTCTAAAAGTGAAGAAATATATGAACATTATAGTGTTCATCCTTTGCATTCCAAGGAAGTCATGGGGAATGCTATTGAGGTGTTTCAAATGAAACAAGCCAAAGGGAGTCCCATTAGTGTTTGGGAGGAAAGTTTGGAAGCTCGGTGTTTCCCACAGCTATTTCCAACAGGTCAAGGAGGAAGATATGATGAGCGACCTCATCAAATTCCTGCTTCTGAATACCGGACTTTACGATTGTATGCAGAAGATGCTAGGTTTCGACAATGCATTCCCTATTTGTTTCATCTCCTGTTTGAAAGCGATCTGTCTGGACTGTCATATGCAGTGAACCACATCTTGAAAAGTGATATACAGATGCAAAACATCTCTGCAAGTGACTTTATGGATAAAGTCAATGTGCAAGACAGTATTTTGGATTGTCACCTGATTAATCTCATGGCGTGTCAGCGTGGTACTAATGAGTACTGGTACCGTCGTCATGGTGATTTAAAATGTATGCTGAGGAACTTAGGAACTCCCACATGGTTCCTCACTCTGAGCTGTGCCGAGTATGACTGGGAAGACTTACTTGAATTTCTACGAGAGGCAAATGGAAACATTGAAAATATCGAATTCAAGACACCCGGAGAACTGTGCTCTTTGGATCCAGTGAATGTATGCAGGTACTTCAATCATAGATTTGAAGCTATGATGTCTTTCATCATGAATAAGAAGAATCCACCTCTTGGAGAGGTGTTGGATTTCTTCTGGAGAAAGGAGTACCAAGCAAGAGGTGCTCCTCATATACATATGCTGCTGTGGATCAAGGATGCACCTAAATTTGGAACAGATCCAGAAGACTTAGTGATGAGTTTCATACAACAGTATTCTACGTGTGCTGTTCCAAACGCAAAGGAGAAGAAAAGCCTAAGAGAACAAGTTCTACGTTTCCAAAGCCATCGTTGTGGAAAGTACTGTCGTCGTAAATTCAGAAACAAGGACAAGTTCTACACCAAATGTCGTTTCGGCTTTCCACGACCGGTGATTTCTAAAGGAAGAGTAAACAGTTTGATGTCTTCGCTGCGACATAATGTGATGAAGAAATCACCTAAAAACACATACAATTTGAAAAGGAACGAAGAGTCCAAGTACATCAACGACTACAACCCAGTGATTTTGTCCATGTGGAATGCTAACATGGATATACAGTTTGTGGCTGATAACTGTATGGCTGTGGCTCGGTATGTGACATCTTACATCACCAAAAAAGAAAAGACAGAATTGAAGGATATGTGGGAGGACATTTCCCATGAAAAGAGCCTCAGCAAGAAGTTGTACAGTTTCAGTCTGAAGATGTTGTCACATCGAGAAATCTGAGCTTACGAATGTTCTGACCGGTTGTCTTCAGCAAGTCTCTATGCCAAATCCAGGAGTATCGTTTGGGTGAGTCTTGGTCTTGCTGCAACGCGTAATCGATTTCTGAAACCTGTGCGGGAAATTGAGTATTTGGCAGAAAAGGAGCCGAACAGTACCGATATTTTGAAGACCAACATGTTGGATACATATTATCCAAATCGAAGCAGTCACCTCGAGAATGTTTGTCTGTATGAGGTTCTACAAAATTACATATTCAAGAGGAACGTCAAAGAAGATATTGATAAAGGAGTGTATGCTGTAATTGGAAGTGAGGGATGTCTGGTCAAGCAAAGAAAATGCCACTTGGTAAACCATCGAAAATTGAGTGGCGAATCTCCTGAAAAAAAGGAGTTTTTCTATTTAGCACTTTTGCAACTTTTTAAGCCTTGGCGTGCAGAAGAGGAACTGCTTGGAGATTTCCTCTGTTATGAAGACTCTTTCACTGCCGCCAAGGAGACCATAGAATGTCCTGTTTTTCCCAAATATCTAGAAATGTTGAATGCGAAAATCGAGCAGGAAGCAACGATTGCAGCCGAGATTGCCAGAGACAGTTCTCAGGACAGTCAGAGTTCTGTTTCATTGAGTCAGGATCCACTAGGAGGACCTGTTATCGAAAATGAAGCTGCCACTGCCATGAATGAAGTGGAAAGAGCCATGGCACATGCTCAGGAGGATGCGGTTAACTTAGAAGACTTGGAAAGACAACTCAACGTTGAGCAAAGGAAAATATATGACGAGGTTACCAAACAAATTGATCATGGATTAAGTCATGAGAAGAAAGAGTGCTCATGTACGTCGTTGAAGCCTGTCCGACTGTACGTGAGTGGAGAAGCGGGAACTGGAAAAAGTTTCCTCATTAAAGCAATTTCATGTTATTTGCAGAAAAGGACTGAGTCATCGCTGTCTTGTGTTGTCACCGCTCCAACTGGACTGGCAGCACATAACATTAAAGGTATTACTTTGCATCGTCTACTGATGCTGCCAGTGGAGCATGATAACAAATTACAATACCACAAGTTATCTGGAGATGCTTGTTGTGAAGTTTCAAGAGTCTTGAGGAAAATGAAACTTCTTATCATTGACGAAGTAAGCATGGTTTCCAATGTCATGCTTGCTTTTGGTTCTCAAAACAGAGTATGATGTGTTATTTGGTGGCAAACACATCATTGTTTTCGGAGATCTTCTGCAGCTGACACCAGTGAAAGGACAACCTGTGTTCAAAATGCTCACGCATAAGGATACCAGGAAGTGCCTAGGGAGCATTGGCAACGTCAATATATGGTTAAACTTCAATTATGCTGAACTGCATGAAAATATGCGTCAGGCGAAGGATGAAGATTACAAGAATATTCTACAAGATGTTAGAATTGGAAAAGTGACCGAGCATGGGAAAGAAGCTTTACATGCACGATTACTGTCAAATTTATATCCAGAACAAGACGTTGTGCCTGAGAATATTTTTCAGAAAATTACTGAGAAGAAATCTGGAATATGTTTGATGCCAACTCTTGCAGAATGTGCCATCTTCAACAACAAAATGTTGTATTTAGAAAACCAAGAGATTGTGAAACTGGAAGCTATTGACAGAGTAGAGCATATGGGATCAACAATTATTTTGTCTGAGAATTTGAAAACAAAATTGGATTCATTAGAGAAGACTATATCTAAAACTGCAGGTTTTGAAAAGACTGAATGTGTGCTTAAATTGCCGTATAATTTTAAGAAGGAATTTACATGTTGAAAGAGGTCTGGTAAATGGATCAATAGGTAATGTTGTTGATTTTGTGAAATACAGAAATAGAGATGGAATTGAATTTTTAAAAATTAAATTTGTTGGCATTGAGGAAGTACAGCTAATTGGTTGTTGTTCTGCTAGATTTTTGCTTGTAAAAGACTTATATGTTCGCCATAAGCAGTTTCCTGTTTGCTTGGCATATGCGGTGACAATCCATAAATCGCAAGGTTTAAGTGTAGATAGTGCATTGGTGAATATTGGCAGTTCTGTGTTCAAGGAGGGTATGGCATATGTGGCATTGTCACGAGTTAGAACTTTATCGGGATTGTACTTGATTGAGTGTGATGTCACAAACATTTGTGCGGATCTAGATTGTGTTAAGGAATACAATAAGTTAAGAAGAGAGTATGCGCCCCATTTGCCTCAATATCCTTTGTTTGAGAAACGCGTGGTAGGCCGGAAACGAAGAAATGTGACCAATACTAGGGAGGTTGTAGCAAAAAGACGAAAAGTCGATGAACCTGAAATTATAAGCAGAAAGAAAAAGGATTCTGTTGAAGATGTTGTTGGTTTTCAATTTGAAAACAGTTCTGGTGTCAACTGCTATGCTAATGTAGTGGTTAATGTTTTGTTTTCTCTAGAAAATGTAAAAGAAGAGATTGTGGGCAATTCAGATCAAAGATTTTGCAGTTTGTTGAATTCTGTGTTAGAGAAATGTAGCACTGATAGAACAAAAATAGAAAGTGTGTCTGAAATTCGAAATCTGTTAGACAGATGTTCAGGTCAAACACAATTCTCTCAAAATATTCAGCAAGATTGTCAGGAGTTTTTAATGTATATGCTTGATGTATTGCATGATGAAGGTGTAGATGTAGATCACCTGTTTGGGCTTTCTTATCAATGGCAGCATGACTGCGAGAACTGTAGGGTATCAAGTACTACTAGTGTAGACTCAGAAAGATTTATATATTTAACTTTGCCAGACAGTAAATCAGTGTCCTTTAATAAGCTAGTAAAAGCAGCTGATCACAACATGGAGTGTAGCCAATGTAAATCTGAAATGATGTCAACATTATTTATACGAACATATGGCCAGTATGTCATTTTAATGTTCCAACGATGTAGGCCTGATGGAACAAAATTGACAACTTTAATTAAAAATTTTGTGGCTTCGCAGTTGTCAATATCAGGAAGGACTTTTGTAACTGCAGCAATTATATATCATGACAGTCCTTCAATAACATCAGTACATTACACAGCTTATTTAAAGTCTAGAAATGGCTGGTCATTCTGCAATGATTCTGTTTTAACTTTTAAAAACAAATTGCCTTTTGACCTTAAAAATTCTTACCTGGTGTTTTTAAAACCAAAATTTTAGGGAAGAAATCTCAGGATTTGCTCTGAGGAATTTCAAGAGGTTCTAATGGCTCCTACACAATTTGGCCTTGAGGATAAGTGTAGTACAGAGTCAAAAGTTATTTTTGAGTTTTAAATAGTTCCTGGAAAAAAAGAAGGTTTTCTTACAGAAAGTGGTGGGCACGGATTAGTTAAAGGACAACAGAGTATTTCCCAAAGCAAACGGTGTTCTTACCATAACACTTGACGTCATGGAAAAATAACTGCACTTTGAATGAGTTCAGAAAAACTGTTTCTTTTTATAAGCTAATTCAAGCAGCCAATAAAAACATGGAGTAGAGGTAATGTAAGTCTGCAATGCTGTCTAGATTATTTGACCAAACTTTTGGTTATAATGTCATTTTAAAATTCCAACTATATAAACCTGATGAAAGTAAGTCTTCAACTTTAATTACAAATGTTGTGGCTACACAGTCGTTGATTTTAGGAAGAACATTTGTAACTGCATCTATTATATGACATGATGGTCCTTTGACAACATCCGCTTATTACACAGCTTAAAATGTAAAAAAAGCTGGTGTTTCGGAAATGATTCACATTTGACTATGAAAAATGTTGCCTTTTAACTTAAAAATATTCTTACTTTCTGTTTTCAGAAGACAGAATTTAGGGTAGGTAACTGGCCTATAATGATTCTAGGGGTTGATATAATTTTATCTATTGTTTTATATTGCTTTGTGATTAAAAGTGATGTAGAGAATTAAATAATTGTAGTAGTCATAGAGGTAGTGTAAGTCTGCTTCATAGTAAGCAGTATCAGTGTCATAGGAAATGTAGAACATGAGTGAGCAAGAAGGGTAAGATATTACTAGTCCAGGATTGTGAAAGTGATCTTGAACGTTTTCTTTCTGAAAGTTGCGGAAATACAAAATGACGGGATTTGCTTACAAGAATTCCAAGAGTTATAAATGGCTCTTACATGATTTGGCCTTGTGGAAACGTGTGGTAGAGAGCGAGAAGTCATTTATTGTATGTAACATATTTTTCAAAACGATGGAGGTTTTCTTTCAGAAAGTGGCGGGCTGAAAATAAAAACAGCACAACAGAGTGTAAGCTGTTCATAGGACATCCTTCGACGTCATGGAAAGTAAGTTACTTTTGAGGAGTTCTGATTTCTGATTGGTTATGTTATATGGGTTTTTTAAACACAATCATTTTGATTGTGTTTTTTTTCCCCCGCTGTTATATGATGAATACCTTCAAGTCACTGTTTTTAGTGACATTTGATACATTCTGAGAACAGCAAAAATAAACCATTTAACATGTATAATTAATTCTGTACTTTTTGTATTTATGATGTACATTTAGAACTGTGTAGGAGGTATGGAGAAGCTGAGGCTTCTGTAAGTGTCAAAGTTGTTGCATACAGTGCTCACATTCTACGTAGTCTTTCATATGATAGACTACATTTCCACAATGAGATACCTAAGCAAAGGAAACACAGGTGATGTGATTGTGGAATGAGCAAAAAAAATTGCACGTTTTTCAATTACATTACCTGTGTTTCCTAACATTACGAATCACATTGTGCAGATGAAGTTTAGGCCTGTCCAGGGAAACAGAGGAGGTCTGAACTTTATTGGTAGGCCTGCACATGTATTATCTCCTCTGTACTCTTCAACAAGCCTAAATTTCATCTGCAACCCTGAGTAGGCCTCACCTGAAACCAACGTCTGGATAGGACACACCTTATTGCCATCCTGAAACAATCATTTAAAATTTTAGGAACAGTTTTATGATGATTGTGCACCTCTTTTGCGCTGCCATTGCGTCACTTTTGTGAAACAACAGCAGTGCAAAAGATGCACCATGTTCCAAAATAGGCCTCACTTCATCTGCATCAAGATACTGTTAGTTTAAAATGTATATCTTTAGGACTGTGTAGGGGGCCTGGAGAAGCAGAGGCTTCTGTAAGTGTCAAAGTTGTTGAAAAACTGTTTGTCCTTCAATATTTTCCCTTGTCTTTTCTAATTTTTAAATACATGTTTTAATATTTTTCAAATGTTTGTTCTCTCTTTCACAGATTGAAAGTATAAAAATAACAAGTGACTAAGTTAACGACAATTATAAGGTAAATGTTTTGTACTCTTTTCATTACATTTCTATCACATTTAACTACTATTAGTTCCACTGCTTCATTTCTTTAACCCTCACTTTCCTGCCTTTGCTACTTCCCTCATTCCTTTATCTATTACTTACTTACTTACTCTACTCCTTCCACTCCTTTTCTCAGTCCCTCTCTTCTCATAGTTCCTCACTCTTGTTCACTCACTCCGTCTCTATTACTCTCACTGTCTCTGACTGATCACTCTTTCACTACTTGTTCATTATGCTTTCTCTGTGTAGTTGAAGCATACTAAGGGGCATATTATGAACACAGCCAATAAAATTATTGCTGTTCTTATCGGCAGAAAACTGCTGCAAAAGCGGTTTTAGCGGGAGTTTTCTGCCGCAAAAGCGGCTTTAGCGACACATTTCTGCCGATAAAAGCTGCAAAACCTTTATTGCCTATTTTGATAATATGCCCCAATGTTATTTACATTTCTTTGCTGTTTCAATTATTCCTTTTCTGTTACTTCTTCTTTTCTGCTTTCTTTTTTTTCTCTCTGTTATTCCACATGTTTTAATCTTATTTTGAACATTCACTCATATTCTCTAAGAAACTCTTCTTTGTTATTCTTCTACTCTCCTTTTTTTCTTTCACTTCCTTATCTATTTTGTTTTTCACAATTATACCCTCTTCCATCTTTTCTTCGGTAAATAGATCTATTAAACAGTATCTCTGGTTTAGTCCCTATAGCTGTCTTTCTTTTAACATTACTCTCTGTTTACTTCCCTTATACTTACTCTTCTTTTTTTTTTTAAAACATTTTTTGGTTCGCTCCCGGTTCGCGTACCGGGGAGCGAACCGGGAAGCGAACCAAAAGAAATAGAGGTTGCCAGAGTGCTAAACATTCTAGCAATTTTTTTATAAAGGGGAGGTAGTTCTGAAAAGAACTTTTTTTTAATGTTTTTGTTGTTTTATATATTTTTTTTATTTTTCTGAACATTTTTTTTTTTTGGGTTTTTTGAACAATTTTATGTTTTTTGGGGTTTTTTTGGGGGGAAACAACGAAAAACAGAAATCAGAAAGGGCTCAACAGGAGCAAATGTTTTTTTATTTTTTGGGGCGTTTTGAGCACTTGTGGTTTTCATATGCTCTGTTTATCAAATTAATACTCATATTGGCACATGAGAGTAGGCTACCACAATAGATACACACTATTTTCATGTGCACAAAATTTTCTTGAATGTTTGGCACTGTTTCCCGTGCCTCTGGCCCCGACAGAGTTACCTGTGCCGATGTCCTGGCCACAGGAGTTGGGGGGTTGTCTTGGAGGTCACGCATCTCTGCCCTGCTGTAATTTAGTGGATGCCACCTCTGCATATGACGATGCATAGTATAGTTGCCGTAACTATACTTCTTATCTGTGCCTCTAGATAAATCTTCTTTGCATATGAGGCATGTCACATAGCGAGCATTCACTTTTTTTTGTCCTTCAGGAAAAGAAAAAAACTGCCAAATAAAACTATTTTTGTGGTGAGATATCCGGGGCTCCTCACGTAAAAACTGGCTTGGCTGTACTTCCTCTTCCTCTTCTTGGTCCTCTTCCTCCTCTGTGTTGGGAAGGAACTGTGGAGGTGGTCCTCTCTTCCTTGGTGGTGGTGGGGGTGCACCAGCTGCAGCTACTACTGAAGCCATTTTCTACTCAGCAAAATAGGTCTTCCTTTCACAAAGTTGAAAGTCAGAGTGAGAAAAAAGGTGGGGGCTTTCATCTTTTTGGAGAAAAAAAATTGTTCTAAACCAATGAAAAGTGTTATTTTTAGGTCACATGACCTAGCCTTACATCAAAAGTGAAATGAACCAATGAAAAGTTTTATTAACAAGTCACATGACCTGTTACGCTTATGTTACGCGCTGCGGGCCGCGCCCCAGATCGCTTCCGGTTCGCGCTCCGGAGCACTTCCGGGTGTGCTAACGCGGCGCGTCATAAGACGCATTACGCGGCAACGCGATACGTCGCGCTTACGCAACGCGCCCCGGATCGCTTCCGGGGAGCTGCGCTTCGCACCTCGGTTCGCGTACCGGAGCACTTTTGGGTGCGCTAACGCGGCGCGTCACAAGACGCATTACGCGACAACGTGATACGTCGCGCTTCCGCGACGCGTCACGATGTTGATTTCTAACGCGGCAGTTGCGCAAACGGAACGTTTACCGGTTCGCGTACCGAGTCGCGGCACCAAATTGAGCTAACGGGAAGCTACCCGGGAGCGAACCAAAACATAATAATAAAAAAAAAATTATTAATAAACATATAAAATATATTTTTTGATTTAAAGAAGAATACATTTTACAGCTATAGATATTAGCTTTTAAAAAACCAATGAAATTCACTGAAAAAACCATAGGTTATAGACCATATATAGTTAGGAATTAGCATTTACAAAACCTTGAAAATTCACTGAAAAAACCATGGGTTATAGACCATATATAGTTAGGAATTAGCATTTACAAAACCTTATTTTACTCACACAAAACCATTGAAATTCCATATAGTTAGTTGCACTAACTATATATCGCGCACCCGCAATCCACTGCTGATCATGTCACATATTACATCATTCATGATATGGTCAGTGACATCACTGATGACATCACTGATGACATCTCAAATGACATCACTGATGACATCACTGATGACATCTCAAATGACATTACAGATCACATCACTGATGACATCATTCATGTGATAATACGATGAACCTCTTCAGACCCTAATATAACCTTAGATACACTCAGTGTAAACAGACACTCACAGACTGTCACTCATCCATGGAGTTACTTACACACCTAGTCAGTCATGCAAAGAATCAATCACACCTTCATTTCCTCAACTATACAGTTATACACACCTTACTTATTCAATCATATACTAACACATATTTACTCTCTCATACAATCCCTGATACAAGTTCACAATGATCCATACAGCCACTCACACATTCACTGGCTCTTATGCACAGTTATTTATATATGTCAACTCTCACATGTACTGTGTTTTACATATGTACTTACTTTTACATGTAGCACTGAGATATCCATTCACTCACCAATACACTCATGCACACAGTCAACCGCCCATACAGCTGTTTCCACATGCACTTTTGAACCCATACATCTAGTGAATCAACTGCTCACACATCTATGCACAGTCATACACCTCCCAGCCACCCACACACACACTCAGTCTCCCATTCAAATACTTGAGCAACCAATCAATAACCCATATAGTTACTCATATAGCTACTGATCAACACATGCAGCAGTTTACAGAACAACAGGCATAATGATGCACAAATTGAGACAGTTTAGTCACTAACCCATGCACTCAGTGAGACACATTTAATCACTCACTCATACAGTCAGTCATGCACCTACTAAATCCTTCATCCAGACACTTATACATCCACTCATTCTTCAATATGTAAGACATATTTTAACTTTACAGAAACATACAGTCATTGGATGTTGTCATCAGTGATGTCATCAGTGATGTCATTTGAGATGTCATCAGTGATGTCATCAGTGATGTCACTGACCATGTCATGAATGATGTAATATGTGACATGATCAGCAGTGGATTGCGGGTGCGCGATATATAGTTAGTGCAACTAACTATATATGGAATTTCAATGGTTTTGTGTGAGTAAAATAAGGTTTTGTAAATGCTAATTCCCAACTATATATGGTCTATAACCCATGGTTTTTTCAGGGAATTTTCAAGGTTTTGTAAATGCTAATTCCTAACTATATATGGTCTATAACCTATGGTTTTTTCAGTGAATATATATATATATGTATGTATGTAGTTATATTTAGGACCAAGTTTCCATAGGAAGAGCATTCATTGTTTTGCCTGGAACTTTAGCGTGGTTTGATGAATCTTCATGAAATTTTCCAAATCAATTCTTTGTTTATATCAGCTCCTATGGTGAAAGGGGGTGATTCATCAAGGGGGGGCCGAGCTAAAAGGGGGTCCCAAAACGTGTTTTCTCAATGTTAATTTCCATAGGAAACTATAAACAAGGCTACAGGTCGAACGGGCGTACGGAATTACCCCAAATTTGGCAGGGAGGTCCAGAAAGCACGCTATTGTTTATTTGGTGTCAATCTGTTCAGTAGTTTGGGAGAAATATCGAAATTTACAGATATCAATATTTGGGAATTCTGTCATCTGATTGGCTGAGGCAATACGAGCACGAGCTTGCTGCTTATTAACTGCAAACGGTTGCAACTAGGAAGTGTTGGCCGCCATTTTGTGTTTCCGTTGAAGCGAGTAAGGGGAAACAAGGGTGAAAAAAGTAGGAAAGCAGAGGGTAGGAGCACTGTAACGCCTGTGGGGTGTTTAGGGTGTACTATACAGGGAGTGTGAAGTGACATTTTTACCCCTACCCGTGTGAAAGTGCTGTTTTGCCCACAGTGAGATGGTGCTGAGGTGAGGTGCTGGTATACTCGGGGATGAAAGCGTGCGCGTAAACCGAGAGTTGAGTGCTGTAAACTCATGTGCTCTGGGCGCTCGGTTGAAACTACGGAGTGTTGGCCACCATTTTGTGGTTCTGTTGAAGCGAGTAAGGGCAAAAAAGGGTGATAAAAGTAGGAAAAATGAGGGTAGGAACACTCTAACATCTGTGGGGTGTTTAGGGTGTGGTATACAGGGAGTGTGAAGTGAATTATTTAACCCTACCGGTGTTAAAGTGCAGTTTTTCCGAGACTGAGATGCTGCTGAGGTGAGGTGTCAGCACAGTCAGGATGAAAACTTGTGTCTAAAGTGTGAGATGAGTGCTGTAAACTGATGTGCTCTGGGCACTGTAGCATACTAGCAAAAGCAAAGTATTTACCCGTACCAGTGTGAAAGTACTGTTTTCCCCACTGTGAGATAGTGCTGAGGTGAGGGGCCGGTAGACTCGGGGATGAATGCGTGCGCCTAAACCGTGAGCTGAGTGCTGTAAACTGATATGCTCTGGGTGCTGTAGCATACTGGGTACTGTAACATAGCTGTGCAGGTGGGGTTAGGATGTTCTTACAGTATAGCAGGAGTGGGAATCAAACCACTCACTGGTACCGGTCTGAAGACTCAGGGACGAAACTGAGCCTAAGCCGTGAGCTGATTGCTGTAAAGTGATGTGCTGTGGGCGCTGTAGGATACTGGGCATTGTAGTATACATGTGTAAGTAGTGTTAGTATGCGTTTATACTATACAGGGAGTGGGAAGCAAACTTCAGGGAGTGGGAAGCAAACTTCTCACACCTTCCGGTTTGAAGACTCAAATGCAGTGTTTTAGCGAGCAGGAATAAAGAAATAATTGTGAAGAATAGAATGCAGAATGTTGCAATGCCACAGAAGAGAACTGGTGAAATCAGGTGTGTCTAAGAAAGTGGCTCTGTGCAATAAAGCGATGGAGTTTGAAAATGATATAAAAAGTGTCTTTATTTGAGTGCCATAAATGGACCCACTGGTGCAAGAGCTAAGGCATCCAGCTCAGGCAAACTCCAACGTGTTAAGCTGGATTCAAACGTAAGCTCCTGTATCAGTGAATTCCACATTACATGTTACAGTTCCATGTGAAATAAACAATACCTATTAAACTTGAAGGACTAGATTCTATAAAGAAAATACAGGTAGGGTACGAATACCACATGTATCCTTTAAGAAAACAAAGAGAAAAAAAGAAATTGAAAAATGTAATCATCAAACTTTTTAGGTACCCTGGTACTGCTTTTTTGTAATACAAAATTATCAACAGTAGAACAGTCAGCAATCTGTTGTACAGTAGATTCAATCTGGTGTGTGTCAGAATTGGTAATAGTTGTACCCACATCAGAACTTTGAGCTGGAACACAAACATTGCGCTTCTGAGAAGAACATTTGGTACCCTTCAGGTCAAACCATACATTATTGTCTTCAGCTGTTTCAAAAAAACATTCTTGTCAGAGAGCTGAGGCATCGAGCTGAGGCAAAGTCCAACCGCTTATGCTGTATTCCACATAATATGTTACAGTTCCATGTGACATGAACAATAGCTATTAGATATGAATGATCAAATTGTATAACGAAAATAAAGGTAGGTTACGATCATCACACTGTGGCAACCATTTCCTAAACAATGTCGTCTTTTTTTATCTTGATCGCCAGCTTGTGAGCCCAGCCTGAGGAAGAGTAAATATGTGTGAAAGGGCTTCGTGAATAACAGGCAGGGAGAGAGACGTGTACACAAAGAATAGACTTGGTTTCGAAATGGATGTTGGCTTAAGGCTAATTTAGCAAGTAAAGAGCATATTTGCATAGGCCATACATCACCGGTCCCTGGTTAGAGTGGAGAGCTGAGAGGCAATAATGAAAACAGAGATCAAATGCGTGAGCATACTTAGAAAGTTATTATATGAAAGTAGGACAATTGAAGTGTATTAAAAGAAAATAAAGGAAAAAGTCAAAGATGGAAAAAATCAATTCAAGAATAACGTGAGTTTCTTACAAGTCTAGGAGATTGCAGTCCGGAAGTTCTTCAGCCTCTTGAGTTGCGTAATGTTCCAAGAGGTCATTGTTGCCATTGTGTGAGAAAAGTGAAGGGATCCAATTCATATCCTCGAATGGACAGTAATGTTCCTTGAATGTTGGAGCAGCAATTTGAATTGGCAGGCAATCTGCGATGTTGTCAAAAGTTGCATGTTGCAGGAGATCTTTTGCGACTGCACAGAAATCTAATTCCGCCACAATACCTTTTTGCATGGCATCTGCCATTTCTCCAGTGCCCAAACAATCAAGTTCATGGTTTTCAAGATACTGCATTACCTGCTGGATATTGGGAGCGATTGTTGGGATGTTGGCAAGGCATAGATCCATTCGCCAGTCGAATGGGAAAGTTTTGCAATAAAAACATGGTTGCACGCAGATTGCATATGTGTAAGGAAATGTCATGTTGTAGCTGGCTCCGATAATAGATAGAGGCAGTCAGCCGAAAATTAGTTCAATTTTTTCACGGTATTGATGTAGCTTTGCGTAGAAGTGTATTCTGTCAGACATGGTTGTTACCACAGACATTTTTTACAAGCAAAAATAGAAGTAGGATGGCCGCAAACAGAGCGAGAATTATAGGCACTGTTGCTGTTGTTTCAGACATGATCGAATTAATAAAGTCTGGTATTATATCAAAAACTGTTTGAAGGGGTGTGAGAAGGCTGGAGGAGACCATGTTAAAAAAGTGTGCCAGACCTTGAGTTTGAGATGTGTTGAAAATTGTGTAACAATTCACAAACTGTAATGGGAGGTTTGTATTTAAAAGGGACTGTATTTTACTTGAAGTTCGTGCTATATGCAGTCGATACATTTCTTTTGCAGACGTGAGGGACACTTCTGTTCTAAACAAATGCGCTCTCAGCTTGTTGGGTTTAATTAAATCTGTTTTCAAAGTAGGCATTGAAGGCCAAGTTGAAGTTTGGGAGTTACTTTGTGGGGTGTGAATAGACATTGCCACAGGAAGTTACTCGGTTTGAAACAGTAAGGACATATACGGTACGCCAGCTCACATTCTGTAGGAGTGAATGTTATTGAGAAGCAGATCATTGCCGTTAGAAAGCTGTGTGAATGTTGGTCTAAATGTGGGAGCTGGCATGCTTTTAATAAAGCGTGCAAGATTTGGGGCTGTAAGCGTAGAAGTGTTGTGCAGTTGGACATTCTTGGATAGTAATGAATGACTGCCATTGTGGTCGTAGTTTTTACTTGTGACAAAAAACTTCTGTATGCTCCTTAAAACAGTGATATGTAAATGGGAGAAACCACTGCTCGTGTATAAAGGTGCTACCTTTAATAATCACATACAAGATGAAAACAACATGTACACATAGCAGACACAACAACACTACGTACTGTGGGAAACGTGGCTAGCCATGTACACAAACCAAACAGGCACCTCTGTTATACAATGCAGAATGTGGGGAGAGATGGGAGCAAAGTATGTGTGAAGGTGGCAAGTGATTCTCGATTATAAAAGTATACAATGCGAAGTGTTGAGGGGATGTGCCAGACAGACTTGACTATGCAGAGCACAGACATGTACATGTCAACATACACTGATGGTGTATTGAATAAAGTGCATAGTGGATGCAACCTTAATAGTACAGTCAGTAGGGAAGATTACGGAAACATAGCACGTATGTTTAGCATAGTGGGCAGGCTCGGCGTACGCAAGGCTAGCATAGGGCTATGAATGAAAGGCACATTTCTCAGGGTGTGGTTCTCCTACGAAATGGCGAACGTGTCTGCCAGGCCCGCGCAGCTTACACCACCACGAGGTTGATGCCGTGAGTGAAGGATGCTGTGTTAATGATGCTATCAGCGTCTGGTACCAAGAAACCAGCAAAACACACAAGATGATGGACGGAATGTTGCACAATGGTAACACATTCACCCCCAGTCACCGATCTGGGTTTAATCCATTGTTATTTTGCTCACCAAGCCACCCCAGTTCAGATATGGCCATATGCAAATCAGTCTTGACCCTGTGCCTCATGGGAACAGTCCAGCCCAAACTGCCAAGCCATGTCTTTCATGGACCAGAATCAAGCATCCTAGGACCGGTTTCTGGCTATCAGCCATCTTCAGCCAGGATAGCTTGACTCCAGTGGCCTAGTGAGCACGGGACCCACGTCTGGGCATACCCTTGCCACATACGGTGATCAGCAAAACACACAAGATGATGGACGGAATGTTGCACAATGGCAAAACATTCACCCCCAGTCACAGATCTGGGCTTAAACCATCTGTATTTTGCTCACCAAGCCACCCCAGTTCAGACATGGCCATATGCAAATCAGTCTTGACCCTGTGCCTCATGGGAACAGTCCAGCCCAAACTGCCAAGCCATGTCTTTCCTGGACCGGAATCAAGCATCCTAGGACCGGTTTCTGGCTATCAGCCGTCTTCAGCCAGGATAGCTTGACTCCAGTGGCCTAGTGAGCACGGGACCCACGTCTGGGCATACCCTTCCCACATAGGGTGAACACCAAAACACACAAGATGATGGACGGAATGTTGCACAATGGCAAAACATTCGCCCCCATTCACAGATCTGGGTTTAATCCATCGTTATTTTGCTCACCATGCCCCCCCAGTTCAAACATGGCCATATGCAAATCAGTCTTGACCCTGTGCCTCATGGGAACAGTCCAGCCCGAACTGCCAAGCCATTTCTTTCCTGGACCGGAATCAAGCATCGTAGGACCGGTTTCAGGCTATCAACCGTCTTCAGCAAGGATAGCTTGACTCCAGTGGCCTAGTGAGCACGGGACAGACGTCTGGGCATACCCTTCCCACATACACATAGAGTAAAGAGCAAAACACCCAAGATGATGGACAGAATATTGCACAATGGCAAAATATTCACCCCCAGTCACAGATCTGGGTTTAATCCATCGTTATTATGCTCACCAAGCCACCCTAGTTCAGACATGGCCATATCCAAATCAGTCTTGACCCTGTGCCTCATGGGAACAGTCCAGCCAGAACTGCCAAGCCATGTCTTTCCTGGACCGGAACCAAGCATCCTAGGACCAGTTTCTGGCCATCAGCCATCTTCAGCCAGGATAGCTTGACTCCAGTGGCCTAGTGAGCACGGGACCCGCGTCTGGGCATACCCTTCCCACATAGGGTGAACAGCAAAACACACAAGATGATGGACGGAATGTTGCACAATGGCAAAACATTCACCCCCAGTCACAGATCTGGGTTTAATCCATGTTATTTTGCTCACCAAGCCAGCCCAGTTCAGACATGGCCATATGCACATCAGTCTTGACCCTGTGCCTCATGGGAACAGTCCAGCCCGAACTGCCAAGCCTTGTCTTTCCTGGACCGGAATCAAGCATCCTAGGACCGGTTTCTGGCTATCAGCCGTCTTCAGCCAGGATAGCTGGACTCCACTGGCCTAGTGAGCACGGGACCCACGTCTGGGCATACCCTTCCCACATAGGGTGAACAGCAAAACACACAAGATGATGGACGGAATATTGCACAATGGCAAAACATTCACCCCCAGTCACAGATCTGGGTTTAATCCATCGTTATTTTGCTCACCAAGCCACCCCAGTTCAGACATGGCCATATGCAAATCAGTCTTGACCCGTTGCCTCATGGGAACAGTCCAGCCCGAACTGCCAAGCCATTTCTTTCCTAGACCGGAATCAAGCATCCTAGGACCAGTTTCTGGCTATCAGCCGTCTTCAGCAAGGATAGCTTGACTCCAGTGGCCTAGGGAGCACGGGACAGACGTCTGGGCATACCCTTCCCACATAGGGTGAAGAGCAAAACACACAAGATGATGGCCGGAATGTTGCACAATGGCAAAACATTCACCCCTAGTCACAGATATGGGTTTAATCCATCGTTATTTTGCTCACCAAGCCACCCTAGTTCAGACATGGCCATATCCAAATCAGTCTTGACCCTGCGCCTCATGGTAACTGTCCAGCCCGAACTGCCAAGCCATGTCTTTCCTGGACCGGAATCAAGCATCCAAGGACCGATTTCTGGCTATCAACCGTCTTCAGCCAGGATAGCTTGACTCTGGTGGCCTAGTGAGCACGGGACCCACATCTGGGCATACCCTTCCCACATAGGGTGGACAGCAAATCACACAAGATGATGGACGGAATGTTGCACAATGGCAAAACATTCACCCCCAGTCACCGATCTGGGCTTAAACCATCGTTATTTTGCTCACAAAGCCACCCCAGTTCAGACATGGCTATATGCAAATCAGTCTTGACCCTCTGCCTCATGGGAACAGTCCAGCCCGAACTGCCAAGACATGTCTTTCCTGGATCGGAATCAAGCATCCTAGGACTGGTTTCTGTCTATCAGCTGTCTTCAGCCTGGATAGCTTGACTCCAGTGGCCTAGTGAGCATGGGACCCACGTACCAAGAAACCGGCATGGCCGCTGAAATGCATATAAGCCTCACAGTTCACCTTTTGACACTGCCGTATGTGAAAAAGGGGCTACCACGTGCCGGCGGAAGCTCGTAGGCCTAGGCCTGCGAGCTTGGAAGGCTCCTTAGAGCAATGCTGGCTACGGCGACACAGGCACACAGCGCCCAGCCTGAGGCCCAACAGCGTGGAGTGCTCTGTATACTACTAGCACAGTAGTTGAACAGTAGAACGGTGACTTGATCCCACAATGGATGATGTTAGAACTGCATCGGAGAATGGAGATGAAGGTACTCCCTTCGACCAAGTGCAACGAACTCTACGTCCCAACAGTGGAACGATGTCTTGATCCCACAATGGACGATGTCCTATATTACCTGTTGCTTGATTTTCACAGAACTCCCTCCGTTGAGGTGCATCAGACTCTGTGCTTCCATAGCTAACTGCTGTAGAGGATTTTTGAGCTTGGTTGACGGTAGTCGCTGGACTTCACCACGGTACAGCAGGTCTGAACAGTGAAACAGGGTCTTGATTCTATGATTGAGGATATCAGAAGTTAAAGTCTGTGATTATTTCTGTGTACCTCCTCCGAACAGGTGCAACCAAGTTTAGGTCCCAACAGTGGAACGGTATCTTGATCCCACAATGGACGATGTCCGATATTACATGCTGCTTGGTTTTGATAGAACTCCCTCTGTTGAGGTGCATCAGACCCTGTGCTTGCATAGCTAACTATACACATTATTATTGTGCTTGGTTGACACCAGTCGGTGGGAGTACACCGCGGAACAGCAAGTCCGAACTGTGAAACAGTGTCTTGATTCTATGATTGAGGATGTCAGAAGTTAAAGTCTGTGATGATTTCTGTGTACCACCTCCGATCAGATGCAACCAACTCTAGGTCCCAACAGTGGAACGGTATTGTGATTATACAATGGAAGATGTCCAATATGACTTGTTGCTTGGTTTTCATAGAACTCCCCCTGTTGAGGTCCATCAGAATCTGTGCTTGCGTAGGTAACTGTTGCACATGATTATTGTGCTTGGTTGACACCAGTCGGTGGAGTACACCGTGGTACAGCAGGTTCAAACAGTGAAACGGGGTCTTGATTCTATGATCGAGGAAGTCAGAAGTTAAAGTCTTTGATGATTTTTGTGTACCCCCTCCAATGTGGTACAACAAACTCCTTGCTTTCTAATTCAATGGTACGTGGCTGTGAGACATTAATGAATACTGCCTCTGGCCTACTCTGCGGCCAGCAGGGCTCACAATTCAGATCGAGTGGTGATTGTTTGATTACAGAATCCAGTAGTCAAGTAACTAGAACGTCTAATGAAATATAGACCTTATCCTTTTAGTATAATTGCTTGAAGACATTTTTTATATAGGTTTACTACAGTGATCAAATTCATCTTGCAAGTGTAAAGGAACACTGAATAGTCTACACTGTGGACAGCAGAAATCGCAATTCGAATTGTTTTGATTTATTTATTGCAGAGTTTTCTGTAATTTATGTTGTATTTTGTGAAGAGGAAATGAGAAAAAGTATTCATGGTTGTCGGTTTGAGTACTGCCTTCAATTAACACTGCAGACAGCAGTGTTCACAATTCAGATCGAGTCGCTATTGTAGATGACGCAGTCCTGTAGGAAAAGACATTGCTCCAGTGCGCACTGTCTGCACCATGCATACGTATCATTAGAGGCTCTGCACACACTTTTTTTTAGCTTCGCTTATGACAAACTGGGCAGCTCAAGTCCACATTATGTAGCTGCGGGCCCTTGCTGACCGCCGTCTCTAGCCTACACTGCAGACAGAAGTGTTCGCAATTCAGATCGAGTGGTGATTGTTTAATTGCAGAATCCAGTAGTCAAGTAACTAGAACGTCTATTGAAATATACACAATATCCTTTTAGTATACTTGCTTTAAGACTTTTTTTAGATGACTTATAGGTTTACTTCAGTGACCAAATTTATCTTGCAAGTGTAAAGGAACACTGAATAGTCTACACTGTGGACAGCAGACATCTCAATTCAAATTGTTTTGATTTAATTATTGCAGACTTTTCTGTCATTTATGTTGTTGTATTTGTGAAGAGGAAGTGAGAAAAAGTATTAATGGATGTCTGTGTGAGTAGTGCCTTCAATTAAAACTGCAGACAGCGGTGTTTATAATTGAGATCGAATCGGTATTGTAGATGAGGTAGTCCTGTAGGAACAGACATTGCTGCAGTGTGCTCTGTCCGCACTGCGCAAACCCATCACCGCAGACTGCACACGATTTTTGTTGCTTCGTGTATGACAAATTGAGCAGCTCAAGTCCACGTTACGTAGCTGTGGGCCCTTGCTGACCGCTCTCTCTCTGGCCTGCACTGCAGACACCAGTGTTCACAATTCAGATCGAGTCGCTATTACAGATGATGCTGTGTTGATGGCAACGGATATTACTCCTAGTACTGCCCACCCGCAGCACGCATCATCGCTGGTTGTTGACATGCTGAATGCTTTTGATGTGCCTATACGAGTGCACTAGAAGTAATGGACCCTTGATCGTACAATCTTTTTGCGTAATATTCCAGATCTATTGATTGTGTCTCAGTATACCACAAGTTGTGGTTCTTTTAAGATAGAATATTTGTCTGTATTGTTTCACATCTACTGTCCCTACCTTACTGCAGCAAAAACTATTGATTCTTTTATTATTGAATGTCTATGTGATCCAATGATTACTGTTGTAGATGACGATAGCAGCAACCATTCCCTGAGGACTGGTTTACACTCACTCCACACGCATCCACCACAGACGTAACTGGATATGTGATCCTGGTAATAAAAAGTAACCCTGGGCGTAGTTTGCATAGCAGCACTACACGTAGCTTCACGTAGTATACTTTGAACTACACATAGTACACGTAGTACTGCGTAGCGTAGCTGATGGCACTGTGTTCTTGTCTGCACTGTGAAATAATTGCAAATGACACCCTGCATAGTGTCAGTTATGATAAAATAAGTATCTCTACCTTTATATGCTAAAGAGCATTTAGTACTTTCATAAAAGTGAAACTGAAAAATTAGCAAGCAGTGAGAGAGGTGATGATTTTGGGATCCTCCCTAGCCTATGGGGAGTACCAAGCAGATGCCTTGAAAACAAAAAGCACATGTTATTGCACAATTCAGTTGTGGTAGCATCCTCTTAGGACCAACCCAAGCACAGTTATTGGCAAAAATAATTCCCAACCAAAGGCCCTGTAAAGCATTATATGATGAGGTTAGCAGTGGGGAGTGAATATTATATAGTCTCCAATATCAAAATAATTCTACAAAGAGCTGCAGTTCAACTGGTGGTTACTAGATGTCCCTTACGAGTCAAATGCAAATGCTTGATGAAAGGGTTTCAATGGTTTTACATTTTACTTATGAGGGACATCTAGTAACGACTAGTAGAACTGCAGCTTGATGTAAGAATAATTTCAATGCGTTGCATTTGACTCATGAGGGACATCTAGTAAAGACTTGTTGAACTGCAGCTCTTTGTAGAATTATTTTGATATTGATTACTATAATATTCACTGCCCACTGCTAATCTCGTCCTATAATGCTTTGCAGGGCCTTTGGTTGGGATTGTTTTTTTTGCCAATAACTGTGCTTGGGGTGGTCCTAAGATGATGGGACCACCACCGAAGTGCAACAAGATGTGCTTTTTGTTTATGCTCTTTGTGTTCAAGGCATCTGCTTGGTCATCCCCCTAGTTTAGGGGGGACCCCAAAATCTTCACCTCTCTCATTGACTAATGTTTTCATTGAAATGTTCACTTTTGTGAATTGGTTATATGCTTTTTAGCATGTAAAGTTGCTTTATCAAAGCATCTGAGGATGTTGTTGATTTAACTGCTACGCTACATGATTAAGCACAGTTTTTGTACTGTGCTACGTGCAATATTTGCGGAGTGAGAATTAGTACAAACTACGTATGCTCCGTTAGCGTAGCGTAGTACTATGCCCAGGGTTAATAAAAAGGAGTCGTGCGCACATGCTCGTACCCACTTGCACTATCTATTAGTGTCCGTGTGTTCATTATCTATGCATGATACTGCCCCTAGGCCCTATTACATACATTGTGCTGTCGGCAGCATATTGCAACCATGTTACCTCTGGTAGTGGGGAAAACGTTGGTCATGTAACTTTTAGGTGTGTGGCTATCGCAGGTGGAAGGCTACTTTACAGACGATGAATATTGATGAAAATGATTGTTGCATGTTGTGTGTAGTGTAAAATATGTGTACATAGCAAAACGTTTCCAAAAAAGGTCTCTAAGCAGAAGTCGTGTGTCTCATCAAATGCTGTAGAGAGAATAACTAAAATGGGTGGCGTTCGCCAACTGCGACAATGGTAAATGGTATGAACTAATCAAATGCTTTTTTAAAGGTCACATGGCAATCGTGCACTCAGCGCGCAAGGAGACCGAACCCGACGCAATTTTGAGACAATATATTTACTATAATATAAGTTTATTACAGTTAGAAATATATAAATGTTTGAAATATTTTAGATTATCCCTTGCTCTCATATACACTTTAAAGTTATTTACATATACTTTTGAGACATAAAAAAAATGAGGGAATGGCATACCCGGCGCAACACTATACGTCTATGATGTAAGACAGGGTCTGACAGTGTGCACTTGTCGCATACGCAGGCGCAGCGGGCACGACCCCAAACGTATATGACGTAATGCGCGGCTTGGTACTGCGTACCCGTCGCATACCAAACTAGCAGCTGGCTCGACCTCTTACGTATATGTTGTTACGTGGGATGCGGTGCCATGAACCCGTCGGATACGAAATGCGGATCTTTTTAATATGGTGGATAGGATTCGCATGCTGATGGAGCTTGGTAGAGTACTGGTACAGAACTTTAATTTTCTCGAAAAAAATGAAAAAATTATATATATATTTTTTGGGAAAGATATAAAATATTACATAATTTTAAAAGTTAAAAAGGATAATAGAGTACTGAATATTGACTCTATAGTTAGGAATTGGCATTTAAAAAACCTTAAAAAAGTCACTGAAAAAACCATAGGTTTCAGGGACATTATACTTAGTTGGACATTTTACTCATACAAAATGATAGAAATTCCCCTGTTATAGTTAGTTGAGCTAACTATAACTTCGGCCCCCGCAATGCACTGCTGATGACGTCACATATTACATCATTCATGACATGGTCAGTGACATCACTGATGACATCACTGGTGACATCTCAAATAAATTTAAATATATTCCTCATAGGCCGAAGTATCTTCTTAAAACTTTGGCTTGAAAAATATTAGAGTCTTGACCCAATACCAATACTTCACCTTATGGGTAATCCCAAAAGTAGAATAAAAGACTTTTATCAGGAATTGCAAAAATTTACCCCTAATGATCTAGAAAGAACAGAATCAAATTGGTCAATCAAACTAAATGATAGGGATGTTGATATATATAAGGTGCTGGAAATAGGTAAAAATGTATTCATGTCATCTAACTTTAAAGCACAACAGTATAAAACGATTTTTAGCCTATATTACACACCAGCAAAGCTATAAAAATGGGGAAAAGAGAGTCGGATAGGTGTCCAAGATGTCAAAACGGACCAGCTGATATGGTACATATGTTTTACTCCTGTGATAAATTAGATGAGTTAAAAAGGGGAATTGAGGAATTTATGTTACAGACATTGGGGAGGAATGTTAAGATCACTGCTACACTAATGCTACTAGGCTTTGATGTAACAATGCAATTTGATGTGTCACAAAGATGTTTCCTGTTCTTAAGCGTAGCAATACCATGGCTCTTGATTGCCACAGCATGGAAGGATTCTGAACCACCAACTTACTCTCAGTGGTTAAATCAATTAATCTGTTTTGGGAAACAAGAAATTGCTTTATATAAATGTAAAGGTTTAAAAACTAGAAAAAAAGGTATGAATGTTTGAAAACCACTCATTGTTTGGATGGAGGAACGAAGCAGACAAGGGGTAGGTTAAAGAAATAGATCAAATTTTTGTTTGTTTTAATCCGTAGTACAATCCAAGGATAACGTCTAAGAGATATGTTTCTGTATGTTCCTATTTCGGTGTTTATTGTATCTAACATACCCACTATTTAACCTTATAATTTTATATTTTTGATGTACTCTGATTTCAATAAAAAAAATTAAAAAAAGGAATCCTAGATTGCAAAGGTACTACTTGACATAGTAGTTAGTTAGATGTTTATATAGATAGTGCAGAGCTGGATGTAGCAGTGCATTGATAGTGTTTACATTACTTAATCTTACCTTGATAGTAGTACACATAAAAAATGCTTAACAATTTTGACTTGTTTTTTATAATTTAAATTCCTGGAAATGGTGTACTTTACAATTAGAATCTGTGTAAGAGAAGAAAAATACAGTTCTGATATAAAATATTATAATTTCAATAACACAACACAATTTTAACATTATATGAATTATTTTGATTGTCTTTTTTCTGCTGTTCTCAGAATATATTTAATTTCACTCCAGTGATTTCAATGTTACTCATCACAGCGTGCAAAAACAATCAATAAGATTGTTTAAAGAAAAAAATCAGTGTCAATTTCTTTTACAATATTCTCAACTATTTCCCAACATTCCATGAAAACAACATCCTCAATAACATACCATATAATACAAATCACACATATATGAAATGCTTCCTTCTAAGAGAATTTTCTTACTTCAATATAAAAGAACTGAAATAATAATTCAATGAACAATTTTTTATAATTTCCATACACTTTAAACAATGTTCTTTAAAAAAATATGCTGTGAACATGTCCACGAACAAGTCCTTAATTCAAATGAATAACTTTCCTCTAAGCCAAATAGTATTCCTGAAATCCTTTATACTGAAATTGTCCAATAGTAATCATATAAATAAATTTAAATATATTCCTCATAGGCTGAATTACCTTCTTAAAACTTTGGCTTGAAAAATATTAGGTAGGAATTTGGTAATTCGTTAGGCAAATATTAAAAAAACAATTGAGCATCATCACAATATGTCCATCCTTTATTGTATTTTAAATAGACAGTGTAATGTCCAGATTGCTACTGCCACAAAAGTTCTTCCTGATATTGATACTTGACTGCTACAAAATGTTTAAAGTTTCCAATTTTCTTCTATCACGTGTACAACGTTGTATCATTAAAATTATATACTGTCCAAATCTTTGTATAAATAATGTTGATAACATTTCTGATTTGCATTGGCTACACTCCATGTTTTGATTTGCTGCTTGAACTAGTTTCTTGAAAGACACTGTTTTACAGTCTGGTAATGTCAAATATATAAATCTTTCAGTATCTATGTTAGTGTTACATGTAAACATACAATTTTTACAATCATGTTCCCATTTATAACAAAGGCCAAAACGGTTTTCAATTTCTAACCTTTCATTTTCCAAAACTGCAAGCTTATACATTAGAAATTGGACATTCTAAATACATGTGTAGCACCAGAACATACATCCAAAAGATTAGGAATATCAGAAACACTTTCTATTTTCCTTATACCAGTTCTCAATTTTTCATACATACAATGCAACAAGGAACACAATCTTTTTTCACGATTCTCGATAATTTGCTGTTGCAAACTTTGTCGAAAAAAATAACATTGACTATTTTCTAACTGATACCCAACATTCTCTTCAATAGTGTCCTTTTTAGGTTTCGACCTGGCCGTAGCGCTGCGAAGCAGGGCTACGCCCAGGCGAAAGCTATTGTTTACATTATGGGGACTTGAATCCGCCCCTTCTTCCATTGGCTAGCTCCATAAATGGAGGCTAGCCATTGGAAGAGATTGGCCGTCAATCACGTTTTCCAGAGAAAACGTGATTCGGGGGCGTTTCTGGGTCTTTTTTAAGCCCCGCCCCTTTGTCCCGGGCCGCGCTGTGATTGGCTGCAGGCCCGGGACACCCGAGTGACGTCATTTTCCGGGCCGTGCTGTGATTGGCTGCCGGCCCGGGACACCCCGTGACGTCAGCCAATCACAGCACGGCCCGGGACCTGACTTGTTTATAGTGCAGCCGTGGCTGCTTTAAAGTTACGCATGGGAGGCCAAGATTTTTAAAATGTGCCTTCACAAACTTAACAGATTTAGTCAATTTCGCAATTTTTGGTATTTGTAAACCTGTTTTGGATTTTGTATGTCCAAACCGTAGAAATGGTAATGTGAACGTTTTTGCGATTTACACAAAGCGATGGATGAGTTTGCGCAGTGGCACAGTGCGCTGGAAATTATATGTAACAATCGTCATTAAAAGCTGTGTGTGCAAACTGATGAAGTAATACAATAGCAGGCAGGAATTTCCAAAACTTCCGGTATGGTAATTACCGTATGCAGTATTGTGGGTTTACACATATCGAATGGCAAATTGCCAGAGTATCGGTGCTAGTTCAACAATTCCTTCAGGCTTTTCCCAAATTCCGGACACTTTTCTGCAGAGGTATCCCACCGCGCCTTCACTGGCGACAAGTCTCCGTGTAAAACCCAAAGGTGTTTTTATATGTGGCACAACTCGTATTCCTGATAAGGAGTTTCTGACCGTGTCTGATTGTATGTTAAGGCGTAATGAAGGCCTCGGCGTTTCCCCCCCAGAAGGAGAGAGTAACACGTGCAGGCGATGTTTCTGTCTGTTCCCGTGTCCGTCATGTGCTTTGGTTTACCGCCAGCTTGCAGCCGGTGCTAAATCAAAAGGCAAACCCCAAGGGAGTCAGCACAATTTGTGTCCAATTTGCAAATAAGTAAAAATACTGTAAAAGTAATGTTGCTTTATTTTCTGAGTGGCAAGCACTGTTCAGTCCTCTAGATGGCTGTGTTGGCCTATCCAGTAAAACATGCACAGTCCAGCAGACAAGTGCAACACTCCGAGTCCACAGCCAGCGTGAGCCCAGGAGCCCACCTCTGTACAGCAGGCGCACAGGTAAGCGTGTGTGACTGTACAATGGAACCCTGCGGCGAGCACGCGCCTGGGAATGCGCGCGTCCGCCGGACAAAAGATAGTTCAACAGTGCCAGGGGCTCATTTACAACTCCATTGATGCGTGCCACAGCCTGCATGCCAAGATAACACAGAGCGATGCCATGCGCCGGATCCAACCACAACATTCCTCCACATCTTCTTCGATAGGTTCTTTTCCCTGCCTTCAAAGTGTACCGTAATGGGACGCGGAGCTGCAGCTGAGCAGCACCGCGTGAGGCTGACTAAAATGCCAGCGAGCGGTTGATCTGGAAATAAAAAATCAATATTTGCCTTGCCATTTTCCTCCCTAAAGCCGTGGATGCACTGGAGTAAACCCGCTCTGATCTTAAGTCGCTGTTATAAACACAGGCTGCGGCACATCAGCGCGTGAGGCCCACTCTGACCCAGGGTGTGTGAACTGGTTTCTAAGAACTCTACCGAGGCCACCCATCATATTTAATTTGTCCTCCAAGACGGACTTGAACCTGGTTCTTTACCGGGGAAGGAGCAGTGCATTAATCATTGTACTGTCTCATTTCTCCCGCCACCCTTGCACGTGCAGGAGGTGACGCTTCCTGGTAGCGGACAATGTCATACATTGCGGGTCTTTCAGGAACGAGGCCCTGCCTGCCTGTCTTAGTCTCGCGCGGGGACTGACTGCCATCATTCAACATTCAAGAGTAGGCTGCCAGCTTCCGTACACGGACTGATCTCTGAACAGCCACCCATGGGCAAATGTGGGGCTCTAGGGGACTGCACCCGTTATATCTATTGTGGTATGTGAGTTCAATTTAAATATGACGGCTTGCATCTGTGCAATAAACAATATGTATGTATGCACACCGCCATATTTGGGTTGTGAGAGACGTCTGGCTACAGGAATGCTGCCTGGCCCTCCCAGATGGGAGTGATTGTGACAATCACACAGAATCCCACTGCCCGTTCTGGAAGGTAAAATAGCATTTTGTAAATCACCAATGCATGTATAACAGTGAGGGAACTAATGTTGATGCCAGTGTCAACTTTGACCAAACGCATTCTACCCAGTCTCATAAAAGTCAAGGAATGCAAGCTGATAGAGTGAAGAGCGTTAGTGCATTCAAACATTGGACATAACACGCCTTGCATAGGTGGATACCTTATGCAAAGCATGGCATTCCAGTTTGGCCTGTGGCATGTTGCATTAATGAACAAGTACGGATTCAATACGTCACCCAAGGGATGCGTGAAATGGAGTACATTCAGGAGGCAAACTAGGTTTGGCCCCCTACTCATTTGCTCCCGAGGTCTACCGGAAGAGGTCGAAGACTCTCAATGGCATTCAGGTGATAAATTGCACACCTGCCATTGGGACTTTAGAACTCTACTAAATTCAAGTGGGCGGGTTCCCTAATGCATGGGCCAGGTTGAACTGCATACCGCACCCTCAGGGGTACAAAGTAGAACTGGACCAGCCTCTGGCAATTTCACACAGGTTCGAGCCAGATGCTTTGCTGTGGTTCAGCTCGAGGTCCTCCTGGAAGCTGGAGCCCAAGCCGAACCGCTCTTTCGTGTGACTTCAGCACCCCCCTCCCGCCCCCCGCCTCTTGCACAAATAGTTCAAATCAAAGCATTACTGTTTGAGGTAAAACGGAGACACAAATGTACACCCATTTAGTGGCCGATTTGTATGAAATGAAACCAGGACTCATGGGATTATTCATTTAAGGAAATGGAGCACACCAAACTTGACATCCAGACATCTTCTCAGAAGGGCTTGTGTACTCTGAACGAGAGACCCGTGATTTCACAGCAGTGCTGCCCGTGTACATGGGTGTGGATGAATCTGTGTGTTTGAATGCTTGTGTGTGGGTGCGTGCGTGTGTGTGTGTGAGAGAGACCGAATATTTGTTTGTGTATGTGCATGTATATCTGTGTGTGTGTAAGGTATTCCTGGGTGCTTGCGTGTGTGTGTGAGAGAGACACAATATTTGTTTGTGTATGTGCATGTATATCTGTGTGTGTGTGTGTAAGGTATTCCTGGGTGCTTGCGTGTGTGTGTGAAAGAGACACAATATTTGTTTGTGTATGTGCATGTATATCTGTGTGTGTGTGTAAGGTCTTCCTGTGTGTGTGGTTGTTGTTGATTGTATTCTACGACACGCTTGCTTGAACACCAGCCAAATGCAAGTTCATTACCTGAGATTTTTGAAAGTATGACAAATAATAACTTGCAATTATAATGATAACTCGCCATCACGATCCTTCTGAGCTTCCAGAAAATAATTCAGACTGGCAGTAATTAGCATTGTGATGGCTGTCAGTTGATGGTTTTATTACACTGGGATTAGCACCGCCTGGGTGAGAGCGCTCAGCAAAGCGGTCCAAAAACATCAGTTCACGAATCACGTAAAAAGCCCATTACAAAAGAACTCAGGGCACAAAATACATAAATTGCCACCAGCGGTCCGAGAAACTTTAAGAGAAACTTTAAAGAATGGTTAAGGATTTACTAAATTATTGGCTAAAAAAAACATGCCCCTTAAACCACGGTATGCTACACTGCTGAAAACGTTTACTTTGCAGTTAAATCGTGGTCCCTCTAGCGAACTAAAATACAGGCGATTGGTTTAGTATATAATAAAACAAATATATTCAGAAAAGATTACCACAACGAGGCTGTGCTGCATTTATAGTCAAATCACACTTAGATTCAGTATTAAATCCTAGAAAATACAAACCGGGATCTTCTAGGTTTGTCTCCTATTTTAGAAAAAAATAGTCTAGTGTCCACTTGTTTACGTTTTACAATTCTGGAACAAGGGTGGTTAAACGTTAAAAAGAATGTGTGTTACATTGCAATTATCCCTGTGTTTGCTCTAATAATCATTCAGAAATGATTTAGACAACTCTGAAATACTTTATGTGATTTCTTAGCATTTTCTGTTTTAGAGTAAGTTTCAGAAGGGACAACATTCCAGACTCCACTGCTGTTCTTTCTCATTATGTTTTTCGACCTGAGTTTATAATACTCGTCAGCCCAATAAAAACAAGCATTGGCATAGCCAATAGGTCTCGTTTATTTTTACAGCGACCGACTACAAGTATTTGTGTCTTGTCCGGGTTGATGGTAAGAGAATTTGCTGCACTATATTCCTGTAGTCTGCTCAATGCTCATTGGATGCCACTTTGGTGTGGTCCATAATAACTATATTGTTATTAAAGGCGAAACCGTTGCATTGTAAATGCTTGTTCTTTTTGCTTACAATCTCAACATTATCTTGATTTTTTTCCTTCTCTTGAACTTCACCACAGATATTCTCATATCTTCTTTTTCAACCTATTACAATCTTTTCAAATACAGGATATTCACCTAAATTAGGAGCATACGCTCTTCTTAACCGATTACACTCTTTTACACAGTTTGCATCTGCACTAATCTTTCTCTCATCAAAATCAATCAAATACAATCCAGATAAAGTTCTGACTCGGGACAAAGCAACATATGCCATACCCTCTTTAAACACGGTACATCCAATGTTCACCAAAGCACTGTCTACACTTAAACCTTGAGATTTATGAATAGTCACTCGATATGCCAGAGAAAGTGGAAACTCTTTTCTACTGACATATACATTTTTAACAAGCAAAAAAATAACTGAACAACGACCAATTTGTTTTACTTCTTCAATTTGATCAAATTTGATTTTAAAAAATTAAATTCCATCTCTATTTTGATAATTACCAAAATCAATAACTTTACAATTACTCTAACTTTTTCCACATCCAAATTACCCCGAAAAATTACCCGACAGTTTAATATACATATGGATTCTTTTCTAAACCAGCAGTTTTAGATATAGATTTTTCTAAAGAATCCAATTTTGTTTTCAATTTTTCCATCAAAATAATAGTGATTCATTCATGCTCTATTTTATCAATAGCTTCCATTTTTATAACCTGTTCATTTTCTAGCTTGAAAAGTTGTTGATTGAATATAGAACCCTCGGGCAGTGTTGGCATTAAACAGATGAAAGATTTATTTTGTGCAATTTTCATATATATTTTTTCAGGAACTATATTTTCACTTGGAAACAAGTTTTTAAGTAGTCGATTTTGCAAACGCTTGTTTGCCATGTTCTGTCAGTGCTCAAATTCTTATATCTTGAAGAATTGTTCCTTAATCAACATCATTTGCCTGTCGCATATTTTTAATAAGTTCTTTGTATTCAAAATATGATCAAATGTTACAGTTTCCAACACTTCCCAAAGACTTTCTGGTTTCTTCATGCACAAGTGTTTTAAATACTGGTTGTCCTTTTATGGGAGTAAGTTGCAGTAGATCTCCAAAAACTATTACATGTTTTCCTCCAAATAAGACATCATACTCTGTTTTAGGAATTTGCAGCACTCATTCATTCATTCATTCATTCATTCATAATAACTTTATTGTGACTATCACAGTCATAAAAGCCCAAGAATTATTAACAATCACCAGAACATTTCCCATAACAATATAAAATAGAATCTGGTGGTGACATATACAGATGTAAGGATGCACAAACATCCGGAGTTGTTCGAAAGGGAAAGAGTTTTAAATTCTAGTTAAATTTTAAGAATATAAATTAGAATACAAACTTGAAAAAAATTATTAAACATTTCACACGGTTAGTTAAAATACTCCAGAGTGATTCCAACTGATTAGAACAATCACAATTGGCTTGATATCAATTTCCAAAAGGTGCCTTCTTTTTAACCACATCGCCTGGAGGACTTTAGAGATTACAACCACATAGACTAGATATGTGTCAGATTTTAAGATTCTAAAGAAAACAGAGTAATCCCTGATAGCCAAGTTTCTGCACAATTGTATGATCCATTTAGACCTAGCCTCCTTATAAGCCGGGCAGAAGAAAAATACATGAATATCTGTTTCCTCCGCCACTCGGCATCCAGGGCAAAGGTAGCAGGCCTCATGTGACCACTTATTGGTTGATGCAAAGAGTGGGAGGGTCTCATATCTGAATTGGAGAAACAACCTCCTTGTGAGCGAAGGGTGTATTGAGTCTAAGACCTGTTCAAATTGATAGTGTGATTTAAAATTCAGAAACCCAATCGTCAAACTCGTAGCACTGGTCGCTTGAATTAAGCTGGTCTGTTTATAATCTCTTAATAATTTAGCTTGAGTTTTTTTTGGAGTGGCTGGGCAGTACTCCTCCGGGGAAACCCATAAGTCCTCCATACCAATAACACGGCGAAGCGAATCCCTCACGAAAGACAGCCATGGTATACTACCCACGGCCCCTGGTGACAATAGTAGTGCCTTGAGTTCCTCCCTATAGTGTCTCAACTCGACTGTACTCCATAGCCGACGCCAGTATAGCAGGGGTCGGCTTGAGATTAGGTCCACTACAAGGAGGATACCCACGTCCATCCTAAGGGGGACCAGGGCGGTATTTGTTGGGAGTGCCATAATGCTTCTAATAAACTTGTTTTCAGTGAGGGCCAGTGTACTTAATTTACTATGGCCCCAACGTTCCGCCCTATACATAGAAGCCGAGCATGCTTGCATTTTATAAATTTCTAGGGGAGGGCTTATTGCCTTCAAAACACAACCCTTCTGCACTTTCAATAATCCCCCTATAGCCTGTGTGAGCTTCAAATTAGCCTTGTCAATTTGTGGGCCCCAACCCATTTTATCATTCAGAGTTAAGCCCAGATATTCAAAAATATGGACTTGCTCTAACAGAATATCGTCCATTACTGGGTGTGGGTAGGTGGTAGGTTTGGCATTGAAGACCATGTATTTAGTTTTACTGATATTAACTAAGAGTTTTCTCCTTTTGAAAAACTGGGTGAATTCCCTTAAAACTCGCTGCCTCCCCATAGGTGACTTTGAGAGGAGCAGGGTATCATCCGCAAACATCAATGCGGGAAATTTGCGTGATGCTATTTTCAGGGAATCCAAATCCTTGGAGGCGAGTAAATCGTCAATTAAGCCATTAAGGAAGAGTGAAAAGAGGGTCGGCGCGAGCACGCAGCCCTGCCTCACTCCCTTATCGACAAGGAAGGGCGCTGTCAATCGAGCCGCTTTACCATATCTTACTCTGGCATAAGTGCCCTTGTGGAGGCGTTTGAGTTGGAAATAAAGATAGGGTGGTACCCCCATGGCCAGTAGGATAGTGCATAACTGGTCACGATCAACCATGTCAAATGCGGATTTCAGATCCACGAAGGTAAGATAGAGACTCCCATCTTCCAAAAACACATGCTTCCAGTATATCAACTGTAACCTAAACAGCTGATCAACAGTTGAGATCTTGGCTTAAAACCAGCTTGTAACGGAGTTAGAATATCCCGGTCTTCCATCCAATTGTGCAATCTCCCTAATAGTAGCCTCCCATACCGTTTTTGAGACATATCAATAAGGCTAATAGGCCTATAGTTTGAGGGTTCCATCGGAGATCCTTTTTTATAAATAGGGACAATCTCAGCACCTGCCCACGTCGGCGGTGCAGGGAGGCCATACTGGATTGCATTAAATAATGATAACAAATACGGGGCCCAAACTACCTGCTCACTTTTTAACAGGTCGTCCGAAATTCTATCCAGTCCTGGGTCTTTGTTAGGCTGTAATTTAGCTAAAGCAGATGTCAGCTCCCCCATAGAGCATTGGGGTGCAGCGCGTAATGTTTCAAGGTTAAATTACACAGTGGAGTTTTATGAAGACTTGCGTCTGGGTGGGGACTAGAATATAATTCCTTAAAATATGAAAACCAGGCATCCTCATCAATATTAGGATAAGGAGTAGTTCTACCTTCGCTTTCCCGGAATGGACCAAGTTCCAAAAACGTCTACTATCCTTTTGGTCCAAGGCCTTCTTGATCTCCTGCCTCTATCTCTTTCCCACTCGGACTTCGCATTAACAATTGCTTTCTTGTAGGCCACCCTAGCTTCCCTGATACGGGAGCTGTCGGCCCCTTTTAATGCAGCCAACAGTGTTAGTTTCACTTTCTTACAAACTTTCGAATATCACGATCTCTGGTCACCACCAGATTTATGTTTGGATGGACCACTATCTAAAAAGAAATCGGCCACAGCCAAAGCCATTTCTTTATGTACTATGCCTAGATCACTATCAAAGCCGGGGTATGTTAAATTTGCTGCAACAACACTAGTTCTCTCTAGCAGGGGTATAATGCTAGCATATAATTTTGACATTATTTCTTCCAATTGCTTTATCTTGGACCATCTAATCCATCTCCCTCCTTCTACTATCACCAAGTTATTTTGGTACAGCTCTTCAGTATCTTCACTTGAGCTGTCCCACTGACAGTCCAATTCCATAACTAGAGGGTTATGATTGCTTTCACTTCGATCTCCTACGGCGAAGTCCACCACATTATGCCACAGCTCTCCACTGATCAAAATATAATCAATAACCGTGGCCTGTCCAAGCCTCTTAAAGGTCGGGCGCCCAGGATTATCGCCAATGAACCGGCCGTTATAGGCCCTTAGGGAAAAAGACAAAGTTAAAGAGGTTAGCTGTAGGGCTAGAGGAGTCCATCGATTAATGGGATACATGTTAGACGGAGGAATTGATCAAGTAAGATCCTCCTCACTAGTGATTGGCTGCATGATTCCATTAAGTGGCTCGAAATGACAATTAAAATCTCCACAAATTAAAAAATGTAGGTTCCCTGCAAGCCTATTCAAAAGGTTTAGCAGACTATCTAATGACAATGATGTCCCACCGTAATGGACTGGACGAGAGTAAATGTTAATAATGGCAAGCTTCGGTAGGCTCTTGTGTGACAGAAGAATACACGTAATGTCTGAGGAGTGTATCTCAACTTGTTTAACCTTACATCCTAGGTGTAAAGCCAGCCATATGCAAAAAACCCCCGAAGGTCTACCTTTGGGTCCCTTCACTGCACCCTCACAATATGCTACGAAGCCTGCCCTAAATTGTGGCTCTATCACCCAAGTTTCCTGGAACAAGCAAATCTCATGGCAGTCAATATATTTCCCCCAATCTACTTGATCTAACTTGGAAACGAGGCCTGCAATGTTCCAGGAAAAAATTCTTGGGGCACCAGAAATTTGTTATACTCCCGGCCTACCTATTCCCTCCAATAGGTATCTATCGGCAATCCTAAGGTTGCTAAGTTCAGGGATGGTTGGCAAAGTTCCTGTAGTATGGTAGCCAACGTCTCCACTTTCATGATCGCTTGTGTATGGACAAGTAACATGCAAGTGTTCCCCCACTTTTCCCACTAGTCTAGGCGCTGGAACCTTATTACACCCCACTCCACCAGATGATTTTAAGAGTTGGTCTAGATCTCCACTCGCTGCTGCCATTGCAATAGTGTGTTTTCCCAGGGTTGCAACCTGATCAGTATCATCAGGGGTCTGTCAGTCCATCAGATCCAGTACACTAAATCTGTTATTCAGAGGTACTGCTGGCGATTGCTCAACATTCTCCCCATTTGGACAACTTGTCATCCTAGCTGTATGGCCCTGCCTGCCCTTCGCTAGCTCATGGTTTCCCTGACTAAACATAAGATCTGGAGGGATGTAAAAGTAACTTAGGGCCCTGACCTGTATGGGAGTTCGTGAGTTTGCCGATGCACCCCAGCAAACATGCCCCGCAGCCCTCGGGTCTTCAAAATTTACGACAATACAGTCTCCTGGCATATTTTTTTGGTTACCTCCTACCCAACTCACCCTTCTCACACATAACATTTTGGACTGTACCTCCCGGGGAAGTGGTCTGTTGGTATTTAACCAGTGTATTGTCTTATTTTTTAGTTGTTCGTATGATTCTAATTGGCCTTGCTTAAGTCTGGGACACCAATCAGGACAGCAACATAGGAGGAGCACTCAGGGGGGAGATCTAGATGGTGGTGTGCATTTTCTACCTCCTTGCCATTCCGATTCTTCCTAGGAGCTGGACCGTCTAACTGTGATTGACCCTGTGATTCTCCATAGGAGGTACCACACCCACCCTGTGTCTCTAGGGATGCTATAATTCCTCCAGTAGATATTTCGGGCCTCGAGATATTGTGGTCCATTGGTCGGGCTACCAGGCCCGCGGTTGTTGTTAGATTAGTACCTACAAATACCGCAGACTCCCCTCCTCCTCCCTCCCTCAAGAGGTCTCTACCTTGTTCACAACCCCCTGTATCGCTCTTAGTGCCACTCAGAGCAGTAGTTAGTGCAGATTCAAGTTCCACAAGCCTATTCTCAATAGACAAGAGTCTCATTAATATAGGTTTGAAAGATGATTTCATAAAGGCACCTATTTTTACCCAGTATTCATCGTCAGTCTTTGGCAATCCGGTGGCACTTTGTTCTATACTCCCGTCATTTGCCACTTGCAATATTAGAGGGGGGGTATCAATGGTTGTGGGGCCCGCCTTTGGGCTTTCACCCGATTTACTCAACTTAGATATTTTAGGATTCTTCCCTTTCTGTTGGGTTCCTCCTCGCTTCCTCTTTAGAATTGCCCCCTGTGCATGTTCCTTGGGTTTAGTCGGCTGTTTGTGGACCAAAGCAACACATGAGACTATGTTTTTGGAGGAGTTTTGCAGTGCTTCACCTCTGGGTGGCGTAGGATGTGGAACAGCTCCCTCAATAGTGATGGCTAGAACTTTGTCTTCCTGCAGACCTGGACTCAATGACTGAGAAGCAGATGTAGGAAGGGACTGAGTGTCTCCTTGGGGTGAGCGAGCATTCGTTATCCCCCCCAATGATGCCGGTGTGTGAGTAGTGTGCGACCCCACCCCCATTTGTAACTTTAAAGCTCCCGTGAGCAGTGGGCTGACGAGCCTGGGATCCCGCACCTACGCGCCTGAGTGGTACTATACCTGGCAGATATTGGCAGCCATCGGCAACCCCAGTACACGGCCTATCCCTGCTGACGAGGGGGGGTGATACCCCAAAACACGTGTCCAGGGATGGCGAAGACAGCGAAGATAGCAGAAGATCGAAAGATGATGCATCGCGAACACTTTACTACATTGACCAGAGTCCTTAGGGGCGACACCGCCGGTGTGTGAGTAGTTTGCGGCCCCACCCCCATTTGTAACATTGTATATTAAAACCACTTACACATTTTCTTTTGTAATCATAATTAATTTACTGAAGCACACAGGTACTAATTGAATCATTATGATAAGTTTAAAGGCACTTATATGTCTGCAGAGAGACACAGACTCACAATGTGATTGCAGACAGGCAGGACTATTCCCAGGACTTTATTAAGAGAGACTCAGTAGTCTGGAAGGAGTTAGGGGACCGCATACATAGTGCTCATTTCACCGTACCATAGCTTTTCTGCATGCCTGACTCATTCTCCAAGTGCATACACAGTGACTGAATTCTCATAGTGCTAATAGTTATCATCACAATAAGTGTATAAGCACTTACATGTCTGCAGAGAGATTAATAAGCACATGCTTTTGTCAAGATGATTCTAAGACTAGACACAGACTCATAGTGCGATTGCAGACAGGCAAGACTATTCCCTGGAATTTAGTAGGAGAGACTCAGTAGTCTGGAAGGGGTTAGGGGACCGCATACATTGTACTCATTTGACTGTTCCACTGCTTCTCAGAATGCCTGACTCATTCTCCAAGTGCATACACAGTGACGGAGTTCTCAGAGTGCTAATACTTATCATCATGATACCATTATAAGCACTTATATGTCTGCAGACAGATTAAATAGGCACATGCGTCTGTCAGGATGATTCTAAGACTACACACAGACTCACAGTGTAATTGCAGACAGGAAAGACTATTCCCTGGACTTTAGTAGAAGAGACTCAGTAGAGTGGAAGGGGTTAGGCGACCGCATACATTTTGCTCATTTGACTGTTCCACTGCTTTTCTGAATGCCTGACTCATTCTCCAAATGTATACACAGTGACTGGATTCTCATAGTGCTAATAGTTATCATCATGATAACTTTATAAGCACTTATATGTCTGCAGAAAGATTAAATAAGCACATGCTTCTGTCAGGATGTTGCTAAGACTAGACACAGACTCACAGTGTGATTGCAGACAGGCAAGCCTATTCACTGGAATTTAGTGGAAGAGACTCAGTAGTCTGGAATGGGTTTAGGGACTGCATACATTGTGCTCATTTGACTGTTCCACTGCTTCTCTGAATACCTGACTCATTCTCCAAATGCATATACATTGATTGTGTTCTCATAGTGTTATTAGTTATCATTACGATAAGTATATGAGCACTTATATGTCTGCAGAGAGATTAAATAAGCACATGCTTCTGTCAGGGTGATTCTAAGAATACACACATACTCACAATGTGATTGCAGACAGGCAAGACTATTCCCTGGACTTTGGTAGAAGAGACTCTGTAAAACAATCAATCAGTCAGTGTACTTGTAAAATGCGCTACTTACCCGTGAGGGTCACAAGGCGCTAAGGGGGGGGTGGGGGGCTGGGGGGTGCTGCTACTGCTCGAAAAGCCAGGTCTTGAGGAGTCTTCTGAAGGCGAGTAGGTCTTGGGTCTGCTGTATGTGGGTGGGGAGGGTATTCCAGGTCTTGGTGGCGAGGTAGAAGGATCTGCCACCGGAGGTGGTTCGTTTGATGCGGGGAGAGCAGCGAGGGCAAGGCTGGCAGAGCGGAGCTGGTGTGTGGGGGTTTGGAAGCTGAGTCTGCTGTTCAGGTAAGCTGGTCCGGCGTTGTGGAATGCTTTGTGTGTGTGGGTGAGGAGCTTGAAGGGGATCCTTTTGTCAACTGGGAGCCAGTGTAGGTCTCTCAGGTGGGGGGTGATGTGGCTGCTGGGGGGACGTTGACGATCAGTTGGGTGGAGGCGTTTTGGATTTGTTGTAGTCGTCGTAGGTGTTTGGCAGGGATTCCTGCGTAGAGTGCGTTGCCATAGTCCATTCTGCTGCTGATGAGGGCCTGTGTCACCGATTTTCTTGTTTCAGTTGAGAGACACTTGTAGATCCTGCGGAGCATGTGGAGGGTGTTGTAGCAGGAGGAGGAGACGGCGTTGACCTGCTTAGACATGGAGAGGGAGAAGTTGAGAATGAATCCTAGATTGAGTTCATGGTCGGTGGGTGTTGGTGCTGTTCCCAGTGTGGTTGGCCACCAGGAGTTGACCCAGGCTGAGGGGGCTGGTCCGAGGATGAGGACCTCTGTCTGAGTTCAGCTTCAGACGGCTGCTCCTCATCCAGTCGGCGATGGCCTACATTCCCTCGTGGAGGTTGGTTTTGGTGGTATGTGGGTCCTTGGTGAGGGAGAGGATGAGCTGGGTGTCGTCGGCGTAGGAGATGATGTTGAGGTCGTGATGGCAGGCCACTTGTGTGAGGGGGGCCATGTAGATGTTGAACAGCGTTGGGCTGAGGGATGAGCCCTGGGGGACTCCGCAGATGATGTCGGTGGCTTCGGATCGGAAGGGTGGGAGGCGAACGCTCTGGGTTCTGCCGGAGAGAAAGTACGTGGTCTGGGCAAGAGTCTTCTTTTGGATTCTGGCTTCTAGGAGGCGTGTCTTTAGAGTGCGATGGCAGACCGTGTCGAAGGCGGCTGACAGGTCCAGGAGGATGAGGGCTGATGTTTCGCCATTGTCTAGTTGGCGACTGATGTTGTCTGTGGCGGCGATGAGGGCTGTCTCGGTGCTGTGGTTTCGTCTGAATCCGGACTGGGATAGGTCCAAGATGTTATTGTCTTCCAGGTGGCGGGCCAGTTGCATATTGACGATTTTCTCTATGACCTTTGCCAGGAACAGGAGCAGGGACGATGGGCCGGAAGTTCTTGAGGTCCTTGGAGTCCGCTTTGAGGAGGGCGTTGATTTTGGCGTGCTTCCAGATTTCCGGGAATGTCGCTGTTTCGAAGGAGATGTTGATGACCTTCCGTAGTTGGGTTGCGATGGCTGCGCCTGCTTTGTTGAATACGTGGTGTGGGCACGGGTCAGACGGAGCTCCTGAGTGGATGGAGCTCATGACCTTGCGTGTCTCGTCGTTGTTGACGTTGGACCAGGAGGTCAGGCGGTTGGTGCTGGTGGTGTTCACAGGGGAGGTGGAGTCTGGCATAGTCAGGCAGGTCGTGGTGTTGAAGCTGTCGTGGAAGTTAGCGATTTTGCATTGGAAGAAGATGGCTAGTGAGTCGCACAGTTCTTGAGAGGGCAGGATGTCGTTGGCGCTGGGGTTAGAGAGAGCTCTTTGCTGTCGTGTGCGTTATTATCCAAGCGCTCTTTGAAGGAGGATCTCTTAGCTAATCTGATAAGGTGGTGGTGTCTGCGGGTGGCGTCCTTGTGGGCTGTGTGGTTGTCCGGTGTGCATTCCTGAAGCGATGTCTTCTCCAGTTTCCGGCATGCGCGTTTAGAGGTCTGGAGCTCGTGGGTGAACCAGGTGGCTCTCTTGTTGGCATGGCTGTTGGGGGTTTTCTTGAGTGGGGCGAGGGTGTTGACGCAGTAGTCGATCCACTGTCTGAGGTTTTGGGCTGCGGCGTCTGGGTTGGTGGGGTCAGTGGATGGGTTCTTGGCAAGGGAGGTGATCAGCTGGTCTTCAGTGTCTTTGCTCCAGCAGCAGCGAGGCAGCTGTTGGGTGTGGTAGTGCGTTGTTGGTTTCTTGAAGGTGAAATGGATGCAGCGGTGGTCGGTCCAGTGGAGTTCGGTGGTGTGGTCGAAGGCGACGTGGGAGCCTGTGGAGAAGACGGGATCCAGCGTGTGGCCGGTGGCGTGGGTGCGGTGACAAGTTGTCTGAGGCCGAGGTTTGCGAAGTTGTCGATCAGGGTGGCAGAGTTGGTGTCGTTGTTGTTCTCGAGGTGGAAGTTCAGGTCCCTGAGGAGGATGTAATTTGTGGTGGCGAGTGCGTGGGTGTTGTCGAGGTTGGCGATGGATTCGCTGAACTGAGGACAGGGTCCGGGGGGCTGTAGATGAGTGTTCCTCTGAGGGTGGTGTTGGGGTCTGTGTGGATCCGTAAGTGTAGGTGTTTGGCAGAGTTGAGGGTGTCGTCTGTGTTGGTGGCGACCTTGAGGGTGGACTTGTGGACGATGGCTATTCCTCCTCCGATTCCGTTGGCACGATCCCTGTGGGTGATCTTGTAGCCATCCGGGATGGCTATGGCGATGTCGGGCGCCGAGGCGTCATTCCACCAGGTCTCGTCAGGAAGGCCACGTTTGGGGTGGAGGTGTCGAGCAGATCCCAGAGCTCAACGGCGTGTTTGCTCGTGGAGCGGGTGTTGAGGAGTATGCAGCGGAGGTGGTTGGGTCCAGTCCTTGGAGGTTTGGTTGTTCTGTCACAGGTGAATCTGCAGGTGTGGCAGGAGAAGGGTCAGTGGGTCAGTTTCGGGGCGGCCTGGAAGCCGGTGTGGTTTTGGCCAGCGTTGAGTGCGTGGAGGATGCTGGTGTTGTAGAGGATTCTGGTGTCGTGGCGTTCACGGAGTCCAGGGGTTCTGGTGCTGGGTGCGGTCGAGGCCGGACGGGCACAGACAGACAGTAGTCTGGAAAGGGTTAGGCAACCACATACATTGTGCTCATTTGACTGTTCAATAAAAAAAGGATTTCTATGTTGTTCCTCTCTAAAAACCGTAGTTGTTTGGAATAGCCAAGTGGCTGGATCTCACTATTCCCTAGAGAGGGTAGTAGTGGGGATCCATTTGTTGGATCATAATGCCCTCACACACCCTTTCAGGTGTCATGCTTCATCATCTGGGCTGCTCCTCGTTGGGGCGGCGGTGCAATCCTCAACGGGCTCCCTAAAAAGGGGCTCTTTGTCGGAGATCTTCTATCCAACTGCCGTATGGTGAAGTGCGGCTGTGGGGCCGTTATGGTGTAGATGCTGTGATGTGAGATAAAATAGGGCTGGGAGTAGAACTAGAACGGACAAACTTTATTCTGGGGGTCTCCTGTCCTAATTCCAAGGCGCTATCACAAACTATTTGCGTGCCTATGTGCTCTTCTTTAAGTGTGTCTGTCAACATGTTTCTTGCTAATGGTGTATTAACCCTGCGATTCTTCAGGACCTAGAAAATAAAGCTATCTACGAAAATTACAAGGTAAACAAAGTTTAAGTAAATCAGGGATAACACTTGTACCCCAAGTCTTCTTTGACCTGCCTAGATCTACCTGTGGGGGAGGAAAGGCATTTAAGGGCAAAAGAATATGATATTACAGTTTGTTCACCAACACCAACAGCGTTCCATGGTGACTCCAAAGCATACTAATTATGTTCTAGTGTGAACGCCCACTGGCGGAGAAATGTACAAACAAGGCTCTAAGTTTAAAAACAGGTGATCTGCCACAGTGAGCTAAGGTGAATGTTGCCCCTGTGGAAAAAACAGGACAGAATAAACAGTTCATTTGATGGAGGACTCACCCTGTCTTTGTGGTCCCCAGGCTTCAACAGTGCCCGGTGGAGTCTTACACACGGCTCTGCTTCTGTGTGAGCAAGCTGGTAATTTGCGAAAGAAAGAAGGTATATATCTGTGCAGTATGTTAGCGACACTCTAAAGGATAAACTTAGTTCAGTTACACTGTACAAGAGTGTGTGCATCAAATATCCAAACGGACATATATACCTCATTCAGGAGTACCTCATTAAAACGATGTTGGTAGACATGAGTATGAGGAGTTAGTGTAAACAATAGTTTAATGTATCCAGGATCAGGTTACTTTGGATTAAGTAATAAAGTAAATGCCCTAGTGCTTCTTGTGGTTTATTTACGACATTTTCCAATAAATGTCCTTGCTTTGTTAAAAACCTCTTTAATTGCGAGCGTGATAAAGGAAAGGCCCGTCATATTTAGGTTCATTTAATGCCCCATGATGGTCAGGATTTATGGTGCCTTCTTTAATGAAATTAAAATAAAGAGGAAGTATGTGCCCTCAACCAGATCTTGTTTGAATGGTGAATATAATGCCAATCGCTTGGTTGTTCGCATTCAGGGAACTAATCTTACACGATGTACTCAGGCGTGTATCCAATTGGCTCCGTTGCGTGTCCCCTAGAGCAATGCCCCAATTTGAAGTGGACTTATAGTGTAAGGGAGTCGGCACAAAGAGTAGAAGTAACACTTAATATAAATTACGAGAGCGCATGGTAATGTCCCCCTCCTCTCGGGCAATCTCACTTGATTCGCAATTGTACCCGGCAGGGGATATGCCAGTAGCTTGTTGTTTTAAAAGAAATTATTTACAACTATAACAAAAAGCCTGGCGTGTGGCGTGGGCCAAACGTTTAGGTGGAAGTGTGCTTACGATCAATTATCGAGTTAGAAATAACAACAAATTAAGTATGTAACAAGCCAAGGTTTAGCTAGCAAATGGGGTGGGCCATCGGGTTGCAGGTACCCATGATTGCAGCTCAGTGTGGATGTCCTCAGATCTACCATCCTCCACCGGGTCCGGGAGATAACCTGGAATCCTGCGGAGTGTTCTTTTCAGGATGGAGTAACTGTCATGTGATCGATCACATGACTTGTTAAGCGCGTCGCCCGAGTAGTTTGTGTATAATTAACGAGTGTTGCCGTGGCTGCCATTACTAACTAGTGGTATTTACATGATCAATGCGCCCCAAAGCTAGGAACAACGAAGTTGTGGAAATAAAGGTTGGTTTAGGGCTTATAACCTCAGTCGGGTACTTGTATATTCCTGGTTCGGATATTATATAAATAAATGAGGGCAAAGTTGCCGCTTGCCCGATCTTAGTGGTGTGGATGCTCCTGTGTCACGGTGCCGGCCATTACTAAGTGGTGGGTTTACAAGTTATTCCAGCGGCTGACTGTGGTGGCCATTACTAAGCGGTGATGCTTATTAATTGCACCGTGTTTTAACTGTGGCGGCCATAGGTAACGTGGAGAAATTTTTGAATAACTAATCACCACCTGTGGCACATTAGTTTTTAAGTGAGGTATGATAAATTCACTAGATAATCTGTTCTGTGCCTTACCCGGATCACGTTACACCGGTAGCTGCTTTGTTGACTTTGCCGGCCACTACGCCACGCCTCGCGGCTCCCGCTTCGCGGACGCAGCTCATGGCTGCTGAACCTTGCTGCTGACTCCATCCTTGGGACCCGCCTGGCCGTCCGAGGCCCTGGAAACTGTGTCCTGACCTTCATTTCCTTGCACTCGGACAGAGGCGGGACTGCGAGGACCAGCGTGCACAGCGGCGCTGATCGGCCGCAGCTGGTCCTCTTCCCGCCCCCTCCAGCAGTTAAGAGCGTGCTGTGAGCCTGTCCTGTGGGGATCTGTTCTGTGCCTTAACCGGATCACGTTACACCGGTAGCTGCTTTGTTGACTTTGCCGGCCACTACGCCACGCCTCACGGCTCCCGTGGCTGCTGAACCTTGCTGCTGACTCCATCCTTGGGACCCGCCTGGCCGTCCGAGGCCCTGGAAACTGTGTCCTGACTAAGCATGGGCGGATCTAGCGGATCTCGCGTACGCGAATTTGCGAATTTACGGATTCGCAATCCGCAATAAATACGCGAACTCTCGCGGATTTGCGGATTTTTACGGTTTTTGTGTTGGCGAGCGTTCACGAGGATTTGTGGACCATTTCGCAATTGTGAACTTACTTTTCGGCTCGCAACGGCCGCGACTATGTTGTTTCTACGTCTGGTTTAACATCACAGGTTCACAGCACCCTCTGTTTCACCACTGCCACCCTCTGGTACACCCATGCCACCCTCTGGTACATCCTCACTGCCACCCATTAGGTTTGTTTATCACTGTAGATTATGGGGGTGAAAAAAAGCAAGCACACCTGCCCTGCTTCAACTGCCATGAATTAATGTGGGGTTGATTAATGTGTCAGTGATTTAGAAACTTCCAGTCTGGCTGGCACCTGCTTCATTCCTTATCTGTAATTTGCTTTTTGTTGCAGTGAAAGCAAGCACACCTGCCCTTCTTCAACTGCCATGAATTAATTTGTGGGTGATTAATGTGTCAGTAATTTTGAAACTTTCAGTCTGGCTGGCACCTGCTTCCTTCCTTATCTGTAATTTGCTTTCTGTTGCAGTGCAATTTTTTTTCACAGGACCTTTATGGTCTACTTGTACCTATTCTATGAGCCTGCTGTTTGGGTCATAGCAGGGTCATATAATAGTTGCAAATAGGCAACTGAACTCTGGAGGGGCCCCTCAGGAAGCACTAGAGTGAATGGTTCCTAATGTTAAGTTTGAACTTTTGCACCTGGTGATTGCTTTCAGTTTAGCAAAAATCGTTTTTCTGCAATTTCGCGCAATTTGAGGGGCGCGAATCCGTGCGAGATCGATTTCGGAAGCCGCGAATGTGTGCGAATACACTATTTATTTTTTTGCGGCGTGTATGTTCGCGTGATTTTTTGCGTGTTCGCAAGGCGCTTGTAGTGATACGTTTGCGAACTTACCCACGCGGTCGTACACGGGCGCGCCCATCTTGTTTGCGTGACGTTATTCCGTTTATGCCGCTATGTGTAATCTCGCAAAGTGTGCTGCTCGCTAGTACAATTTCGCGCGTGCTCGCGAGGAAAATCTCGCGCGAACTTACCCACGCGGTCATGAATGGGCGCGGCCATCTTGTTTCTCATTCATTGCTATGGTTCTGGGCATGCTTTCTGTATCCTCTCTGAATCTCTGCCATCCTTTGCTTGTTTGAAGTTTCTTTGATCTATTTTACTTATTATCTATCCCTCTATTTTTCTAGCTCTATATTTTTGTGTTTTCTGCTACTTTTAGTTAATTTTAAACTACTTTTTTAAACTCTTTTCTTTTCTTCTTCCCTATTCTATTTCTTCTTTATCATTTAACTTCATTTCTGCCCAGACCATGGTAAAGGGAGCCGGGAAGCACCCTGAGAAGGGGAAGGGTCCCGCACCCCGTGCCCGGCTCCCGTGCGGGCGTTTGAGGGGGGAGCAAGTGATGCCACGGGAGATCTTTAGCGCGGAGGAGGTGTGCGCACTAATCTTCTACGTCCAGCGCCGCCTCCCCAAGACCATCCTGGGAGGCGGCAAGATCGCAACCGACTATGGCATCCGGGAGCGCCGGAAGCGGTGGGAGAAGGTGTGCCGGGCCATGTTTAAGCTCTCTGGGGTCCGGCGCACCTATAACCAGGCCACCCACCGCTGGACGGATGTCATGGACCGGGAACGGGACTTGCTGGATGCGCTCGGCGTAGAGGTCCCCGGGCTTGGTAAGTAGTAGTAACTATTTCTAGCTATTTCATCACTACTCTGTTTTATCCGGCTCTGTTATTTGCAAATCTTTGTTCTTTACCAAGAGCAATAATGCTGCCGATTACATTGTAGGTGAATTATATTTCAAAATCTTCTATGCATTTCAGGTGCACTGCTCTCCTTCTCAGTAGCCTTGCTTGCTACTATGCTTATTTGTTTTGTATTTTGTGTTCATTTCATTGGCCTGAGAAATTATGTATGAGTGTAGTGTAAAGAACTGCGTAATGCTAGACACTAACAGCCTGATTCATGAAGCGAAATTGCGCCCGCAATGGCTGCGAAAATGCAATTGTGGGTGCAAAACACGGAATCGGCATTCAAGTACAAAATAGCGAATTCGCAAACACAGAATAGCGATTTAAATAGCGATTACGCTATAATAGTCGCAGAGTCCCGGTAGTCGCGCATTAGCGATACGGAAATAGCGACCAACCACGGAATCTGCGAAATGAATAGCGAAACGCAATTTATTCTCAATCGGCATTCATGAAAAAGAAACAATAGCGGAAAACCCCAAAATCGCATTTTTGCGCGGCGCAAATTAAGGACAACTCAAAGCAGGTGGTAACCATAAAAGCCATGATTAAGTAAAATTTGAAAAACAGTTGGCCAATCACCAACAGGTCCAGGCCTGACCAATCACACATAAGGACATTCAGCAGCAGCATTAGGCGTTCCACAATGCCAGGAATGTACATGGTGGTGAGGCGGCGAAGGCTACAGCGAGCAGCACGGAGGAGACGCATGAGGCAGGAAAGGATTTACCGGCAGCGGGTCACCTTGCTGGGCCAAACCAGAGAACAGATTTATGCCAAATACAGGCTGAATGGGGAAATGATCACCTGGCTGATACAAGAACTTGACCCCCTCATGCAGCAACCAACAAGGCGAAACAATTCTGTGCCTACACATGTGCAGGTATTGTGCAGCCTGCACCTCCTGGCCTCCGGCAGTTTCCAGGGCATAGTAGCGGCTGCTGGGGGGATATCCCAGCCCACCATGTCACGCTGCCTCCACACTTTTGTTGACGCCATGCTCACCCAGCTCCACCGCCACATCACATTTCCCACGAGCCAACAGGAATTGGACCTGACAAAACTACAATTTTACAATGTAGCCCATTTTCCCCATGTCCTCGGCTGCATCGACTGTACCCACGTCGCCATCTGCCCACCAGCTGCCACGGAGTATATGTACCGCAACCGGAAGTCCTACCTCTCCCTCAACATACAGATGGTCTGCAATGCCAAGACCATCATCACTGACATTGTCGCACAGTACCCAGGGAGTACCCATGATTCCTTTATCTTCAGGCACAGTGGACTCCACACACGACTGCTCAGAGGAGAGTTTGGGGAAGGACACCTACTTGGTAAGTACACTTTGTCGACAATGTCACATTGCAATGAAGTCACTGCGCTGCACAGGCAATCAACATCTGCTCCTCTCATTCAGGTGACAGTGGCTACGCCCTACGGGAATACCTCCTGACCCCTTACCTCAACCCTGCCACACCTCAGCAACGGCGCTACAACGTTGCGCACATCCGGACAAGGAACTGTATAGAAAGGACATTTGGCCTGCTCAAGAGCAGGTTCCGTATACTGCACAAGACAGGTGGGGCCATGTATTACAGTCCTGCTGCGTGCTGCCGCATTGTGGCTGTCTGTGCAATGCTCCATAACATTGCAACCAAGCGCCGGATACCTGTTGGCATCTCAGGCAGTGAATCTGAAGGGGACGACCGGCCACCAGCACATATGCACCATGCACGCGGGGAGAACCCAGCTGAAGGCCACAGACGTCGCAACCACATCACAGTGAACAATTTCTAGCCCACCCTCTTCCCCCACCCCACATATCACAATTGCATGCAAAATGTAATGATTACACAAGGCTAATGTGTGCAGCAAAAAAAATATATTTGTTTCATTCACAACAAAAAGGTAATCAGTCCAACTATTTACAAATACCAGTATTGCGTCATACTGCAGTGTGCATGTACTTGGCAGGCTTAGCGTCAGCCTGTGCCAGTGTTATGCAGACAGTGTCAATGGCGCCTCCTGCGCGTAATGCCCAAGCGCCTCTGAGGCTCTTCCTCTTCCTGGGCTCCTGTACCAGGCGTTGCCCTGGTGCTGCGCCTAGGTGGCGGGACCAGTGTGGCCGATTGGCTTCTCACGCTGGAGGCACCCTCACTGGCATCGTCGCCCCCTACAGTGGCCGGTAGCGCAGGTGTGTGTAGTGCCGTTACGGCGGTGGTTAGGTGCTCCAGCACCCTGGTGATGTCCTCACAGCACTGCACTAGTTGGTGCTGCTGGGTGAGAGAGCGCCGCGACAACTGGGTGGTGGCATTTGCTGGCACATAATTCGACCTGCTATAGGCCGACAGCCGGCTCATCAGCTGGTGGTGGCGCCGGCTCGCTACACTGCGGTGCTTGAGCAGCGCAGCAGTGTTCTCCTCCATGGCTGCAGTCATGCGGCCCATGGCCGCCGTCATGCGGTCCATGCGCTCTCCATCTCCCGCCACATTGCGCCCAATTTTGTGCAGCTGGAGCTGGATGGCACCTTGCTGCTGTGACTGGCGCTGGTGGATACGGAGCATGCGTCTCTCAACGCTCATGCAGGCATAGCGATGTCCATTGCCCCTCCTGCTGATTGCCCGCGGTGTTGCCGCTGTCGCAGGCCCAGATCTATTGGCACCAGCTGCAGGTGGTGTTGCAGCAGGCGTTGCTGGTGCGGCAGGGACTGGGGGCACATTTGTGGGGTGCCTGGCTCTGGCTGCGGGTGGTGCGGCAGATCCAGATGCAGCTACGGTGGGGGGCCTGGCCTTGGCTGCGGGTGGTGCGGCAGATCCAGATGCAGCTACGGTGGGGGGCCTGGCCTTGGCTGCGGGTGGTGCGGCAGATCCAGATGCAGCTACGGTGGGGGGCCTGGCCTTGGCTGCGGGTGGTGCGGCAGATCCAGATGCAGCTACGGTGGGGGGCCTGGCCTTGGCTGCGGGTGGGATGCTAGATGCAGGGGCCACAACGTTGGTGGGGGGCCTGGCTGCTGGTGTTGTTTGAGCGGCAGGGGCTGGTGCCTGGCTTTCTGGTTGTGATTCCTCCTCCTGGGCCTCCTCATCTATCAGCAGCCTCTCGCTGTCACTGCTGTCTGCGCCACCTGTGAGGGTAAGTGGATACTCATTAGTTGCATGTGACTGTCAGACGTGCTGATGTTACATGCATGCTGGGTGACATTCCCTGGATGGCTGTGGATTTGCGTAATTTGGGACCTGTCTGGCTGCATTGGGGTACTACTACATTGTGGACATACTACATCTCCCACAATGCTTCAGGGCATTCCCTGATGCGCAACAAAGGCATGACAAGGGGGCCAATAAGTGAGCCTATTTGGTCAGGGACGGTCATAGGGGACAGGGTCGCAGTCGCATGCCACTTACCTTGGGTGTCTTGGGTGGGGCGGGAGGAGTCCAGAGGGGTCACGCCAACGCACGCCTCCCTCTCAAGGGTGTCCTCGACCTGGTCCTCCAGAGGTGTGTTGGGTGGGACTGTCGGTCCGCCACCTCCAGTGCCCGATGCCTCTCCAAGGCGCTCCGCCACCCTCTCCTTGGCACGACCTCGGAGGTCATACCAGCGCTTCTTTAGCTCCTCCAATGACCGATCGGCCACACCCACCGAGTTTACGCTGGAGGCTATTCCCAGCCAGATCCTGCGCTTGTCTTGCTCTGGGACCTTTCTGGAGTTGGTCCCGAAGAGCCGGTCATGGTTGGCCACCACCCCTTCAATGAGGTTCTCGAGCTCCTGCTCTGAGAACTTGAGCTTTCGCTTTCGTCCTGCGCTGTTGCTGGGGCCAGGGACAGGTTCCTCAGCCATGGCAGCAGATATGTCGCTATTTCAGTCGGTAGAGAAGTCGCTATCGCTGGTTTAGCGTCTGCTTGCCGACTTGCTCCCTCGGAGGTTTGCCTCGCTGTGGTGTTTGGGGGTGGGAACTGCCTGCTTCCTGGTTGTGATGTCATCACTGTGCTCGGAAAGCGACTTCCCGTTTTCCCGATCGCGCGAGATTGCGAGTCGCATTCCCGATCGCACGGGATTGCGAGTCGCATTCCCGATCGCACGGGATTGCGAGTCGCATTCCCGATCGCACAGGATTGCGAGTCGCAATCCCGACGCAGGTAGCCGGGAATAGCGATTTTTCTGCGTTTTTAGTTGGTCGCTAACGGATTTAGCGCCCGCGTGCGAGTCGCTATTTTTTCCCCGAAAAGTACATGAATGCCGTTTTGCGTTTCCTCAATAGCGAGTCGCTATTACTCGCTATTAGGGACACGCAAAACAGCCCGTACATGAATCAGGCTGTAAGGGTCATATTTTCAATTACCGGGGCCTCCCTGCAAAGTAGCAGGGATGCGGCAGTAATTGTGAGCCATGCCACCACCACCACCCATGGGCCCAAAACGTCACAGAAGCCTTACGCATCTGTGCCGTAAAGGCGGCGCATTGCCAGAGTTGCGTGCCAATAATGGCGCAGCTCCAGCAATGCTCTGGGGTGCTCTATCTCCCCAATGCTGCATCAAGCCGTACGTCGGCTTCAAGCAGGCGCAGGGTTTCAATCACGCATCATTGTCCTAAAAGTGACTGATTGACATCTTGTAGATTTCCCTCAGCCACTTTTAGGATTCGTTCCTGCGCAGGAACGCCCTCCCTTGCGCCGGAGGAATGGAGGAATGTGAGCCGCAAGGGACTTCTAAATCAGCCCCAACAGACTGAAGTCCAGTACTTCCTTTTAGACACATGGCTATAAGAAGAAATAGTGGTGGTGGTCGGTGGATTGATAGTTTGAGTATTCACTGATCTGCAAGCAGGATGGACTTTGTCTGTCACTTCGCGTGCTGCGGACTGCTGCCTGCCAGGCCTAGGCAAACCTTTTCAGTAGTCTGTTTAGTGAGTTACATAGGAACTTTCAAAGTCAACGGTCCGCAAATCAGGCAATTCGAATAACGTAGTATACCACATGAGATAGGTCAATATATCCCGTGGAATAGTTGTCTATCTATTTGCTATTTCTCCAAAATAGTTTGTTATTTTTCTTTTGAAATGTTTGATTTGGTTGACAAATCTCATCCATGTTTTCTGGTCTTTCTTTCTTTCATGTTGTACATCAGCTCCCCCCAAGGGCAAGAGGACACAGGAGGAGGAGGAGGAGGGTGCTGTTCAGGAGGATGCAGGCCAGGATCGGGCAGGCGAGGGCTCCTTTGCTGGCCCCAGTAAGTTTTAATTTTAATATAGAGTACCTATTTTTTCCTAGCGTTCCTCATTCGATTTTTTCTAAATCGTCTTTGATCTTGTAGACTGGATCTAAATTCTTATCCTGCCTCGACTATGACTCCCTGTGGTATTACTAGATTATTCTTATTAGTCTGTCTGTGTAGCTAACTAAGATTGCACATTTGGCAATTCCATTGGACTCCCATTCTAGTCAGCAATAGCTCTATGCACTGAGTGCAGTCCTCTGGGATTGTCCATAATGTCTTTTCAAGTCTTCTAAATGTTTATGCTTTGACAATTGCCAACAATAAAAAGGTGAATGACCACCAAGAAAGAATAAGATACTACTTTACTTTTGGTTTGGATAGGAGGACAATCCATTCTACTACTGTTGCAGGGACAAATCTGCACAAACTGAACTATGAACACTAAATAGTGCATTGTTTATCAATTATAATAGGCGCAGGTAGACTTTCTTTCCACATACCTCAGTGATATCAGACTTTGAAGAACCCCCCAATCTCCTTAATGACTAGATAGTGTGGCAGAGTCATTTAGCTCCCAAAGTTACCGATGAGTGATCCCCAATGATCATTAGATTATCCAACGCAGTACAAGAGTACGGAGTCAGAGTCAAGAAGTGCCAGAGGCCCTCATGCTTGCAAAAATTCCAAAACCTTTAGCTCATCCACTCTAGCCTGGAGGACCAAAAACCACAGAGTCTATTTAAGTTTAAAAGCTTTATTAAAAGTAAACACATATATTAAAATCAAATTTGTCATAAAAGTAAACGTTTAACTGAAAATGGAAAAGTGCTTAGTGCTAACGATTAATTGGACACATTTCTTGTGGAAAAAGGGACATTTTTACTTTAGAGTAGACAGTTACAAATTATTACATTGTATTTCGTTTTTTTAACATTTGTTTATTCCTCCTAGACCAAATATTATATATTAGTGAGTGGTGTATTCTAACATTCTTAAATGTACTTTGTAGGTGGAATATCTGGTGGCGGGGCCAGCGCGGAGGTGGTGGTGTTGGGCGAGGACTCTGGGGAGGAGGCGGTGCAAGTGCCGGACGTTCCTGTGAGGGTTCGCACGGTGGTGGCGGGAAGAGGTAAGCTATATATTCCTTACTTATTGAGATTGAAGACTGCATAGTGTGCTTTCTGCACGGGTGTATTATAAATCAACCAGGTAGTAGCCTCCTCTAAATGTACTTCGACTTAGCTGTGAAGTTTTTGGTGAGAAGAATCCCAATAAGATTTTAGATGAACTTGATGGATGGGATGAACGAAAAGCGAAAGAAGGGTGTAAGTAAGTGTGGAAGGACGAGAAATTTTATGATGGCTGGCAAAGAAGAATGATATGTGTTTGCTTGGCCCCCGAGGTGGCTGGGAAGGAAAGAATATGGTATGGTGCATGGCTGGGTCAATGATGAAGCAAGGATGGGTGAAGGACAACAGCCTGGGTGGGCGAAACAGAAACTGTATGTGTGCATATACTTTGAATGGATGGATGCCTGGAGCATGGTATTATCTGACTCTTAGATAGCACATGTGTATCTAGAGAGAGTAGATGGTCACTGGATGAACTAAGTGTTACCTTGAAGAGCATGTAACACCGCACCCGCACGTCCGTTCCAGTGTAGGGAAGGCAAGGAAAATAAATTGTAAATTTGTCCAATACTACCATGAATAGTAGCAGTAGTTTGTATTGCAACTGCAAGCACAGCATATATCCGGTTATTACGGTGGACACTCCGTACCTCTCTTAATAACTTAAGTCTAGTAGTAGTACGTCATTCATGTGTGGGTGTATCACTGTTCACTCAATAATAAGCAAAGCACCTAAAGTCATCCCATATGTCATCAAATACATCCCATGTGAAGTGATAGATAATCAAATTATTTAGCTTCTTCATTTTCCTTTTCTAGTATTCATTTGCACTGTAGGGTGAAAGGCAAATTAATTAAGCAGTAGCCCTTGTAACAGAGTATTCTCCGTGCCACCCCTAATAGAAAAGTAATAGCTTCACCACCTGCATGTACTGAACCGGTACAGTAACGCAAGTCTGTCTCACTCATCATGGTGTGCGTCTGTTTTTCTCGGGTGCAAGTTCACTGCGCTGGCATTCTGCCGGCTTGCATAAGATAACGTACCAATTTTCCTAAACAAGAGAGAAGAAGAAGAATAAGACTGGTGTACTGTCATAGTCGACTGTAATGGAAGTCCATAGTGGTCGTAGAATTTGTTCATTAAACTCCCACTAATGTTAGAGCAAGGATGCAGAAGTGGGAGGTTAGATAGATACTGTCCTCAATAGTTATGTACTGTGCTTTCAATTTGCTACTTGTACTGTGACAACTTTCGGCTCAATCACTTTGTGTTATTAATGTTAAGGAGCATTGGTTACAGACTATGTCTTTCTTTCTTCATATAGTTGCTCCTTCCAAATCGACATCACGGAGGGAGCAGGTTCGAATGGCCCGGCAACGGAGGCTGGATGCCACTGTCGCCGAATATCGGCGGCTGGTGGCCCTGGAGGAGGAGGACACGCAGGCAACCGGTGGAACCACAACATCCTCCACTGGGACAGCTGCATCATCCTCCGTGCCCCCACGGGCTGCCAGCCAGCGCAGTGCTCCAGCGGTACGGAGCCGGGCTAACAAAGCCAACCACCACCGCCAAGCAGCAAAAAGACCAGCTGCCCCCCACAGGAGTTGCAAGGCACGCCAGCGCCGCCTAGGAGTCAGAATGTCCTACCTGGAGCAGGAGGTCCTTAGGTACAAGAACTTGGTGGAGGGCCTCCGCTTCGACCATGCCACCCTCCGCAAGGAGTATGATGCCCTGCCCCAAAATTCACTAGCACCGCCCAGTAGTGGAGTGTCCCTTGCCCTTTTTTTAGAGACTTTTGAGGGGTGGGGTTTGGGAGTTGGGTTCTTTTTGGGACTTTTCAAAGACAATCGTTGGGGTTAGGGAGGGTCTTGAGGGAGATTATTTTGTTAGGGCTACATAAATATACTTTTTTAAACTTTATCTGACCATACCTGTTTTTTACTGCTTTTCAGTCTGGTGGGTGGGGGTTTAACAGTAAGTTTGTTTTCCTGAAGAGTCCTAGGACTTTAGTAGTACTACCGTCAATCTCTCGTCTACTCCTAATACTCCATTATACTACCTCCCACCAAACGCTTATCTTACCTGTAATTTGTGTTAGAAATTAGGGCTAGGCCCAGGGCTGGCTCCACGGGAAACGGGGATTAAGGTTGGCAATCCTGGGCGGATGAAATTTCCTCGCTGCGGTGGTACTAGTGGTGTGACACAGTGGCAGTTGCATGCCTATGGAAAAAAAGAAAACGAAACCTGGTTTGTCCTTACTGTAGCATTACAACAGTTACGGTACGATAGAGAATATAGCAGGTGACAGTACACTAGAACAGTGCCACAATGTAGCCTAACAAATGGTAAAGTATTGCAAGTATAACTAGTACTTGCGTTGAATTTATTTGACATTGGCTCCTACTACTACAAGAAATAGTACTGAAGCTGAGTAAGTCTAGAATATATCCTCGTATTCCTTCACCAGCCTGTTGCTATGACCTTATCCTCCCTAGCAAGTGCGTGGAATTATTGATGTCATTTAGTCAGACATCAAGCAAAACCACACAGCCCGGGGGAAGAGGGTTAGGGTTTGGAAAATGGATGGGAATGGGGGTTTCTTTTTGGGTAGGTTTTGTTGAGAGAAGAAAAAAAAGCACAGCATGGACAAACAATAATTGAAGATAAAGAAATCTTTGGGTACAAACTAAAGCTAACCACATGCAGTCACACTCATAGAAGAAAACAATGGATACTGTATCTGTATTCTGTATGTTGTTGGAGTTGTCCTGTTGAATTTGGTAAGTAAGTTGCATGCAGCAAACAATTCCTCTTATTAGCAGCACTCCTCCATTCCAGCTGACGCTTCGTCCATCAATGTTGGTGACCAGTGACCACTGACAGAAGACACCCTGTCCACTGCCTGCCTGGCGGATGTTGACTGAAACCTGGCCTGTAATTATTGAACGGAAAACAGGAAGTGCTATTACAATACCACTGATAAATAAATATAAGGTATGTACGCTGTGTGGTGCAAAAAGTCACACTTTGATTTTCCTAATAGACAGTACAATATTTTTGAAATTGCGTAATCTGTCTGAGTCACCTTTTTAAGGATAAATAAGTATGGCCAAATTAATTTAGCGGATCTTTCCCCTCAAGCTAGGTGTACTGTAAACTGTGTTTTAGAACAAAATTAGACCTTCCCAGCAATGCTCCCACCAAGACCCTTACTAAAGCCAGTCGCAAAAATGTAGAAGACCCCCAATCAGATCTCAAAAAACGAGGCCTAGCAGAAAAATGGTGACAAAACGTACTTTGAAAGTAAAAGTAGGCCCAAATACCCCCTTACCCACCGTGGATTGTATTCAAACCACTTGCAAGCAAGCAAAAGTATCCATAGCCAGCATCACTCCAAGAGTGCTCTAAGACCCCAGAAGAACTCAGTTGCAAAAATCTAGAACACCCCGAAACACATTCAATCCTGCTGCTAGGGCTAACCCTAACAAACCCTAAGTTACAAAAAGTGCCAAAAGGCTTTCCCTATGGATTTTGTCCAAACCACTTCTATCCGGTGTTAGACCTTCCCAGGAATGCCCCAAGAGACCCGCCAACCCACCCGCAAAAAAGCACGCGACAACACCCCCAAACAGCCAAAAAGCAAAATCTCATACTTACAATATCTCTCGGCCTTCGGTCCAAACGCGCTGTGCAGCTAGGTCATCATCATCATAACTCCTGTTTTCCACCACGGATTTCCTGAAAAGCAAATGCAATCAAGATTAGACTGTCGCAGCAGTGCTTCGACAGAGACCCCGCAACCCACCCACAAACACCAGGAAGCCCCCCAAACAGGCCCCCGAAAACGCTACATTGAGCAAGATGTCAGAAGAAATAGCAAAAAAAAGGCTTTTCCTTATGGATTTTGTCCAAACCACTTCTATCCGGTATTAGACCTTCCCAGGAATGCCCCAAGAGACCCGCCAACCCACCCGCAAAAAAGCACGCGACAACACCCCCAAACAGCCAAAAAGCAAAATCTCATACTTACAATATCTCTCGGCCTTCGGTCCAAACGCGCTGTGCAGCTAGGTCATCATCATCATAACTCCTGTTTTCCACCACGGATTTCCTGAAAAGCAAATGCAATCAAAATTAGACTGTCGCAGCAGTGCTCCCAGACCCCAAAACTCACCCACAAACACCCGGAACCCCGCCAAAGAGCACCTCAAAGGCAAGCAAGTCAGCAAAAACGGCAAGAAATTTCCGCCTCATATTTGGTCCAAAACACTTTTATCCGTTATTAGAGCTTCACAGCAATGGGCCCAGAGCCGTCAACTCACCCGCAAAGAAGTAGAACACCTCCACAAGTGCTGAGTCTTTCTTCATTGGGCGTAATCCAGCCCTCTGCTTTGAGGGAAATAGGAGTCTGGAGGAGGAGGATAGAGGAGCATGTTCTTCTGAACTTGTGAACCTGAGGAATGTAGACTGCGGCACCTTCAAATCAATAAGCAAACAAGTGAAGACAGTTCTGCTGATGGGCTTGTTTTTGTGATTAGGTGATTAAAGTTTGAATTAAATTAACTGTGCAAAACAAAGAAAGACAGACACACAGGAATAAAAGTGAATAAGGACGAAAAAGAAAGTTATTGATTCATTGTCTCATTTTCAGGGCTCGGTGTCAGGGAATAAGAATAAGAGTTCGTCATCATACTCTGCGAATTCAGGCAGGATGAGGTCAGCGTCACTGAACAGAGAACAAATTCCCTCATCTACGTTGCTGTCCTCCTCGTCTTCATGCTGCGTGCTTTCTCGTACTTTGTAATCTGGTGGTATGAGGTGCTGATTCATCTTGATCATTGTTAGCCTCTCCACATTTTTTGGCGAGAGGCGGCTCCGTTTGGGAGTTACAATGCCACCAGCAGCACTGAAAACACATTCAGAAGACACACTTGCGAGTGGGCAAGACAAGTAGTTTATAGCCAGGTTGGAGAGCTGTGGCCACAATTGTTTTTTCCCATGCCAATACTGCAATGGCTCATCATTAAGAAAGACCTCTGTTGAGTCATTCAGATAGTCCTGCACCATCGACTCAAGGTCCTCAACGGTTCCTCCACTTTGCTTACTTTTTGCTGTGCCTGTGACCTTTTTCCGAGAACCATACCCAAGCAAAGTTAGCCAATCCTCTTCAGCAGCCACTGTTACTCTTGTGTGTGGTGCAGATGATCCGGTTGCCGGTGTCTTTAACGGCTGAGAGGTTACTTGTGCCACAGCCACAGGTGCAGAAGTGGATTCTTTTGACTGGGGATGGCCTGCTGATGCTGATGCTGATGTACTGCCTTCTCCTTCAATATCCTGCCGTTCTTTTTCAAACCTCTTGGCTGACCAGGCTAGCCAACGTTTGTACTTTTTAACATCTTCATCAGCAAAAGGAAAGAATGCTTGGCCTGCCAGCGCCTTTTTGTAGCGTTGATCCAGAATAGTAGCACAAATGTAATGCTGTTCTGAGTTGATCTTTTTAAGACGTTCATCACCACGTAGGCGGTCTAATAATTTCTCCGACAAAATAAAAGGGTTTTTTTTTTTCATCTTTTTCTAACTCAGAAGACACCGCCTTCAGTTGGTGCTCCAGCATGCACAACAATGGGATAGCTTTTCCCAAATTACAGTCCTCCTGGCTGACTGCACGCGTGAAGAACTCAAAAGGACGAAGTATGTCTGTCAGGCTTTTAACTTTGTCCCATTGCGCCGCACCCATCCGCAGGTCCTTCTGAGCTGTACCCTCTTTTAAGAAATAGTGATCGAGTACCGTATACTGCTCATACAGACGCTCAAGCATGTAGAAGGTTGAGTTCCAACGTGTTGCCACCTCCTGGATGAGTGCTTTCACTGGCATTCGACGTTCAAGTAGCAGGCTCCTCAGATGCTTTAGGGCCTTAAAAGAATGGCTGAAATGGTTGCACATTTTGCGGCAGGTGGCCATTACCTCGAACGCTGGACTGTCTTTATCACTCAAGAATTTTTGAACTACCAGGTTGATATAGTGCGCCAAACACGGCACTCTGAAATATTCACCCAGCGCCATGGCCTTAACTACATTGGCGCCATTATCCGTGGAAACATAACCAATCTGGCGTTTTTTTGGGGACAGCCAGTGAAAGATCTTTTTGTTAAACTCGTCCAAAATGTTTTGTGCTGTGTGACTTTTCTCCAAGCCAAACATGGCTAGTGTTGCATGTTTCCGAGCAGCTTTAAAAACTTGGTCCGGGTCAACACCTGCGTTTAGCTTTGCTTTAACACCTGAAAAAGAGACCCAGTGTGCAGTGATGCACATGTAATCAGCGCCTGCGCCACTGGTCCACATGTCTGTTGTCAGATGTATTGTGTGAACAGCACTCTTCTGCAAAGCTGCCCCAATCGCCTCCAGCACATCTTCATGTAGTGCTGGAACCGCAACTCTGGCAAAATAGAACCGGCTAGGAACCTTCCATTTAGGGCAGAGCGTTGCCACTAATTCTAGAAAACCTACCGCTTCTACAAAAGAAAAAGGGAGAAGGTCCACAGCTAGCATTTTAGCCAGCTTAGTGTTATACAGACCCGTCAGTGGGTGGTTGCGTTCATATGGCGCGTCTGAAGAAAACATGGTTCTAATGTTGCCCTGGACCAAGCATTTACAGGATGATAATGACTTCGTTGACCCAATTATGCTCGCAGGTTAACTTTTGCGCGTTGGTGTCTCACTCGCTCCAACACTCTTAGTGTGCCTCACATGGGGTGTGCTGCTGACAGGGGTACTGGGTGTAAGTGAAGTGTTTGACACGTCTTCTTCCTCCTCATCATCATCAGATGCAACACCAACGTTTTCTTGACTTCCAATTCGGGCTTCCTTGATCGCATCTAGGTGCGCAAACCATTGGACAGTGTGCTGTCTCTCAAGATGACCTCTCTGGCCTCCGGTACCATAGTTGGTACCTGACATACCACGACTAACTGCAAGCTTACAAAGGGTACAAATGGCGAACTTTTCCCTTTTTGAGCAAACAGTAAAGAAGTCCCAAACTGGGGACTTGAAGTGTCTGTGGGGCCTGGAGGAGGGAGCGATACTGGTGGTGGTGGTCATGCTGCTAATGCCAGATGAAGTGGAGGATCTGGATTGCCCAACTTTTGTACGTTGTGCACTTTCACCGCCACTAATTAAGGTCGAGGTGGATGGAGGTCCCTTCTTGTGAGAAAGAAATATGGAAGCGGTACGAGTTGGTGTACTTAACTCCAATGATTGTGGTGTTTCCACTGCCTCCTCGTCGACAACATCATCATCATCACGCTCAGCAGCTTTTCGGGCTAGGGTCAAAATGTCTGTTTGCTGCATGCCCGCTGGGGATGCAGTGACCTTTATGATGACTGGGTCGTCGTTGTCAGAGTCTTCATCAGCAGCAGTATCCGCCACTTCTTGTTGAGCCTCATCATGACACTCCATAACTCTGAGACTTTGGACGAGCTTCCTTTTACGCTTAACTACCTTTGTCAGATCATGTGCCTCACTCTCAGACGGCAGTGGTGCTGGTTCCCAATTTTGATCCATATCATCAGAAGGAGGTGTGCTTGAAGAAGATGTAGACACCACCCTTGATCTCTTCCTTGCTAGGGGTGTGGAAGACAATGAATGATCATCAGGAGGAGTGTCTTCCTCAAATGATACCTCGCATTGATTGTCGATTTCCTGATGTGCCCCTACTTCGGGAGGAACAACTATTGTGGGCACTTGTGACCCTCCATGCACCTCTGCTTGCGCATCTCCTTGCGCTGCCTCTCCTTCCACATGTACTTGGGCTTGTACTTGCACATGTGGTTTTTGTTGCGGCTGTGGTTGTTCAACACTCGTCAGATGAGTTACAACAACCTGTGTTGATTGAGGGACATTGCTGCTACTTTCTTGCGATGAGCCAACATCACTGGTCGATGGTGATTGAACAACTAGACTAAGTGCCTCTGCAGCACTGAAGGGCTTGGACTTAAGTTGGCGTGGTGGTGGTGGTGGCACTGAGCCCAATGGAGCGGGGGTGCTGCTCCCAGCTTAGTCCCCAGCAGATCCAGCTGCTGCTGCAGGCATACTTTTTTTTTTACTCCCAAAAAAAGCGGCGGCCAGCACACCAGTCTCCTTGGTAACTTGCTTCTTCTGCTCCTTACTGGCAGCTTTCTTGCTAGAGGAGCTACGGGTAACTTTTTTTGGGGCCATCTTCTTCAGAACAGCAGGCAGCAGTTGCACGAGTTGCAGAGTTGTCTGTGTCCAGACGTGACGTTGCGTGACGTTATGCTGCACACACACACCGCTGCAGGACTTCTTCCTGGCACTGGTGGTTCTCTAGAGTCTTGTGCACCTAAAAGCAATGGAAGAAAGAGGAACATCAGTTCAGTCAAAATGGCTCCTTGCACCCCAAGCACATGTTGCCTGTACCAGCCAGCACTCAAGATGGCCACCACCACCACCCACATGGCCAGTCCACATCAACAGTACACCCCAAAAAACCAGAAAAACACACAAAAATTACCACAATCCAATGCCATCCAGGATGTTTACCTTAAAGAGAGTGAGACCCCACAGGCACACTCAGTCCATGCACCACTACCCCTGGGCAAAAGGCCACACCAGCAGCCCCAAAAAAACGACAAAAAATACAAAAAACAGCACAATCCCAGCCCATCCATGGCCTCAATGGTGTTTAAATTCAAGAGGACACCCCACAAAAAGACTGGGCCCATGCAACACTCACCACCCCTGGGCAAAGGGCCCCACCAGCAGCCCCAAAAAACGACAAAAACCACAAAATTCATCACAATCCTAGCCCATCCATGCCCTCAATGGTGTTTAAATTCAAGAAGACACCCCACAGAAAGACTAGGCCCATGCAACACTCACTACCCCTGGGGATAATGGATGAAAAGTAGGCAAAATAAGTGCAGGCCTCAGACACTGCCTCTCTTCAAAATGGCCCCTTGCACCCAAAGCACATGTTGCCTGTACCAGCCAGCACTCAAGATGGCCACCACCACCACCCACATGGCCAGTCCACATCAACAGTGCACCCCAAAAAAACAGAAAAACACCCAAAAATCACCACAATCCAATGCCATCCAGGATGTTTACATTAAAGAGAGTGAGACCACACCACAGGCACACTCAGTTTAAGCACCACTACCCCTGGGCAAAAGGCCACATCAGCAGCCCCAAAAAAACGACAAAAACACAAAAATCAGCACAATCCCAGCCCATCCATGGCCTCAATGGTGTTTACATTCAAGAAGACACCCCACAGAAAGACTAGGCCCATGCAACACTCACCACCCCTGGGCAAAGGGCCCCACCAGCAGCCCCAAAAAAATGACAAAAACAACAAAAATCAGCACAATCCCAGCCCATCCATGGCCTCAATGGTGTTTAAATTCAACAAAACAGTTGTATCATGCACCCATAACCAACACTGGTCCTACTGGATACTGTGGCTACCCACAATATATTTTATTTAATGTTCTGAAAAAGTTCCAAAATTGTAGTTGCAGCAACTGTAATGCCCCAAACAAACTTACTTGTGAAAGTTGATTTCTAATCCAAAAGTGATCCAAAGAAAGTCAAAAAGGCCTCAAATCCAAATATCCAGCAGCACCCACAAAAAGTAATCCTTCCAGGTCAAGGTCCAAATGAAAGTGACCAGCACATGAAGAAAGCACTGGGAGGAGCCTGCTGGACAGGAACAGGAAGTTGGAGACTGTGGGGCACTTCCTTCCTCCCCCCCCCAAAAAATGGACTCCTTGCAAAAAAAAAGGCCATGCAAATGTCAACCTGAGGAGTGAATCTGATAAAAATCATCATTTCCTGATGGTTTATCCTGTTTGCTGGTGGATTTCTTGTGCAGAATTGCAAAATCTCTATTTCGCGAGTGCGAGATTGTTCCTTTCCGCCGCAACTACGTGTTCGCAATAGCGAACTCTCGCGAGGTGTGCTGTGCAAGGTGGCAAGCCGCGATTACGTATTCGCGGGCGCCAAACTCCCGCGGGATCCCGCAGCAAGATCCAAAATGGCGCAGCACTAGCAAAATATGATCGAGAAAAACAACTCGGCAAACGCTGAATGACGGAAAGTGAACGCCGTGCACCACGCCACGCGCTGCAATATTGTATCACCAAGCAAAAAATCCGCCGTGAGCGAATTCACGGATATTCGACAAATTCGCGAGAGTTCGCGGATTGCGAATTTGCCGAAAATCCAAAAAATCCGCGATTGGAGCGGATTTTACGCCCATGCTTAGTCCTGACCTTCATTTCCTTGCACTCGGACAGAGGCGGGACTGCGAGGACCAGCGTGCACAGCGGCGCTGATCAGCCGCAGCTGGTCCTCTTCCCGCCCCCTCCAGCAGTTAAGAGCGTGCTGTGAGCCTGTCCTGTGGGAATCTGTTCTGTGCCTTACCCGGATCACGTTACACCGGTAGCTGCTTTGTTGACTTTGCCGGCCACTACGCCACGCCTCGTGGCTCCCGCTTCGCGGGCGCCGATCGTGGCTGCTGAACCTTGCTGCTGACTCCATCCTTGGGACCCGCCTGGCCGTCCGAGGCCCTGGAAACTGTGTCCTGACCTTCATTTCCTTGCACTCGGACAGAGGCGGGACTGTGAGGACCAGCGTGCACAGCGGCGCTGATCGGCCACAGCTGGTCCTCTTCCCGCCCCCTCCAGCTCCCTCTTTATTTAGTGTGCACTTGCCACGTGCACGCGGGACGCGCGCGGGACTGAGCCCGGGGCTAAACCCGGGCCAAGGGCGGGCCCGTCCTAGCCCGTCATAGACCGGATGGAGACTGGGCTGGGGCCACCCCCTAACAACCAACATAAGGTTCCTCTCTATAAAAGGCCTGATACCCCGATCAGAAGGGGAACAAATATCATCCCTGCTGCATAGCTCACAGTTAAACTAAACCCGTCACCAGCCTTGTTCAAACACACACAATGTCACCGAGGGGCTCCAGAAGTAAAACCCTTAAAAATATGGCAAAATCAGTAGGTCCAATAGACCAATTCATTACGAAAGTCAATCAAACCATCGATCAAACTGTAATGCTGATTGACCGACGAGTTTCTTATGAATTAGATCAAGCAAGACGCTCTTCTATGGGAATATTGGCCCAAGCACAAACTCCAATCAAACAATCATTAAACATTTCCGTACCGGGAATACGTGCGGAGATCCATGCCATTCCCAATTCAATTGATTTGTCAGTATCTACATTATTATCAGATTCACTACTGACCCAAGACCTCGAGCATACTCCAGACATTTTTGCGAGCCAGCAGCCACTGGAAACTGACCCTACACAGAGCGAATCTAGGGGGTTAAGAGAGGGCGCAATCTCAAAACATTCGCAACATATTAAAATAACCACAAAAAATCAACCAATTAAAGACACCGTAACATCTGAACCCTTGCACCATAATCCACATTCTAAAAAATCCCGCGAGACCAACAGTACTAAAGAGCATAGTCAGGATAATAATAATAAATCCATTGAAATTACAGAAGCTGACAGAAATATTACCCCCGACACTGTCACGTCCAATGATTATTCAAACGTAGCTGTGACCAACAAAACTTACTTAGAAAATCCAGCCTCTCTCTTAGTTAAGAGTAATAAAAAATTCGAGCCACAACACATCTTGGCGAAAGAGATAGCTGAAATAGTTAAATATCAGCTACAACCAATCCAAAAAAGTCTTGAAATTATTGAGAAGCAAGTAGCAATACTAGTTGCCATCTCAAAAAAATCCACAAATCCACAAAATCAAGGGCTGCCAAACTTGGGTGGTCCCAAGCCCCTAGCTAACAACGCAAACTCTACCAATAATTCAGCACAACCATCTAACAACTCAGTACAACCATCTAGTACAAACCTGACTGCAATAAACACTCCCACTGTTAGGACAGGAGACCCCGTGAAAAACCCAAGTAATTTATTAAATACATCAAAAACTAAGACCCCCCCAAGTACTCACAAAAAAGGTCCCAGACCCACAAAATGCTCTGTCAGCAAATGTCCCTTCCAGACCACTAGTCATAACCACCCCCCATAACGAACAACCCCAGAGGCATAATACAAAGCCAGAACGTATAAAGAAGAGATGGCCCCAAGCCAGTAAACCTCCCACCGGAAGCTGCCCCCTTCGTAGCTATCTTAACAGGAGTTCCAGAATTAAATAACGACATAGACGAACCAACTTGGTCCTTATTAAATAAAACTCGTCATTGGCTGAATACTAATAGACCAAATCAACATAATTACGTTACTAAAATCGCCACAGTAAGAAGGGCCCCATGGATTAGATACCAACCAAAAACTATCCCAGGTGACTGCATAATAGTCAATTTCGAGAACCCCCGTGCAGTGGACTACATCTGCTCGTGGGACTCACAAGGTAGCAACGGAGGAATAAATGTCAAACGACTATCATTCTTTTATCCCCGTCAAGGTCACTATTCTGAAGGCCCTAATTGGTCTTCAAACTGGTCCTGGAACCAGCCCGAACATGTGCAACGAGGCTGGAGCCAGGGAGACTGGTATAATGGAAACAACCAAAGGGGCTGGCCCCAGGGAGAATGGGGGTTCGAAAATAAAGATCGGGGCAACTGGAATATCATTGGTAGGAGAGGCCAACAATTACCCTATAGGGACGTGTGGGGCGGTATACCAACTTTCAACAGCTATAGTTGCTTAGAGATGGTCGATTGACCACCACCACAGAACAATGTCACTATTCCCCTTTTTAATAACAGCGCTTTACTCAACAAATCAGTAAAGTATCCCAATAAGATCGAACCCAACAAGGTTTCTTTAATAACAACTAATCGGTCAAACGAATTAACTGTGACGATAAACCTCCAAAAAATGGCAGATAGGTCAGAAGAGCAGCAATGCTCTTCTAAGCTCCCTACTGGTCCTCCCCTTTTACCACAAACTGGTTTAGATTCGCAGGAAAGTCTCTCAAACCTGACACCTGTGTTTCAATCAAGTCAACCGGAAGAAATTAGCGCCCAGAGCAAGAAATCCTTTTTAACTAGCGATAACTCTGAGAAAAAACTGTTATTCTGGAATGTGGCGGGGTTAGCTACAAAATACATGGAAAAAAGTTTTCTTAGCTTGGTAAATTTGACTGACGTAATCTGCCTACAGGAGACATGGCTCAATGACCCAGTTCATCTTTTGGGCTACAAAACCTACTTTTCACAAGCCATAAGATCCAATTCAGGCAGAAGTAAAGGGGGTCTACTAATATATATCTCTAATCTCTGGCCCTGTGGTGAGATAATTTCCGTAAAATTAGGCCAGAATTTTCAGATTATTAATATACATGGAACCAGACAAGAGGTCTATACTATCATTAATTTCTATAATAATATGAGCTCAACAGAGTTGACTACGGCTTTAAATGAAATTCTCCATCTAGTAAACGACCTCAAAGCAAAACACGCAAAGGATTTCCACACAGTAATCTGGGGAGGAGATTTCAATCTCCATTTATGTAACAGATGCGATACCCCCATCTGCGGGATCACAGAGGAAGAAGGAAACACTCTAACTCATTTTGCTCATACCGCAGAGGGCAGTAATATACAGGCCACGATGACTGACTTAGACATAGGGTTTGCCAATATGATAAAAACGCCCATAACTGAGTTCACTTCAACCTTTCACGGCAGAGGTTTTAAAACTCTAATAGATTATATTTTAGTATTGACAAATAAAGCAGATAATATCATGACCTTCGAAGTGCTTGACAACGCACTTAGCGATCATTCCCCCATCAGAATGACGTTTTTGGAACCCAAACATCAGAACAAATTAGACAGGGTACATTCTAGCCTCTTACAACAGCAAGCATTAACACTGAACAGATTAAATGGTTACACCTTAAAATGGGGCAAATTAGACCAGGAAACTGTAACCGCAAAAATAATTAAAACATGTAAAAATGAAATAGATAGGTGCTTAGATCCTTCCACAACTCCAAAGGAAATTTTGAATAACTATACTGACATCGTGGAAAACATAAGAAAAGTATTAACTAAGCCCCACATACAAAACAGGACTACAAGAAAGGGATGGTTCTCCACGGAATGTACAAAAGCTTACTCTAACCTAAAGAAGGCCCTAGCAAAAAAAGAAATAAATAGAGATGAGGTGATTAATCTAAGGAAGACCTACACGCTTGCAACTCGAAAAAGAAAAAGGACCTCCAATCAAACTTATGGACTGAATTACAGAAAAGCAGCACTCAAAAAGATAGCTCTGCTTTCTGGCAGATTTTGAAAACCCCTTTTTTAACAGAAAAGAATGACGTCCCATCATTAGATGTAGCAATAAATGCCGCGAACTGGGTCCAACATTTCTCAGAGGTCTTTGGTAAGGATAAATGCATAGACTCAGAAAATTTGGACCCTCTTCCGCCAGTGAAATACCCACTAGCTCTTCATTTTACACTTAATGAAACGACGAAGGCCATAAAAACCGCGAAATCAGGCAAAGCACCTGGGCCAGACTCGGTTCCTATGGACCTCTATAAATATATACCTGACCTTTAATGCCCACTGCTTACTAAAGTATTAAACGCGGCGAAGGAGATCGGCCTTCCCGAATCTTGGTCAACTTCAATACTCGTTCCTATTTTTAAAAAAGGTAGCAGAGACAGCCCCTCCTTCTACTGGCCCATCTCCCTCCTGGATTCGATCGGAAAAATGGCAGGCCGTGTCCTTCTTGATCGACTCCAGGAGTGGTCATTAGAACATGGGGCAATTTCGGACCTACAGTATGGGTTCAGGACAGGACTGAGCACAGTTGATCAGGTTTTAAATTTAACACTACTGGCTGGAAAGTACTTAGATGCAAAAAGTTCATCCCTACACATGATCTACGTTGATCTTACTGCAGCGTTCGACTGCGTCGAACACTCAAAATTATGGTCAATAATGCTGCAAATGGGGATCGACTCATCAATAGTTGATCTCCTCCGTGAACTATATTCCGGAGCCTCGGGAAAGGTTAGATTTGGGACTGGTGGTGAGTTAACTGAGAGCTTCTCAATACAGAAGGGGGTCAGACAAGGATGTGTGCTGGCCCCCTTCCTATTTACACTCTACACCAACGGGCTAGAGGCTGCAATGTTAAAAGGTGCAAAAGATCTCCCAGCAGCTGGTCGTCGGCCGATTCCAGCACTACTATATGCCGACGACGCGGTAATCCTCGCCCGAACCCCAATCCAGCTCCAGCGGGTATTGAATAACTACTGCTCCTTCATGACCAGTTTGAGCTTAAAAGTTAACATAAAGAAAACATATGTGATGCACGCTGGCATAAAGGGGAAAAAACCAAAGAAAATCTGTGTGGACAATGTACTCCTTGAAAGAACAGATAACTATCCTTATCTTGGCATCATCATTGACGAGGCATTTAAGTGGAAGGAAGCCATCAATGCCCGTAAACTGGCCTTCATAAGAACTGTCGGTGCACTAAAGGCTTTCGCCCTTCGGCTCGGTAAAAGACCCCCGACTGAGATGATAAAAATATATAACGCCAAGTGCCTCAGCACAGCAATCTTTGGTGCAGGGGTCTGGGGAGGGGCAAACGTAGATCAGCTCCAAAAAGTTGAAAATTCCTTTTTAAGATTTTTGCTGGCCGTACCGAAAACTACAACTACGTATGGGTGCCATCTTGAACTTGGTATGGATTATATTTCTGACATTATTAAAATCCAACAGATTATGTTGTGGCGCAAAATCTGGGCTACGGATCAATGCCAGCTCACAAGAACAATTGTCCTGGACTGTATGAAACTTGAGAATACGAGAAAAATAAGATGGCTTACTTATGTTAAGACTTTCCTTACCGATATAGGATATGCGAGATTTTTTAATGACCCCTTATCGGTGACAGACATATCAAAAAAAGAACTAAAAACACTATGTCTGTCACATCTATCTCAAGTGCGCTTGCTGTGCGAAATAGGGAAGCCATCAGTCCAGCAACGCTTATTGATTCAGTCTGTTCCAACTATTCAACCATATCTTCAGTACAACCTAACTCAATACGAAAGATACTTTCTCACCTGTTTCAGGTTTAATTTATTTCATTATATGGTTTTATTCCCAAATCAAAATGATTGGTCTCATAACTTTTCTGTGTGTGCCTGTGACTCAACGTCTTTACAGTCCACAATCCACGTCCTTTTTTTCTGTAAATTCTATGTACCAATACGTAGCCGGTGGATAACACCACTATTAAAGGTTCTAAAGATCCGCAAATGCCGCCCGGCCTACCTGGTCTTACAGCTATTGGAAAACAACTTGATGGCAAAATCCACTGCACAGTTTCTTAAATTGTGTGTCAGGCACCGAACGAACCTCTGAATAGTTACTGTATCGCCTTTCTGAAACAATATGCACCGATAAAATGTTTTATAATACCTTTTGATATTAGAAAGAATGTGAATTTTAAAATAATTTTTACTGTGTTTTTATGTACTTTTATGGCTTTCAAAAATAATGGAAACAGAATAAAGTTGTTTTGTTTGTTTGTTTGAGTTAAGTGCGGCCTGCCCTAGGGATTGAAGGATTCAGTCTCCCTGGGGTAACGTAGAGAAATGATTGAGTAACTCATCACGACAAGGGGAAAAATATTAGTTCTGTGAGTGATGTATGGCAAATTCACTAGATAACGAGTTAGGTGTGGCCTGCCTTAGGGATCAAAGGGTTCAGTCTCCCTGGGGTGTGAATGGTCTATTGCGTGAATGACATCTAGTTCTAGATTTACTGTGTGTTTAGAGGGCACCCCACGGTATATCCTCATTTAAACCACCGTTGTGTGTAGACAGACGGTGTATCCATCTTTGCTCTCGGAAGAAAAGTTTCCTTTTGGAGATATTAGAAGATGCTTCAAGGATCACCCATTTAAGGGATTCTGGTGTATGTTTCTTCTCCAAGTAGTGGGTGCACATCTTCAAGTTAGTTTTATGGCAACGGAAGTTGCAGAGGTGTTCAGAAATTCTTCGTTTAACGGGTCTTGTCGTCATCCCTATATATATAGGTTGCACTGACATATCAGTAGGTACACACAGTTGGCTGTATTGCAGTTACTGTGTGAGCGCATTTCCCAAGTAAACTTGTAGTTCAGTGTGATGTTCTTATGTACTGAAGTGAATGCGCATGCTGTGCAGGAGCCACAAGGATAGTTGCCAATTACTGCTAGTAATTCCCACAGTGTTCCTTGTCTGTTGGTTGCTTTGGTTTTGGGTCTGGTGCTAATGAGCATGACGGTTCCATTGCTTTTTTGAATACCTGACATTTTCTGCAAGTGCATACACAGTGACTGGGGTCTAGTACTACTAATAATAGACAACAGTATAGGTTTTATTAAGTTATGTGTTAGCAAAGAGATTAGGTAAGCACATGCTTCTGTCAGAATGGTTGCACAAGTGGACACAGACTCACAGTGTAATTCAAGACCGCAAGACTATTCCCTGGACTTTAGCAGAAGAGGCTCACTAGTCTGGAAGGGGTTAGGTGACCGCATACATTCTACACATTTGACTACAGCACTTCTTGTGTGAATGCCTGAATCATTCTGCAAATGCATAAGCAGTGACTGGGTTCTAACACTACTAATAGTTGACAACAAGATAGGTTTTTAAGCAGTTATGTGTCAGCAAAGAGATTAAGTAGCCACATGCTTCTGTAAGAATGGTTGCACAAGTGGACACAGACTCACAGTGTGATTCTAGACAAGCAAGACTATTCCGTGGACTTTAGCAGAAGCGACTCACTGGTCTGAAAAGGGTAGGTGACCGCATACATTCTACACATTTTACTACAGCACTCCTTGTGTGAATGCCTGAATCATTCTGCATAATGCATGAGCAGTGACTGGGTTCTAATACTACTAATAGTTGACAACAGGATAGGTTTTTAAGCAGTTATGTGTCAGCAAAGAGATTAAGAAACCACATGCTTCTGTCAGAATGGTTGCTCAAGTAGACACAGAATCACAGTGTGACTTTAGACAAGCAAGACTGATCCGTGGACTTTAGCAGAAGAGACTCACTCGTCTGGAAGAGGTTAGGTGACTGCATACATTCTACACATTTGACTACAGCACACTCTTTGTGTGAATGCCTGAATCATTCTGCAAACGCATAAGTTGTGACTGGGTTCTAATACTACTAATAGTTGACAACAGGATAGGTTTTTAAGCAGTTATGTGTCAGCAAAGAGATTAAGTAAGGACATGCTACTGTTAGAATGGTTGCACAAGTGGACACAGACTCACAGTGTGATTCGAGACAAGCAAGACTATTCCCTGGACTTTACCAGAAGAGACTCACTAGTCTGGAAGGTGTTAGGTGACGGCATACATTCTACACATTTGAATACAGCACTCCTAGTGTGAATGCCTGAATCATTCTGCCAATGCATAAGCAGTGACTGTGTTCTAATACTGCTAATAGTTGACAACAGGATAGGTTTTTAAGCAATTATGTGTCAGCAAAGAGATTAAGTAACCACATGCTTCTGTCAGAATGGTTGCACAAGTGGACACAGACTCACAGTGTGATTCTATACAAGCAAAACTATTCCCTGGCCTTTAGCAGAAGATGTTGTAAATGACTCTAGGACCCTAGTGTACATTTTCTTGAGTCATGCCCTTATATAGGTATACATTATCCAATCCTTATATAGGCATAGAAATCATTACCAAATTTAGACTGAGCCTATGCAACCCAAATACGGCATGGCTACTTCCACTAAGTTCCAAGAATCAACAACGATTTCTTAGAAAAACCCGCCTTCAGCAGCTAGGGAACTCCCCTTGCCTGAATACTAATTTATCTAGGAATTCATGGAGTTTTCGGAGAACTGAGTCTTTGATGATGTTATTAAGTCCAATCACATGTCAAACTCGGCACCTTCAAAGTATAAATATGCCTAGGTTTGCCCAGACAAACACACGGTGGTTTGTAGCAGATGGACTAACTACTTGCCCGATGCCCTGCAGCAGCATGTGCCGAAGAAGCCGACCCTCCAGCTGACGAACTGAGAGAAGCTGTCTTTTCTCCTGCCGAGAAATCCAGCTCCAGTGTTTCCAGGCTACCCTTGCAGGTTGCTGGGAAATCGAGTTCTGAGAAAGAGATACAAGACCTCCTTCATTCTAAACCAAGGTATGGAGCTGATAAGACCCTTAGAGAATTCTCTGTTAGATTCTTGGCAGAGAAATACTGAACTTAAGCTACTCCTCACTTACTCCTTCCCTCGTACTAGACCTAGGTTAGGTACACCAGGGTAGGCGTATTTTAGAAGCACCAGTTGAGTACTTTTAGTTATTATTTTATCACTGTATATCTTTTATATGTTTTAATGCAATTTATGGCTTAGAAACCATATCATGCTTTTACAGTACCACTTTATAATACTGTTCGTATTATATGCCCTTTACTTCTTAGCCAGTATTACGATTGTAGGAGTACAATTCTTATGCTTGATAAAGAAGACTGTTCAATAAATTATTTTTATTGTAACCGCCTGTCTCTCTATTTTCTCAGCACCTCTTGTGAAATGAAGCATGCACGATTAACTGAGTAAAATAGCTATCTATTGTTCCCGCGACTCTAGAGATTGATTTCTTATTCTTGGGAAGCAAAGTTGTCATGTTTATGTGGTTGTCAGAAACTAATCCCTTCTTGTAATTTTGAGAAAGCTTCTAGTGACCTCTGAGCTAGCTGGCACTCACAATTAAGTCTAATACATGCTACAGAGACCCAGTCAACCTCAGTCCTACGTCTAAACTGCAGTATATATTATTCCAATGCGCTGAGCCTATTGGGAATATAGGAACTACACTACAAAGACACTCACTAGTCTGGAAGGGGTTAGGTGACCACATATATTCTACACATTTGACTACAGCACTCCTAGTGTGAATGCCTGAATCATTATGCAAATGCGTAAGCAGTGACTGGGTTCAAATTCTACTAATAGTTGACAACAGGATAGGTTTTTAAGCAGTTATGTGTCAGCAAAGACATTAAGTAAGCACACGCTTATGTCAGAATGATTGCACAAGAGGACACAGACTGACAGAGTAATCCAAGGCAAGCAAGACTAGTCCCTGGACTTTAGCAGAAGAAGCCCACTAGTCTAGAAGGGGTTAGGTGACCGCATACATTCTACACATTTGACTACAGCACTCCTTGCATGAATGCCTGAATCATTCTGCGAATGCATGAGCAGTGACTGGGTTCCAATACTACTGATAGTTGACAACAGGATAGGTTTTTAAGCAGTTATGTCTCAGCAAAGACATTAAGTAAGCAAATGCTTCTGTCAGAATGGTTGCATAAGTGGGCACAGACGCACAGTGTGATTCTAGACAATCAAGACTATACCCTGGACTTTAGCAGAAGAGACTCACTAGTCTGGAATTGGTCAGGTGACAGCATACATTCTACACATTTGACTACAGCACTCCTTGCATGAATTCCTGAATCATTCTGCGAATGCATAAGCAATGACTGGGTTCTAATACTACTAATAGTTGACAACAGGATCGGTTTTTAAGCAGTTATGTGTCAGCAAAGGGATTAAGTAAGGACATGCTTCTGTCAGAATGGTTGCACAAGTGGACACAGACTCAGAGTGTGACTCTAGACAAGCAAGACGATTCTGTGGACTTTAGCAGAAGAGACTCACTAGTTTGAAAAGGGTTAGGTGACCGCATACATTCTACACATTTGACTACAGCACTCCTTGTGTAAATCCCTGAATCATTCTGCATAATGCATAAGCAGTGACTGGGTTCTAATACTACTAATAGTTGATAACAGGGACAGGTTTTTAAGCAGTTATGTCTCAGCAAAGACATTAGGTAACCACATGCTTCTGTCAGAATGGTTGCACAAGTGAACACTGACTCATAGTGTGATTCTAGACAAGCAAGACTATCCCCTGTAATTTAGCAGAAGAGGCTCACTAGTCTGGAAGGGGCTAGGTGACTGCATACATTCTACACATTTGACTACAGCACACTCCTTGTGTGAATGCCTGAATCATTCTGCAAATGCATAAGCAGTGACTGGTTCTATTACTACTAATAGTTGACAACATAATAGGTTTTTAAGCAGTTATGTGTCACGAAAGAGATTAAGTAAGGACATACTTCTGTCAGAATGGTTTCACAAGTGGACACAGACTCACAGTGTGATTCTAGATAAGCAAACTATTCCCAGGACTTCAGCAGAAAAGGCTCACTAGTCTGGAAGGGGTTAGGTGACCGCATACATTCTACACATTTGACTACAGCACTCCTTGCGTGAATGCCTGAATCATACTGCATGATTGCATAAGCAGTGACTGCGTTCTAATACTAATAATAGTTGACAACAGGATACGATTTTAAGCAGTTATGTGTCAGCAAAAACATTAAATAACCACATGCTTCTGACAAAATGGTTGCACAAGTGGACACAGGCTCACAGTGTGATTCTAGACAAGCAAGGTTATTCCCTGGACTTTAGCAGAAGAGACTCACTAGTCTGGAAGGGGTTAGGTGACCACATGTATTCTAACCATTTGAGTACAGCACTCTTTGAGTTAATGCCTAAATCATTCTGCAAATGCAAAAGCAGTGACTGCGTTCTAATACTACTAATCGTTGACAACAGGATACGTTTTTAAGCAGTTATGTGTCAGCAAAGACATTAAATAACCACATGATTCTGTCAGAATGGTTGCACAAGAGGACACAGACTCAGAGTGATTCTAGACAAATGTCAGGGACTGTCCGGGACTATGTGGGAAACACAGTCAGGGACTTGGACAAGGACTGGTAACTGGGTAGAAGACGTACACAGAAAGGAGGAGTACAGTGCTGCCCAGGATCATACAGGGAGTCAGAGGAGAAAGAGGGATCCAAAGGGGAAGCCTGTACAAGGGAACAAGATGGGTAAGTCTCAGAAAGGAAGGGCACTCACAAGGCAATTTAGCATTCAGACTAACTACACCCAGGACGGACGTGCAAGAGATATATATAATTTAACATTAACAATAAAGGGGGGGGGTGGGGTAAAGCACTCAGGAGCTCCACATGGTAAGACTGAAGCTCAGTAAGTTTCTTACCCGCAATTGCTGTTACAGATACTGACAGCAAATACCCACATCTGGGATATGCATGCAAAGGCAGGGTCTCTGGAGCTTATACCTATAGTGATGTTATAAATGTAACTCAAAGACAAAACTCACAGTAAACAAGAAACACCACCTAGGTAGTCAACTGAGTCCACGGATCCTGGCGATCAAACAGGAACGCGCAAGGCAGTAACAGCAAAGGGGTAGAACTAAACACAAGCACAATAGACAAGGAGCTAGCAAGGAGGAGTGCTTAACAGGAAAGGAAGGACATGACAGGGCACACTTGGCAGAAAGCAGGTAACAAACATACAAGGTAACAGAAGTAAGACAGCAGAATAGAAAGGCAGCAAACTAGAACCGGAACCAAGGAAATGGGAAGCAAGGCAGGGACTGGAAACGGATATACAGAAGGGGAGACTACAAGGGTATACTAGAATAGTGCAGGTTAAGGAATCAAGAAAACACAGTAGCAGAGAAGGCAGTGCTGGGGCAGGAACAAGAAGTGAGCGAAGGCTCAGGAGTAAAAGCCGCACTGGAGACAGTGCTGGTTCAGGAACAGGGAACTACCAAAGCTTCGGGAGTCAAGGTAGCACTGCAGGCAGTGCTAGTTCAGGAACAGGGAAATTACTAGAGCTTAGGAGTCAAGGTAGCACTGCAGGCAATACTGGTTCAAGGAAACAGGACATAGCTACAGCTCAGGAAACAAGGAGTCAAGAGAGCACTTCAAGCAGTTCAAATCAGGAACAAGAAATAGCTAAGCCCAGGAACAAAGAATAACTATAGCTCAGCAACTCAGGAAACAAGGTAGCAGTGCTAATTCAGGAGAAGGGAAACTGCTGCAGTTCAGGAACAAGGAAAACTAAGGCTCTGGGGTCAGGGTAGCACTGCAGGCAGTGCTAATTCAGGAACAGGGAAAACAGCAGCAGGTCAAGAACAAGGCATAATTAAAGCTCAGGAAACACTGGAAACAAGAATAGCAAAAGCTCAGGGAACTCTGGAAACAAGAATTGGTCTCACCAGTAAACAGCTACAATGACCAACCTTTGCCTGAAGGAAGCTGGGGCTTAAAAGAGCTCACAGTAATCACATGCAGTTGGTGTGAGCAGGCTAGCAGCAGCCAGCCACAGGTGAGCTGAATTCCTCCTCCCATCCTTGGCCTGCAGGGGTGGAGACAAAGCAGTGAGCAGGGAATTCTGGGTAATGGAGTTTCAGGCATAAGTAGGCTGGCTTTAAGTCTAAGCAGGCTGGCTTTCACAAAACCCGGCATAATTTGGGAAGGGATGTCAATTCCCAAATAGTGTCCAAATGGCTGGAAGTCAAGATATGCATGCAGGGGAGTGACAGGAAGCATATTAGAACACTGGAGAGTCCCACAGTTCAGTCCCCTGGTGGTGGACACGAGAACATAGGGAGCGAATCGTGACAACAAGCAAGACTATTCCCTGGACTTTAGCAGAAGAGACTCACTAGTCTGGAAAGGGGTTAGGTGACCGCATACATTCTACACATTTGACTACAGCACTTCTTGAGTTAATGCCTGAATCATTCTCCAAATGCATAAGCAGTGACTGGGTTCTAATACTCCTAATAGTTGACAACGGACAGGTTTTTAAGCAGTTATGTGTCAGCAAAGAGATTACGTAACCACATGCTTCTGTCAGAATGGTTGCATAAGTGGACAGAAACTCACAGTATGATTCTAGACAAGCAAGACTGTTCCCTGGACTTTAGTAGAAGAGACTCACTAGTCAGGACGGGGATAGGTGACCGCATACATTCTACACATTTGATTCAAGCACTCCTTGTGTGAATGCCTGAATCATTCTGCAAATTCATAGGCAGTGACTGGTTTCTAATACTACAAATAATAGACAAAACGATAGGTTTTAAAGCAGTTATGTGTCAGCAAAGACATTAAGTAACCACATGCTTCTGTCAGAACGGTTGCACAAGTAGGCACAGACTCACAGTGTGATTTTAGACAAGCAAGACTATTCACTGGACTTTATCAGGAGAGACACACTTGTCTGAAAAGGGTTAGGTGACTGCATACATTCTACACCTTTGACTACAGCACTCTGTGTGTGAATGCCTGAATCATTCTGCAAATGCATAAGCAGTGACTGGATTCTAATACTACTAATAATAGATACCAGGATAGGTTTTAAAGCAGTTATGTGTCAGCAAAGACATTATGTAACCACATGCTTCTGTCAGAATGGTTGCACAAGTGGACACAGACTCAAAGTGTGATTCTAGACAAGCAAGACTATTCCCTGGACTTTAGCAGAAAAGGCTCACTAGTCTGGACGGGGATAGGTAACCTCATACATTCTACACATTTGACTACAGCACTCCTTGTGTGAATGCCTGAATCATTCTGCATAACGCATGTGAGAAGTTAGCCTGGCATATGATGTCCACTAGTTCTAGTGTTCACCTTGCACCAGTCTAATCGACCCTTATTGATGGTGATGCAGTGACTGGGTTCTAATAATACTAATAGTTGACAACAGGATACGTTTTTAAGTAGTTATGTGTCAGCAAAGACATTAAATAACCACATGATTCTCTCAAAATGGTAGCACAAGTGGACACAGACTCACAGTGTGTTTCTGGACAAGCAAGACTATTCCCTGGACTTTAGCAGAAGAGACTCACTAGTCTGGAAGGGGTTAGGTGACCACATACGTTCTACACATTTCAGTACAGCACTACTTGGGTGAATGGCTGAATCATTCTTCGTAATGCATAAGCAGTGACTGAGTTCTAATACTACTAATAGTTGACAACAGGATAGGTTTTTAAACGTTATGTGTCAGCAAAGACAATAAATAACCACATGCTTCTGTCAGAATGGTTGCACAAGTGGACACAGACTCACAGTGTGATTCTAGACAAGCAAGACTATTCCCTGGACTTTAGCAGAAGAGACTCACTAGTCTCGAAGGGGTTAGGTCACTGCATACATTCTACACATTTGACTACAGCACACTCCTTGTGTGACAGCCTGAATCAATCTACAAATGCATAAGCAGTGACTGGGTTCTAATGCTACTAATAGTTGACAACAGGATATGTTTGTAAGTAGTTATGTGTCAGCAAAAACATTAAATGACCACATGCTTCTGTCAGAGTGGTTGCACAATTGGACACAAACTCACAGTGTCTTTCTGGACAAGCAAAACTATTCCCTGGACTTTAACAGAAGAGACTCACTAGTCTTGAAAGGGTAAGGTGACCGCATATATTCTGAATATTTGAGTACAGCACTCCTTGTGTGAATGCCTGAATCATTCCGCAAATGCATAAGCAGTGAATGGGTTCTAATACTACTAATAGTTGACAGCAGGATAGGTTTTTAAGCAGTTACGTGTCAGCAAACAGATTACGTAACCACATGCTTTTGTCAAAATGGTTGCACAAGTGGAAACAGACTCACAGTGTGATTCTAGACAAGCAAAACTATCCCTTTGGAATTTAGCAGAAGAGACTCACTAGTCTGGAAGGGTTTAGTGGACCACATACATTCTACACATTTGACTACCGCACTCTTTGTGTGAATGCCTGAATCATTCTGCAAATGCATAAGCAGTGACTTGAATCTAGTACTACTAATAATAGACAATAGGATAGGTTTTTAAGCAGTTATGTGCCATAAAAGAGATTAAGTAACTACATGCTTCTGTCAGAATGGTTGTACAAGTGGACACAGTCTCACAGTGTGATTCTAGACAAGCAAGACTATTCCCTGGACTTTAGCAGCAGAGACTCACTAGTCTGGAAGGGAATAGGTGACCGCATATATTCAACACATTTGACTATGGCACACTCCTTGTGTGAATGCCTGAATCATTCTGCAAATGCATAAGCAGTGACTGGTTCTAATACTACTAATAGTTGATGACAGGATAGGTTTTTAACTTCATCAGAGGTGGGACTGTCTCCAGTCCCCAGAAATGCACAGCAAAACGCCACTTTGGACTGTACCTATTTACGAACATTATTTCTGTTTATTCCACATTTATCCATAGTAATCCAAAACATTTATCATCAGTATTCCAAATCTTCCACAGACGAGAAAACGCACTTTGTGTACACGTTCATTTCCAAGTTTCTACTATTCTCATGGTGTCACTAGGACTTTGACCAAGAATATGACGAAAACGTGAATTCATTCCAGGCAGTATTTATTGTCACATAACCCAATGCATTTCGGGCATCCAGCCCTTCTTCGGGGGTCACTGTAAATTATAAAGATGCAACAAGATTACCAAGCTGTTTACCCCTATTGATACATTTTTCATTGTCTGAACATGTCCAACCACATTTTTCTCTTACTTCTCATAGGAAAGACATCGCAATATACCCTAAATAAATCTACACATGTTTACCCAAAAAGTACAGCCTCAGATTCAAACCCCTATTATATGCACATTACTCCATGCTGCGTTATCGCGCTGAGCCACCCCTTGTCCTAATGACATACGCCCTTCTTTTCTTAACTCAGCTAACAATTTTTGCAATGCACTGACAAAATACGTGAAAAATCATGTTTATCAAACAGTATAAACTCTGTGTTATGTGCCATAGACATATAGCCTTAAGTCTAACAAGAAAACAAATAATAAGTCTTATCTTTAACACATTTTAAACTAGCGGTTTTTAACCTAGGTAACCTCGTCTACGAGCCATTAAAAAAGCCCCATGTCCATTCTATTCATAAATGAACTGTTCTCCTAGCTTACACGTACCTGCCATCCCAACGTTAACAGCTACATTGCCTCACTGCTGAAAAGAGAGTTACCATTCAACCCGTCCTCCCTCTCTTTTTGAACAACATGTGTTGCGCTCCGATTGGTCCAATTTGGACGAGAGTTCCCACCCTCTCTCACCTAACAAAATGATTGCACCTGAGATCTGTGCTTCCACAAAACTACATCTCCCACCATTCCATAGTCCCATGTGTAGTTAACTCAACTAAAAAGACATCTATAATCACAGAAGTAAAGGTTACATTAATCCGACAATGCTTATTAAAATCATGGTACTTATGTCTTATTTTTAAACAGTCCGGTATTTAAATCCAGTTCTCTTGCTGCCATCCCCATGAACCACGATGTTGGTCTTGGTGCGCGATCTCGTGTAGTCACACAGCATTCCAATCTTATCCTTGTGGGTGCAGTCCTGATTTTGGGCTAAAGTTATGATGCTTGTTCATGAAGGCAGGACGCACACCTCTTCTTCTAATGTTATTAAACTTTAGTTTTTGAACCATTTGATCCTTTTTAATCCTTAGGTGCGTGCAATTTACTGTAGTGCTATGCCCTAAGCACAGGGGTACTAACTTCATCAGAGGTGGGACTGTCTCCAGTCCCCAGAAATGCACAGCAAAACGCCACTTTGGGCTGTACCTATTTACAAACATTATTTCTGTTTATTCCACATTTATCCATAGTAATCCAAAACATTTATCATCAGTATTCCAAATCTTCCACAGACGAGAAAATGCACTTCGTGTACACATTCATTTCCAATTTCTACTATTCTCATGGTGTCACTAGGACTTTGACCAAGAATATGACGAAAACGTGAATTCATTCCAGGCAGTATTTATTGTCACATAACCCAATGCATTTCGGGCATCCAGCCCTTCTTCGGGGGTCACTGTAAATTATAAAGATGCAACAAGATTACCAAGCTGTTTACCCCTATTGATACATTTTTCATTGTCTGAACATGTCCGACCACATTTATCTCTTACTTCTCATAGGAAAGACATCCCAATATACCCTAAATAAATCTACACATGTTTACCCAAAAAGTACAGCCTCAGATTCAAAACCCTATTATATGCACATTACTCCATGCTGCGTTATCGCGCTGAGCCACCCCTTGTCCTAATGACATACGCCCTTCTTTTCTTAACTCAGCTAACAATTTTTGCAATGCACTGACAAAATACGTGAAAAATCAAGTTTATCAAACAGTATAAACTCTGTGTTATGTGCCATAGACATATAGCCTTAAGTCTAACAAGAAAACAAACAATAAGTCTTATCTTTAACACATTTTAAACTAGCGGTTTTTAACCTAGGTAACCTCGTCTACGAGCCATTAAAAAAGCCCCATGTCCATTCTATTCATAAATGAACTGTTCTCCTAGCTTACACGTACCTGCCATCCCAACGTTAACAGCTACATTGCCTCACTGCTGAAAAGAGAGTTACCATTCAACCCGTCCTCCCTCTCTTTTTGAACAACATGTGTTGCGCTCCGATTGGATAAAATGGTTCAAAAACTAAAGTTTACTAACATTAGAAGAAGAGGTGTGCGTCCTGCCTTCATGAACAAGGATAGGTTTTTAAGCAGTTATGTGTCATGAAAGAGATTAAGTAAGGACATGCTTCTGTCAGAATGGTTGCACAAGTGGACACAGACTCACAGTGTGATTCAAGACAAGCAAGACTATTCCCTGGACTTTAGCAGAAGAGACTCACTAATCTGGAAGGGGTTAGGTGACCGCATATATTCTACACATTTGAGTACAGCACTCCTTGTGTGAATGCCTGAATCATTCTGCAAATGCATAAGCAGTGACTGGGTTCTAATACTACTAATTGTTGACAACAGGACAGGTTTTTAAGCAGTTATGTGTCAGCAAAGAGATTACGTAACCACATGCTTCTGTCAGAATCGTTGCATAAGCGGACACAGAC